>NC_037295.2:3862736-4601903 GCF_000002775.5 Populus trichocarpa
GTATTCACATTTTGTGAATCATCCATGTCAATAAGCAATATTCTTTTGTGAATCTGTGTTTGTGACTTTCATTGATTTACTTGCATGGTTGTAAGAATTCAAAATGGGATTCATTTTTTCTTTTTGATTAACACAAGTGTATACATTCCATTAATCAGTTTGATATGAAATAAATTTACTCTAATATATAATATTAGAGTGTTTTCTTCACAGAAATTGCAGTGTGTTTTCTTCACAGCTATACATGTTTGAAAAGAACCCACACAACCATACATGAGGGCGGAGCAAAGACCAACAGAGAGAACCATCCATTAAGATTGTTGAATTGCCAGATCAAATGAACGTAGGCGGCACATCTGCTGAAAGCAGAGGCGGAATCAACGGGAGGCAAGCAGGGGCCCGGGCCCCTGCAAAGAAAAATTATGATGACTGATTCTGTAGGTTTTATTGTCCTTAGCAACAGTGTAAGAAGATGTAATATTTAAATAGGAGGCCTTCTAATAGTAAATATATTTGTTGTTCATTGACTTTAAAATTATCGTGGAAATGGAAAGAAAAAAATATAAAGTTATAAATAATTTTTTTAACTTAATGGATTTTACCCTTTTCTCTTGTTGCAGCCCTAATATGAAAGGTAAAATATAAAAATATAAATATAAATAGCAAACAGAAAGATTGAAGGAGAGCTCTATTAATTAATTTTTTTTATCAAACAAATCAAGGTTCGATGGAGCATTGCTAACCCTAAATTTAAAATTTATTTTTATCTTGTTTTGAGATGTTTGTTAAGAATTTGATGAGATTTTTTCATAATTCTATTATTTTTGCTTCTTTTTGTTTTTTTGCTCGGATCTGCTAGTTTTACCAAAATTTTTTTGAATTCTTGTTATAGTAATGTTTTTTTTCTAATTAATTAGATATATTTTATTGGTTTGTCTTAATTATATTTTTTTTTATGTTTTGTTTTTAGCTGAACCATCAAAATTACCAAATTTTTTTCTCACGATGAAGATGAAATTAACTTATCGCTTTGACTCAATTTGGTATTGCTCAAAACCTTTTACCTTGTGCAAAGATCATTATATATTTTTATTTTTTTATAATTCATGTATAATAAATTAAAAAATATTATATCTTGTTATATTAATTTTGGCCTCTCCTAATAAATAATCCTAGCTCCGCCCCTGGCTGAAAGGATATCGAAATGCCTTGTAATTGGTTAAAATAAAGATCAAGATCTGTAGGAGAACTCGTGTTTTCCACTCCTAAAATAAGCCCAGTTGCCGGCTTCATGGGCAACAGAGGCACATAGAGAATCTGAAAGCAGTTTAATTTGATCAGCCAGAATGATCCCCCCCCCCCCCCTCCAGGCTCAGATCACAAATCTTCTTACTTCAAACCAATCTTTTGGAACCGATATATATGTCGAGTGATGGCTTGATTTATACCGGAGATTGTGTTGGAAAATTAAAGAAGCATGGCTTAATTTGTACCTTGGATGCGCAAATTGATTACAGGAAAATATCAAAAAAAAATTTCCTTTCTTTATAACTTATGAAGAGTAAAATAAAAAAAAAGTTAATAGTAAAACAAAATAACCCCAAGTGTACATTATCAATGCAAAACTAGATTTTTCCTTATTTTATATCCCTTTCTTTTGATATACTTCTTCTTTTATGCCCCTTTCTTTTGGTATATCTCTTCTTTGTATCTTTTGGTGTTAATCACTTTGTTGAATGCCTCTGTTGATATCTTTTATAACTCACTACAGTGATTTGAACATTGAAAATGTTTCCTTTTAAAAAAAAAAAATAGAGAAGGCATTTTGATTTCATCTTCAATTTTTCTGCATGTCTTCTTCTTTCAAAGTATTGGGTTTAAAACACAATCATGCTCTACATCATGCTTTGAGTTTTCCAGGTTATTTTCAGAAAGATTTGATATATTTGACCTGAAAGAAAAAAAGGATGTACAAAGCTTTGCATTTCTGGAACGTCTTTTCATCATGCTCTACATGATTCAATCACATTGCTCACATCTACATGAGTAACCAGAAAAGCAAGTATTTCATCGGATTCTACATGATTCGATCACTTCGCTCACAGCTTTATGAGTCTCTGGTGATATCGTGTTTAATTAAATAGAATATTTATTATAAGAAACAGATTTATCAAATATAATTGAGTATATGCCTCATCATATCAAATATTTTAATTAGATGTAACTATCTAGGTGGTGGTTCAGTGGTAAAAGTTTGGGACCAAGATGTTTGTTCCCTCTGTGGTCTCAGGTTCGAGCCCTGTGGTTGCTCATATGATGGTCATTGGAGGCTTACATGGTCGTTAACTTCAGGGCCCGTGGGATTAGTCAAGGTGCACGCAAGCTGATCCGGACATCCATGTTAAACTAAAAAAATATATATATTTTAATTAGATGCGTGTGTACAAGTATTTTAATTTATGATTAAGAATTTTTTTATATCAAAAAAAAATTAAAAAGTCTGTATATTTATTTTTCCTTGTTAAAACAATTATCTGAAATAGCCAGTAATCAACTAACTATGAAAGATAAGATTGAGAATTGAGAAGTTTATTTGTCAGCAGACAGTAGCTTCAGTAGATGGAAAAAGACTCTCTAGATCACCGGATCAATTCCCACCTTCATGAACTATTTTTTATTAGTACAGAAAGCTTCATATCAGTCAAAACTCTCTCTCTCTCTCTCTCTCTCTCTAAATGGATCAGAGACTACACAAATATATATGATGACATTAGAGGTGGAGCTTCACATTAAGCTTCAGATCAATTTTCTATTTTAAAATCTCATAAGTTTGGTCCATTGATTGCCCTAGATTTTCCTGTGTTTTATATCCTTTTCTTTTGACATTTTTTTTAATCTTTTTCCAGGCCAAAATCCTAATTTAATGTTTGAAATTGAGATGATAATTATTTAACTAGAAAATATATTAAAATAATATTTTTTATTTTTAAAAATTTATTTTAATCATCACCACATTAAAACAATCTAAAATTATATAAAAAAATTAAAATAATAAGATTTAAAAATATTTTTTAAACACAAAAACAAACACAATCATCACTCATATATCATGAGATTTGCATTTAGACATTAAAATTCAAGAAGAAATTAAGTTCACCGTACTATTAATTCAGTCGATGAAGGATTAGTCCCAACTACTTTAGGCCACCATTAATTACTTTATTTAAATGTATACTTCTTTATTAATTCAGTCGATGAAGGATTAGTCCCAACTACTTTGGGCATTTTAACTCCATCTTCAATTACTTTATTTAAAGGTATCCTTCTTTCTTAGATATTGAATTTTGAAAACACAATCATGCTAAAGATTTGTCAACGAATTGTTTTTTAAAATAAAAAAATATTTTAAAAAATAATTAATACCATACTACCGAGCAAATGAAGTTATGTGGAGGGTTCCGCACCATTTAAAGGTTGTAAAGAAAGGTTTAAAACACAATGACGATAAAGATTTGCTATCGAATATAATATGAAATAATAATACCCAATTGCATCAGCGGACATGTGATCAACAATATTAAAATTCTGTAAATTTTGATTGAATTCAATTATTGGAATTCCAGGCAGCGTGGCAATGTCAGAAAATCTTGGACGATGGTGACTAAATGTTTGTAATTGGAGACGGCACGTTCGCGGAAGGTAATAGTCGATGGTGCCAAAAATTAAATCAGCTCTCAACTCGTTACAAATAGCTGCCATGGCCTTTCATTCTACATTATTTTTTCTTTTTTCACATTCATGGAATCCTCTTTGCCTTCCACCCAAATCTTGGATTCTGGTGAAAGTGCTGAGAGGAAAAATGAAGCTAAAAATTACAATGAAGTCATGTCCACCCTTCCAAAAGTAAAAGGCTTGAATGGGTGTGATTATTACCTGTACCAATGCTTTTGGTACGATCCCTCCTTCTTGGAAGGAATCATGTCTGTTCAAGAGCGCTTCAATCCTCAATCCACTGATATATTTCTCGCCAGTTTTCCAAAAACTGGCACAACTTGGCTTAAGGCCCTCACTTTTGCTATTTGTACACGATCCCGTTTAAGTGGTTCAACAACTAGTTCTTTACTTTCCAAGATGCCACATGACTGTGTTCCTTTTATGGAATATGACCTTGCTCAGAACCCAAGTAATCGGGACTTGGCAATTCCTCTGGTATCTACTCATGTTCCTTACACTTGTTTACCTAAATCTATCATTTCTTCTTGTTGCAAGATTATTTACATTTGCAGGGACGCAAAGGATGTTTTTGTTTCTTTGTGGTACTTTCTTGCCAGGCTGCAAATGTCGGAAAATGTTGAGCCTCTTCTTCTGGAAGAGGCTTTTGAGTTGTTTTGCAATGGAATTGCAAATTTTGGACCATATTGGGACCATGTTTTAGGGTATTGGAGAGCAAGCTTAGAGTTCCCTGAGAAGATATTGTTCTTGACATACGAGGAAATGAAGAAAGACACCGCTGCTCATATTAAGAAAGTAGCTGAGTTCATGGATTGTTCTTTCACCTTAGAGGAAGAGGGGGAGGGGGAGGTGCAAAAGATAATAAGCATGTGTAGTTTTGAGGAGTTGAGCACCTTAGAGGTGAATAAACATGGGCAGCGCCGTCTAGACACATCAATTACTATTCAAAATAGTATATACTTCAGGAAAGGTGAGATAGGCGACTGGGCAAATCACTTGACACCTGAAATGGGAGCACGTCTAGATGACATAATGGAGCGGAAGCTCAAGGGTTCAGGCTTGAAGCTGCCCAGGTGACTGCGCCTGGGTCCCATTTGCTTCTGATTATTGCCGAAGTGGGTTCATCAAAAGCTGTTATCAACATCTCGTGAAACAGCAACTGTGTATCCCAATAAATACCCTCTCTGTTCATCTCTTGTATTTCCTAGCAAGTATTCACATTTTGTGAATAATCCATGTGAATAAGCAATGTTCTTTTGTGAATCTGTGTTTGTAACTTTCATTGATTTCCTTGCAAGTTTGTAAGAATTAAAAATGGGATTCGTTTTTTATTTATTTATTTAACACAAGTGCATGCATTCCATTAATCAGTGATAAAAAAAAAAAAATTACTCTACTATATAATATTAGAGTGTTTTCTTCACAGAAATTGCAGTGTGTTTTCTTCCCACTGCAATACATGTTTTAAAAGAACCGAGACAACCATACATGAGGGCGGAGCAAATACCAACCGAGACAACCATCCATTAAGATTGTTGAATTGAAGATCAAATGAACATAGGCGGCACATCTGCTGAAAGGATCTCGAAATGCCTTGTAATTGGTTAAAATAAAGATCAAGATCTGTAGGAGAACTCGTGTTTTCCACTCCTAAAATAAGCCCAGTTGCCGGCTTCATGTGCAACAGAGGCACATAGAGAATCTGAAAGCAGTTTTTATGCACTATCAGCAGAATAATTTGATCAGTCAGAATGATCCCCCCCCCACTAGGCTCAGATCACAATTCTTCTTACTTCAAACAAATCTTTTGGAACCGATATGTGGAGGGATGGCTTGATTTATACCGGAGATTTTGTTGGAAAATTAAAGAAGCATGGCTTAATTTGTACCTTGGATGCGCAAATTGATTACAGGGAAAAAAATGACAGAAAGTGAGTTGCAGGGAATGAAAAAGGCATTAGTAAACTCAACAGCTTGCAGGGCATCGTTCCTTGGTTTACTCCGTTTTATTTCTTATTTTGTTTTTCCTGCCATTGTCTTATGTTTGTCTAACTCGCAGTCTGGTCTCTGCAGAGAATGAGAAAGCACAGACTCTTTAAGAGAAGATATTCTCCGGCAATGGCATCAAACAGAAAAGTCCGACGTTAACTAAATGAGTTCATGGGTCTCTTGTCTGAATATAGAAGTGCAGAAACTAAGCTTGACCAAAAACCCCCATGCTACCAACTACAACTCAACAAGCAACAAATCAAATGAATTGTGATCCGCCAGTAAACAGCGAATGGACACTGCCCCAGCAATAGATCATACAAGCTCTGACCAACCGGTCAAAGATCACGAGGACCCTACCCACTGCCCACTGACTGACAATTCATCAAATAGATTTATTGCCGTTCACCACCTTATTTAGATGTATTTTTAAATAATATCCGTGAACTCAAAAAAAAATCACTCAAATATCTCCCTAGAAAACTGACCTTGAACTCTTAACTAGGAGAAAAACAAAGAGGAAAAATAGAGCTTATAACATAGGAAACTACGCTGAAAACTGAGGTGAAAAAAAGTGTAAGAAATTCTGTAAAAATGTCCAGAAACACTTTTTATCACTTTTTACAGAGGATTTTGAAACCTAAACCAATGTAGATTTACTTTTAGTAATTATTAAAAATTAATTTTTATCATTATCAATCTTAATTATCCGTTATAAATTAAAATTAACCTTAACCCTTTTAGCTTTAAATATAATGCTTTGTTAGAATTATAAAAACCATTCAAATTGAAAAAAATTGCTTAGGCTGAAAAAAGTGTTCAGACTCTATATTCATTGACAGTACAAACTGATGGATTAGAAAGAAAAAAAATATATAGGCCAAAAAATTATAAATCCAAACCCAAGTTTAAAATATATTGATAAAAATTAATTCTTTATAGTTTACAATAAAATCAGACTTGGGACAAGCAAGCCAATTAAGCATGGGACTTCAACTCAAAGTTTACTTTACTTAGGTTTTTTTTTTTTAATCTGAGTGTATTTTAATCCAATTTTAATTCTTTATATTTTTAATATATAATTAACAATAAAAATGTTGTTTTTTTTACGTGAAATAAAGGTTTTGAATTTCACAAAGATATATTCATCAACAAAATTAAATTTTTATTTATTTATAATTTATTTTAATTATTTTAATATTTTATGTTAAAGAGATTTGGTTGGAGAATAAGTTTCAATAAAATTTAAATCCGAAAAATAAGTAGATTTTATTTTTAATTTTATTTCAAATATATTTATTTTTTATGTTTTAAAACAAATTTTATCTCATCTATGTATGTATAAATATATAATCACAATTCTCAATACAGCACTTATAGTTAGTTATCGAACGAAAGAATGTTATCTCTTTCAGTATGCCACAGATATTCAAAACACGGCGGTCACCCTTATTAGCTTGCAGTCGTCTATCGAAGTATTATCGCCAAATCCACAGAAGCAAGGCAAACCACAGTTTTCTCTAGTTATAGGACTAGACGGTACTGCGCTAGACTGCAGGTTTACAATATTTTTTCGATAAAATATTTAAATCATGAGAAAATCATGCATGATTAAAAGAGTAAAATTCAAATTAAAAATATCAATACATGACAAAATAAAATTAAAAAAAATTAAATAAAATTTTTATAAAAAAACTAGAATAAAAGAGAGGACTGAAACCGAAAAAGTTTAAACAAAAAGGACATACCTGCAATTTGAGGGGGGGAGGGAGGAGGAGAAAAAAAAAGGTTCATCAACAACGAACTGCTCGACCTTCACCTACATGTATCGCACCATGAGAAAGAGGAAGCAGTGATGCTTCCAACAACACAATAAAATGTTTATTTTTACAACTAGAGGTATTGCATGCTATACTTGAAGTGCTAGCTTTTTAAATTTTAATATTATTTATTTTTTTGTTAAAAGATTACAATGCGCAAACTAAAAAGAAAAACAATATAAAAAGATAAAGTATAACCTTGACCTAAAGCTTTTCTTTTTCTTTTTACTTCAAGGATATTTAAGTAAGTTTAGTGTACATTCAAAAGCATTTAATGAAATACCCTTCGACCAAGGTTTTTTTTTTTTTTAAAGTATAAGACACTTAACAAAATAATAAATAACAAAAATTAAAAACTTAAAAAGACAAAAAATACCCTTCGACCAAGGTTTTTTTTTTTTTACTCCAAAGCATTTAATGAATCTCGCCCCTAACGACAGCAAGTCTTTAAAAAGTGGATTTCCTAGATGAAACCTGGATAGTATCAGTGCCAGCTCGAGCTCAGAATGCGGCATCTATTGATTAACTTACCAGTTACCAACACAAGGAGACACACACAACAACTTTAAAAAGGGCATTATATAGCTAAACATTGATTATTATTTTTATTTCATTTTTAATATTATATTAATTTTAAATATATATATTTTTAATTTCTCCATTCAATAACAAGTTGAAATTCATAATTTTATTTAATTCATTTCTTATAATAATTTTTTTCCCATCATTTAATTAAATAAAATATTTATTATAAAAAATAAAATTATTAAACATAATTGAGTATATGGCTTGTATTTTTAGGTTAAATATTGTAATTAGATGTGGGTATAAGCATTTTAATTTATAATTAAAAAGAAAAACTATATCCAAAAAAGAATTTAAAAAACCTGTATATTTATTTTTCAATTATCTAACCTGCAGCAGTGAAGTGCAATTGAAATAGCTAGTAATCTAACTAAACAATTTAAGATAAGATTAAGAAATGAGAAGTTTATTTGTCAGCAGACAGTAGCTTCAGTAAATAGAAAATATAGACTGTACTGCTGCTGATCCCGGGATCAATGCCCACCTTCATGGATTATATATATTCAATGTGAGATATTAAGTCATTTAGTACATACTAGTTAGATGACTTGTTCGGTGCTGCGAGTTAATTTTTTTTGCATCAAAATATATAAAAAAACTAAAATCTAAAAGTATTAGGTCTTTTTGCAAAGCTATACCCAAGAATCTTGGGTTTGGCTGCAACGCCTGACCCAAGAGTAATATTTATAATATTAATTATAACATTAAACTTGCATGACTCAAGTTTAAATGAGTCTAGATGCAATACCATACCCAATAGTCTTGGATGTGGGTCTGGCTGCAAGGTCGTGTAATAAAAGTGTGATAATTAAATAGATTAATTAAAAATAAAAAAAACAAAGAAAAAAACAAACATGAAGAAAAAAACTAATGAAGAAAAAGAAAAAAAATTTGAATTAACTGGGTTAACCCTTCAAACCAGGTTAATCCGTCAAACCTTGGATTCGTGTCGTGAAAGTTTGATAACTAAATTAAAAAAAAATGAACATTAACAAACTAAATTAAATGAAAAAAATAATTAAAAACAAAAAAAAAAACATCAGCCTTTTCACTGTGGACTGCACTGTGCAGTCCAGAGTCAAATGCATAAAAACAACAAAAAAGCAAAAAGAAAAACTAAAGGCATCAATCGATAACTAAATAGAAAAAAATTTTAATATTGATGAACTAAATTAAATAAAAAAAAATTAAATAAAAAGAAGAAAAAACTTATAAGAAGAAAAAAACTAATGAAGAAAAAGAAAAAAAATCTAAATTAACTGGGTTAACCCGTCAAACCTGAGATCCGTGTCATGAAAGTCTGACAACTAAATAAAAAAAATTTAATATCAATAAACTAAATAAAAAAATTAATTTAAAAAAAAGGCATCAGCCTTTTCACCGTGGATTGCACTGTGCAGTCCATAGTGAAAGGCATGAAAATAAAAAAAACAAAAAAAAACTAAAGGCATCAGCCTTTTCACTGTGGACTACATAGAATATTAAAAGATGAAATCGGAAGAACAAAACTAATGAGGAAAAAGAAAAAAAAAATCTGAATCAACTAGGTTAATCCGTCAAATCAAGTTAACCCGTCAAACTTGAAAGTGTGATAACTAAATAGAAAAAAGATTTAATATTAATGAAATAAATTAAAAAAAGATTAATTAAAAAGGAAAAAAGCAAAGAGAAAAAAGACCAACAGGAAGAAAAAAACCTAATGAAGAAAAAGAAAAAAAATCTGAATTAAGTGGGTTAACTGGTCAAACCTGGGATTCGTGTCATGAAAATCTGATAATTAAACAGAAAAAATTTAATATTAAGAAACTAAATTAAAAAAAGACAAAAAAAAACTAAAGGCATCAACTTTTTCACTCTTAAAAAGGAAAAGAGAGAAAAATAAAAACAATAGCAAACGCCACGGGTTAATTTTTTTTTTCTTGCATAAAAAATATTAAAAAAGACTAAGATCTAAGAGTATTAGGTCTTTCTGCAAAGATATGCCCAAGAGCCTTTGGTTTAGTTGCAACGCTTGACCCAAGAGTAATATTTATAATAATAATAATAATAATAAACTTACATGACTCAAGTTTAAGTGAGTCTGGCTGCAAGGTCGTGTCATAAAAGTGTGATGATTAAATATATTAATTAAAAAGAAAAAAACCAACATGAAGAAAAAAACTAATGAAGAAAAAGAAAAAAATATGAATTAACTGGATTAACCCTTCAAACCAGGTTAACCCGTCAAACCTGAGATTCATGTTATGAAAGTTTGATAACTAAATAGAAAACAAAATTGACGGGTTAACCTGTCAAGCCTGGGATATGTGTCATGAAAGTCTGATAATTAAATAGAAAGAAATTTAACATTAACAAAATAAACTAAACGAAAAAAAATTAATTTAAAAGAAAAAAAGTAAAAAAAAAATTCTAGGTTAACTCATCAAACCAAATTAACCCATCAAATCCGGGATCCGTGTCATGAAAGTCTGATAACTAAATAAAAAAATAACATTAACAAACTAAATTAAACAAAAAAAATTCATAAAAGAAAAAAAACACAGAAAAAAAACAAAAAAAAACATAAAGGCATAAAAAACAAAAACAAAATTAAGTGAGAATTACTGATGTGCTTTGCCAAGCTTTGCAACAGAAATCTCAAGACATTTTAAATGCTATGCATTTGCTGACTACCATAAAGACTTTAATTTAGAAGTTAAGAGATGATGGATGGGAAACTCTTTTAGAACAAGTGACATCATTTTGTAAGCATAAAAACATTGAAGTTCCTGATATGGATGCTTGTTTTTCTAGTGTGGGACGATCTCGCTGTAAAACAAAATCAATAACAGTTGAGCATCACTATCGAGTTGATATATTTATAGCTATCATTGATCAATAGTTGCAAGAGCTAAATAATAGATTCTATGAGCAGGCGATCGAGCTTCTTAAGTTGAGCATAGCTTTAGATCCTAAAAATAACTATAAATTATTCAGTGTTGAAGATATATGCTAACTTGTTGACAAGTTCTATCCTGAAGACTTTTCTGACCAAGAAAAAACTCATTTGAGATTTCAGTTGCAGCATTATGAGCTTGATGTACCCAATCATCCAAAGTTAAAGAATATGTCATCGATTGCTGATTTATGTCAAGGACTGGTTGAAATAGAAAAATCAACAATTTATCTACTCATTGATAAGTTGATTCGACTTATTTTGACTCTTCCTGTTTCGACAGCAACTACTGCACGAGCTTTTTCAGTGATGAAGATTGTTAAAACAAGACTTCGCAATCGGATGGAGGATGATTTTCTTGCAAATTATTTGATTGTCTATATAGAAAAAGAAATTGCTGAAAGATTCACAATTGATATGATAATCGATGATTTCTACTCCATGAAAGAACGACAAGAACAATTAAAATAAATATGTAAGAATCATTCTTTATTACTTTTTATTTTATTTAAAAGTTTTATCAAACATAAATAATGTATCGCTTTAGCTAATGTTTCTTATATATTTTGTATGTTTATATTTGATAGGTACAAAAACCAACAAAATTAAAGTGATGAATACATTATGAAGATGAAATTAACTTCATAGCTTTGACTTAATTTGATATTTGCTTTAAACATCTTATCTTATACAAAAATCATAATATGTTTGTAATTACTTTTTTGAATAAAACTAAATCATGTCGTTTTTGTTTTTGTTTTTATTTTTATTTTTATGTAAAGTAAATTTTTAAATAAATTATATCTTTTATTATTTTAACCCCCATTCAAATAATCCCAGCCCCTGACCGCAATAACAATCAAAATAAAATCTAATTCTACCGGCTGCTAAGAATACTAAAATAGTGTAAATTTTGACTTAATTCAATTATTAGAATTCGGGGCAGATAACAGTGTTGAAGAAAATGTCAGAAAAGTAGGGTAAACAGTACAAATACCTTGGATGATGGTGACTAACGCCGTTTGTTTACGCGGGCGCGGGTGCGGTTGCCTTTTAATTAATAAATATCGGTAGTTGGAGACTTCTTGTTCTCGAAAAGAAATAGTTAATAGTGCCAATAATTAATCTGCTCTCAACTTGCTACAAGCTGTCATTACTCATTACCAAAATATTAAAGAAACAAATATTTCCTATTAGTAGAAAAGCGATCTAATAAAGCGATTGTTCAGTTGACGTTATTGAATTGCTTTTTTATAAAAAGTTAATTTTTAAATATTTATAGATTATTTTATATATAAATTTAAAAAAAATCTTAAAAAATTTAAAAATATATTTTAATATAATTAAAAAAAACATTTGAAAAACAATTAATAGTATAGTCTCAGGTCTCAACCACCCAAAATATACATTTGAAAAACATTTTATATACCTTGGATTAAATTGTGTTGTAGGTTCCACACCATTTAAAGCTTGTAAAGAAGGATTTAAAACACAATCACGCTAAAGATTTGCAATCCAATATAATATGAAATAAAACCCCATTGCATCACCGGACATGTGATCAATAATATTAAAATACTGTAAATTTTGATTTAATTCAATTATTAGAGCTTGAGGCAGCGTGACAATGTGAAAGAAAATGTCAGAAAATCTTGGATGATGGTGACCATATCAGTAATTTGAGACAGCAAGTTCTCGAAAGGTAATAGTTGATGGTACCAAAAATTAAACCAGCTCTCAACTCGCTACAAATAGCTGCCATGGCCTTTCGTTCTACATTATATTTCTTTTTTTACTTTCATGGAATCCTCTTTGCCTTCCACCCCAATCTTGGATTCTGGTGAAAGTGCAGAGAGGAAAAATGAAGCAAAAAATTACAATGAAGTAATGTACACCCTTCCAAAAGTTAAAGGCTTGAGGGGGAATGATTATTACCTGTACCAAGGCTTTTGGTACTCTTCCTTCTTCTTGGAAGGACTCATGTCTGTTCAAGAGCACTTCAATCCTCAATCCACTGATATATTTCTCACCAGTTCTCCAAAAACTGGCACAACTTGGCTTAAGGCCCTCGCTTTTGCTATTCTTACACGATCCCGTTTAAGTGGTTCAACAACTAGTTCTTTACTTACCAAGATGCCACATGACTGTGTTCCTTTTTTGGAATATCACCTTGCTCAAAACCCAAGTAATCGGGACTTGGCAATTCCCCTGCTATCTACTCATGTTCCTTACAGTTGTTTACCTAAATCTATCATTTCTTCTAGTTGCAAGATTATTTACATTTGCAGGGACGCAAAGGATGCTTTTGTTTCTTTGTGGTGCTTTTTTCCGCGCATCAAATGTCGAAAAATGTTGAACCTCTTCCTCTGGAAGAGGCCTTTGAGATGTTTTGCAACGGAATTTCAGTCTTGGGACCATGTTTTAGGGTATTGGAGAGCAAGATTTGAGTTCCCTGAGAAGATATTGTTCTTGACATACGAGGAAATGAAGATAGACACCGCTGCTCATGTTAAGAAACTAGCTGAGTTCATGGGTTGTTCTTTCACCTTCGAGGAAGAGGAGGAAGGGGAGGTGCAAAAGATAATAAGCATGTGTAGTTTTGAGAAGTTGAGCAACTTTGAGGTGAATAAAAATGGGAAGCACCGTCCCGTCCGGACACATCAATTGCTATTCAAAATAGTTTATACTTTAGGAAAGGTGAGATAGGCGACTGGGCAAATCACTTGACACCTGAGATGGGAGCGCGTCTAGATGACATAATGGAGCGGAAGCTCAAGGGTTCAGGCTTGAAGCTGCCCAGGTGACCGTGCCTGGGGTCCCATTTGCATATGATTATTGCCGAAGTGGGTTCATCAAAAGGTGTTATCAGGATGTCGTGAAACAGCAACTGTGTATCCCAATAAATACCCTCTCTGTTCATAGCAAGTATTCACATTTTGTGAATCTTCCATGTCAATAAGCAATATTCTTTTGTGAATCTGTGTTTGTGACTTTCATTGATTTCCTTGCATGTTTGTAAGAATTCAAAATGGGATTCGTTTTTTTTTTTTATTTAACACAAGTGCATGCATTCCATTCATCAGTTTGATAAAAAATAAATTTACTCTAATATATAATATTAGAGTGTTTTCTTCACAGAAATTGCAGTGTGTTTTTCTTCACAGCTATACATGTTTGAAAAGAACCGAGACAACCATACATGAGGGTGGAGCAAAGACCAACCGAGACAACCATCCATTAAGATTGTTGAATTGCAGATCAAATGAACGTAGGCGGCACATCTACTGAAAGGATCTCGAAATGCCTTGTAATTGGTTAAAATAAAAGATCAAGATCTGTAGGAGAACTCGTGTTTTCCACTCCTAAAATAAGCCCAGTTGCCGGCTTCATTTGCAACAGAGACACATAAAGAATCTGAAAGCAGTTCTTATGCACTATCAGCAAAATAATTTGACCAGTCAGAATGATTTTTTTCCCCCTTACTAGGCTCAGATCACAATCCTTCTTACTTCAAACAAATCTTTTGGAACCGATATGTCGAGGGATGGCTTGATTTATACCGGAGATTTTGATGGAAACTTAAAGAAGCGTGGCTTAATTATACCTTGGATGCGCAAATTGATTACAGGGAAAAAATGACAGAAAGTGAGTTGCAGGGAATGAAAAAGGCATTTGTAAACTCAACACCTTTCAGGGCATCGTTCCTTGGTTTACTCCCTTTTATTTCTTATTTTGTTTTTCCTGCCATTGTCTAAGTTTTTCTAACTCGCAGTCTGGTCTCTGCAGAGAATGAGACAGCAAAAACGCTTTAAGAGAAGATATTCTCCGGCAACGGCATCAAACAGAAAAGTCTGACATCAACTAAGTGCGTGTTTGGCACTCCGGTTATGTTTACAGAAAAAACATCGTTGTCATGTGTTTGGTTACAGTCTAAACATAATTTTCTGTTTGTGAGACCCGTTATCATTTGCTTTTAAACCGCAAGATAACCAAAAGCAACTTCAAGCTGCCTTTTGTGTTGAGTTGCAAACTTTATAAACAAAGGCCACAAGAAAAAGAGCAGAAACATAGCAGTGAATAGTAAACAGTGGAGAGTAGCTCCCTCTCACCACCGGCATCCACCGTTTCCACCGCCAGCCACTGCTCTTCCTCTTCCCCTTCTCCTTCTCCTTTATCTTCTGCATTGTCCACTGTTCACGTTGCATGTGAACAGTGGAGAGCAGCTCACCACCGGCCTCCGCTGTTTCCACCGCCAGCCACTACTCTTCCTCTTTCCCTTCCCCTTCTTCTTCTTCTTCTACATTTTCCACTGTTCACATGAACAGTGGAGAGCATCTCCACTATTCATGGCCGGATTGGGTCTGACCCAAACCTAAATGCATTGGACTGGGTCCGACAAAGTAAAATAAAAAAATCTAAAAACATTTCTTAGATATTGTGTTTTATTTGAAAAACTAGTGTTTAAAATTATTCAATGACACTATATAATTATATTAGAAGGAGATCGCATGATGACATAGCATTTGCAGAATTTGATTGCAATCCCAATTTTGTTCCTAATGATATTTTACCTGATGTGATGATATTTTACCTGATGTTGGTATACATTCAAGAAGCCATGAAAACTGTAGTTCTTGTCGGATGGATTTCGTACGTGATTGAATTGCAAATAGTTTAATAAAACAATAAAAAATACTTTATATAAAGTATTGTTTATTTCATGATTTAATAGCAGTAGTTAAATCTATAATATTTCAATTAAAAACCATCAATATTAATATATGTTTTTTTTAATTATTTTATAACCTTAATTTGAAAAATATTCTTTAAACCAAACACATTAAACTACTTTTTGTTCAACCTCAATTTCAACCACAATTTTAACCAAATATATATTTTTTCAAACCAACCTCAACTAAAAGTAATTTTTATAAAACAACCTTTTCAAACTATAACCACAACAGCTACCACAATACCAAATACACACAAAGAAAACTGTACTGATAAGCAAGTTAAAGTGCCACCATTGATTTAGGATGTGCTTTAGATCTTATAAGGTGAAAGTAAAACACAAGGAAATGCATGCATGCACACCACTAATCTTTGATTCTGGCGAGAACAGTGATGACTACACTCAGAACCATATAGAATTACATTCCAAGATGAAGAAATTAATAACAGAGCAGTGCTATAAAGCTAAATGTGAGAACCAGAGATTAATAAGCAATGCTGAAAATTTTATCATGCATAAGATGAGAGAAGCACAGGACAGATTTTATCAATTCTATAGTTTTTCTTCAATAATAATAATATTTTTTAAAAATTTAATAATAATAAAAAAAAAAAACTCATGTTCCTTGGCTCTTTCTCTTGCCAAACTGAAGCTACCATAGTCAAATCCAAGTAACTTAGATGTCACGCTCTTGCTAAACCCAAGTTATTTGGGTATGACATCTCATGCTAGACTCATAGCATTCCAGATCAAAGGTGTTGATATCTAACAATAATACCTCACCCGAGCCCTAAGATGTGATTGCTTTTCTAGACCCGAGGGCCAAGGCACCAAGACACTATTCACTATAAGTCAAGTCAATGAATCAATCAATCGATTTTAAAGATCAAGTTTTTTTTTTAATAGAGAAACAAAACTTTTATTAACATTGAAATAACTCTTAAAATCTTAATAAAATTAATTTGAAGTAAAAATAATATTAAAAGAAATATTCAGAAGCACTTTTTGATTGTAAAATCAAACACACTAAAATCATGTAGATTTTCATTTAGACATTAAAATTCAAGAAGAAATTAAGTTCACAGTACTATTAATTCAATCGATGAAGGATTAGACCCAACTACTTTAGGGCCACCATTGACATTGATTACTTTGAATAATTTTAATTTATAGGCATAAAAAATTAATACATATCTTTAAGAGGATCAATTTTAGATTATCTCTCTCTCTCTCTCTCTATTTTTTTTTTGGTTTTCAAATATTTGACATTTTCGTTTAGATAAGCTCTAGTGTGTGTTTTTTTAAGATTATTTTAAATCATGTTTCTTGAAATGTCAAAAACATTTCATGGATTAATTTAACTTAATAACGCCAAAGAATTAGGAATTAAAACTGACAATTTCCACCATGTAAGAGTACCTAATTGAAAATTTACTTTCTTATCATTTACCTCAATTAAGCGGAAGCATGATCATGAGAAGGGATTTGGAGAAAGAATTATAAACAGAGAATAAGAGAAAATGTAATGTGTATAGATTTTCTTAATGAATTAATTATGATACAACAGAAGCTCATATATATATATATATATATATATATACATTCTAAACTAATCAGTTATGAAATGTTATTACAAATATAATTTGAATTTCAATTTTAAAATCATGATTAGTGCAGGTTTATCAATGCAGCAGAATATCCATCATAAACAAGAAGTTCACAGTTACAAAGTTTGAATCTTTGTAACTGTAACTCTCTTTTGAAACTCTCTTCTTGGTCTTCAATATCCGTTAGCTAGCTGGAGATGTAACAGTTACAAAGTTTGAATCTTTGTAACTGTAACTCTCTTCTTGGTCTTCAATGTCTGTCAGTTACAAAGTTTGAATCTTTGTAACTGTAACTCTCTTATGCTTAACATTCCCCTGCAAACTGATGGGGATAGGAATCACCATCAATTTGGACCGTAAAAACATAAACCTTGCTGTAGTATGACCTTTGGTGAAGACATCTGCAATCTGGTCATATGTTGAAATATATCGTACAAGAATATCCTTATTAAGAACTTTTTCACGGATGAAGTGATAATCCACCTCTATGTGCTTCGTTCGGGCATGAAAAACAGGATTAGAGGCAAGAGATATTGCACCTACATTATCACACCATAGTGTAGGAGGTGACGACAATGAAATGCCAAGATCTTGCAATAACATTCGAAGCCAATATAGTTCAGCAGTGACAAGAGCCATGGATCGATATTCGGCCTCAGTACTGGATTTAGACACAACACTTTGTTTCTTTGCACTCCAGGATATGAGATTTTGGCCTAGAAACACAACATAACCACTTGTAGATTTTCTATCATCAGGATTCCCAGCCCAATCTGCATCACAGAAAGCATCTAATGTTGTTGTCGATTGAGTGTAGTGAATACCATAATCAATTGTTCCTTTCAAGTAACGAAGAACTCTTTTGGTAGCAATCCAGTGTGGTTCTCGTGGAGCATGCATGAATTGGCATAATTGGTTCACTGCATAGCTGATGTCAGGTCTTGTTAAAGTGCAATATTGAAGAGCACCAATAACTTGATGATATTCAGTTGGATCATTCAATATCCGTTAGCTAGCTGGAGATGTAACACTTACAAAGTTTGAATCTTTGTAACTGTAACTCTCTTATGCTTAACATTTGGGAGGCACTTAGATTAGGCTCTTCTCTAGTCTTGAGAAGCAAAACCAATAGAGACGTGATTGCGCACTCCCTGAGCTATATAGTAAGTGGCTGCAAACAAATTGTCAGCACCAATTCAGGTCCGGAAAATTAAAGCATTGAAGCATAAAAGGTGACCTAACCTAATTAAGCAAATTACTACTTATTCCAGCATCACCTAGGAGTGAGACAGCCAGCCCATCCAGTGTCTACATGGTAAGGGAATAATTCCTTCAAGAATGCAGAGAAAATTATACTTGCAATACAACTATAAACGAGATGGTACAGTGCGGAAGGCAAGATGTTAAATCAATTGATCTTATTATAATACTGTGAAATATGATCAGGACAAAAAAATAAATAAAGAAAGAAAGAGTTGTTTATTTTACAATGATCGATATGATGCTTCTTTCCATGTGGAATCTTCGTCAAAGACTTGTTGAAAATGCCAAATTGTGATCCACTTTTGGCTGTGTCAAATGCATGGGTGGGGCTTCACACAGAGCTATTACCCCTTGTGTAAACTCAACGCCAGTTTTCATGAGTTCTTTGGGATTCTAACATAGTAAAAAAAAGAAAGATAAAATAACAAAGTGTAAAGAATATTTAGTGAAATAGATATTCGTGATTAATCAGTAGCAATTATTATATGCTGGCTCTCTCGGATTTACTGGACAGAAGATTTATTAAAAAGAGATGATAAAGGAGAAAGAAAAGAAAAGAAAATCTTCAAGGTATATCAAAACTCTGATAATAATATTATTGGTATTGTTAAAAAAATCTCGACAAGACAAATCGAAAAATAACAATGAAGGTCATCAATGACGATAAAAATAAGTCATACGAGTGGCCCAAGATAAGTGAGTTTTAATACTTTTGAACAGCTTGTATGATTCATTTTATTCACTATTTATAATCTTTTTTGATGCTGTTAAATTTATCTTGTAATGATGTTGATAATGTTATCATTATAATTTCAATGTATTTTTATTTTTATTATTATTTTTTGTTTTGCTCTCTCTCCTCTCTCATTGTAATTTATGAAGAGTAAGAGAGGGGAAAAAAGAAAACCCTAGTCTTCAAATTTAATCTGGCTGAATACTACTCTATCTCAATCTTATTCACTACTTTGTCAATGCAAAGTAGATTTTTCCTTAAATAAGATCTAATCCACCGGCGGATAGGTGATCAAGAATATTAAATTAGTGTAAAACTTGATTTAATTCAACATTATAATTAGAGGTGCTATAATAATGTGAAAAAAAGAATAAAAAAACTAGATGATGGCGACCACATATCAATAATTCCAGACATCACGTGGAGCACTTTCATCATCATTATTATTATTGGTATAATAATGTTTGTTGTATTATTTTTTAATTGTTAAGTTGTTTACTATATGTTAAAATTTCAAGATCTTCAAAGATTGGGAAGATCGGATCTAAAGTTACTATGGGACTGTCTTTATTTTCCTATTTGGATTTTTTTATTTATATTAAGAATTTAAATTTAATTAGTATTTTATTATTTAAAAATTTTAATGGTAAATTGATTCTATTAGTTAGGTAAATTTTAAATATAAATTATTTTTCTATACAAAATTTTAAATCTAGAACTAATATAAATAAAAATATTTAGTTTTTTTTTGTTCGAGGATTCATATTATTATTTAAATTTTTTTATAAATATTTAGAGATTTTTTCTAATTTCCTATGGTGTTAGGGATTATAACCTTAAGGTTTGGTTTGAAATAATGATGACAGTTATTTCTTAAAGTGTTTTTCACTTGAAAATACATTAAAATAATATTTTTTTTATTTTTTAAATTTTTTTTTGATATCAGCATATCAAAACAATTCAAAAACACCAAAAACTTAATTTGAAAAAAAATCAAAATTTATAAAAACCCCGGTTAAAATGTTTTACCAAACACTTCTTAGTTTTTAATATTAATACATCAAAACAATCCAAAAATATTAATTTAAAATTTTTAAAAACTCCGGTTGCGTTTGTAAGATGTGTTGCGGCTCTCAACTTGCTACAATGGCCTTTCTTTAATATTTTATTTACACCATTCATGGAACCCTCTTTGCCTTCCACACAAATCCCGGATTTTGGTGAAACTGCTAAGAGGAAAAATGAAGAGCTTTCCAAAGGCCATGCTAAAACTACAAAGAAGTGATCTCTACCTTTCCAGAAGTTAAAGGCTTTTGGGACGTTCCGCTCTTCTTGGGAAGACTCATGTCAGTTCAAGAACACTACAAGCCTCAATCCACTGATATATTTGTCGCCAGCTTTCCAAAAACGAAGGAAATCTTTGGTTAATGTTCTCTGAATCTCTCCTTTTCTCCTTCAAGAGTGAAATTTATGTGCCTTTCGTACCTTTTTACGTTAGAACATTTCATTTGTTCTTGTTTTCTAAATTGAGTCTTTTCTATGCGTTTTATTATTTTATTTATTGGGTATTTGAGAGTGTAGTAATAGTTATAATTTAAAGTGTTTTTATTCAAAAATATATTAAAATAATATATATTTTTAATTTTTTAATATTCATCTTTTGACAACATCACTCCAAAACATTAGAAAACATAAAAAAAAAAAAAAACAATTAGAAAACAATTAGAAAACGCAAGATTGCATCAATGCTAAATGCAATATATATATATAGGTGTGCGCGCGCGCGTGTGTGTGAGAGAGAGAGAGAGATCCACCTGTGTGTGAAATGCATAGTGATGTTCCACAGCGAGCCATTATCTATTATGTAAAATCTCTGAGAAATGTCATAGATCAATTGGTCGATATAGCAAATTGATAGGTTAAAGCTGCTCATAATCAATACCTCTAAAAGATTATCTTTGGTGGAGATGAAAACTTTTTGATATGTAAATAAGTATTTTAAAAAAAATTAAATATTCTATAAAGAGATGTTCTGAAAATACAAATGCAGTAGAGAATTGGAGATTGTGAATCTTTATTATGAAGGTCTCATGATATATTTATAGCTCGAATCTTGTCATTTTGTGAAAATAAGAGTTTGCAGTGTAATTAACCTGATAACATTTAATGAGGAATAAATATCATTTACATGATGGGAATATGGTGGGTCCTCGAAGGAGTTTTATACACCTTAAAAGGTATCAGAAAATTAGAGTTTAAGATATCAAGTGTAGCTGAGCTTATAGAGATCAAGTTCTTTCTTGAGATTAAATCCAAGGGAGGTTTGTCATTCCCCTTGACATGCCAAGGAAGAATGGTTATTATCTTGGACTTGGTTGGTTGCCAAATCCAAGCATCTTGGGCATGACATGCGTGCCAGATCCACACTACCTTGAAGTTGGAGCACTACTAAGTCCAAGCGCCTCGGGTCTGACATGCATGCCAGACTTATACTACGCTGGACTTGGTGCATTACTAAGTCCAAATGCCTTGGGTCTGATATGCCTGTTAGACCTATATTATCTTGGGCTTGACGCATTACTATATTCAAGCACCTTGAACTTAATTAATTGTCAAGTCCATGCATCTTAGATTTAGATCTAACATATACACTAGACTCATATTACATTGAATCTAGCGCATTACAAAGTTATAATGCCTTGAATTAAGTATATGTGCCACATCCATACATTTTAAAAAACCAAACGAAAACTAAATAAAAAGTTGACTCATCGCTAATCTATAAATACTATCTACATAATGGCCTTAGTTGATATCTTCTACCGCTTACTACATTTACTTGAATAATGAAAATGTTTTTTTTTTTTAATGGAAAAGAGATTTTAACTCCATCTTCAATTACTATATAAATGTTTCCTTGGGTTTTGAAAACGCAATCATGCTAAAAATTTATTATCTAATATAAAATAAAATGTATTTGTTTTTATATTTTAAAAATGTTTTTTTTTTAATTTTTTAATTTTCATCTTGTTTTGATGTGTTAATATTAATAATAAATTTTAAAAATAAAAAAAATATTATTTTAATATATTTTTTAAATTAAAAATATTTTAAAAAATAACTATTACAACATTAACGAATAAGATTTAATATAAAAAACATTCTAATTGCATCAGCTGAGAGGTGATCAACAATACCGCATTCCCGAACTTCACATCCCTATATTAATGGATTGTGTTGTGGGCTCCACGCCATTTAAAGCTTGTAAGAGAAACCACACCTCTAAATAGAAACCACACGATCACGCTAAAAGATTTGCTATCGAATATAATATGAAATAAAACTCAATTGCATCAGCGGACATGTGATCAATAATATTAAAATAAGGTAATAGTTGATGGGCCACAAATTAAACCAGCTCTCAACTCGCTACAAATAGCTGCCATGGCCTTTCATTCTACCTTATATTTTCATTTTTTACATTAATGGAATCCTCTTTGCCTTCCACCCAAATCTTGGATTCTGGTGACAGTGCAGAGAGGAAAAATGAAGCTAAAAATTACAATGAAGTGATGTCCACCTTTCCGAAAGTTAAAGGCTTGAATGGGTATGATTATTACCTGTACCAAGGCTTTTGGTACGCTCCCTTCTTCTTGGAAGGACTCTTGTCTGTTCAAGAGCGCTTCAATCCTCAATCCACTGATATATTTGTCGCCAGTTGTCCAAAAACTGGCACAACTTGGCTTAAGGCCCTCACTTTTGCTATTTTCACACGATCCCGTTTAAGTGGTTCAACAACTAGTTCTTTACTTACCAAGATGCCACATGACTGTGTTCCTTTTTTGGAATATCACCTTGCTCAAAACCCCAGTAATCGGGACTTGGCAATTCCTCTGGTATCTACTCATGTTCCTTGCACTTGTTTACCTAAATCTATCATTTCTTCTTGTTGCAAGATTATTTACATTTCCAGGGACGCAAAGGATGCTTTTGTTTCTTTGTGGTACTTTCTTGCCAGGCTGCAAATGTCGAAAAATGTTGAACCTCTTCCTCTGGAAGAGGCATTTGAGTTGTTTTGCAATGGAATTGCAAATTTTGGACCATATTGGGACCATGTTTTAGGGTATTGGAGAGCAAGCTTCGAGTTCCCTGATATTGTTCTTGACATACGAGGAAATGAAGAAAGACACCGCTGCTCATGTTAAGAAACTAGCTGAGTTCATGGGTTGTTCTTTATGTTGCATTAAACTCAATCTAGAAGGTTAAGGAAGGCAACCACCACTTGCAGCCACTAGCTGTCACCGCCTAGCCGCCAGCCGTCTTCATACTTGAAAGTTGAATTATCTTGTTTTTGAATTCTGTGTATAAATAGATAGCTAAGTGGATGTTATTCTGTGTGGAAAGAGAAGAAAGAAACACTAGAGAGAAAGAGAGAGGGAGTGTGTAGCTTTTGTTTAATTATTGTAAGCTTTTATTGTTGAAATAAAACAGTGTGTTTTATCTCTTCTGAGTGTTTCAAAGCCACCACCAGTGGTTTCTCCCACCAACAATTGGTATCAGAGCCTCGTTCGTCACAAAACACAAGTATTTTGGGAGATACACGAATTTTCAAAGTTGTCAAAAACAATTTTTGATCATTCCACAGTGTAGAGCTCATCCATACGAACTCACTGGTGCAAAAATCAGCTTCATCGGAGCCCGAGGTGATCCCCACGCGCCTCCTGAAATTCCGGTAACTGTAGCCCAGTCTCACCCACGCGCTCCAGAGGTTGAAGACGAGTGTCGTCCACGCGCGCCATATTCGAGCCGATCCCCAGCCGAGCCGATCTTTAGCCTCAGCCGAGCCGATAGAATATTCCCCAGAATATTCCCGGTTCAACCCCAGCGAACCGCCTAACGTCCAGAATCGGTTTTCAGACCGGTTCAGCCTATTTCTGACCCATTTTCATCCAAGTCAGGCCGGTTCCCTACTGTTTTGAGCATTCTGGATCCATCTACGGTGTCTGTTTTGCCAAATTCAACTCCCAGAAGGTGATATAGTCATTCAAAGAGCAAAATGACTACAGAAAATGCACAAACACTCATCCCGAAGCTGACCAAAGACAACTATGATAGTTGGTGTATCAGATTGAAGGCATTTCTTGGTTTACAAGAGTGTATAGAGATTGTGCAATATGGTTATGATGAACCAGAGTCTAAAGAAGTAGAAGATACTTTAAATGAGGCAGAAAAGCAAGTCCTCAAAGCAAATAGAAAGAAAGACAACAAAGCAAAGACCATAATCTATCAAGGTCTTGACGAAGCTATATTCGAAATTATTGCTTCCGCAGAAACATCAAAAGAGATATGGGAGGCTCTCCAACAAAAATACAAAGGTGCTGACAGAATCAAGAAGATTCGTCTCCAATCTTTGCGAGGTGAGTTTGAATTATTGCAAATGAAGGCCTTAGAATCTATTTTTGACTATCACACAAGAATTATGGTGATAGTCAATCAGATGAGAAGAAATGGAGAAGCCCTCACAGATGCTCGGATTACAGAGAAAATTTTGAGATCCCTATATCCAAAATTTTATTTTGTTGTTGTCGTTATTGAAGAGTCCAAAGAAGTGGACAAGTTGATGGTGGATGAGCTTATGAGTTCTTTGCAAGCTCATGAGCAAAAGATCGTGAAAAGAAATAGAGATAAGGCAATTGAGCATGCCTTACAAGCAAAGTTGTCTCTCAAAGACAGATATGAGCAAGGGGAGACTTCAATAAGTGGATATACCACTCAAGGAAGAAGTCCACAAAGACGAGGAGGATTTCAGCAATTCCAAGGAAGAGGATCTTGGAATACAGGTTTTAGAGGAAGAGGTGGCAGATATACCACTAGAGGAGGCCGAGGACAACAATCATTCACTCCTAAAGGAAGAGGAGGCGGTTACAATAACCGTGACAAGAGGAATATCCAGTGTTATAAGTGCAATCAATTTGGGCACTATAGCATTGAATGTCAAAGGAAAGCTCCATTAGAGGTACGTGAGCATGCAAACTATGCAGAGGAGGATGCCAACAGCAGAGGAGCAGCTGCATTATTTGTCCAACAAGGACTTGACAAGAATCAAGAGAATATTTGGTATCTTGATTCTGGAGCCAGCAATCACATGTGTGGCCAACGAGATCTATTTGGCGATCTAGATGAGACCATACAAGGTCTAGTCACCTTTGGAGATACATCAAAAGTTCCATTCAAAGGTAAAGGCAACATCCCAATCAAGTTGAAGAATGGCGATCATAGCTACATCGCCAATGTCTACTATGTCCCAGCCATAAAGCAAAACTTGGTGAGCATAGGTCAACTTCTGAAGAAAGGTTATACACTTTTCATGAAGAATTGTCATCTGACAGTTACAGACTACAATGGGAGATTAATTGCCTATGTGAAAATGTCCAAGAATAGGATGTTTCCTTTAAACATCCAATATGATGCAGCAAAGTATTTGAGTGCCATCACCAACAGTGAAGAGTGGCTTTGGCACCTGAGGCTTGGACATCTGAATTTCACAAGTCTGAAGATGCTAGCAAGCAAGAAGATGGTCAAAGGTATGCCCCACATTGATCATCCAGATGAAGTCTGTGAGAGTTGTGTCCTCAGCAAACATCACAGATCCAATTTTGCCAAAGAAGTCAACTGGAAAGCAAACAAGCCACTGGAGTTAGTGCACACAGATGTGTGTGGTCCCATAAAGCCTATGTCGACTGGACCAAATAGGTACTTCCTTACTTTCATTGATGATTTTAGCAGAAAGACGTGGATATACTTTCTGAAGAGGAAGTTAGAAGTGTTCAATTGTTTTAAAGATTTTAAAGCAATTGTTGAGAAGCAAAGTGGCTATAAGATCAGAACCGTGAGATCTGATCAAGGTGGAGAATATACAGCAAATGACTTTGAAGCCTTTTGTACACAACAAGGCATCAAACATCAGACAACACCAGCTTATACACCACAGCTGAATGGTGTAGCTGAAAGAAAGAATCGAACGATTCTTGACATGGCGAGAAGTCTACTCAAAGCAAAGAAGCTGCCCAAACAATACTAGGCTGAAGCTGTATCATGTGCAGTGTATCTACTGAATCGCTGCCCAACCAAAAGTTTGCAAGCTGTCACTCCACAAGAAGCATGGAGTGGTCACAAACCAAGTGTTACTCATCTTCGAGTCTTTGGTTGTGTGGCATATGCAAAGATCCCAGATGCAAGAAGGACCAAACTCGATGATAAAAGCGAGAAATGCATCTTTGTCGGATATGGTGAGAGAAAGATGGGATACAAGCTGTATAATCTCATCACAAAGAAGGTAATTATGAGTAGAGATGTTATCTTTGAAGAAGATAAAACATGGCAATGGAAGGATGACCAAGAAGCAGTCAAATGGATCAGCACTGATTTGATCCTTGAAGATGAAGTGGAAGTACCACCAGTACTTGCAGAAGGTCTGATATTACCGGCAGATGAGCCACAAAGTTCGGTACACAGATTCCCTGTATTCAACAGGAGAAACACACCAGAATCATCATCAGCATCCTCATCAGAAGGACCAAGAAGGATGAGAAATCTAGACGAGTTGTACGATGCCATGCAAGTCATGGAAGATACAACTCTATTTTGTTTCTTTACAGATACTGACCCACTTAGCTTCAATGAAGCTATCAAAGAAGAGAAGTGGATATAAGCAATGGATGAAGAAATACATGCTATTGAGAAGAATGACACCTGGAAGCTGACTAATCTACTAGAAAACAAGAAAGCAATAGGTGCCAAATGGGTCTATAAGACAAAGAAGAATGCAAAAGGAGAAGTGCAAAGATACAAAGCAAGATTAGTAGCAAAAGGCTACAAATAAAGAGAAGGCATTGACTATGGAGAAGTATTTGCTCCAGTAGCCCGGCTAGAGACAATCAGACTGATGATCTCACTAGCTGCACAACATAGATGGAAGATCTATTAACTCGATGTGAAGTCAGCATTTCTGAATGGCTTCCTAGAAGAAGAGATCTATGTTGAACAACCACTTGGATACATCGAAGCTGAAAATGACGGCAAAGTATACAAGTTGAAGAAAGCTCTCTACGGTTTGAAGCAAGTTCCGCGTGCTTGGAATACCAGAATTGACAGGTATTTTCAAGAAAATGAATTTGAAAAATGTCCATATGAACACGCAATATATGTGAAGAAAGAAGCAGATAACAACATATTATTTGTGTGCCTATATGTTGATGATTTGCTATTCACCGGCAACAACCCAACCATGTTTGAAGCCTTCAAGAAAAGCATGGTACAAGAGTTTGAGATGACAGACATTGGTCTGATGGCACACTTTCTTGGCTTAGAAGTGGTGCAGAAAGAAGAAGGGATTTTTGTATCCCAAAGCAGTTATGCCAAAGACATTCTTGAAAGGTTCAAGATGGAAAGCTGCAATCCGGTATCAACTCCAGTTGAGAATGGAGTAGAATTGAGGAAGAGTAAAGTTGGAAATGTTGATCCAACTTACTTCAAAAGCTTAGTAGGAAGCTTAAGGTACTTGACATGTACCAGACCGGATATACTCTACGGAGTTGGTCTTATCAGCAGATACATGGAGACACCAGACCAGTCTCACTTGAATGCAGCCAAGAGAATTCTTCGCTACATCAAAGGAACAATCAATGAAGGTATGTTTTATACCTCAAGTACAAACTTCAATCTTGTTGGCTACTCGGATAGTGATTGGGGTAGAGATCTGGATGAAAGGAAAAGCACAACAGGGTTTGTCTTTTTCATGGGAAATACATTTTTCACATGGTCATCCAAGAAGCAATCGATAGTAACGTTATCAAGCTGTGAAGCTGAGTATGTTGCTGCCAACTCAGCTGTATGCCATTTAATATGGTTAAGAAATATGCTGAAGCATTTGGGATTTCCTCAAGAAGATCCCACAGAGATTTATATTGATAATCGATCAGCGATTGCATTAGCAAAGAACCCGGTGTATCATGAACGAAGTAAACACATTGATACACGTCAACACTTTATCCGAGAGCATATAAAGAACAAAGAAGTCGAGCTGATATCCTGCAAGACAAATGATCAAGTTGCAGATATCTTTACAAAGCCATTGAAGGGAGAAACATTTATCAGACTGAAGTTCATACTTGGCGTGACATCCCTCGATTAAGTTTAAAGGGGGGATTTGTTGCATTAAACTCAATCTAGAAGGTCAAGGAAGGCAACCACCACTTGCAACCACCAGCTGTCACCGCCCAGCCACAAACCGCCCAGCCGCCAGCCACTAGCTGTATGCCGCCAGCCTCCAGCCGCCAACCGCCTTCACACTTGAAGGTTGAATTATCTTGTTTTTGAATTCGTGTATAAATAGGTAGCTAAGTGGATGTTATTCTGTGTGGAAAGAGAAGAAAGAAACACTAGAGAGAAAAGAGAGGGAGTGTGTAGCTTTTGTTTAATTATTGTAAGCTTTTATTGTTGAAATAAAACAGTGTGTTTTATCCCCTCTGAGTGTTTCAAAGCCACCACCAGTGGTTTCTCCCACCAACACTTTCACCTTAGAGGAAGAGGAGGAAGGGGAGGTGCAAAAGATAATAAGCATGTGTAGTTTTGAGAAGTTGAGCAACTTGGAGGTGAATAAAAATGGGAAGCACCGTCCGGACACATCAATTGCTATTCAAAACAGTGTATACTTCAGGAGAGGTGAGATAGGCGACTGGGCAAATCACTTGACACCTGAAATGGGAGCACGTCTAGATGACATAATGGAGCAGAAACTCAAGGGTTCAGGCTTGAAGCTGCCGAGGTGAATGTGCCTAGGGTCCCATTTGCTTGTGATTATTGCCGAAGCGGGTTCATCAAAAGCTGTTATCAACATCTCGTGAAACAGCAACTGTGTATCCCAATAAATACCCTCTCTGTTCATCTCTTGTATTTCCCAGCAAGTATTCACATTTTGTGAATCATCCATGTCAATAAGCAATGTTCTTTGTGAATCTGTGTTTTTGACTTTCATTCATTTCCTTGCATGCTTGTAAGAATTAAAAATTGGATTCGTTTTTTTTATTTATTTATTTAACACAAGTTCATGCATTCCATTAATCAGTTCGATAAAAAATAAATTTACTCTAATATATAATATTAGAGTGTTTTCTTCACAGAAATTGCAGTGTGTTTTCTTCAGTTATACATGTTTTAAAAGAACCGAGACAACCATCCATTAAGATTGTTGAATTGCAGATCAAATGAACGTAGGCGGCACATCTGCTGAAAGGATCTCGAAATGCCTTGTAATTGGTTAAAATAAAGATCAAGATCTGTAGGAGAACTCGTGTTTTCCACTCCTAAAATAAGCCCAGTTGCCGGCTTCATGTGCAACAGAGGCACATAGAGAATCTGAAAGCAGTTTTTATGCACTGTCAGCAGAATAATTTGATCAGTCAGAATGATTCCCCCCCTCTAGGGCTCAGATCACAATTCTTCCTTGAAACAAATCTTTTGGAACCGATATGTGGAGGGATGGCTTGATTTATACCGGAGATTTTGTTGGAAAATTAAAGAAGCATGGCTTAATTTGTACCTTGGATGCGCAAATTGATTAGAGGGAAAAAATGACAGAAAGTGAGTTGCAGGGAATGAAAAAGGCATTAGTAAACTCAACACCTTTCAGGGCATCGTTCCTTGGTTTACTCCGTTTTATTTCTTATTTTGTTTTTCCTGCCATTGTCTAATGTTTTTCGAACTCACAGTCTGGTCTCTGCAGAGAATGAGAAAGCACAAATTCTTTAAGAGAAGATATTCTCCGGCAATGGCATCAAACGGAAAAGTCCGACGTCAACTAAGTGCGTGTTTGGTGTTGCGGCCGTGTTTACAAAAAAACATCGTTGTCATGTGTTTGGTTACGGTCTAAACACAATTTTCTATTTGTGGGACCCATTACTATTTGCATTTAAACTGCAAGATAACCGGAAGCAACTTCAAGTTGCTTTTTATGATTAGTTGCAAACTATGTTATAAACAGAGGCCACAAGAAAAAGAGCAGAAATAGAGCAGTGAATAGTGAACAGTAGAGAGCAGCTCCCTCTCACCACCAACCTCCACCGTTTTCACTGCCAGCCACTGCTCTTCCTCTTCCCCTTCTCCCTTTCACGTGAACTGTGGAGAGTGGAGAGCAGCTCACCACCGACCTCCGCTGTTTCCATCGCCAGCCACTGCTCTTCCTTTTCCCCTTCTCCTTTTCACGTGAATAGTGGAGAGTGGAGAGCAGCTCACCACCGACCTCTGCTGTTTCCATCGTCAGCCACTGCTCTTCCTCTTCCCCTTCTCCTTCATCTTTTACGTTCTCCACTGTTAATGTGAACAGTGGAAAGCAGCTCATTACCGGCCTCTGCCATTTTCACCGCCAGCCACTGCTCTTCCCCTTCCCCTTCCCCTTCCCCTTCGTCTTCTGCATTCTCCACTGTTCACGTTGCATGTGAACAGTGGAGAGTAGCTCACCACCGGCCTCCATTGTTTCCACCGCCAGCCATTGCTCTTCCTCTTCCCCTTCTCCTTCTCCTTCATCTTCTGTATTCTCCACTGTTCACGTGAACAGTGGAGAGCGTCTCCACTGTTCATGACCGGACCGAGTCAAACCCAAACCTAAATGCATTGGACCGGGTCCGACCCATTAAAATTAAAAAAAAAATCCAAAAAAATTTCTTAGATATTGTGTTTTATTTGAAAAACTAGTGTTTAAAATTATTCAATGGCACTACATAATTATATTAGGAGATCGCATGATAACGTAACATTTGCATAATTTGATTGCAATCCCAATTTTGTTCCTAATGATATTTTACCCAATGTGATGATATTTTACCTGATGTTGGTGCACATTCAGGAAGCCATGAAAACTATAGTTCTTGTCGGATGGATTTCGTACGTGATTGAATTGCAAATAGTTTAATAAAACAATAAAAAATACTTTATATAAAGTATTGTTTATTTCATGATTTAATAGCAGTAGTTAAATCTATAATATTTCAATTAAAAACCATCAATATTAATATATGTTTTTTTTAATTATTTTATAACCTTAATTTGAAAAATATTCTTTAAACCAAACACATTAAACTACTTTTTGTTCAACCTCAATTTCAACCACAATTTTAACCAAATATATATTTTTTCAAACCAACCTCAACTAAAAGTAATTTTTATAAAAACAACTTTTTCAAACTATAACCACAACAGCTACCACAATTCCAAATACACACAAAGAAAACTGTACTGATAAGCAAGTTAAAGTGCCACCATTGGTTTAGGATCTGCTTTAGATCTTATAAGGTGAAAGTAAAACACAAGGAAATGCATGCATGCACACCACTAATCTTTGATTCTGGCGAGAACAGTGATGACAACCATATAGAATTACATTCCAAGATGAAGAAATTAATAACAGAGCAGTGCTATAAAGCTAAATGTGAGAACCAGAGATTAATAAGCAATGCTGAAAATTTTATCATGCATAAGATGAGAGAAGCATAGGACAGATTTTTCCCTCAAATGATTAACTAGAATACGAGTTGCACTTCAATTTTAAAGCAACATATATAAGCTCTTGATTTTTTGTGAATAGCTGAAAGATGAAACAATCATACAAGCTCACACCTCTATAACAGAGTGACAGTTCATGGTGACCTCAAAGACTGCATCAAGTCCTCCAAGCTCTCGTAACTTTTCCTTAAAGTCCCCCCCCAGTCTTCCTTGCCATGCCAGATGTATCTGAATGAATGCAACCCATACAGTGAAATAAATAAGCAATCAGAAAAGGAGAGAGAGAGCTGTGTGAATAAAGAATTGTCACAAAACTAGATGATGCCGACCACATATCAATAATTCGAGACATGACGTGGGGCACTTTCATCGTGATTATTGTCTGTACAATAATGTTTGATGCATTATTTCTTGTTAAGACTTTTTAGGTTGTGAAAAGTCCAAGATGTAGCTTTTGATTTTATCATTTATATTAAATTGAAATTTTGACATAAAATTCTAAAGATTTTGTGGTTAAAATTTCAAGATCTTCGAAGAAAGACCTTTAAATAAGGATTTAAAGTTATTATGAGATGGTCTTTATTTACCTATTTAGATTTTATTTATTTATATTAAAAATTTTAATTCAATTAGTATTTTACTATTTAAAAATTCTAATAATAGATTGATTATATTAATAATACAAATTATTTTTCTATACAAAATTTTATTTCTAGAATTAATATAAATAAAAATATTTAGTTTATTTTTTTGTTCAGGATTCATATTATTATTTAGATTTTTTATAAATATTTAGAGATTTTTTTTATTTTGCTACTGTGTTAGGACTATAACTTTAAGGTTTGGGTGTTTGGGAAAGTTATAGCGGTTACGTTTTAAAGTGATTTTTATTTAAAAATACATCAAAATAATATATATTTTTTATTTTTAAAATTAATTTTTGACATCAAAACAATGCAAAAACACCAAAAAATTAATTTGAAAAAAAATTAAAATTTTTGAAAACCTTGATTAAAATGTTGTACCAAACACCCTCTTAGTTTTATCTTATTTTTTAAAAAATAATTCTTAACATTAGCAATCAAAACAATCTAAAAACAAAAAAATAATTTTAAAAAAATCAAAATCTTTAAAAACTCCCGTCTAAATGTTTCCTTTTAGTTTTATCATTGTTGCACTGCGTAATGATGCTCAAAAGGAAATAGTTGATATAGCCGTACTTGGGGTATTTAAGAATGTGATAGCGGTTACTTTTTAAAATGTTTTTCGTTTAGAAATGTATCAAAATAATATTTTTTTTATTTTTAAAAAATTATTTTTGATATCATCATATCAAAATGATATGAAAACACTAAAAAAATATTAATTTAAAGTAAAAAAAATAAAAAAAAATTAATCTTTTATTAAAATATTTTTGAAATACAGAAATACTACGAGCTCTCAACCTGCTACAAATAACTGCTGCAATGGCCTTTCTTTAATATTTTACTTACACCATTCTGCAAAATATTTTCTTTTGTACATCCATGGAACCCTCTTTGCCTTCTACACAAATTCAAAGTCCATGCTAAAAACTACAAAGAAATGATCTCTACCTTTCCAAAAGTTAAAGGCTTTTGGTACTTTCCGTCCTTCTTGGGAACACTCATCTCAGTTCAAGCAATCCACTGATATATTTGTCGTCAGCTTCCAAAAACGAAGGAAATCTTTGGTTAAGTTAAAACTCCTTTTCTCCTTCAACAGTGAAATTCACGTGCCTTTCACACCTTTTTAAGTTCGAACATTTCATTTGTTCTTGTGCTCTAAATTGAGTCTTTTTTGTGAGTTCCATTATTCTATTGTGTTTGGTTTAGCTTTTGTAGTTGAGGTTGTGGTAGGGTACAACCCATTTATGTACAAAACTCAACCACAAAAGCTAATTTTTCTTGTTTTTTATGGCTTTTTTAGTGGGTTCCACACTCAACCTCAACCTCCATCTCAAATACAAATACACACTAAAAGATTAGAAAACGCAAGATTGCATCAATGCTAAAAGCAATTTCAATCTCAATGTGTGTGTCAAATGCATGGTGATGTTTCATGATATGTTTGTTTTGACGTTTCAAAAATATTTTTTTTAAACTGAATTTTTTTAATTTATTTTTCGCTTCAAATTAATATTTTTTGTTTTTTCAGATTATTTTGATGTACTGTTGTTAAAAATAATTTTTTTAAAATAAAAAATATTATTTTAATACATTTCCGAGCAAAAATCACTTTAAAAAATAATTGTTATTACACTTCCAAACACATCTTTAAAAGGACAAAGTTATGGAGTTGAGGGCTCTAAATATTCCTCAAAATATCTGGCCTCAAAGCTATTATCGAGTCTTAAAGCTTTTGCTTTTTAAAAATGTTTTTAAAAGATTGATTTTTTTTATTATTTTTTTTACTTTAAATTATATTTTTTTTTTTATGTTTTTATATTGTTTTGATGTAAAAAATAAATTTTAAAAATAAAAAAATATTATTTTAATATATTTTTAAATAAAAAAATATTTTAAAAAACAATTACAGTAAAATAACAAATAAAATATTAATATGAAATAAAATCTAATTCTACCAGCAGACAGCTGATAAGAATACTAAAAGAGTGTAAATTTTGACTTAATTCAATATTTCAATTATTAGAATTTGGGGCAGCGTAACAGTGTCAAAGAAAATGTCAGAAAAGTAAGGAAAACAGTACAAATACCTTGGATGATGGTGACCAAATATTTGTAATTTGAGACATCTCGTTCTTGAAAAGAATAGTTAATAGTGCCAATAATATTTTTTTTTATTCACGTGACGGGTGAGCTTGTGTGTATCTCGATTAATTCCCACGAATCCTGAAATTAACGATCAGGTAAGTTTCCAGTGGTCATCAATATTAACAACCATATGGCTCGAACCTGAGACCACAAGGAGGAGCAAACCTCTTGATCTCAAACTCTTACTATTAGACTGCCTATTAGATGGTTAGTGCTAATAATTAATCTGCTCTTGACTTGCTACAAATAGCTGTCATGATCACATATTCAAAAAACACTAGTTTATAAATTCTAAGGGTATCTCAACTAGTTAGACTTTAAGTATGTTTTCCAATAATTATGAGTTCGAGTCCTTTTAAGATAATTGAAGGTTTACACGGCGTTAACTTCAGGACCCATAAAATTAATCGAGATATATACAAGTTGATTCAGATAACCATATTAATTTAAAAAAACAAACACTAGTCTAGAAAAGCAATATACAAGGTGATTTTTTAGTTGACTAGTTGAATCTGATTTTTATAAAAAGTAATATTTTAGAAGATAATTTTTAATAATTTTAGATTTTTTAATATATAAATATCAAAAATAAATTTTAAAAAATAAAAAAATATTATTTTAATATAATTTTAAATAAAAAAACATTTGAAAAAACAATTAATAGTATACTCTCAACTACCCCAAAATATAGGATTAAATTGGATTGCGGGTTCCCCACCATTTAAAGCTTGCAAAGAAGGATTTGAAACACAATCACCCTAAAGATTTGCAAATGGAATATAATATAAAATAATACCCAATTGCATCAGCGGACATGTAATCAATAATATTAAAATACGGTAAATTTTGATTTAATTCAATTATTGGATTCTAGGCAGCGTGACAATGTCAGAAAATCTTGGATGATGGTGACCAAACATATCAGTAATTTGAGACAACACGTTCCCGAAAGGTAATAGTTGATGGTGCCAAAATTTAAACCAGCTCTCAACTCGCTACAAATAGCTGCCATGGCCTTTCATTCTACCATATATTTATTTTTTAACTTTCATGGAATCCTCTTTGCCTTCCTCCCAAATCTTGGATTCTGATGGAAGTGCTGAGAGGAAAAATGAAGCTACAAATTGCAATGAAGTGATGTCCACCCTTCCAAAAGTCAAAGGCTTGAGGGGGGATGATTATTACCTGTACCAAGGCTTTTGGTACGATGCCTTCTTCTTGGAAGGACTCATGTCTGTTCAAGAGCACTTCAATCCTCAATCCACTGATATATTTGTCGCCAGTTTTCCAAAAACTGGCACAACTTGGCTTAAGGCCCTCACTTTTGCTATTTTTACACGATCCCGTTTAAGTGGTTCAACAACTAGTTCTTTACTTACCAAGATGCCACATGACTGTGTTCCTTTGTTGGAAAATGACCTTGCTAAAAACCCCAGTAATCGGGACTTGGCAATTCCTCTGCTATCTACTCATGTTCCTTACAGTTGTTTACCTAAATCTATCATTTCTTCTAGTTGCAAGATTATTTACATTTGCAGGGACGCAAAGGATGCTTTTGTTTCTTTGTGGTACTTTCATGCCACGCTGCAAAGGTCGAAAAATGTTGAGCATCTTCCTCTGGAAGAGGCTTTTGAGCTGTTCTGCAATGGAATTGCAAATTTTGGACCATACTGGAACCATGTTTTAGGGTATTGGAGAGCAAGCTTGGAGTTCCCTGAGAAGATATTGTTCTTGACATACGAGGAAATGAAGAAAGACACAGCTGCTCATGTTAAGAAAGTAGCTGAGTTCATGGGTTGTTCTTTCACCTTAGAGGAAGAGGAGGGAGGGGAGGTGCAAAAGATAAAAAGCATGTGTAGTTTTGAGAAGTTGAGCAACTTGGAGGTGAATAAAAATGGGAAGCACCGTCCGGACACATCAATTGCTATTCAAAACAGTGTATACTTCAGGAGAGGTGAGATAGGCGACTGGGCAAATCACTTGACACCTGAAATGGGAGCACGTCTAGATGACATAATGGAGCAGAAACTCAAGGGTTCAGGCTTGACGCTGCCCAGGTGACTGTGCCTGGGCCCCGTTTGCTTATGATTATTGGCTCAGTGGGTTCATCAAAAGCTGTTATCAACATCTCGTGAAACAGCAACTGTGTATCCCAATAAATACCCTCTCTGTTCATCTCTTGTATTTCCTAGCAAGTATTCACATTTTGTGAATCATTCCATGTCAATAAGCAATGTTCTTTTGTGAATCTGTGTTTGTGACTTTCATTGATTTCCTTGCATGCTTGTAAGAATTCAAAATGGGATTCGTTTTTTTTATTTATTTATTTAACACAAGTGCATGCATTCCATTAATCAGTTTGATAAACAAAAAATTACTCTAATATATAATATTAGAGTGTTTTCTTCACAGAAATTGCAGTGTGTTTTCTTCACAGTTATACATGTTTTAAAAGAACCGAGACAACCATACATGAGGGCGGAGCAATGACCAACCGAGACAACCATCCATTAAGATTGTTGAAATGCAGATCAAATGAACGTAGGCGGCTCATCTGCTGAGAGGATCTCGAAATGCCTTGTAATTGGTTAAAATAAAGATCAAGAACTGTACGAGAACTCGTGTTTTCCACTCCTAAAATAAGCCCAGTTGCCGGCTTCATGTGCAACAGAGGCACATAGAGAATCTGAAAGCAGTTTTTATGCACTATCAGCAGAAGCTGAGAATGAGAAAGCACAAACTCTTTAAGAGAAGATATTCTCCGGCAATGGCATCAAACAGAAAAGCCCGATGTCAACTAAGTACGTGTTTGGCGTTGCTGCTACGTTTATAGAAAAACACCGTTGTCATGTGTTTGGTTACTGTCTAAATACAATTTTTTGTTTGTGGGAGCCATTACCTTTTGCATTTAAACCGCAAGATAACCAGAAGCAACTTCAAGCTGCCTTTTGTGTTGAGTTGCAAACTGTGTTATAAACAGAGGCCACAAGAAAAAGAGCAGAAACAGAGCAGTGAATAGTGAACAGTGGAGAGCAGCTCGCTTTCACCACCGGCCTCCGCCGGCCACTGCTCTTCGTCTTCTCCTTCTCTTTCATCTTCTGCATTCTCCACTGTTCACATGAACAGCGAAGAGTGGAGAGCAGCTCACCACCGACCCCTGCTATTTCCACCGCCAGCCACTGCTCTTCCTCTTCCCCTTCTCCTTCGTCTTTTACGTTCTCCACTGTTAATTTGAACAGTGGAGAGCAACTCACCACCGGTCTCCGCTGTTTCCACCGCTAGCCACTGCTTCTCCTCTTTCCCTTCTCCTTCTCCTTCTCCTTCTCCTTCATCTTCTGCATTCTCCACTGTTCATGGCCGGACCGGGTCCGGCCCAAACCTAAATGTATTGGACTGGGTCTGACCTAGTAAAATAAAAAAAATCAAAAACAATTTCTTAAATATTGTGTTTTATTTGAAAAACTAGTGTTTAAAATTATTCAATGACACTACATAATTATATTAGAAGGAGATTGGATGATCACGTAGCATGTGCAGAATTTGATTGCAATCTCAATTTTTTTTCCTAATGATATTTTACCTGATGTGATGATATTTTATCTGATGTTGGTGCACGTTCAGAAAGCTATGGAAACTGTAATCCTTGTCGAATGGATTTCGTACATGATTGAATTGCAAATAGTTTAATGGAACAATAAAAAATACTTTATATAAAGTATTGTTTATTCATGATGTAAAAACAGTAGTTAAATCTATAATATTTCAATTAAAAACCATCAATATTAATATATGTCTTTTTTAGTTATTTTATAACCTCAATTTGAAAAGCATTCTTAACCAAACATATTAAATTACTTTTTGTTCAACCTCAATTTCAACTACAGTTTTAACCAAACATATATTTTTCCAAACTAACCTCAACTAAAAATGCTTTTTATAAAACAACCTTTTTCAAACCACAACCACAACAACTACCACAATACCAAACACACATAAGTTCAAATAGGAATGAATTTATTATCAGGGATGATGACTCAATTTAGAATAAGTAAATCACAAGAAGACTTCGATATACAAAAGAAACTGTACTGATAAGCAAGTTAAAGTGCCACCATTGATTTAGGATCTGCTTTAGATCTTATAAGGTGAAAGTAAAACACAAGGAAATGCATGCATGCACACCACTAATCTTTGATTCTGGCGAGAACAGTGATGACAACCATATAGAATTACATTCCAAGATGAAGAAATTAATAACAGAGCAGTGCTGTAAAGCTAAATGTGAGAACCAGAGATTAATATTAAGCAATGCTGAAAATTTTATCATGCATAAGATGAGAGAAGCACAGGACAGATTTTTCCCACAATTGAATACGTGAATTGAGCACAGATTTCCCAGTTGCAAACTGTTCCTAATTTCTCAAATGATTATCTAGAATACGAGCTGCACTTAAATTTTAAAGCAACATATAAGCTCTTGATTTTTTGTGAATTGCTGAAAGATGAAACAAACATACAAGCTCACACCTCTACAACAGAGTGACAGTTCATGGTGACCTCAAAGACAGCATCAAGTCCTCCAAGCTCTCGTAACTTTTCCTTAAAATATAAAAACAAAACAAACAGGCTAGGAGCTCTCAACCCTGCTACAACTAACTGCTGCAATGGTCTTTCTCTAATATTTTACTTACACCATCCTGCACAATATTTTCTTTTGTACATCCATGGAACCCTCTTTGCCTTCTACACAAATTCAAAGCCCATGCTAAAAACTACAAAGAAATGATCTCTACCTTTTGGGAAGACTCATCTCAGTTCAAGCAATCCACTGATATATTTGTCGTCAGCTTCCAAAAACGAAGGAAATCTTTGGTTTATGTTCTCTAATAACTCCTTTTCTCCTTCAACAGTGAAATTTACGTGCCTTTCACACCTTTTTACGTTCGAACATTTCATTTGTTCTTGTGCTCTAAATTGAGTCTTTTTTGTGAGTTCCATTATTCTATTTAAAAGATTAGAAAACGCAAGATTGCATCAATGCTAAATGTAATTTCAATCTCAATGTGTGTGTCAAATGCATGGCGATGTTCCATGATGTGGTGTTTCAAAAATATTTTTTAAAAAATTGAATTTTTTTTATTTATTTTTTTCTTTAAATTAATATTTTTTTGGTTTTTTTGGATTATTTTGATGTACTGTTATCAAAAATAATTTTTTTTAAATAAAAAAATATTATTTTAGTACATTTCCGAGAAAAAACACTTGGAAAAATAAGTGCTACTACACTTCCAAACACACTCTTAAAATGACAAAGTTATAGAGTTGAGGGCTCTAAATATTCCTCAAAATATCCAGTTTTAAGGTCTCGGAGCTATTATCGAGTCTTAAAGTTTTTGTATTTTAAAAATACTTTTAAAAATTGATTTTTTTTAATATTTTTTACAATAACAAATAAAATATTAATATGAAATAAAATCTAACTCTACCAGCAGACAGCTGATAAGAATACTAAAAAAGTGTAAATTTTGACTTAATTCAATTATTAGAATTTGGGGCAGCGTAACAGTGTCAAAGAAAATGTCAGAAAAGTAGGGCAAACAGTACAAATACCTTGGATGATGGTGACCAAATATTTGTAATTTGAGACATCTCGTTCTTGAAAAGAAAAGTTAATAGTGTCAATAAATTTTTTTTTTTATTTATGGGAAGGTATCAGGTCAGCTTGTATGTACCTCGATTAACCCTCACGGATTCTGAAGTTAAAGACCAGATAAGCCTCTAGTGATCATCAATATTAACAACCACATGACTCGAACCTGAGATCTCAGGGGAAGCAAACCTCTTGATCTCAAAATCTTACTATTGAACCACCGACTAGATGGTTAGTGCTAATAATTAATCTGCTCTCAACTTGCTACAAATAGCTGCCATGATTACATATTCAAGAAACACTAGTTTATAAACCCTGAGGGTAACTCAACTAGTTAGACTTTGAGTATGTTTCTCAATAATCATGAGTTCGAGTTCTTTTAGGGAAACTGGATGATTACATGGTCGTTAACTTCAGAACCCGTGAAATTAATCGAGGTACATACAAGTTGGTTCAGATACCCACATTAATTAAAATAAAAAAAGAAACACTAGTCTAGAAAAGCCATCTACAAGGTGATTTTTTAGGTGACTAGTTGAATTTTTTTATATAAAAAATAATATTTTAGAAGATAATTTTTAATAATTTTAGATTTTTTTATGTATAAATATCAAAAATAAATTTTAAAAAATAACAACATATTATTTTAATATAATTTTAAATAAAAAAACATTTGAAAAAAAAATTAATAGTATACTCTCAACCACCCCAAAATATAGGATTAAATTGGATTGCGGGTTCCACACCATTTAAAGCTTGCAAAAAAGGATTTGAAACACAAATCACACTAAAGATTTGCAATGGAATATAATATAAAATAATACCCAATTGCATCAGCGGACATGTCATCAATAATATTAAAATACGGTAAATAATATGAAATAATACCCAATTGCATCAGCGGACATGTAATCAATAATATTAAAATACTGTAAATTTTGATTTAATTCAATTATTGGATTCTAGCCAGCGTGACAATGTCAGAAAATCTTGGATGATGGTGCCAAATATACCAGTAATTTGAGACAACACGTTCCCGAAAGGTAATAGTTGATGGTGCCAAAAAGTAAACCAGCTCTCAACTCGCTACAAATAGCTGCCATGGCCTTTCATTTTACCTTATATTTCTTTGTTAACTTTCATGGAATCCTCTTTGCCTTCCTCCCAAATCTTGGATTTTGATGGAAGTGCTGAGAGGAAAAATGAAGCTAAAAATTACAATGAAGTGATGTCCACCCTTCCAAAAGTTAAAGGCTTGAGGGGGGATGATTATTACCTGTACCAAGGCTTTTGGTACGCTCCCTTCTTCTTGGAAGGACTCATGTCTGTTCAAGAGCACTTCAATCCTCAATCCACTGATATATTTGTCGCCAGTTTTCCAAAAACTGGCACAACTTGGCTTAAGGCCCTCACTTTTGCTATTTTTACACGATCCCGTTTAAGTGGTTCAACAACTAGTTCTTTACTTACCAAGATGCCACATGACTGTGTTCCTTTTTTGAAATATAACCTTGCTCAAAAACCAAGTAATCGGGACTTGGCAATTCCTCTGCTATCTACTCATGTTCCTTACAGTTGTTTACCTAAATCTATCATTTCTTCTAGTTGCAAGATTATTTACATTTGCAGGGACGCAAAGGATGCTTTTGTTTCTTTGTGGTACTTTCTTGCCACGCTGCAAAGGTCGAAAAATGTTGAGCATCTTCCTCTGGAAGAGGCTTTTGAGCTGTTCTGCAATGGAATTGCAAATTTTGGACCATACTGGAACCATGTTTTAGGGTATTGGAGAGCAAGCTTGGAGTTCCCCGAGAAGATACTGTTCTTGACATACGAGGAAATGAAGAAAGACACCGCTGCTCATGTTAAGAAATTAGCTGAGTTCATGGGTTGTTCTTTCACCTTAGAGGAAGAGGAGGGAGGGGAGGTGCAAAAGATAATAAGCATGTGTAGTTTTGAGAAGTTGAGCAACTTGGAGGTGAATAAAAATGGGAAGTGCCTTCGAGACATATCAATTGCTATTCCAAATAGTATATACTTCAGGAAAGGTGAGATAGGCGACTGGGAAAATCACTTGACACCTGAAATGGGAGCACGTCTAGATGACATAATGGAGCAGAAGCTCAAGGGTTCAGGCTTGAAGCTGCCCAGGTGACTGTGCCTGGGCCCCGTTTGCTTATGATTATTGGCTCAGTGGGTTCATTAAAAGCTGTTATCAACATCTCGTGAAACAGCAACCGTGTATCCCAATAAATACCCTCTCTGTTCATCTCTTGTATTTCCTAGCAAGTATTCACATTTTGTGAATCATCCATGTCAATAAGCAATATTCTTTTGTGAATCTGTGTTTGTGACTTTCATTGATTTCCTTGCTTGTTTGTAAGAATTCAAAATGGGATTCATTTTTTCTTTTTATTTAACACAAGTGTATGCATTCCATTAATCAGTTTGATATGAAATAAATTTACTCTAATATATAATATTAGAGTGTTTTCTTCACAGAAATTGCAGTGTGTTTTCTTCACAGCTATACATGTTTTAAAAGAACCGAGACAACCATACATGAGGGAGGAGCAAAGACCAACAGAGACAACCAGCCATTAAGATTGTTGAATTGCAGATCAAATGAACGTAGGCGGCACATCTGCTGAAAGGATCTCGAAATGCCTTGTAATTGGTTAAAATAAAGATCAAGATCTGTACGAGAACTCGTGTTTTCCACTACTAAAATAAGCCCAGTTTCCGGCTTCATGTGCAACAGAGGCACATAGAGAATCTGAAAGCAGTTTTTATGCACTATCAGCAGAATAATTTGATCAGTCAGAATGATTTTCCCCTCTACTAGGCTCAGATCACAATCCTTCTTACTTCAAACAAATCTTTTGGAACCGATATATATGTCGAGGGATGGCTTGATTTATACCGGAGATTTTGTTGGAAAATTAAAGAAGCATGGCTTAATTTGTACCTTGGATGCGCAAATTGATTACAGGGAAAAAATGACAGAAAGTGAGTTGCAGGGAATGAAAAAGGCATTAGTAAACTCAACACCTTTCAGGGCATCGTTCCTTGGTTTGCTCCCTTCTATTTCTTATTTTGTTTTTCCAGCCATTGTCTAATGTTTTTCTAACTCGCAGTCTGGTCTCTGCAGAGAATGAGAAAGCACAAACTCTTTAAGAGAAAATATTCTCCGGCAACGGCATCAAACAGAAAAGTCCGACGTTAACTAAATGAGTTCATGGATCCCTTGTCTGAATATAGAAGTGCAGAAACTAACCTTAACCAAAAACCACCATGCTACCACCTACATCTCAACAAGCAACAAATCAAATGTTTTGTGTTCCGCCAGTAAACAGCGAATGGACACTGCCCCAGCAATAGATCATACAAGTTCTGACCAACCGGTGAAAGATCATCAGGACCCTACCCCATTATAACCAATGAAGCAGACCATACTCCATTGACAATTCATCAAATAGATTTGTGCCGTTCACCACTGCATTTTTAAATAAGATCTATGAACTCAAAAAATATTCACTCAAATATCTCTCTAGAAAACTAACCTTGAACTCTTAACTAGGAGAAAAACGAGGAAAATTAGAGCTTATAACATAGGAAACTCAGCTGAAAACTGAGGTGAAAAAAAGTGAAAGAAATTTTGTAAAATTTTCCAGAAACACTCCTTTATCCCCTTCATAGAGAGGATTTTGAAACAAAAACCATTATATAACTAATTCTAGTAATTATTAAAAATTAATTCTTACCATTATCAATTTTAATTACTTGCTATAAATTGAAATTAAACCTGATATTTAGCTGAAAAAATTGTTTAAATTGGAGAAACTACTCAGACTTTATATTTATTAAAGGTACAAACTAAAGGGTTAAAGAGAAAAAAAAATTATTTAAGGGTCCAAAAAACTATAAACTCATACCCAAATTCAAAATGTATTGGTAAAAAATAATTCTTTGTAGTTTAAGAAATTACAGTAAAATCATACTCGGGACTATCCAAGTCAATTTAACACATGTGACTTAAGCTGAAAGCTCATTTTACTGAAGTTTTTCCTTTTCTAAAAGCTTGTGTTTTTTAAGTTCAATTTTAACTCTTTATATTCTCAATATATAATTAGCAAGAATTTTTTTTTTTCTATGTGAGATTAAGATTTTGAATTTCATAAAAACGATTTTTTAAGATCAATTTCTTATTTTTTTATAATTTATTTTAATCATTTTAATATAAAATGTTAAAGAGATTTGGTTAAAGAATAAATTCTAATAAGAATTTAATCCTAAAAATAAATAGATCTTATTTTTTATTTGATCTCAAATGTATTTATTTTTCATGTTTTAAAACAAATTTTCCAATATATATATATATTGGTTATATATATTGGTTATATATATTGTAAATATTCAAAATATGGCGGTCACCCTTGTTAGCTTGCTATTTATCGAAGTATTATCGCCAAATCCACACAAGCAAGGCAAGCTACACTGCATATTCATACTGTTTTTCCTGTAAAATATTTAAATATTACAAACATGTTTGTTTATATATAAAAAAAATTAATAGCTCGTGTTATGGTTTTCACCAACTAAATAAATTAGTTTTATTTGAATCATATAGAAAAAAAAATAATGATTAAATGAAAAAAATAAATAAAAATAAAACAGCAATAACAATAAATTGAGAAAAAAAACTTCATCCATGAATAAAAAGATGATGTTGTTTAATTTCTAACTAATTAAATATAAAAGAATGAAATAAAATTAGAAAATGGATAAATAAAAATTTGCGTGAGCTAACCTGAGCTAATATGATAAACATGTAATATGGGTATTAAAAGGTGAGCCAGTCCAATTTAACCAAATCCACACAAGCAAGGCAAGCTACACTGCATATTCATACTGTTTTTCCTGTAAAATATTTAAATATTACAAACATGTTTGTTTATATATAAAAAAAAATTAATAGCTCGTGTTATGGTTTTCACCAACTAAATAAATTAGTTTTATTTGAATCATATAGAAAAAAAATAATGATTAAATGAAAAAAATAAATAAAAATAAAACAGCAATAACGATAAATTGAGAAAAAAAAACTTCATCCAAGAATAAAAAGATGATGTTGTTTAATTTCTAACTAATTAAATATAAAAGAATGAAATAAAATTAGAAAATGGATAAAAAAAATTTGCGTGAACTAACCTGAGCTAATATGATAAACATGTAATATGGGTATTAAAGGGTGAGCCAATCCAATTTAACCACCAAACCATGTTCTAAGACATGAAGTCGGGATAATCAGATAGAAAAGTTTTTTGAAGAAAATCTCACAACCATTTATTTATATATATATATATATATATATATATATATATATATATATATATATAAAAACAATGTCAAACGACAATGTTGGAAAAAGAAATAAGCCAAAAAAATATCGGCTCCTATTAACTTTTTAAACTCATGACCTGAATCTATAAAAAATGAAGTGTTGAAGCATGAAATTGAAAGAAAGATTACATAAAAAAATTCAAAATAAGACAAAATAGCAATAAAGAGAATGATGGTTGAAATCGAAATAAATAAATAAATTAGAGGGTGATAAAAAAATTTCAATTTGAAGGTTAAATTGAAAAGAATTAAAACATTAAGAAAATGATTAAAAAAATTAAAAAAAATGAGGACCAAGATAAAAAAAAATAACATTAAAAACTTTAATTGAATGGTGGAATTAAAAACAATAAAAAATTATAAAAAGATCAAAGGAAAAAATCAAGAATCAAAAGAAAAACACCAATACATGATAAATTAGAATTGAAAGATTAAATTGAAAAGAAATAAAACTTTTATAAAAAGATTAGGGATAAAAAAATAAAAATAAAAGAAAGAGAACTGAAACCAAAAAAGCTTAATCAAAGAGGAAAAACTTGCAATTTAAGAGGGTGAGGAGAGATAAAAAAGATTCATCGGTGACAAACCGCTCGACCTCCACCTGCATGCATCGTACCATGAGAAAGAGAAAGTAGTGGTGCTTCCAACAACATGATAGAAAGTCTGATTTTACAGCTAGAGCCATTGCACGCTCTGCTTAAAAATGCGTGAGCACCTCCCTCTCGCGGACAGCTTTTTTAATATTAATATTGTTTATCTTTTGTTAAAAAATTATAATGCCCTCAACAAAAAATAATAAAGAAAAACAACATGAAAAGATAAGAATACCTTGAAACTAAAGTTTTTTTTTTTTTTTACTTCAAGGATATTTAAGTAAGTTTATTGTACGTGATCATAATATTCTCAACAAAACAATAAATAACATAAAAACGAACTTGAAAAACAAAAAAATCCCTTGGCCGAAGGCAATATTTTTTTACTCCAAGGACATTTAAGTAATCTCATTGCACATTTAAAAGCAAAAAACCAAAACTGTCCCTAGATGCTACTAGGTAATGTTAGACCCATAATTAAATCTGCTTCCATTGTATTTCAATTTTGGCGAATTAAGCTTTCCTTTTAACATGGGCTGATGATTCATGATCAGGAACTTGTCTGCTGTGACAAGAGTCTTGGGGAAGCTGCCTTTTGTATCATTGTCGGAGGTGCAATCTAGCAAACCTAGGATTTGATAACAAAGATTTGGCAGGGAGTCTTGGTAACATTTCTACAAAAGATTATGCAATCAAGCACTACATATGGAATCATGGCTTGCATCACTCTCTCTGTATAATAAACTCTTTGATAATGGTCGTGTGATGAGATGTTCATGACACTCTTTTATCCCTCAACGGTGGTATAGTTTAGCTTTCACCCAAAACATTTTTCCCTGCTAGTGTCGCCTCGGGAAACATCCGATTGCAATACATAATAAAACCTTGAAGAGAGCATACAGATAGATGTGTCATGCACAAAGAAATACAATTTGATTCTGCTTTCATTACTGTATACAAAGCGTCTCGCGTCTCGGCCTAGGTCATACAAAAAGAATGATATGGAATATGGGTAAAAGGAAAGAAAAGAAAGTGGGGAAGTCTGGAAAAGGTAAATCCGTCCAAGGCAGGCTTGCAGTCAGTTCCCTGGTGTCCTACGACAAGCTAAAACCATCTGTGTACAAAAGAGACTTGACCTGAAAGAAAAAAAGGCTGTACAAAGCTTTGCATTTCTGGTACTTTCCATCATGCTCTACATGATTCAATCACATTGCTCGCATCTACATGAGTAACCAGAAAAGCAAGTATTTCATCGGATTCTACATGATTCGATCACTTCGCTCACAGCTTTATGAGTCTCTGGTGATATCATGTTTAATGTCAAGTGAAATGCCTGGAGAAAGCAAAATGTATAATTTATTAGAGAGAAATAATAGCCTACTTCTTTGTTTTCACTCCTGCATGTACATGTCACAGCGTGCTAGCTAGCTACAATGCAAGGAACGTAGTGATTATTTTACCAAAATGCTCCCTGATCCATTTTTTATATAATGCAATGCTTGTTTTAAAAAAAAAAGAAGCAAAGAATGTTGATGCAGGGAGGACATGGATTTCAAAGTTGCAACTAATCTCATGCCTTGATGTACCCTAGGACAAAAAAGAAAAGAACAAAACATACCACAAATCTCTCCAACACAGGAACAAGGATAGCCAGGTTGTGATTCGGGAGGCAATCAGCAATGGAATCATGTATGCTCTTGCTGTCATTGAACAAGGACAATTTGAGAAACATCGGACCAAAAAGCATGTGCAAGAACAAAAGAATGGAGCACAGCAAACCTTTCAGTTGATAGGAATGCAAGTAGCAGTGCTGAATAAGCTTCAACAATCATCTTCTCTGCTTCCTTCTCTCCTTGTAATACAGCTGCCTCATCATTCTGTACAATTCCCAATAACATTAAAATTTTGGAAACATAAATTACAATTCAATTTATTCAAATTGAATATTACAGTATTAGGAAAATGAACAAGAATAAACATTCAATATTACTCTATTATTTGCATGCATCTCCACATACATGTGTAAACAAATTGCATTTAATAAAATTCCTAGAAATTAAGCAGGTTGCTCACCCAAGACACGATGTTTCCTTCTCCAGCTGCATCACCTGCACCTTGGTTGGCTAGAAAGATGGAGCACAGTAGTGGAATTACATCCTTGCGACTCTCATCTTCTGACCCTTCTGAGCTTGACAGCGAAATACTTGTTGCAGCAAGCCTTGATCTGCAATCAACTTTAACCATAAATTTTGGTAGGCAATAAACATCACAATTACTTTTTCCACCAGAAAATTATGAATATATAAAGAAACATGAACCATATGCCTCCGATACGATCAAAAGAAGGGAACCCTAATGAGCAGACTGCTACTTAATTGAGAGATCTAATCATCAAAAAGATATCCAAGTGGGGTTAAGCCAGTCCATAAAATGAAGGGCAATTGCTAAAATTCATCAAATGCAAATCTGAATAGAGATTATTGGAGTGTTCAAAATAAGAACATCTTCTCATCTAACATGAAAAATAAAGAATTGGAAATTTCACAGAAATTTGAATGTAATCAGTCAATAGCACAAGGAATCTAGGTAACACAAGGAGAAAGTTGGTTTGAGGAATTGTTGCTTAAATACAAGCACAAGTGACACTTCCAAAGGATGGTCAGAAAGCAACACCAATACAAGTTCAATCCAATACATGCAGTAGCCATCTAAAATCAAATTTTCAGAAATTCCTAGGATGTATATATCTACTCGTATCATACTTACAAAGATAATAGTTAACATGAAGGAAAGCTTCAGCAGGTTTAAAGCAACACAGCAAGGATAATAAATCAAGTTTCAATAGGTTAAATTCATAATAGCAATAAAGAACAAGAAGCATTTCACTGTGCCATCCACCAATTGCAAGTAAACAATATATGCATTAGAGCAGTGATTATAGGGCAAGTAAAATTGACCTGTTATCCCCGTCCTTTTCTACCAAGTTCACAAGTAGGCCCAATATAGCAACAAGCAAATCCAACTCTTGATCAGTAAGATGAATATCATTCTGATTTTCTAGTGGAATGCTTGAACTGTCCTCTTGCATCTCACCAAAGAAAGATATAGATGAACTGAACAAAGGGAAGTGGCCGGCAATCAATGAAGACATAGTCTCCAGTCCTCCACAAGCAGCAATTTGTTGACAGCCAATAGGATTGTCATTTGTTAAATTCATTAGAACCTGCCAAGAAAAGATTCTGACTACAACGGCAAAAAAAGGGCATATGCAGCAACCTTCTCTTACTTTGACAGAAGAAAAGAAGGAATGGAACATGGAAGAAATTCCTCAAAATGGTTCAGAGGAATACCTTGATAGCAGTGAGAAGACAGTCTGCCAAAAGGCTGGAATGTTCTTCATCAGGAACATTGCAATAAGAGCTTTTCTGTGAATCATGATGTTCCCTGTTACTTGATTTGTGTAGGCCATTTCCACCATTACTTGATTCTTCCTGACTCACTAGCTTATATTGACACCCATTTTCAACTTCTTTGGGGGTTACCCTACCATTATGAGTTCGAGAGATTTTTCGTTTCCCAGATAGCAAGTCCCACTTCGAGGGCTGAAAATCATCTTCATCAAATGCATAAGGATCTTGGCTATCATCTAACAAGTCACTGCAGGCATCTTTTGTACAATTAGTTTTTTCAACAAGACCAAATTTGGTCCTTGACCTATTACTATCATAACTCCTTAATGTCTCACTACATGAACTGGGCATGGAAGGGACTCTCATCTTCAGTTGACAAGTATTTTTCATAAATCGTGTGGCAGTTTCAGAACTGGAGGCAGAAAGACTCAACCGAGCAATGGAATTCTGAGATACATTTAAGCGTTTCCCAGAGGAGGTCCTCTCTTCATTGCAGCAATCTGTAGAAGAACTGATACAAATAACCCCATTGCTGTCTACTGCTAATACAATTAAAGATGCATCATTAGTAAGAGAGATAGAGAAAGAGGAGCAGCTGCCAAACAGAAACACTACAGTGATATTAGGCTACCACACACCTCTGTCATCGTCAATCAAGGCCAAATCAGAAGCATTATCACTCCTTTCAGAAAGACTACAATGGTTTCCATCAATGGAAGCAGCAGGAGAACTCTTAAGTAGATGAAGACCTAAAAAACAATGCCATCAATCATCAGAAAACATGCCAGACAAAAGAACTCTAGTTAAGAACCGGAAACAGACAGAGCAAGAAAGCACTGTTACTGGATAGAATTTTTATGATGCTTATTATGATTTTAGTAAAAGATAGCCGATGCCCATGAGAATCTGAGTTCCCCCTCATTCCAAGCAGATGAGTCTGTATTAAAGAAGAAAATAATGAACATTAAAATCCAATAACTCACTTCAAATGGCATTTTAAATCCCAATAACTAAGTAGAGGAAGAATAAACAGGAGAAGAATAACATAACAAAATCGCGTTTGATTGCACCTGATTATCGGTACTCAAAAATGTAGCATTTTCCATAATTTTCAAGCATTTCAGAAGCAGCACCAGGCTCAAGTGACGCATGTCATCTTTTGTATCCTGAATGGAAGATGAATTATGTTTTGTCCACCTCTGCAAATAAATTTGTGTTCAATAGTTACCATCTCCAAACAATCACTAATTAGAATGTCAAAGACAGAAATGGACTGAGAAGGCATGAATTTATTATCAGGGATGATGACTCAATTTAGAATAAGTAAATCACAAGAAGACTTCCATATACAAAACAGATGCATGTCATCTTTTGCATCCTGAATGGAAGGTGATTTATGTTCTGTCCACCTCTGCAAATAAATTTGTGTTCAATAGTTACCAACTCCAATCAATCATTCACTCTTTAGAATGTCAAAGACAGAAATGGATCGAGATAGGAATGAATTTATTATCAGGTATAATGACTCAATTTAGAATATGTAAATCACAAGAAGACTTCCATATACAAAAGAAACTGTACTGATAAGCAAGTTAATGTGCCACCATTGGTTTAGGATATGCTTTAGATCTTATAAGGTGAAAGTAAAACACAGGGAAATGCATGCATGCACACCACTAATCTTTGATTCTGGCGAGAACAGTGATGACTATAGAATTACATTCCAAGATGAAGAAATTAATAACAGAGCAGTGCTATAATGCTAAATGTGAGAACCAGAGATTAATAAGCAATGCTGAAAATTTTATCATGCATAAGATGAGAAAAGCATATGACAGATTTTTCCCACAATTGAATACATTAATTGAGCACAGATTTCCCAGTTGCAAACTGTTCCTCATTTCTCAAATGATTAACTAGAATAAGAGTTGCACTTAAACTTTAAAGCAACATATAAGCTCTTGATTTTTTGTGAATTGCTGAAAGATGAAACAAACATACAAGCTCACACCTCTATAACAGAGTGACAGTTCATGGTGACCTCAAAGACAGCATCAAGTCCTCCATGCTCTCGTAACTTTTCCTTAAAGCCCCCCCCTGTCTTCCTTACCATGCCAGATGTATCTGAATGAATGCAACCCACACAGTGAAATAAATAAGCAATCAGAAAAGGAGAGAGAGAGTGTGTGTGCACGCATGCATGATCATGCATGCAAGGTTCTATTGCTTAGAGAAAGACTTGCACATATGGCACTGCATATACATATGATTATGGGTTTTGCTAACTTGTCTGTATTTGAGCAAGTTAGCATTGTGCCCATTTTTCTATGATAAAAATATTACGAGTGCCTTTTATATTTAAATTAAAATGTGGGTAGAATTGTAATTTCATAGGGTGTTTCTTATTCCTTCTCCATCCTTGCTTTAGAAATTTTTGCAGTAAAAAGAAAAAAAATTAATTTCACCTCCCAATCACTTCCTTATCTAGAACAAAGGAGCAAATCTCTCCCTAATAACAAGTGCTTGTTTCCCACTAGAGATTCCAAACTCTTTTTAGTTTTCATTATGTTTCTTATTTCATGAATTCCTAGAGAGAGATTGAGATAAAAAGATTATCCAATGATCAAACAAAATGCTGCCGTCTAATGAATCATGCTTAAAAAGACTTGCTTGTTTCTTCCATAAAATGGAATCTGTTTATGTACAAGATGAGTAATTATCAAACACTGATAATGGGCTTCCGAAACCATTTTCTTTACAAAGACACTATCATCCAGATATGAATGAGCTGCTGCATACAATTTTAATAGAATTTAGGTTTCAAACGAAAGAGATAAAGATTTGATAGATTAGCCAACTAGCTCACAAAAACACAAAAGCCTCAGCAACATTAATTTAAAACATAGACATGTACTCCAGAAAGAGAATTGGGCATTTCCACCTATCTGAGATTACATTTGTACCCTCAATTAATTTTTCAATACAAAATGCACTCAAGGGGTATTTTTGTTATGGAAAAATGGGCAGAATGCTAACTTGCTCTAGTTAAGATCATGCAAAACAATCACTAAGCATTTGAAAAATAGCATCCCAAATCCTCAACCAACTTATCATGCAATTCTTGAAGATGGCCTGCATTCTTCTTGTTCCATGATATAAAAAAAAAATCATAAATTTCAATAGAAAATGTCCATATAGAATAATTAAGTTAAAGAAGTCTGTAATAAACAGCAATATGCAAAACTCTTTGTGCCTAGATCATTTTTAACTCAAGTAATTAATAAATATCTAAAAACAAAACTACACCAGCATGTAATCAAACAAAAATAGACACCACTGAAACTTGCAAATAAAAATGCCAAAGAAATTATAAAGACATGCTGTTCATTACATAATGGTGTATTTTAGATCTATTTCAAGAAGATAAGTCAGAAGAACGAAGCAGAAGTAATGAAAAGCTAGTGTAAAAGCATTTGCATCAACAATATCAGCTTTATAATAAATGGTATCCAGGAATTTATTCATAGTTCTGATTAACAAAACCACTATTCATCCTTTGATAAAAATAAACCATAAGGAAACTAATAAATGGCGGGCTGCATATGGAAAGTATGCAACAGAAATGAAAAACTAACACTTCATTATCGACAAAATTGGAAGATATGATATCAAGCATACCTTCAAAAGATATCTTAGATAAACAAGCTTTCTCCATGGACAACAATGCAATCCATTTTGGAGTCAATTCTGGCCTCTCCGTTCTACTATCATCACCGGAATGTGACTTCATGTCCTTGCAATTAACAAGAATTTCCTGAACTTTGGCAGCAATGGCAGTAGAGCTAGAATCTGCCAGCTTACTTGTATCTCGTAAGATGTCAGAATCCTTGCGTAATGCTAAAAGCTTACTGCCTATATTTCGAGTCTTATCTTCAGTGGCAGTAGAAATGATGGGTTTTAACAATTTAATAAGAAAACGAATGCAAGTTGGTGACTCTAAAATGTGTTCATCTTGACCCTGAAACAGTGAAATTAAAGCTGTCAAAACTATTCTGATGGGTGACAATATACATGGAGAAAATGAGTTCCAGCCTTGAGAATCAAATAAACAAACAAGAAATAACCAACTACAAGCAGCAGCATGTGATTTGAGAGCATTACAACGTTTGAAAACTGAAACTGAAGAGTTGTGCTTGTACAAACATAGAACTCCATGTGAACTTAATTATCAGTAAAGTTACAGATTCTACTTGCTATTATTATGTCTCTCAAAATAACTGATGTCAGTCATTGCCTTTTATCCATGCCCAGACAACAAAAGACAACACAACCGTATCTAAGAACTCAGAGGGAGGTAATGCTGAATTCCCAATTGCCTTTGTATAGATTTCAGAGGTTCGTTTTGAGGTTTTCAACAAAACATGTACATGCACAAGAGAGTGCAGAAAGAAAAGGTATAAAACATAAAGAACTTACATCACTCGTCAAAACATAGAAGAGTGCAGCAGCAGCCAGATTGCTTGTTGAGTCATCAAAGCTGAGGCCCAGAATAGCATCAATTATTGTCTTGGCCATCCTGAAAGCACAAAACTTTAGAATTTTAACATGCAACAGAAATAAGACATGAAACTTGAGGCCGGTAAAATGAGAATAGTAAATACATGATAGCAGACCAACAAAGGAGTGATTTTGTGTGCATAAACCAAAACATCTAACAGGAGAACCCAACATGCTGTTTTTCATTCACCAAATGGTATAGGGAGTAATAAGTAGAATTCATAACTTTCACTTCTCAGAGATCTTCCTACTTTTGGATATGCATACTGAACTCCCATATTAAATTTAATTTTAAAATATTCCGCTCATTCCTTGATTAGGTACTTCAAAGCTTAAACAGAAAACCCATAAACCATTACAAAAACCAACAAATGACATAAATTCCATACGCATAGTAAAACAAAGTACCAAATTCCGAAACCAAAGCAAGATCACCCACGAAACAACCCATCTCTTTAATTTCAAGAACTTTAAACAGTCCAACAACTACACTCAAAATCAAACAGAACACTCTCCAAGAAGCCATAAGAAGATCAGGAATTTCAAAACTCAACAAGAAATTCTACAAAACACCCATGTAAAAGAAACAAAAAAATAATTCAAGAACTCACGATACCCTTTAAACTACACTAGAAAAATTCAAAACGAAGACTCGAGAACCCATCAACCGAAAACAACTCTTTGAAATGCCAATAACCTCTCCCCATCAAAAACCTTCCAAAACAATCCCAAAAATTTCTAACGCAACAACCCTCAATTCAGTCTTTCTAAATTCAAACCCAGCCTTTCAAGAACTCAAAAGGTCCCGACAATTTCTAAAGCAATAACCATCAATTCAATCTTTCTAAATTCAAATCCGCCTTTTTTTCTAAATTCAAGAACTCACAGAATCCCCAAGACCATTACAAAAATTAAAAAACACGAAATAATTCCAAATTCAATCTTTAAACATCACAAAACAAAACCCACATACCCTTGAGCCCTCAAAAGCCGTCTCTGTTGTTGAGTCCCACAAATCCCTAACAAAGACAACAAACTAGCTCTCTTAATTCTCAAAGGCTGTCCTTTCTTTAACCCATCAAGTGCAAAATTAACCTCGTCAACATGCTCCATCATTTCCCCAAATTCTTGAGCCTCCATTAACGTCGTCGAGCTAGTCAAAAGATTAGAATTCCCAATACCGTTTCTCTCAGATTTTGACTTACTACGCCTCGGCTTCTTCGATTTTCTTGGGACGACGCCGTTAGGGATGGGATTGTCGTCGAAATTGTAGGGATCGAGATCGAGAGAATAAGAGGTGGATTCTTGAGAAGAGAAAGGGAAGTTATGGCTGAAGAAATCTTGATTAGATTGGGTAGTTTCTTGAGAGAGAGAAAAGGAGTCGCTGAAGGAGTAATTATGGTCAGCTACGTCGTCGTCTAATGAATCTGAATAGGTACTCGTTAGGCTTCCTCCGTCTCTGTTTCGCCGACCGTACGTTCTCACGATCATGCTTTTTTGAATTTCCCGTTTGCTTAACTCAGGTGAGGAGGGGGAGGGGGAGAGAGGAGGGTAAGTTTGGCATAGAGATGGAAAGACGAGGGCTTTTCGGGGGAAAATTTTGAATTTCACTTTCTTTCTGCTGGGGTTGCGAGCTCGAGAAACGAGAAAGGAGGGGGGGGGGGGGTTAGGGCAATCAGACAGACGGAGAGAGGGTCGTTAGTTGATTATCCAGCAGCAAGATCTAGAAATATAGTCTATAGTTTAAAGTTTGTTTTAGTCCCTAGAGATTCAGTGATGTTTCAATTTGAATCATGTAGTTTAATGTTTATTATTTCAAAAAGATCACAACAGTACATTTGCGTGGGAGAACATAATCACAGCGAAGTTGGGCATGGGGGACAGATGGGGATATGGCATTAAGCCTTCTCACAGTCCGATTATGTAGCATTTTTGTGTATATAAATTATTTTTGTTGGATTAATGAATAATTTTGAAATAGATTTACTATTGAATTGAATTCTATGTATGTGAGTGTTTGACAAAATAACAAAAGAACCTTCACGGCTCAAAACTTAGCTGTTGAAATTGGGTCAACCAAGTCTAGTGTTATTAGTACGTGTTTGGTATTGTGGTGAAGGGTTTTTTTAAATGTTTATTTGTTTGAAAATACATCAAAATAATTTATTTTTTTAGATTTTTTTTACTTTAACACATCAAAATTATCAAAAAACACTAAAGAAAATATTAATTTAATGTTTTTTCAAGGTCACATACTTTTAAAAATCACTCAAAAGTGGAAGCTACTGCATTCTCAAACGTGGACTAAATGCCTAGTCAAACAGTTTGAGCAAAGAAAGAAACTCAACCAAACAAAGGGGGGAGGAGACAAGAAAAGGAGAAGTGGAAGAAAAAAGGCATAACCAGGTATCATAGCACAATCAAGCCCAACAATGAACAACCTAGTCAAATAAGGATGAGAAAAAAAGAAAGAGAAAGAAAGAGAGTCCAGCCAAGGCCTAATCAAACAATCCTAATCAGCCCACTTGAGGAAGAAGAGAAAAGCAAGAAGAAAGGGAAGAAAAGAAAAAAAAAAGAAGGAAAATGGCAATCAAGCAACACTTGGGACCAACACTAACCAACCTAACAAGAGAGAAGGAAATAAAAGAAAGGAGAAAGGGAAGAGAAAGGCCCAGCTGCGCAGCACTTGGGCATAACACTAAGCATCCCAACAAAAGAGGAAAGGAAGAAAAGAAAGAAAAAAAATGAGAAAAAAAGGGAAAACCCTAACTAGGCAACACTTAAACCTAACACTAAATAACCCAATTAGAGTAGAAGGAAAGAAAAGAAAAAAAAAAGAAGAAGAAGGAAGAAAAAAGGAAGAAGAGAAGGAAAAGAGATAAGATAAAGCCTAATTTAGCTTAATAATGCTATAAAGGCCATATGCTCTTCGTTTTTTCTTTAATCAAAACAATAACTCTCATTTTTTAAATAGATATGGCACCCCAAACGATGTTTAGGCACATGCAACAACCCAACCAAATTCTTTATCATACAAGTTATCGATATGACATTCACTTGAATTTCTTGTCTTTCAAATTCTTTATGCACTTACTTGAAAGCCTTGTTTCACAAGTTAGCAAAATGAGCTTCTACATGAACAATTCATTATACAAACTAATTACATAATCATTCACAATAAACTCTATGATTACTCCTACGAGTAAGTCTGCACACCCTACTCCCCACAATTGAAATTCATGAGATTCATGTATAAAATATCAAGGTTCGCCATGTATTAAACCCAACACACGCCCTATATTTACAATCACTAAAACAAAACACTCTCCTACAATTTTTTTCCCTTTTTTACATTACATTTATCTTTGCACTTTACTAACTTAGGTATTGGGGGGTTCTCTATTCTATAAAGAGAGCTTGTTTTGTAAGAGTACGTAAATCACAACCAGCTCAACTTTAAAAAAAAATCAATGCTCATCAAATAGTTGTGGAAAGGCCTAAAATCATTTGAAGTTTTTCCAACTTTTTCGGTGTTGTTTATATCTTTTTCATGTATTGTGAACAATATATTAATATTCAATATTTTTATGAAAATAGTTTTACATTGCCTACCCATTTTAAATATTAAATTATAATTGCAAAAATATATATTTTTATCGATAAGAATGCCCACATTCAATGGTCACTTTTAAAAAGAATGAGTATAAGATATATTGTTGCCCTATTGTTTTTTACCATTTAGTGATTCAAACTTTTGCACATGTATAGGATATGGTCAATAAGGGTTTTTTTTAATCTTCTTTGGTTTTTTTAGTTTGAAACTCTAGATAGATATGTAGTGAATATTTAAAAAAAAAACAATAGATTGTATTTATTAAAAGAACATGCATTTAAAATTATCTAAAAAAACATAATTTATTATTAATTAATATAGATTTGTTTGAAAATACACTTAATGTTTAATAAAAAAAATCAATTTGCAGATTTAGCTTTTATCAACTATCTAATGTCTAAAGACTATATTGAAACCGAAACTTTTCTTATCCAACTTGAATTAGGGGCGGAACTAAACCATATCTTGGGCCACGACACCCTAAGATTTTATAAAATATTAATTTTTGTCCTAAAAGTTGTAAGACTTTTAAATATATCCTTGAAAAAGTCAATTATATATTTGACTAGACTAGAGTGATGCTAAATAAAGCTTTTCATTGGATTTTGTATCATTATTTCATCAACTAGAAGGTATGTGATTATTGGTATTGACTTGAATCATAAAGAATTTAAAAGAAAAAAAGATTAGTGCGATGAAATATAACAATTTGAGCTAGTAATATAAGATTTGGTCATTTAAAGAGTATAACATGTAAGAGACTCAAAGACTTGGGCCACGCTCGTGTTGTTCAATAAAAGCTATTTCTAATGGATTAATGTAATCGTATAAAAATGTTCATTCTACTTATATTTTGAAACATTTATGTCACCAAATTTTGCAACTTTTTAAAAGTCAAGCAAGCAGTAATCCGAGAAAGAGAATGGAATAAGAGGAGGATAACTAGAGGCACAAATGTTGGTTTGGAATCGCAACACATTGATAATATTATACGTTGCATTTCTCTTTGTTAAATCATGTTTATTTTTCTTTTATTGTTCTCTCTTTTTTATCTTTTTAATTCTAAAATCTTTATGATGAAGTTACGAAGACTTCACACAGAAATGAACTTTCTAGGTTATGTCTTGGGGGCTAGTTTAAACGTGGGGTTTATTTTTTAAACACAATGTTTCCTCAAAACTAAGTTTTATATGGGAATAAAGAACACTCTAATACTTAAGTTAATAAATATAAAGGTTGAAAATATAATGAAGTTGTATGAAGTATTTTTATATAAAGCTTGTTGAATTGCGTTGAATGATAGTTAATTGCCCTTAAATGGGTGAAATATAACTTAACTTGCTTGCCTGGTGACCAAAGCATTTATAGACCCATGTCATGTCTGCTTACCTCATGAAGTGTGGAGAGTAGTGTTGCAAGTACCTCAGTGTGTGTGGAGAATTTGGTGATTGTTGGTGGAGATTGTGGTGCTTGCTTGATTGGGAATTTGGTGATTGTTGGTGCTAGAAACAATCATTCATATAGAAATGTAGTGCATGCTTTGCGTAAACAATGTGTGCTGTATAGAAAATTTATCTATTGCATATTATTGGGAACTAAAAAATGCATAGAGGTGTGTGTCAGGGTAGGGATAACCTGACTTGGTAAGGAAGAAAAAAGAGAAAAAGGAAAAGAGATAAAGAGAGAGAAGACCAATCATTTGAGCTAACTTAAATGGCTAGAAGGTAATTGTCTAGTGCCTGTAATACAAGCGCTAGACGAATGAGCTGCCTTATGTATTTTGATAACATGTGTGGCTTACTCTGGCTTTGTATGGTGGCTTTCCTTTATATTTGTAGATTTGCCTCTTTGATATCTTTCTAATAGTATTAGGGTATCATAATCGAAGCTCTAGTGCATCTCTAATGTCCCTTTCTTTCTTTCTTTCTTTCCTTTTCTTCTCCATTTTCTTTATCCTGCTTTGATTATTATGTATCCCATTTTTTTCTTCTCTACCATTAGATCTTACTCTTTTCTCTTGGTCATTTGATCTGATTACCAACCTAGTTGTTAGATATTCTTGTTTCTTCTTTAGTCATTAGATATGTATACAAGTTTTGATTGATTATGAAAAAATATTCATTTTTTTAAGAGACTACATATTTAGGGGAGAGGGATTACTGTGTCTCAACCTAGCCATTTAGGCTAAGCTCAAATAGATAATAATTTATTTTTCTTCTTTTTTATATGCTATCACTTTAGACCACTTTTTTCCCTTCAAATACCCGAATAATCCATTCTTGTGACATATATTGCATATTAATAATCCTTTCAATTTTGTTTATTCCATGACAACAAAAATCTTACTCTTATTGATGTGCTTCTCCTTTTCCTTTGGTTAAATTTATTTGTGTCGTTACAATAAGTTCTAACATGCATTTCTTTGTATAAATTGTAACATAATAAAAATAACAACAACAACAACAACTCAACATTACTAAAAAATAAGTGATTTGCGATCATAAAATTAGTCATAAATTCAAAGTTTTTGAAAATTTTGGTGAGACTCTAAAACCATAAAATTTATTAAAAATAAATAAATAAAAAATGTACTTCATCGTAAATAAAAATAAAAACAATAAATTCTAATAACAAATGATTAATTTTTTAAAACAAAAATATTATTAGCTAATAATAATAATTATCATCACAATTTTAAAAGAAATTGTCAATATTAATTACAACCATCATCTTTTTTAATTTAAATAACATAAACAAAATCTTTAAATTAGGTTTTAGTTGATCCATTTTAGTGAGAACTAGATTAATGGCATGCGTTGTGCCGTGGCAAGGCTAATTTTTGTTTTAATGTAAAAAAAAAATACTCATGTGATGCTAGAGTTTAAAAAAACAAGAAAAATCCAAGATTCGGGTTATTAACTATACTAGGTTCACTAAGCACAATTAATTTAATAAAAAAAAATTAAAAAAAATGCAATGACAGTAAATAAACGAACTAAAAAAAGACAATGATTAATTGTAAAAAAAAATGAATGCTTGACAATATTATAAGAAACAATCCTTACAATATTCTTAAAAGGTCTACATGATCTTATTTAATAACAAATAAAAAATAAAATGAGAACGAAATAACCCTATAAAAAGTAAAGTAAAAAAAAATAAAGCTTAATTCTTAACAAATCAAATGTTGAAGAAAAAAATTAAAAAAAAATCAATTTTTAAAAAGGTTATAAAAACTTGACCTGAAGTAGTCAGTTAGGTTCGTGATCTGGTTGTGAAACCGAGATAACCTAGTAAAAATCAAATTGAATAAAACTATGAAGCTCAATTCTCAAATGAACACAATGCTAAACAACAAAACTTAAAAAAAAAATTAAAAAAACAACTTGAGTCAACTTAGGTTAATCGCCAAAACCGCGATTCAAGACCTGAAATCTGAATAACCCCATAGAAATTAAATTGAAAAAAAAATCATGAAGTCAATTTTTTATCAAACCCAATCCCTAACAGACCCAATATTGAAGGTTAAAACTGAAAAAAGATCAATTGTAAGAAAGGACCTAAAAAAGATCGAAGTTAACTCGAGTTAACCTTCCAAACCTGTGACCTGGATCATGAGATCGAGATTACTCCATAGAAGGTAAACCCAAAAAAATCATGAAGCCAAATTCTCAATCAACAAAATACTGAGGGATAAGATTAAGAAAAAAAATCAATAAAAAAGCGACCCAAAACAAAAGAAATAACAATGAAAAGAATGAGAGCCAAATTTGATATAAAATTAAAATGAAACCAAATATCAAGGAATGCAATTGAAAAAAAAAACAATTAAGAAAATGCTTCAAAATAAAAGAAATAGCAATCAATATAATAAAGATCAAATTTAATATATAAATCAAATAAAACAAAAGATTGAGGAATGACATAAAGAAAAATCAAATAAAAAAGGATTCAAAGCTAAACAAATAGCAATCAAAATATTGAGGATCAATTTTGATACAAAAACAAAAGAACATGACACCTTTTAAACTTGGCAAGGTTGGCCCGAATCTCGAGGAAAAGATAGAGAAAAAAAGGGTCGTTGAAACCAAACCACCACCCCTCCACTGCCATGTGTCGCTTCCAACACCGCCGTGAAAATATATGTTTAGCTGCTGGGAGATTCCTCATATGCTGCCTAAATGCTCTAAGAGTTAAGGTATGAAAGCTTGGAGGGTAGAAAAATCTGACCTTTTACCTAAATGGTTCAAATGGTATTTATAATCCTTAAACCTTGTCGTTTTGATGGAGTGGAGAGACTAAAAAGTCATTTTCTTTTGATGACATTAATAAGATGAAAATATGGTAGGCCATTGAGAGACCCAAATATATTGAGTTTAGTAATTTGGCAAACTCACGTTGACTTAGGCTCGGTATATTGCTGAACCCAAGTAAATTAGGTTTAACAACTTGCCACACCCACGAAGCCTTGGGTTCAACACATGGCTAGACCCAAGTATATTAGGTCTGATAACTTGTCAGATCTATGATGCATTGGGCTTGGCGTATGGCTGAACTCAGGTATATTAGGTTTAACAATTTGTTGAACCTAGGATGCCTTGGACTCAACATATGACTGAACCCAAATATGTTGAGTTTGACAACTTACCAAACCCATGTTGACTTGGGTTCAGCATATGGTTGAACCTCAATATATTAGGTTTGACAACTTGCAAGACCCACACCACCTTCGGCTCAACACATGGCTAAACCCAAGTATATTGGGTTCTACCAATTTGTCAGACTCATGTTAATTTGAGCTCAACATATAACTGAGCTCAAATATATTATGTTTTAAACTCTTTCAAAGCATCAAAATATTGAGCCAAAAATTCAACTCATCAATAACATTTTATATACTGAGTCAAGAATTCATGAACTTAATTAACAAAAAAAGTATGAAATATTATAGGTTTATCATTTATGATTGATTTTTATCCATTATAAGTGAAATATTATAAGTTTACCACCAGTCTTATCTTTTCTTTCCTTTCTCATTCTACATGGAAGAAAAAAGAAAAAAAAAGGCTATTTCTTGCTTTTCATTTGAGGGTTTTGTTTCACATCCTCTCTCTCTCTCTCTTTCTCTTTCTCTATGAGTCTGTTTGAGAGTGTGATTGCAGTTGTTTTTTAAAGTATTTTTCATTCATAAATGTATCAAAATAATATTTTATTATTATTTTTTAAAAATTATTTTTGATATTAGCGCATCAAAATAATCTAAAAACACTAAAAAAAATTAATTTAAAACAAAAAAAAAGATAAAAAATAATCTACAAAAGTGATATATATAGATTCAAGGTAAATTGATGAACAAAACAAGAATGATTAATCAAAAGGCATGGACAACAAAAATCAAACTTTAATTTGTCATCTAGTTATTCAATGGAGTGTATATATAGAAAAGTGAGAAGATGTAACCCTCAGTACTCGTTATAATTTACAATTTACATGCCATATTCTAGATAAGCAAAATCTAAGACATGCAACTTATAATTTTAAATACTATTTTTCAATCTCTACTTATTTTTAATTTATACCAATTCATTCAATAATTAACCAAAAACAAATTGCATCCATGCAAAACAAAAGGAAAAAAAGAAGGAAAATTAATAGCATACCTTAAGAGGAAGAATAATATTTTGTTGAGGATTAACATATGTATAGAAAGAAAAGAATATTGTACTCCAGGAGTTTTTGGGAGGAAATAAAAAGGTGTATGAGAGAGACATAACAAAAATAAAATTTGTGTTAATATGTAAGTATTTTTAGAATATTTTTTCAATATTAATTACTTAGTGTAGTAAATAAGAGGGTATCCCTTATTTATTTTTGCATATTCTTTATAAATTGAATTTTATTTAAAATTAAAATCAATTTTTTTAAAAATAATTTCAAATTTAAAAATTTCAACTCACAAAGTCTCAAATCAAGCTATAAATAACTAATTTTATTTTTTTATACTTTGCTTTAAAGTAAATTAGTAAAAGATAGAAAAAAACCCTAGAGGTTTCATCCATGGTTTAGCAACAAGGGTGATGATCCCTCGTATCTCTCTTTGTGGAAAAGGTTCCAGAAACAAATCGAAGAAAAATTCTAAAATTTCGTGTGCAATTTTAATTTTATTTTTATTTTTTGGGATTTCTCACAACCACAAAAAAAAAAAAAAAAAAAAAACAAGAAATTAGAATAAAAACCCCCACCCGACGTGGAGTCCTACTTCATGTTAACTTGTGTTTTCCTTTTATATTTTCGGGGGGCTTAATAATATAATTTCTTATCGGACGAAACCAAACCACAACGCTTGGAGTGCTATTCTTGACCTTTCCCTATCTGGATCTAGGGTTTCTCCCCCTTTTCTCTGCAGACTTCACCATCTTCAACTAAAGAGAAAACAAACAAACAAACCCTAGCTAGCTCCACCTTGACTTTTAGACTGGTAATTTTATCAATCAATATCATCATCGAAGGAACTTTCTAGTGTTTTGATTTTTGGATCATCATCATCAATTTACAGATCTATCCGTGTTCATCTTAAAAATCTGACCAAAAACAACAAAAAAAGTTTCCTTAATTTTGTTCCTATTTTCCCTCGAGATCTTTTTCCTGTTGTAATTTCAAGGAAATCGGATTCAGATCATATAATGACTTTCTTTCATGGGAATTTATGATCTTTGATGGACTTCGAATCAAAAGCTTGAAACTTTGAAGCAAAGATTGGAAATTTTTTTGGGGGGTTTTGTGGAAAAAGATGTATAAATCAGTGGTGTATAAAGGAGAGGAGTTACTGGGAGAGGTTGAAATATATGCACAAGAACAACAGCAAGAAGAAGAGGAGAACAAGAACAAGAGGAAGAGAGTAATTGATGAGATAGTGAAGGGAATCAGAATTAGCCACTTCTCACAAGCTAGTGAGAGATGTCCACCACTTGCAGTGCTTCATACAATTACATCTATTGGTGTTTGCTTCAAAATGGAAGAGTCAACAGCATCATCATCAACAAAGATCTCCTCTCAACAAGAATCGCCGCTTCGCCTTTTGCACTCCTCCTGTATCCAAGAAAACAAGGTATAGCTAATTAATAATAATGAACTTAATAATCAATTTAAAGGAAGCCCGTTAAAGGATTTGATCGAAATCATTGGATAAAACCAGAAAAAGTTTCAAATTTTATAACCCAGTTAACTGGGTTTGTTGTACACGGGACTCTGGACAGCTTTGAACAAGGACCCAGAACCCAATTGATTTTTCTCAGACAGTTTTCGGTGAATGAACCTCAAGTTTGTGGCAAATTTGTGAACTTTATTAAGTAATTAATTTGACCCAGATGATTATGAGCTGAATTTCTTGACAATTTTGCCATGATATCATGAGAACTGCCCGAACTAGCTATATTTTTCCCAGTAAATTGTTATGAACAATTGAAGTGAAGATGTGCTTTCATGGAATTTGAAAGTGAATAATATGTGCTGTCATGGGATCTTAATGCTAAAGATAGAACTAATTTTATCATGAGAATCATGTGTTGCTGATATAGCTGCTTCATATGGAGTTGAATATTTGCTTCTATAGGAAGCAACTTTGGGGTTTTGCTGAAATTGAATATTGAGTGAATAGAAGCCTGGAATTTTGGATAGTTACTCTGCAATATTGCCCTCTTATTCTCGTTTTATGGCTGAGGGACTTGAACAGAAACTAAGAGGAGGCTTTTTTGCTGGCTTTGTCTCATTTTGTCAAGGGTTTATTAATTGTTGATGTAGAATAAAAAATTAATGATTATGCACGAATGATTTTTCTGACATTGGTCTTGTTGTTAGTTTGAGAAGAAACCTGGGTTGTTATGATCTGGCCTTAATACGAATTGCACCTTTATGATTATACGAAACATGACTTCTGGTAATTTGTTAGTCATGTTGTTTTATTGTATTGAAAGCTTTCTTTTGTTCACTATGCTTATTCTTCCTTCTCATTGTTCATGTTCATGTGCATCAGCAGATTTATGTTGAATTCTTTTTCTTCTTTTTTCATGCTCTTCTTTCTTTTTGGATATTGATGGTGATGTTATTTTCAGACTGCAGTAATGCATCTGGGAGGTGAGGAGCTCCATTTGGTTGCAATGCCCTCCAGGAGTAATGAAAGAAAGCATCCATGTTTCTGGGGATTCAATGTTGCATCAGGACTTTATGATTCTTGTCTTGTCATGCTGAACCTCAGATGCCTTGGCATTGTATTTGATCTTGATGAAACTCTCATAGTTGCAAATACAATGCGCTCATTTGAAGATAAAATTGAAGCTTTGCAGAAGAAAATAAGCACCGAGGTGGACCAACAGCGAATTCTTGCTATTATTTCAGAGATCAAGAGGTATCAGGATGACAAGATCATTTTGAAGCAATACGTGGAAAATGATCAGGTTATTGAAAATGGAAAGGTGATCAAAACACAGTTTGAGGTCGTCCCGGCCGCGTCTGACAACCATCAACCTTTGGTTCGCCCATTGATACGGTTGCCAGAGAAGAACATAATTTTTACTCGCATCAATCCACAGGTGTGTACTTCATGGATTCTAGAGTGAGACAAGCTGCAACCTTGTTTTGATGTTCTCTGTACTGCTGTTTTTTTTAACCATGTCACTGCCTCGAAAAAGTTATCATTTGTCTAGTTCCTATTCGCCATTTAGTAGATATGTAATGATCTTTATTTGCTACAACAATGAATTTAGATTTTTTTGGAATTTGTATCAGGAATCGATAGGCTACTACATGCTCAACAATGTTTGATAATATTTAGTTTCTGCTGAACATGTGCATTAATTTTGGTCCAACAATAAAAGGATTTTTGTTTTATTATTATGTAGATTCGTGATACAAGTGTACTTGTGAGGTTGAGACCTGCCTGGGAGGATCTTAGAAGCTACTTGACTGCAAGAGGGCGCAAGCGTTTTGAGGTTTATGTTTGCACAATGGCTGAAAGAGATTATGCTTTAGAAATGTGGAGGCTTTTGGATCCAGAATCAAACTTGATAAACTCAAATGAATTGCTAGATCGGATTGTGTGCGTCAGCTCTGGTATGTGGCATCCAGCTTGCAGATGGCTTCTACTCTTTTAGCTGGTTATGGAGTCAGATGTAGTTTGTTAATACGACTTTTTTGCTCACTGTTGAAAGTCTTACAAATGCATGAGCAAGCATGCTCATTTATGCTAATGCTTATTTTATTTCTGTATGTAATTACAGGTTCAAGAAAGTCATTATTCAATGTCTTTCAAGATGGAATATGCCATCCTAAGATGGCACTTGTGATTGATGACCGCATGAACGTGTGGGATGAGAAGGATCAATCGCGTGTGCACGTGGTTCCTGCTTTTGCTCCTTATTATGCTCCTCAAGCTGAAGTATAAACTATATGCACTTTGTTTGGTGTAAACTCCAACATTGCAATAATGCTCGCACACACTACTCACTCAAAACACCCACACCCACACAACACATGCTTATGCACTTTTTTCCATGTTGTAGTAGCACCCACTCATCATATGTCTTCCTGTCATAGGCAAATAATGCTGTTCCAATCTTGTGCGTTGCGAGAAATGTTGCTTGCAATGTTAGAGGTGGTTTCTTCAAGTAAGAATACAAAATCTGAAGGGCATTTATTTACTCCCACACTCCTATATATTTCACCATTCTACTTGTGTTACCAATTAATTTTGGATCAATTTTGTTTATGCTTGTGATATTGTTTGGGCATAGCATGACCTTGGAATATGACTGCAGAGAATTTGATGAGGGTCTTCTGCAGAAGATACCTGAGGTTGCATATGAAGATGATACCAGTAATATTCCTTCTCCTCCTGATGTGAGCAACTACTTAGTTTCAGAGGTTAGTCATGGCAACTTTCTTTGCATTTGAAGTCATGATGTCAGAATGTGTTGTTACACTCTGCTATGAATATACACAATTTTATGATCACCTAGCAGACTTAATATGCTCTTTTTTTTTCCTGTTCATAATTAAATTTCTTATGGCATTCAGGATGATGCTTCTGCTGCAAATGGAAACAGAGATCCACCTTCTTTTGACAGCACGGCAGATGCTGAGGTTGAAAGACGGCTAAAGGTATTTAGACCTGTGTATATTGATGCATGTTTGTTTGGAAAACTGCAAGTTCAGACAAAAAAGTACATGTTCATTTGGTTTACAAAGGCCTATGGGAGTGCTGAAGTTGTGATATGGAAAACTTTTGTTTTATATTTCCTGATCTTTCTGAGGTGAATGTGTGTTGTCTATGTGTGCATTCAAGTTGAAATGGGGTTTCTTTCTATGCTGTATTTTTTCCCCAAAATTCCAGGAAGCAGTTTCAGCTTCTTCAACAATCCCCTCAACAATTCCTTCAACAGTCAGCAGCTTAGATCCAAGGCTTCTTCAGTCTCTCCAATACGCAGTGGCATCTTCTTCAAGCTTGATGCCAGCATCACAACCATCAATGCTGGCATCACAACAGCCAGTGCCAGCATCACAAACATCAATGATGCCATTTCCCAACACACAGTTCCCTCAGGTGGCTCCACTAGTTAAACAGTTAGGCCAGGTTGTTCATCCAGAACCAAGCTTGCAGAGTTCTCCTGCTCGAGAAGAAGGTGAAGTACCTGAATCTGAATTAGATCCTGATACAAGGAGGCGGCTTCTCATATTACAACATGGGCAAGATTCAAGAGACAATGCACCAAGTGAATCCCCATTTCCTGCAAGACCTTCAGCACCAGTGTCAGCTGCACATGTGCAATCTCGTGGAAGCTGGGTTCCAGTGGAGGAAGAGATGACCCCAAGGCAACTTAACCGAACACCCAGAGAATTTCCTCTAGATTCAGATCCAATGAATATTGAAAAGCACCAAACTCATCATCCATCCTTTTTTCCTAAGGTTGAGAGTAATATTCCATCTGATAGGATGATTCATGAGAATCAAAGACTGCCAAAAGAGGTAACTTTCCTTTGCAGCGTCCCACTTTAGCCTACTTTTACCTGTAACTGATGAAGAATATCAAACTTCCACGATCATTTATTTGCAGGCACCTTATAGAAATGATCGGATGAGGCTAAACCATTCAACTCCCAATTATCATTCTTTCCAAGGTGAGTGATGATATATTTCTTCTCTTAAAAATGGAACCATATTGTGTACAGCATCAATCTCATGTTGCCTATCAGCAAGAGTAGGATTGGACTGATGCTATCACTTAGCTTGAATTTCCTGTGTTTTTTTTTTTTTTGAAGGAATCTTCTATATTAATTTGTTTGACATATAAGCTTTGTTAGCTTTTGCAACAGTTGCAATGACTTTTGCAATATTGCTTTTGGTGTTTTTGGTTTGTTTCCTTATAGATTTAGTTACTTAGTGCAATGAACTTAATTTTGTTACCTGAAGTCATATTTTGAGTTTTTGTTGAAGTGGAGGAGACTCCATTGAGTAGATCATCCAGCAACAGGGACCTTGACTTGGAATCTGAGCGAGCTTTTACAATTTCTGAAACTCCAGTTGAAGTTTTGCAAGAAATTGCGATGAAGTGTGAAACCAAGGTAAGGGGACAGATTATATTTTGGAGCTTAAGTTAGACTGAACAATTTATGCACCTTAACCTTTATGTTCCATCTAAGCTTTTCTTTTCTTCCATTTTTCTCACTCAACTTTAATTTAATGGAAATCTACAGGTGGAATTCAGGCCTGCTTTGGTTGCTAGCATAGATCTGCAGTTCTCCATTGAGGTTTTCTCAACTCACTGGCTTAAAACTTAAATTGTTGCTTTATTATCAGTAATATGAAATTTGTGTATGTTCAATCAGAAGTAATTGATCCTTTCTTTTTTTAAATATGGGATTTGCGCTGCAATTTATTTTCTTAAATTCATGGAATACAGTGTTTAGTTTGTCTATATGGTGGGATGATCCATGTATATTTTAACCTTTTCTCTTGCGCAACATATACTAGCTTGTGAAAGAACTTGAAGACATTTCTGGGCAAGACTATTTTAAATTGATACACAATTAGCATACTGATCTCTGATAAATCTATACAAAAGCAATTTGGCACCCAAGCAAACATCAAATAGTTTGCATTCCAGTCATTTTAAATAACCAAATGGAAGATAGAACTATGATGGCATTTTTTTATAACCCGGTAACTGCATTTTACTTACCTAGCTTATCCAAATAATAACTCTTTTCTAATACTGAAAAGGATGCACAGTCACCTTACATGGAATACAGTGCGCCTACGCCCTGAAGAGTGAGGAAATTAAAGGATTGCCAACTCCATGTAATTTATTAGGTAGCTGTATGAAACTGTAAAAATCCAATATGTTCTTTTAGTTCTTAACTGATATCATTGTATGTCTTTTGCTTAAAAAACGAGAAAAATAGGAGGGGAGAGAAGGCCACAAAGGACATGATTTTGCTAATAGAGAAATGGTATGGCTGCTTATCCTTTCTGTTTTTTACTTTTTGCAGGCTTGGTTTGCAGGAGAAAAGGTTGGTGAAGGAACTGGTAAAACAAGAAGAGAAGCCCAACGTCAGGCAGCTGAGGGTTCTATTAAGAAGTTAGCTGGTAAGATCTCTTTTACTACTTGTTAGTATTCAAAGTCATTGAGTTGAATCAGCCTTCTGATTATTAGCATGCTTGTCATTGTGCATTGTCAATGTTGTGCCTGTCCAGTGTATCATACAGCTGCTCAGCTAAGTTCTCCATGGAATTTGTTGTTTATAATATCTGGTGCTTACTATTGTAACTGATGTGTATAACATGGAATCTAGTCTGCATCTATTCAGTTTTTAAAGCTTAAGACTGCTCTGAGCTTATGGTCTTGATCAGAATCCAAGTTGAGCTGGTTGCATACCAGTGCGCTAAATGTCTTGAAACCTGCCATATGATGCACTTTTTAATATTAACTTAGCATGTCATGTGTCTCATACGTTGTTATGCACGGGTGATGTTCTTAAAGTTTGATGTTTCAATATCTTTGACACTGGAAATTCCTTTTGTCCTAACATCTCTGCTCAGTGATGCTGATGACAATGTTTGTGCAGGCATATATATGTTGCGTGCGAAGCCTGATTCTGGGCCCATGCATGGGGATTCAAGTAGATATCCTAGTGCAAACGACAATGGTTTCTTGGGTAATATGAATTTATTTGGAAATCAGCCTTTGCCTAAAGATGAGCTAGTTGCATATTCAGCTGCTTCAGAGCCATCCAGGCTTCTGGATCCAAGGCTGGAAGGCTCTAAGAAATCATCGGGTTCTGTCACTGCACTCAAAGAATTTGTAAGTTCCAATGAGTTAGGCATGACTCTGCTATGTTTCAATGGTTATTAAATATGTTTTTTATTACTGATATGTCATGGATTGGCATTTAATTGTCCACAGTGCACGATGGAGGGACTTGTAGTAAATTTTTTGGCACAGACTCCACTTTCAGCTAATTCAATACCAGGAGAGGAAGTACATGCACAGGTTTGTATTAGAACACATTTTAAAATTTTCTTTTCCTTCTTACTTATACTTTTCCCTTTAGTTTTTTCACAAGATCTTGACTCCAGCCAAAAAAATTGCAGAGTTTTTACGGAATTCCTTTTCTTATCTCAAGGAAACTGACTGAATTAGGGGTCCTCTATTTTATAGGGTAACACTCCATATGAGAAAGAATTTAGAACCATAATTCCATTCACCTTGAGTTGACATTTTGAAGCTTTATGTTTTCCTGGACTTCATTTTGCACATTTGGTTTGTGTGACTGTCCCTTGGTCATGAATTAATATTTTCGCATGTAAGAACAAAAGAAGTAAGATGCTCTAGCTATTGAAGGTCTACATGTGTTTGGAGAGTTTAAGCCAACTGAAACAGCAAGGGTTATTTCTTGTTTGAGCTGCCAATCAATAATTGCATGGTTTGTTTGAGTGGAAGAAAATGTCATTTTTTTTCCTTTTGCTCGTCATTTGACTTTCAGATCTTATCGTTATCAATCATTTTCCAACACAGCTCCAATGAACTTTTTTTTTTTGTCTGTTTATATCATGGCTTAGGTTGAAATAGATGGACAGGTTCTTGGGAAGGGGATTGGGTCGACATGGGATGAAGCTAAGATGCAGGTATGTATTGTTTCATATTCAGAATCATCTTTTGTGGGACCAGAATTTATATTTTTTATTAAATCTTTATATATCTTTATTTCATCTGGCTGAGCACTCAAACATTCTTTTCCCAGGCTGCCGAAAAGGCCCTTGGAAGTCTAAGAACAATGTTCGGTCAATATACACAGAAACGACAGGGTTCCCCTAGGTTTGTGATTTTGTGATTGCTTATTCTTCTCATTTGAATATTAGTTGCGTGCTACCTCAATATACTTTATCTTAACAGGCACTATTCCATTCACTATTAATCTCCACCACCTGGCATGAATGATGGTTTTTTTCGCTAACTGCTGTTATGGCTCTGCACTACAAAATTAAAAACTAATAAGAAAGTTGACATGTATAAACAGTAGACATTGCAGCTTTGTCCTTAAAGTTCCATGGTTTACTTGTCTTCCCAAATCCTCATTGAATAATGAGTAGTCTCCTTATCATCTCTTTTGTTTCGATTTACTAGCTCAAAGATAGTTTGTGCGGGGAGCATGGATTTCCAGCTTGTATTTTATTTTCTGTTTTTATTTCTTATTTCTTATTTTATATTTTTTATAATGTTTTAGGCCAATGCAAGGGATGCCAAATAAACGTCTAAAGCAAGAGTTTCCGCGAGTTCTGCAGCGCATGCCCCCTTCTGCTAGATATCACAAGAATGCTCCTCCTGTTCCTTGAAGACCATACAGTACCTCCTTTTTCCCACTGTGTTGTAATAAATGCCGATTGTTTGATCCCGAGCCACCAGTTGAATCAATGGTTAAGTCTTTTGCGATGTGTAACATGAATCCAAGAAGAGCCCCCCCCACCTGACCAAATCTTATTGCAGAGTTTTTTCGAAGTGACTGCAATTCTGTGATGTTCATATATTTGTGATTTCCAGCTGCTTTTGTCTCAACTCTCCGCGTCAAAATGCACAGAAGACTTGTGCATCAAGAAGGGCAAGGGCTACAAAGACCCGATCACTGCTGGGCAGTCGATGCTGCCATTGCCTTGGGAGAAGTCACTAGGTCCGGACTGTTTATGATGTGTGCATGTTTAACCGAAGTAAGAAATTGATGATGGAGAGTGGTTTCTGGCTACATGCTCAAAGTCTCGGAACATACTTACCATTGACAGTGTTGATGTAAAAAATCTAACAAGTCAGTTTATGTTGGCTCTCTCCACCTTACTGGATAAGTTCGATCTTGAGTTTAACCTAATAAGCAAACGTAACAGCTTCATTTGTTTAAATGGGTTTAAATTTGTCATTCTCTCGTTCATTTCTGTCCCCTGGTGATTTTGTGGAAACAGTTCTAGTCACCTTTAATTGACCTGGTTATCTTGTTCCAAAACAAACTGGAACAGATTTAATCTCTCTAAGAATCTTGGCTTCTTATGGAAAGTCCTTCCAAATTCCGGCAAGAAAGTTCAAGTTTTGTTCTTGTTTTTTTTTAATTTAATATTGTTTAGTTTTACAGAATCTAATTATTAAATTGAGTGAGTTTTTTTTATCTATTGTTATATATAAAATTTTAATATTGTTACATTTATTTTATACATTATTATATCTCATGTTAAAATTTTAGTGTAATTGCTGTTAATATTTTTATAATTTTGTTCAGAAAAGTTATTTTATTATGTTTTTTTAAAATAAATATTTTTTTTAATTTCATCTTTCAACAATAAATTTATCAAATTTTATTATTATTATTATTATTATTATTATTTATATACACTTGCATACTTAAATATTTTAAAATAAATATAATGCAGACCCGCAGCACGTAGCGCAGCAAAGTATAGAGCTCCACTATTTGTCAACCGAAAAAACCATGAAAGAAAAGGAGGCATGACCTTTAGCCCACTGATGAGATACCTTACTACTTTGACGTCTGCGTTAAGTTAAGAAAACAACGTCGTTTTCGGGAGCCAGCCACCAAATCTTTTATTTGTTTTTTTCACTTAAAGACAGTAAAAGTAAAAGTAAAAGTAAAAGTAAAATTGTTTCGTTTCGTTTCCTCTCATTTCTGTCGAGACGACGTCACCAGCAGTATATAAATAGTCAAAAAGAAAAAGGCAAGGCGAGCGAACTGCATCTCTTCAAAGTCACCACCTTGGCCTGGTTTGGCTTGGCTAACACACAGAGAGAGAAAGAATCCAAAATCTTACAAAAGAAACAAACCTGTGCTTATTTCTAGAGAGATAAATTCTTTGATTTCCTACTTTTTAGAGAGAGAAACACAAAACCAGTAAAATGGCTGCCTTTGATGCATTTGAAGACATTCAACCTTCAAATCACACACCTTTCGATGAAGTAGACGATGAGAGCTACTCCAACTTCAGCTCTTACTCCACCGCCGCTGCCGCTCCCGGTGAGTTCTCCGGAGGAGGTGTGTCCGTCGATCACGTCAGTGCTTCTCCTGATGTGTTCGGGTTCGGATCTAATGCGGATCCCGGTTATCCTCATCAGAGTCCGTTCGGGTCGGTACATGTTGAGAACGGGAATGGTAGTAATGGATATAATGGAGCGGACGATGGCTTCTTTGTGAGTGATGGACCGATCCTTCCTCCGCCTACTGAAATGGAGCCTGAAGAGGGTTTCGCTCTTCGCGAGTGGCGTCGGTGAGATATATTTTTTCGTTAGTTAATTTGATTGTTTTATTTCCTTTTAGATCTGTTGGTTTCTTTACATATAGCAGAGGAAGTGAATTGATTGATCTGTTAATAGCAAGTGATTAGCTTCAGACTTTAGTGTTAATTTGTAACTTAGTTTGCGCGTTAGGTTATATATACTTTGATATTGGAGTTATAAGGAAGTGGATTCCGGTACTGATCTTGGTGGTCCATGCTTGGAATTGGTGATTTCAAGTTGAGCTGCGTGGAATTGAATTGTGGGAAAGAATACTGCTTGAATCTATATTTCAGCTGAGCTTTGACTTTCCAGTTCCGATTTAGTCAGTTGTTTGGTCCTGATGTATGTATGGGATTTTGTTTTGGTGCATATTGTACCGGGTTTGGTGTTTCACTATTGACTGTTAGTTGACTGATTTGTTTTAGGATGAGAGCTTGATTTAATGCCATCTTTTAGATGCTATTAGCAAGTAGGGGCAATATACGACAAATCTGGTACCAATTTTGGTGTACTAATCTCTGCTTGCAATTATGTCTTGTGAGATTGACACTGCAGTTTTATGCCTAGGGATTTTGGAATTTGGATCTGTAGTTTTATATTTTGAGCTTTGAGGAATTGTCCGAGTGGTAAGTGCTTTATGCCTCAGTGCTATCAGATAATGAATTGTGAGAGTTTGCTAGTTGAATCAATTGGAATTGAGTTGTGGCTATGTTAGCTATTTGAATTGAGCGTTGATGGATCATTTACGATTACTCAACTTTTTTATCATAGCCTATGCATTTATTGAGGTGCCAATTTTGGTTATTTTGACAATTCTCTATGGAAGCACTTGGGATTATACAAACTGGACAGTTTACTTATTTTAGGATTTTGTTTGTAGATTTCTGAGAGCATTCCTATATCTGTGTAGTTATTCACTCTGTTGAATGGGCTGAAGCATGGTTGTAAACTACAAATTACCAGATGGTATGTTAGCTGCTTTGGCAAGTCATTTATAGTGGAAGGTTGATGTGAAGATGGAAAGAAATCTTCACTTGTTTCTCGTTGTTTGTCACATCTACCTGATTCAGGTATCAAACATGTTTCTTTGCAAATATCCAGTGAAGAGGGATTCAATCCCTGGCATATCGAAGTATTGCTGGGGGTCTGCTATGAATTTGTCATGAAATTATAGAAATTTTGAAAGATTCATAAGCATATAATATGCTTTGGAGAGATCAATCGTCTCTTAAGTTTCTGTGATGATGCATGTCTTGTCAACACTCCTAATATACAGTAATTTGTTATTCCAAAAAGGAATTAGTAACATATCATCGGCATGTAAATTCACATCTCTCTTGGAAGTTTCTGTTCATCAAGATTTATCACCTGTTTGGGTTGGGCAGTCAAGAATATCCATTAATATTGTTATTCCTGTAGGGACCACTCACTGTTCAGAAAATGATAGGTGCATGTGTGTTCATAATTCTCCAGAACCTTTCTGCTTATCCAATTTATGACCTGTTTTGAGTTTTGCAGTCAAAATGCCATGCATCTTGAGGAAAAAGAGAAGAGAGAGAAGGACATGAGGAAACAGATAATTGAAGAAGGGGAGGAGTATATACGTGGTTTCTATGAGAAGAGGAAGCTCAATATTGAGACCAACATAGCGACTAACAGAGAAAGGGAGAAGGTAATTGTTTCAAAGAGTTTTGGATCTGCTAGGTTTTTATGTATATACCATTTTCCATATTTTGATGATGAGTATCTGTATTGGAACAGTTGTACTTCGCCAATCAAGAGAAATTCCACAAAGAGGCAGACAAACAGTACTGGAAAGCAATAGCGGAGCTTATTCCTCGCGAGGTTCCTAATATTGAGAAGAAGAGAGGCAAGAAGGATAAGGATCAAGATAAGATGCCATCAATTACCGTAATCCAGGGCCCAAAGCCTGGAAAACCCACTGATCTTTCAAGGTTGCGCCATTTACTTGTTAAGCTGAAGCACACACCCCCACCACATATGATTCCACCCCCACCTCCTCTAAAAGATGCCAAAGATGGGAAGGAAGGAAAAGATGCAACAGCAGGTGCAACTGTGTCAGGAACAAAGGGGGAGGCTGCTCCAGTTGCCAAAGAAGCCACTGCAAATGGTTCCTCCAACACGCCCAAAGAAGATGTCGCTGCTGCCAATGCCCAGCCTGTCGCAGAACCAGAGTCAACACCAGCTGCCTAATCCCTCACATCTCTCTCTTTCCACAGTTGTTCAGCTCTATATTCTTTTGTATCATCTTTATCAAGGTTTTATTTTGTTGTTCGGCGTCTCTCCCGTCGTTGACCACATAATGACCAGGTATGGAGGCTCGTCCGGCTTTATTCTCTTTTTTGGGCATATATATATTATATGGACCGAGATTTGAAATGGGTTTTGTTTTATCAAAATTTAATTTTTTTTTTTTATGTTTTCATGTTGTTTTGATCTTGATATGTTGATTTTAAAAATAATATTATTTTCATGTATTTTTTTAAAAATATATATTTTGAACCGCAACTGTTATCATAGTTTTTTTTGCTGATTCCAGGTTTCTAAAAAAATTAGAGCATTGCTAAGAGTTTTTAGGCTCGGAAACCATGATATTCAGCATAGATGGGAAATGGCAAGGGGAAATTAATTAAGCTTGTCATGCTGTGATAATGAAACCAAACCGACCAGCACCAGGAAGAAGATGCTACTGCCGAATTGTTCTTTGATATATAAACCTTGAAGCGTTGAAGTGTCTCAGGTCGGGTCCCAAAAGTAAATTTATTTTAATTACAAAATTAAATAAATTATTTATGATTATAAAAAATAAGTTAAAAAAAATGCATGCCAGTTCATTCAGGGAATAAACCAACAGTTATATCAGCACTGCTAGTTGAACCGAAGCCTGGCAAGCTCACCATCCTATTCAGTTCTATAGTAAGAGTAAAAAACTCTCATCGCTCTCGAATCAAGAAAAATAAAAATCATATAATTGCATGTTGAACACATTTGCAACAACAAAACAACTTTGCCACCTCAATTGGGCATCGAGTATGATCATCTTCCTAGAAATGAACTGTGTGTGTGAACCTATAACTGAACACTGATAGAGTAATGAAATACGTGTGCCCTAGTAACTAGTTCCTGTTGTTCTCCACCTCGGACATTATGATGCTTAATAGCAAATACTAGATTATACTTCATCTGGGGGTCACCTCAGTGATTCTAACTGGAACTGAGCTCATCTGGAAGCAAGTAGAGTCGGCATAAGATCCTTTCATGGAAGAAGGCCCCCCACTGGGACTGTCTGAATCTTGGAAGAAACCTGGAGCAGTTAGTTCCTTGTCATTTAGCTGGATTTGCCTCGAGAGCATGTCAACTACCTGGGTCATGATTGGCCTTCGGTTTGCCGCTGATTGGGTGCAGAAAAAAGCTACTTTTATGTACCTAATGACTTCCTCCTCGGGAAACTCTCCCATCTCTGGATCCACAAGTTCCAAGTGTTTCCCTTCTTCGTGAAGCTGCCACGCCTACAGAACAGGCATGAGTCATCAAACAGTTCAGGATTGCTAATGAACAATATCAGATCCAGCAAGGAAAATTAGGCTTCATTCAATATAGCTCTCTTCCTATTCCAGAGCTTATTGCTGTTTTTGACATTCAAATTAATCCACTATATCTTATGAAAAGGCATATTGATTATTCTGAGCAGAAATGTAAAATTTCTGATGTTGATCTGTTACCTACGTAATCATGAGGAAAATATTCTACTTCCTGAACAATAACCAGGAGATACAACAAGAAACAGAAGATGGAAGTTACAAAATGAATCCATACTATGAAAAGCTCCAACATTCTGGTGATCATAATGGCAATATAAAATATGATTTTGAAAGCTACGAGGAAGTATATTTGAAGATTGCAGAAGTAAAATCGACGTACCCATTCTAAGAGTAACTTCTGCGTCCCTCCCCAGCTTGGCTTTGCACTACTTCTGCCACTAACTATTTCAAGGATAAGGACCCCAAAGCTGTATACATCAGCCTTCATTGTTAACTGACCACCCAATGCATATTCTGGTGCCAAATAACCACTGCATAAGAAAAAACAGAACAAGGTGATGCTTATCTGGTTTCCCTTGCAACACAGAACTTACAGAGAAACCACAGGGCCAAAATCAGAATGAACGAGTAATGACACTCCAACTAGGAAACAGACAGGTAAACAAAATTAAAGAATAAGAAACACATGAAAGGTTTATTTCATGAAGTGAAACTGAAGAGCCTGTCAGTACTATAGATCTAGGAACAACCTTTCTTTTCTTTTAAGAAATGTATTTCAAAGTTCCAACAATGAAGAGATTGATTTTGACCCAGGGTCTGATAGAAACTATATATGGGATTGTTGATGGCTTCAAAAAATGAATTGCATCTAATTCTCAGATGATTTTTAACTAGTCAGAAATTATTCTGCATGATCATTAAGGAAGTAACATCATTGATGCTCACAATGCAGCATTACTTGTTTAGTATAAGTAGTTCCCTCCGCTATCATTACAGGAGGAAGCAAAAATATTTTTGAACTTTAGCAACTTTAAGGACTGAAAGACAAACTTATTGATTATGAGGATTTAGCAATTCATCACTGCTGCTCAGTGGTTTGTCTAAAGCAACTGCTTAAAGTAAAATACTGTCAAAAGAACAGCAACGTACGTTGTTCCAGCAATTCTTGTGCTAATATGGGTGATATTATCTGGGAACAGTTTAGCCAACCCAAAGTCTCCAATTTTTGGGTTGAAGTCTTTGTCAAGGAGTATATTGCTAGCTTTGATGTCTCTATGCACAATATGTGGAACCACTTCTTTGTGAAGGAAATCAAGACCCCTAGCAATACCCAAGCAAATAGCAGATCTTCTTCCCCAGTCTAGTTTAATATCTGTACTCCTTGAACCTGAAAGGGATAGCACATTATTGTACATTTCTGTCTTGCCATGATAGGAAATAACCAGAGTTCAGCTTTCACAATAAAATTTCTGTTCAAATTACCTAACAATGCACGATCAAGGCTGTTATTTTCTACATATTCATACACTAGAATCCGATTAGATCCTTGAGCACAGCACCCTATCAACTCAACAAGATTTGGATGCTTAACTTTTGATATAGTTTTGATTTCATTCAAAAATTCCTGCACGCCTTGATTTGATTGAGCAGAAAGTGTCTTCACAGCAACTTGTGTTCCACTTTTGAGGGTTCCCTAGCAACAATTTCAAGTAGAAAATAAGTCTTTATAAATGTAAATTGGTCAAAATGACGAGCGCATCTTCGATACAATGATACCAAAATATAGATAATATGTCTTGTCATTCAAGAATGATAACTGAGACAATTGAGTTAAATATTAGTTTAGGAAAGAAACTGGCAAAGAGAGTCCTAAAGATTGGTGTTTTAAGCTCTCTTCAACAAAATTAGAGCAAAATGAGCTTAAGTAAACACATGAGAGATATCAATAGGAGAATCTCAGAATATCTCAAGTAGCAGAATAGTTTTCCATCATACTTGCATGATAATTATGGAGGAGCATTACGTGGTTGACAAAAATCATAGTGTATTTGATGGCAACATAAGTATATAACTTCAAGCATAGTAAGAATTTGAATAGATTAGGAAAGAAGCGGTGTAGATTGTTGCATGCTTCATGTTTTGCCACGATAAGTTTTGAAACAGACCATGACTTTTTCCTTTACTACTCCATTCAATGATTTGAGGTTGCAAGTTATGACAACAATGAATGAAAAAAGACCATGAAATTTAGATAGGAAACACATTGCAAAGAAAAGAAAGCTATGTGTTTCATTATTGAATGAATTCCAAAGGATAGTATAAGTTCGTCACTTTCAACAAAATCAACAAGCTAATTAATTTGATATCATTGTTATAGCTAAACCATCTGAAAATTTCTGACCACCTTGTAGACAGTACCAAAACCTCCTCGTCCTATCTTATTGCTTGTATGGAAGTTATCTGTTGCTGATCTTAATTCCTTGTAGGACAAATGATTAATATCCTGAATAAGCAAATCACCTACCAACGACAAAAAGAGGAAGCATCATAAAGAAGTTGCAAGGAGAAAATCACAGTTTAATGATACATGAGAAAGGATTATTATTATTTGTTTTTTTTTTTTTTGGGGGGGGGGGGGGTATCAATTTGAATTATGGTTAAATTATTACAATTGATTGATTGACAGCTAGAATTTGAAAGAAAAAAAGCACTAAGATAGTGCTGGCAAAGTGCGATCTAGATTAAATAATCTGTAACATATATAACTGCAGAAAAAATGGCCTTTATGGTATCTGTATTAGATTGAAGATGAACCACAAAGTTATAATACAGGTCATGCATTTGTTGCATTAGAATATATGCCATGTGCACTGGCACTGCAACAATACATGAGAGAGTTTTATATTCTGTCTGCATGTATTGTAGCTTAAAAATCTGACTTGTCTGACACAATGTCTAAAACCCAGAATTTATTGTAGCTTAAGAATCTGACTTGTCTGACACGGTGTCTAAATCCCAGAACAGCCAAAGAATCTAGCAGAAGCCAGCACATTTGTTCAAGTCACAAATGACAGCCCCACAAGCATCAATGATAGTCATTAATCTTGCCCAAAAACAATTCAGCAAAATCTACATGTTAGACGAGTAGATTACACGCTTAGGCTCTGAAAATCTGGGCTAATAATACCATCCCTCCCCAAAACTGGCACTTAATGCAATTGAGTAAAATCTACATGTTAGATTTTCCAACCTTACTAGCATCAGGTTATGCACTTATGGGAAATCTGAGCTATAATAGTATTATTCTTGCTAAAAAATTGCCAGCAAAGATTGTGACAGTACTGAAAGAGCAGAAAGATAACAGTTCACCATGATTGAAACTCTAATGCATGAGTTAGTTCCTTTTCGATCGACGACTAATGTAATGAAAAAAACATGCAACTCTCACAAAACAAACATAACAGGATATAGATTTGAATTTGCATCTTCTTCTTTAGTAGTTCATAAATATATCTTGTTAAATAATTGACAAAATTCTCACCATTTATACCATGAAGAGTCCCAGCAGCAGGCCCTTTTTTTCTATCTACCCTTGGTCCTCCAAAACAGCTACACCTCATATCCGCGCGCCGCAATTTATGACCTCTATCTTCTACATCACACAGTTATCAACCTTCCAAGATTAAAAAGGTGACTCCTTACTGAAATCCTTGATTTTGCAATAAAATGCTTAAACTAAAACTTCCAATGATAAACCAAACTACATTCTCAAATTACCATTTCTTGATTACATGTAATTACTTTGAATTCTAACTAGCCTTTCCCTGATCACAAAAAGAAAAAAAAAGGAAAGAAAGAAAGAAAAAGGAAAGCTACCCTTTTGAAAGTTTCATACTTTTCTTTAATCAAACCTAATCCCAGTACCTTTTCTAGCTCAAAGATATCTCTCAATATGAACTTTTCTTTCAGACTATTAAGAACCCTTTACTTCAACTTCTATGCAAAGCAAAAAAGAACAGGAAAAAGAAAGGATTAAGCTGGTACTTAAGAAGAGGTCATTACCTGATTAGATGCATAAACAAGGTGATTAAGAAGTCTCCAAGTTGTACAGTTTCTATATGAAAAATAATAATAGAGAAACACAGAGCATGAAATTGAATCCAAAATTTTGAGTATTTCCTTTTCTTTTATTTATGAATACTGTTGAGGTTTTGACAAAACTTTCTGAATATTTTTATGAATGATTTGAGGTTTTGAGTATTCTTAAAGCTACAATACATGCTGTTTGTGACTTTTGCGTAGTTGTTTTAATGAAAAGGAGAGAAGGAGAGAGTGGAGCTTTGCTTCTCATTTTTCTGCCGTCCATGGCCCCTGTCGCCAGCCAGTCAATTCTTTTACTTCTCTCTGTCATCTCGTCTTTGTTTTCACATGGGACCGATTCGCTTTCAGCCTTGGAGTCCATTCTACCTAATTCGTCGTTTAAAATTTTGACTTAGAATTATTATTTAAAAGCCGTTTTTTAAAAGTAATTTATAATTAAAATAATTCTAATTAAAAATATGTTTGTTAAAAATAAATTTTAATAGTTTTTCTAGTGAGATAAGTAGTCTAAGTAGAATTCATAAGTTAAGAATTAAAATTTTAATTTTTCATCAAATTTAGATTTCTATTCTATTCTATAATAAAAATTTTATTCGGATCAAAATTTATTTCTAATAAAATATATTTATAACTTTTCTGTGAGTCAAGACTTAAAAGTTAAAAAATAATTTAAATTAATTTACAAAAATCATAGTAAATTCAAATTTTAAGTTATTATTGATATGTGGTTGGTCTTTGAACTTTCTGTTATAGTGTAAAGGATTTTATTTAATTTGACTATCTCAAGTCAATATAAAATATATGCTTTTAGATTAGTTTTTATAAGGAATATTATTATCAAATATTCTAAAACGCGTGGGGAAAGCTCTGTAGCTTTCTTAACGCAACCTTTTATTTATTTATTTTTTCGTTTTTTCCACAGTTATTATTATATTATATCTATTACGGAGGTTGAAAAGTGAAGATTGGTTCTGGACCAGGTCATGGTGATATGCTTGATAAAGGTTAGCTTTACCCATGTTTTTTTTTTTTTTTTGCTTATTTTCCCCTGTTTTTTTGTCTTAGATTTTTTTTTCCAAAATTCACTTCTTCTTCTTTTTTTTGTTTTTTTTAAATTATCTTTGCTATTTTTTTAAAATATTGAACTGATTGAGAATTTAGCTTCGTAGTTTTTTTAAAAAAAAACACTGTTGATTGCTACAGTGTTTCTCCCATACAATTTTTTTTTTGCTGCAGTGTTTTCCCACATGTTTTTTTTTTAAATTATCTTTGTCGAATTTATTTTTTTAATATTGAGCTGGTTGAGAATTTAGTTTTAGCTTTCCCCACATTTTTTTTTCCATTTTTTCCCCAAAATTATCTTCTTCTTTTTTCAGAATTGTTTTTGTCGATTTTATATTTTTTATATTGAGCTGGTTGAGAATTTAGCTTCGTAGTTTTTTTTAAAAAAATATTATGGATTACTACAGTGTTTCCTCGCATGGTTTTTTTTAATGATTTTTTTTGTTTTTTTCATAATGATCTTTATCGATTTTATTTTTTATATATTAAACTGATTAAGAATTTAAATTTATAGTTCTTTAAAACACTGTGGATTGCTATAGTGTTTCCTCACATGATTTTTGTCATGCTACAATGTTTCTTCATATGCCTTTTTTTATCGATTTCTTTTTTAAATTATCTTTTTCGAATTTATATTTTTTCATACTGAACTGGTTGAAAATTTAGCTTTGTAGTTTTTTTTTTTAAAACACCGTTGATTGCTATAATATTTCCTCACATGATTTTTTTGTTATGATTTTTTAAAAATTATCTTTATCGATTTTATTGTTTTTAATATTGAGCTGGTTTAAAATTACAACTGTAGATTTCCTCATGAAACACTATAGATTGCTACATTGTTTCCCTGCATGGTTTGTTTTTTCCTTTCGTTTTTTTTGTGATATTTTTCAAAATTATCTTTGTTAATTTTATTTTTTTTAATATTGAGTTGGTTGAGAATTATAATTGTATATTTCATCACAAAACACTATAGATTACTACATTATTTTCCTAAATGATTTTAATATTGAGCTGATCGAGAATTTAACTTTAACTTTCCCCACATGTATTTTTTTTCTATTTTTTAATTTTTTAATTTTGCTTTTTTTTCCCAAAATTGTCTTCTTCTTTTTTTTTATTTTTTTGTGTTATTTTTTCAGAATTGTTTTTGTCGATTTTATTTTTTTAATATTGAGCTGGTTGAGAATTTAGCTGTAGTTTTTTTCTTTAAAATACTGTGGATTGCTACAGTGTTTTAACCACATGGTTTTTTTCTTTTGTTATGAATTTTTTTCTAGAATTGTCTTTGTCGATTTTATTTTTTTCATATTGAGCTGGTTGAGAATTTAACTTCGTAGGTTTTTTTAAAAACATTGTGGATTGCTACAGTGTTCCCTAAAGCAAATTATAATAGAGAGAGATATAACAGAGTTTCAAATTGGGCACGCCATTGTGGAAAGGTGGAGGGAATTAATTTCTCGTTTATTTGAGCTGTAATGTTGAGAGCAATCAGTGGATTCTCTGTGTGGGAGGTGGGTTGGTTGGTCAGATTTTGAGATAGAGACATGTTGGAAGCAGGGATCGTAGTCTCGTTTGAGTTATGGTGCTCTGATACCATAAAGCAAATTATAAAAGAGAGAGATATAACAGGGTTCTTCAACAGAAATTTTCCACACTTTATTACTGTTGTTGAGCATTAGATTTATACACAATGTATGCTAAATGTAAGGAGTTACAGAGGAATTACAATAAGTTAAATATAGAATGATTTGCAATTGTTTTCCTAGAATGTTGCTGCATTGTCTGTCTGCATTAATATACATGATTCTCGGCTAGGAGTCTGGTGGATCTGGTTTTCCATTAGCTGTCCTAATATTCCCCCACATATTTTTTCTTTTATGATTTTTTTCAAAATTATCTTTATCGATTTTATTATTTTTAATATTGAGCTGGTTGAGAATTACAACTTTAGATTTCCTCATGAAACACTATAGATTGCTACAGTGTTTCCCTACTTGGTTTTTTCCCTTTCATTTTTTTTAATAATTTTTCCAAAATTATCTTTGTCGATTTTATTTTTTTAATATTAAGTTGGTTGAGAATTTAGCTTTATATTTTTTCCTTAAAAATATTATGAATTGCAACAGTTTTTCTCTATATAATTTCTTTCCACAAACTCACAACAACGCACAAACATGCCACAAATCCGCGGCATCGCGCGGGTATGACATCTAGTCTAATACAAAGTTTGTTGCAGATGTTTGGCTAGTATATACTAGAATAAAATGATGTTTTACTGTATAAATAGCACAATTGAAATTTTCTCAAGGTTTTTTTTATTATAATGGTGGCAAATTTGTGATTTTTAGAGATTGTTTTAGAAAAGAAAATAGTATTTTACTGTACAAATAACACAGTTGAAATTTTTTGTAAAATTTTTATTGTAGTGGTGACAAATCTTTAATTTTTGGTTGTTTTTTATTTTAGAAAACAATTTTTTCTAATATTTTTTTCTCTTTATACTTGATATTTTTATCATTTTATACTTGGATTTTTTATCACCATTTTTTTTCATATCTTCATTTTTTTGTAATATATATATTTTTTTTTTTCCTCTTTTTTGTTTATATTTTTTTGGAAAAAAATTATTTTTTATTCTTTACAATTTGAATATTTATCACTCTACACATAACCTATTTATATCATTCTTTTTGTTCTTATCTTCATTTTTTTGTAATTTATTTTTTTAATTTTTCTGCTTTTTTTATTTACACTTTTTTAAAAAAATATTATGCAGAGACTAAGAAAATAGTGTTTCAATGTAGCAATTGCAACATTGTCTTATTTTTCTACTATGTTAAAAATGATTTTTAGATCTTATATGTTTTTAATAATGCATATGATCTTCATTGTATTTTATTATATGTAAGCATTGATTTTTTTATTCATGATTCTTTATTTTTACTTCCTATCAGAAAACATATTAATAACACTTACACATTAATTCATTTACGTTAGAAAAAAAAATTATTCAACTTGCAACTAGACAAGTTAAATAGACTTGTTAACACTTTCTTTTGTATTTATTAGCACATATAGTTTTTTATTTATTTATTTAAATGTATGCATAAGCTTTTTTATTTATAATTAGGGTTCTTGTTGTAAAACAATAGATTTAAAAAACTTGTATATTTATTTATTTTTACAAGAAACATTTACTTAACCCGCAACGAAATACGAGTCAACTAACTAGTTCATTATTAATGTATGAACTGAAAAGGATATATTTCTTACTTTTAAAAAAGCAAATTACTGGAATAAAACTCCCTAATTGTGTTAAATATAACTACATGTAGGCAACCTACAAGGGCAATAATACATCCAATGGGGAAAAGAAAAACATTTTGTTCACCTTGTGTCTTGTCTGACTAATGTGATAATTTTGTCCTTCCAAGTAAGTTGACTTCATTAATCTTTTGCTAAACCAATAGAAAGTTGGTATTTAAAAGATTTAGTTTATGATCCATGTTAAATATTTTTAGTATGATTTAAAAGCAAAAAAAAATAAAAAATTATGAAAACCACCTCTTATGCTAAACCAACCCATTTCAAGTCTTTTAAATACTTTAAAAGTTTATGATAGTTTTCATTCTAAGAATACGTTTGGAAACGCGGTACAAACCGTGTTCCTCAAAAATTTATTTTTTTTTATTAAAAATTAATTTTTTTTTGTGTTTTGGATCGTTTTAATGAGCTGATTTCAAAAATAATTTTAAAAAAATAAAAAAATATATTATTTTAATACATTTCGGCATGAAAAACACTTTGAAAAGCAACCACGCTTCCAAACAAACAAATAAAAAAATTAAAACAAATATATTAATAACAAGTTGAAAAGAGAAATATTTTTTTATCTAGATATAAGAGAAAAAATATATATTTTATGCAGGTCAAATCATATCAAAATCTTTCACCTTCAAGTTGTTCACGAGTCCATTATTATTGATTCTTTATCATTTTTTTATCATACTCTTTTTTTAAAACAATTAATTATGCAATAGTATTTATTTTAAAAAATAAGAATAATTAAAGAATTAAATTCAATATGCATTAAGAAAATAAAACATATTGTGTATTCTTTAAAAAAAATTACCTTTTGGTTTTAGTTTTAGGATAGAAGTTTTTTGAAATTCAATTTCAATCAATGAAAAATTTAAAAATTGTTACTGAGCTGGAAAAAATAAATGTTATAAAAATTACAAAACAATTAATTAGATTAAACATTTTTATTGAGCTGGGAGGGTCTCTGTTGAATATTCCAGGAATTCACGACGAGCCTCCTTAAAAAGTCTTCAGGACGGCAGTGGTCAAAGTGCACAGTTGAATTTAGAATTTTGCTCTTTCATTTTCTAGGATTTCAAATTATTCAAGGTGTTGACCATTGAGGAATCATGAAACTCTCTACCTTTAATGATCAATAATTTGACAAATTTTAAAAACTTTTATAACTTTGCCGACCAAATATATGAGGTGACTGTTTCCTAATTGTTTCTTTACTATTTATATAAAAATAAATCAAAATAATATTTTTTAAAAAATTTTATTTTTAAAATTAATGTATGAAAATTATTAAAAATTCTAATTTCAATTTTATATTTTTCAAGCAAGAAAAGTTTAAAAATAAGTTATGCAAATAAAAAGCTTCAGTGTTGTTCAGTCTCTCATTAAAAGAAAAAAAATAATGTTCACGTGCTGAAATGAAATGAAAACAAAAAGTAAAAAAAAAAAATAGTTTTTTGTCAACCCAAATCAGTATAATATACATGTAGCCATGATAATTAAGGTCGAGTCGGCCCAAGATATTTTGTTAAACCCATAACGCAGATAAAAAGATTCGAATAACTCATTAAAAAAAGATCATAAAAAAACTCGTGACCCTAGTTAAACCCAAAGCACCTAATCTGAAAAACTCTTAAAGTTCAATTCTCAATCAATCAAATATTGAAAAAAAAAATTATTATACAAAAGGATTAAAAAACTAACAATTAAAAGAATGAGGATCATAATTGAAAAACATAATAAATATTATATTTGATTCAATAGTGAAATTGAAAAGAAAAATAAATTTAGTAAAAGGACTAAAAGAAATTTAAAAGAATAAGGATTAAAATTGACATAAAAAACAAAATCAATGTTTTGATTGAAGAGTGAAATTGAAAAGAATAATAAGTTTACAAAAGAGCAAAAAACAAAAATTAAAAATCAAAATAATGAGGATCGAATTGGAAAACATAATATCATCAATCTAAATTGAATAAGGATGAAATTGAGAACAAATAAAACTTCTACAAAAGAGCCATGACTATAAATTTGAAATCAAAAGAATAAGGACTAGAGTTGAAATATCGGCAACTAAGAGGGTCAAGCTATAATTTTTGGGGAGGGGAGAGAAAAAAAAAAAGAGGTTCACATATGACAAATCAAACCACCACCGGACACATGCGCTGCACCAAAAGAAAAACAAAACACATCGATGCTTCTAACAACACTGCAAAAAGGCATTTTTAGATGCTTCGAAGCGCTGCACACGACACCCAGCAGGCACAGGTGCCTCTCAAGTGTCTCTGGGTGCATCATACGTTCATGTTCTTTTGTCTTTTTATTTATTTATTCAAATATCAAATTGTTCATAGTCTAACATGTTAATATATATATATAAAAAACCTTAGAAAAAAAGATGAAAAACCCCCCTTAAAACCATGTTTAATTTTTTAACTTTCAAAGATATTTTGATCGTTTTCGCCGTGCTTTTGATTACTTTATTATTTTATATGTTCGTAAATATACAAAATTTCCCTCACTTAAATGATATTCATGAAAAAACTATTTTGAAAGTAACAAATCGCCCTTTAATACTAGTATTGAGATTTTTGTTTTAAAAGCTTTTCGGTCTTTTTAATATATTTTTAAAATATAAAAAGATATAATTATCCCTAATCAATTTAAAAATAACAAATGCCTTATAAAAAAAAACCTTAACATCTCTACTAGCTAGTTATAAATTTTTCAGTGTAAAAAACAACAGTAATGGATGTAAGTTATAAATTCAAGCTTCAAAATATCATTCACTGAAAAAAATATAAAAATCATTCTTGAATCTCATGTAATGATTTAAACCTTTGCTTGAAAATGTTTCTTTGACAAAATACACATCAAAACAACCAATGGAAAAATAAAAATTGCTCCAATTTTTCACAGACACTTCATTAATGCACACTGTTAAGGTTTCGTATAGCCACTTCAGCTGGCTTACGTGATGCGAACTTTTTTCAATTATCATTAATTAATTCCTGCCCTAGCAAGCAAGCAAACCTCGAAGGCTGCATATTCTTGCCGTAGCAAGCAAGCAAACCTCGAAGACTGCATATTCTTGCCCTAGCAAGCAAGCAAACCTCGAAGACTGCATATTTGTGATAATTGGGCAAACCCAGAACTTGAAACTCTCCACATGATGAGACATAGATTAGATAATTGGCCAATGAAGCAAAAAGCTTTGAGTATCAATCAATCTAGTACTTGTCTAAGCAAACTTAAATTTATATCAAATGGAATTTTCTCTGTAGGTTCAACATCCATTGCAAGGTGGCGAGCCCCTGTCCCCAGAAGTTTACTCGGCAAGAGCTCCTCAAGATGTGCATGAACAACTTCAGGAACGACTTGTCGTCGATACTCCTGCCCAGAACCTTTAAGGGATTCGACGACTTGTGCACTAAAGCTCACGATGTAGAAGCACACCTTAGCTCACGAAAGGACTGCATCATCCATTCTCACTTCACCATCAGATTCTGGATCCTGTTTAATAATATAGTTTCAAGCAAAAAACTTTGAATAATCAATCTAGTACTTGTCGAAGAAAACTTGAATTTATATGAAATGGGATTTTTTCTGTGGGTTCAACATCACGAGGGGACTGCAATTTCTATTCTCACTTCACCATCATATTCTGTATCTTGTTTAATAACGTGTTTGAAACTATGTTTTTTAAAAGTTTGAATATTTTTATGTTTCTTTATTGTTTTGATGTATTGATTTCAAAAATATTTTTTTTAAATGAAAAAATTATTATTTTAATATATTTCCAAACAAAAAACACTTTAAAAACAATTATTACTATAGTCACGTACACTCTTATGGTCGATGAAACTTGGATAATTACTTGGATATTATAACATTATGTTGACTTAGTTGAGCATCTCTTCGTAATCTATCTTGTCTTTCAATTTCCGGTGAATTCATTTAATATTTATTAAAATATTACAGAAAAAAAAACAGTTTTTTTTTGAAGAATTTCAATGTTGTATTTTACTACCGTCATTACGATTGGGAACGCGGTACAAACCGTGTTTTCAAAAAATTCATTTTTTTTTGTTAAAATTTAATATGTTTTGTATGTTTTAAATTGTTTTAATGTGTCGATATCAATTATTTAAAAAATAAAAAAATATCATTAACATGCATTTCAGTACAAAGAATTATTTAAAAAACAATCAATAGTAATCTCACTACAAAATACTCAAGTCAATCACCGGCCGCCCTTCTGTATGCAGTGAAATTAAGAGAGTTATTCCATGATTCTTGGATAGTATTGTAAACTCTTCCCAACTGTTAGTTAGAACTTAAAACTTGATGGTTTTTAACTTTTTAGAAATGTTCTCCATCATGTCTTAAAAGTTCTGTCGGATTTCTTTTACAAATTTCACAGTTTTGTCAGACATGAACAGACGTATGTGATTTCAATCTCATTATTGTCTTGTCTTTCACCAAAAATAAAACATGTGTTGACATTATGCTATCAAAATCATTGGGGGGAAAAAACATCAAAATTAGTATTTTTTTTTTTGTTCAAATATATATTTTAACAATTAAATTTAGATTTTGGTTGTAATGTTTTTTATTGTTAAAATTTATGCTAATGAACATAAATCTCAATCTGATATTGTTAGATCAGATTGAGATTTTACTAGAAATTTTCATAGATATTATTATATATTGCAATACAAATTAAAAAAATATTATATGAGTTTTATTATTTGTTTTTTTTATTTGTAAACTTTTTATTTGAAAATGATTCTTTTCCTAGTGATAAAAGGATATTCAATAGCTTATTTTGAGAGTTTTCTAGTCCTGCAAAGAGGATTAACAGGGGCAACAACTTTTCTTACTTGGAGGGGATTATTTAAAACTATAATTAAATTGTTCTGGCCAAGAAAGGAAATAAAGAGGTGGTAATTTCAGATCTAATTCTCCTGGCTTATATGGATTCTTAAGAGGCAACAATTGTTATCCTAGCCTCTTGAGGATATAATTTCAACTATAAAAATATTTAAGCTAGGAAATTATACTATCTTAGGTTATTTTATTTTTATATATGCGACAATTTTGATATAAGGATCAGATTTGTTTATTTTTATTGTTTTAATATTTTTTTGGCTTATTGAATTTATTATGAGTTTAATTGTATCTACCCATAAGTTTTGGGTAATAGTCATTGTTCAACTTTAGTTTAGTTGGGTTTTGTTTTGGATTTTTGATCTATAATTCATTAGGGGTTATTAGAGTTGTTTGTTGAGACTATTTAAGTTATTTATTGCTATTAAATTTTAGCAGCTATGAATTATTAAATAAAATTAATGTATTGCTCTAGAAATAAAACTGTGTGCAAGAGTTGGCTCTTACTCTCGATTTTTCAAGGAACTACTCTAACTTGTCGAAAAACTAACCAAGTTTCATAGCGTCTTTTATATTTTTTATTCATGTTTTTTTATAGGTATTAAGTAGGAGTTTATATTTTTTTATTCGCATCTCTTCATGAGAGTTTAAATTCCAATAATATTGGTGTCTCAATTTAAAGTAACTGTTGTTTTTAACTTTTTAAATTATGTTAATCTTACTTAATTTTTTAGGGCAGCACAAAACTTTCAACTTAGGGTATGGTACTTCTCCAGGAAACTTTGAATTCCTGCGAAATGATTTTTTTTTTTTCCATGGAAAAACAATCGAGTGGCTGCCATATCTATTGTGACTGGGTCAACGGTTTCCTGTCAAAAGTCCAGTTTCTGAGGCCACTACTTTCAAGTCTCTGTTCCTCGAATTTGAAGTTGAATAAATACAGGCTTCGCAAATTCTCATTGACAGTCAAATTGAACTAGCACCAGAATAATGGCGCAAGGTTCCTTTTTTTCTTTTTTTTTGGGTTTCCTGTTAAGATTTATCAATCGGGCTTGATTAGTTTATGGTCGTGCCCAGTAATGGCATATGGGCTATAATCTAGCCTAGACAATGAGCCCAGCTACAAGAGGCTCCAAAAAGTGGGCAATTGCCCGGCCCGTCTAAGCTAAATGAGGCCCAACTCTTAACTCAAAATGCTGCAAGCCTACAACCAAGTTATCTACTGACGTTTGCTTTCTTGTCCCCTCGTTTATTTTGGGCTATAAAGTAGTCTTTTCACTACTGTTAGTCCAATTGCTTATGGGCCGGACTATTCTGAATCTGGGCCTGGCCTTTTGAGATTTTCTTCGTGATATATTTATATTTAAATAGTTTTATTGTTAGAATAATTCAAAGTTAAAAACTCTGTTTGTTTTTACGTTTCAAAAGCGGTTTTAAAAAAATTTAAAATTTTTTTATTTTTTTTCTTTAAATTAATATTTTTATTAATTTCTTGATATATTGGAGAGAACAAACCCTATATATTGTTTATTTTTATTGTCATATTATATAGTTATCAACTTTATCATATCCTTTGATTACATGCCTTTTATCATTGTAACCTACCAGTGGAAATCTTATTTTTTTTTTCATTGTGCTCCTTATGAATCACAATGTCATGCATGTAATCAACATCAAAAAATTTTGGTTAAAAAACTAAGTTTCTTGAATTTTAATAAATAAGTATGATTGTTTATTTTAGAGATTAGCTAAAAAATGAAGAGCATGGATGTGAATGCTATAGTAAAAAAGCCATCTTCTTTTAATTTGTTTAATAATGTTATTTTTTCCCTTTTTTCTAGTCAAACTTGTAAACACAAAACCATGACTTTTGCAAGCTTTATGCTATATAACAACATTTCCTTCATGTGATGTGCAAGTGCATTGCATTTATCTCCTCTTATTTATTTGAAGTCGACACACGTTATTTAAAGTACTTTTTACTTGGAAATGCATCAAAATGATATTTTTTTATTTTTTAAAAAATATTTTTAATATCAACACATCAAAATAATTTGAAAACACTAAAAAAAATATTAATTTAAAGTAAAGAAAAAAAATTTAAAATTTAAAATTTAAAATTTTTCAAAAACGCTTTTGAAATGCAAAAACAAACAGGGCCTTAGATTCTCCAACTTTTGCATATATTAAGAAAATTGTGTCAAGATTTTATTTAATTAACTTGCTTAGTTTACAAAATCAATGGTGAAACCATAGTTTTGAAACCCGACCCGGTCAAGTGATCGGGTCATGGGTCAGATGGGTTGACCTGGGTCAACAAAAAAAAACACCTATAAAAAAAAATCTCTCCTTTTTTTTTTGTTGCAAAAGTTGAACTGCTCTGTTTTGATTCAAGCAAATAAACATTTACAAAGACAACCATTGTATAGTATAAATGGCATTTCAGGAAAGTATAGAAATAATCCCAAACCACTAAGTCCTATAATAGCTACAAACTCAAATTTTCTATTTCCATAGGCACCCAAGCATACCTTAGCTGCGGAACTTACTGTCTCAACCGCGCTAGATTTCACATCCATTAGATAATGACAATGAGACACCAGAAAAAATTCCACAAAACCACATATCAACAATTACTTCAAAAAAAAAACCCTGAAAAAAGGACCGTGACCAAGGCACTTCAGTTGGCTTAGAAGAATGCTTGCTTCCTTCGCCGTGTTCATTTGGTTTCTTGTCTGTTTCTTTGCTCACACCACCAGACTCCACCTTGGCAGAATCCGGACCAGACGGGGTCTCAAGAGGCAATGCATCTTACAACCAGCGCCGATTCTTTTGATCTAAATTAGAGTCAATTGTTACTCTCTCTGTCTCTGGTTTTCCATCTCTCCTTGACCTCTTAGGACTTCAAGAAAACCAAAAATCATTTAGCTGGGTTTCAAAGAGCTGATTTCCTCTTTCGATAATTAGGTTTGCAACTGTCCCCAATATTGCTTCGTTCTTCTTCAGCGTTTTGGCCTTTTAAAAGGCAAAAACGACGTCGTTTAATGACTGCTAATATTAAAAAAAAATAGATCGGGTCTCACTCGGGTGGACCGGGTCCCGGGTCGACCCACGGGGTCGACTGGGTTTCACCGGGCCAACTTCTAAGCGGGTTTTTACCTCCACCCGGACCGGTCCCAGGCCCTAGTCGGCCAGGTCCCGGGTCGACCTGCCGGGCCGGTCCGAGTTTTAAAACTCTGGGTGAAACTAAACAGTACAACTTCAATCGAGCTCAACAAATAATACCCCATCAAATGCTTCCTCATGATGTAAAGGATTTAATAAAACAAAATTTGTCATCGGATTCTTAAACACCCAATACTATTTTAATATTTCACTATTAAATGTTTTGAAGTTAAATTTGTGCCTCTTGTATGATTGGATTTTAGATCCAACATTCATATTCATAATAATACATTAAAAAAAATTCTTTTGAATGTTTGAAGATTCTCTGAACTAAAAAAAATAATGTGAAATAAACTCTGAAATTATATTAATTACTAGCAGTACTCCATTAATCATGCTTATAATATTGCACATGAGCAAATAAGTTGGTTCTATTTTAATTATACGATAGAAAAAATAGATGATAACAAAAAATGAACTATTTTTTTAAATGATCACGATAATCTAGGAATTTGTTTTTTCAAAAAGGAAACAACTAGCTCTATTTTCATTCCGTTAAATAAAGAATGATAAATTTGGGTCAAAAAAGAATAAAAAAATTAGCCCAATTTAACATAGGTTAGTGCATAGTTATCAAACCCGACCCGGGGATTGACCCGACCAAAGGACCTGGTCCCGGGTTTTATGGGTCAACCCGGGTCCACTCGAGTCAACCTGAATCAACTCAGAAAAATTAAAAAATATATATTTAAAGGTTTAATATTTCATATGAAAAAATTAAGAAAAAATTCATATGAATATAGGTTGTACATGTTGTAAATAATGACGTTTAAAAGAATAATTTAAATTTTTTTTATCCCATATTGAAAAGATATTATGTTATGGTTTTAAGTTGAAGTACTTAAACCAAAAAAGTTTTTTTTATCTCACATTGAAAAAACATCATAACTTTTTTCTTGTGAACATAAAGTATATATACTAAAGGGCTTCAAATCCCACATTGAAAAGATATTATGTTATCCTTTTAAGTTGAAGTATTTAAACCAAAAAGTTTTTTATCTCACATTGAAAAACATAATTTTTTTCTTGTGAACATAAAATATATGTACGAAATAGCTTCAAATCCCACATTGAAAAAATAACTTTTTCTTGGGAACATAGACTATATATACTAAATGGTTTCAAATCCCACATTGAAAAAACATAAATTTTTTTCTTGGACACATAGAGTATATATACTAAAGGGTTTCAAATCCCACATTGAAAAAATAAAATACTTTTATAATATTTATATAGTGAGCTTTAAAAAGTGTTAATAACCAACTAAAAAAATATGAAAAAAGAGGGGTATAGGAGAAAAACCACATTTAAAAAAAAAAATCGGGTCATAGGTCGACCCGTCGGGTCAACCGGGGTTGGGCGGGTCGTTGCACCGGCCGGTCTTTTGGCAAACCCGGACCGGTCCAGCCACCGGGTCCCAGGTCGACCCGCCGGGCCGGTCCGGGTTTAATAACTATGGGTTAGTGTGACAAACCTATAACTCGAGTAATAAAGGCCAAGTCAATCCCGATTGACCTGCCAAATGCACATCTTAGGTCATAAGATTAAGATAACTCGATAGGAAAAAAACAAAGAAAATCTCAAAGCCTATTAAAAAAAACATTGTCAAATAATTAAAGCTAAAAAGAAAAAATGTATTTTTTTAAAAAAATAAATGTCAATCTACGTTCACTTTTCAAACTTGTGACCCAAATCATTAGACCAAAAACAGTTCATCTAAAAAAACCGAAAAGCTCAATTCCCAACCAATCAAATATTGAAGGATGAAATTGATTTTTTTTAATTATATAAAAGGATAAAAAAATAACATATACAAGAATGAGGATTGAAATGGAAATAAAAAATAATTTTTATTTTTGATGAAATGGTGAAATTGAAAAGAAAAATCAAATTGAAAAAAAAGAACAAAAAAGAAAAAAACAATAAAAAAGAACAAGGATAAAAATTGAAATAAAAAATAAAAATAATTTTTTGATTGAATAGTGAAATTGAAAAGAAAAATTAATTTAACAAAAGAACATAAAAAGAAAAAAATAACCAAAAGAAAGAGGATCACATTGAAAAAAATAATACCACAAACTAAGATTGAATGATGTAATTGAAAACAAATTAAAATTTTATAAAAGATTCAAAAGTAAAAATTAAAAATTAAAAGAATAAAGACTGCAATTGAAATCTCAAAATAACAAGTGACAACTCTAAAATGTTGCATGGGTAGCGCGATTTTCAAGAGAAGAAAGAGAAAAGTAAAGGAGAAAAAAAAGATCGTCATCGACGAACCGCACCACCACTGAGCACACTTGTCATCCCTTAAGAAAAAGAGGGTTACGTTGCATCTAATGACACATGAATATTTTTTGGCAGGAGGAGTCGCACTGGCCGCTGGAAAGGCGTGAGCGCTTTCTATTCGCTATGCATGCACCAACTACTTTTTTTTATAAAAAAATATATATTATATTTGTTAAAATATCAAATTGTTCCTTTATCCCACTTCATTTATAATGAAAAAACCGGCATGAAAAGACAAAAGTATCCTTGTATGTCAGTTTTAAATTTTTTTTATTTCAATAATATTTTAATTATTTTACTAGGCTTTCTATATGAAAAATCATTTTTTTTTAGCCTAATAACTAATAAGTCTTATGCAAATATCAAACTACACTTAATTGCTGGTTTAAGGTTTTTTGTGAGAAGAACACAACCATGCTCTTAATCTTGGTGCGCACTGAATCTATTCCAAGGGATCTTCAGTTTTGTCAATGATTTATAACAACACCGGCACTTGAATAATTATAACCATGCCAACAACTATACACAACACTTCTCCAAGAACAAATTGCAATGCACACAACTTGCCAATTGTCATGTCATGAGCATTGAAATTGGTAAACAAAAAAAAGCGAACAAACCAAAGCAATCTATAACCTTTTTTTTTTTTTGAAAAATAGCATGGTTTGCCAAACGAGTTGGAATAATAATACATGTTAAAAAAATACTTGAAAAATAGTATAATTTAAATATAATTACGTGTTAAAATATTGTTTTATATACAACTGTTATTTAAAATAATAATTGCGTCTCAAAATATATTTTTTTCTACACAACCACTATTAAAACAATAGTTGTTTAGTGAATGTTTCGAAACATCTTTATAAAAAATAGTATAATTTGAATATATTTACGTGTTAAAATATTTTTTTATATACAATTGTTGCTTGAAAAAATGATCGTGTCTCAAAATATATTTTTTTCTACACAACCACTATTGAAACAATAGTTATTTAGTTAATGTTTCAAAACATCTTTTTTTTTACAAATTAATTAACCTAAAAAAATAACCAATTTTTTTATAAAGATCTAATGGCTAAAAGATGAGATTCAAGATCAATGGCTAAGAAAGAAATATGAGATAAGGTGACATGACATGAAAGAAGAATGAGGAAAAAGAAAGAAAGAAAGAACGAGTCACTAGGGATACATCGAAACTCTATTTTTGACACACCCGTTACTGTTAGAAAAATCTTGACGAGACAATTTTAACTACTTCTTAGAAGAACACCAAATGAGGTTGCAATTAACTCTAAATTAACCATGAACAAAACCCATAACAAATTACGATCATATTTGATAGTATTTCAAGGTGCAATTATAATTGTTTCATTGAGATCTTTCCAACGATATTAAGTATGTTGAAAACAGAGCTTTGACATGTCCATAATGACCAATTATTTATTGACAATTGAATCTTCATAAAATTTTGGATTGACTTCTTATACTTGTTATTTAAATTAAGAGGGATTTAGTTTTCAAAACTAGCATTATTTATAATAATAATTGTGTTCAACCGCTATTTTTAACACGACAGTTATAATAAAACCGTGCTATTTTTTTAATATTTTTTTAACGTTTATTATTTTTCAAAATTTGTTATTAAATCATGTTAGAATTCTAAAATAACCAATCAATCCAGCACACAATCTCAATTCTCAATGGAAGCACACGATCCCAGCACGCAATTTCAATCCAATCACACGACACAGCAGAAAGTCTATACAATTCCCATATGCTGACATAAAAAAACCCATCTCCTCCCTTTTCATCTCAAATCAAAATCATGAAAAGAACCCCACTTCCCTCGACACATCCAGCAAACTGTAAGGATTTCTGACATAAGCAAGAACCGAAGAAAGGAAGAAACCTTAAAAAAAAAAACCTTACCTTTATCTCTCACTCTCTTTATCAAGGAACACCTGGAATCTCATTCTCCCATTCTTGTCTCTCTTCTTTGTAAAAAAAAAACCCCCTAAAAAGCCGAAATCCAACAAGAAAATAAGAATAAAAAACCTCAAAATCCAACACTAACCCCACTCCTTATCTCTCTTTCTCTAAACAGTCAGTCATACCTGTCGCCTTCAATTGCGACTTTTACACCCATCACTCACGAAATTCATCTCTCTCCCTCTAGTAGTATATATAAAGTTTAGATTTTTATTTTTCAAAATGACTTCTTCTTCTTCTAACAAGGAGACAACGGAGGAGGAGCAGACTGCGCCGGAGATTTCGCCTGCCGAAGGTGGTGGAGGTGCTAGTAGTGGAGGAGTGGGGAAGGCTGATCCTGTCAGTAGTGGTGGTGAGGAAGAGAGTGGTGGTGCTGGTGAGAAAGTCGACGATCCAATGGAGGAGGACTCAGTGAGTCCAGCTACTGTGTTTTGTATTAGGCTGAAACAGCCACGGTCTAATTTGCAGCATAAAATGAGTGTGCCTGAGCTTTGTCGCCAATTTAGGTAAAGTTCTTGATGGATAAAGCAGGGTTTTTAATTCTAATTTGATTGATTTTTGGCTGTTTAGGGTTTGAATTTGTCGTTTTTTAACTGAAATTCGATATGGGTTTGGAGTATTTTTTGGATTGGCTTCTATTAAGTGGAATTTGAGCTTCTTTTAGACTAATGGAGTGATTTGTGTGATAGTTTTGAGGGTTCTTCAAAGTATTTTTGAAATATGACCAAGTTCCTGGTTCTGAAAGTGAATTTTGGATGAATTCTGTTTTTGAATAAAGTTATGCTTTCCAAGTGAATTTTGATGGGATTTGAGTATTTTTTTAGCTCATCGATGGTGCGATTATGGGTTCTTTTATGGTGCGATTATGAGTTCTTTTATGGTTGGGATTGAGTTTCCTTTGCAAAAATTTCAGTGATGTGATTATGTCAAGTTATTTTTTTTTTTTTGAAATGGTGCACCTTTTTTATTCAGTCCTTCAAGAGAATTGTGTTTGTGTGCAGAAGAAGTTGTTTAGTGTCTAAATTTGTTGATTTTAAGTGGAATTCGGTAGAGGTTTACGGTTTTTAGTCGGTTGATTGGAGTGTGGGCTCTTCCTTTTGTGGAAATTGTGTTTTCTCTTCTGCAATTTGAGTTTAGTGTGTTTGTTTTTGGTTATTTTACTTTTCAAAATGTTATGGAATTTGAGTTTCTTATTTGTTTTAATCTCTAGGCATTAATGGTTTTGGCATCTAATCTTTAGATTTCCTGGAGTCCTCGAATTACTAATTTATGCTTTGATTTTGTTGGTTTTGATGCTACCTAGTTTGGTAGTTAGTGTGGGAAGTTGAAGTGAGTTTAGGATGAACAAGAAATGAAGTTTGAGAAAACAGGAGAGAGAAAGAGAGTTTTACAAATGATTAGTGGATGCATACAGGATACAATGAAGTTGATGAAGTGCTGTCAATTAAGAACTATATCATCGAGTTATTCAGTATATGCTAGATGTAAGCTTTCTGTTGGCTGTTGTTAAATATCGACAATCACAATCTTTGCACCTGTATTAGGGTGATTAATCTTTTTATTTCTGCGATGCCTAGTGTGAGTATGGCATTTTATAGCACAGAAAATAAGGCGAACTATTTGCATTGCCACTAAACAATCTGCCACAGGGGGCAAAAGTAGAACAGAAGGTAGTGCAAGAGGAGATCGTAGATTTCACTTGGAGATTTTTTGATGCATCCTTGCTAGTTGCTACCATAGTATATCACTCTTACATTCACTGGCTGTTCTCATCTATTTTAAACTTGAAACCTGATGCCATTACAAGCATCACATACCTGTAGCCAAATGCAGTTGATATGAGAAATCGTGATTGTTAGAATATGATACTCCTAATATAGATATTGAGATTCTAGTAATGGCTGTCTTAAAAGTAAATGAGGTGTTGTTATTTCAAGCATCTTTCCTTGTCCATTAAAATTCTTTTACTGATCTTTGCCAAATTCTTATTTTAACGTTTGTTTTTTCAGTGCTGTTGCTTGGTGTGGCAAGTTGAATGCTATAGCTTGTGCATCAGAAACTTGTGCTAGAATTCCAAGGTCAGTGGATTTTTGCACTTCTAATGTGTTTCAGTCTAATAAGGAGAGCATATGCTTTACATAGTTGCTAATCAGGCTTATAACTTTCAAATGTGCTTGAGAACAAATGTTAAAGCATAACGATGTTTGTTATTGTTTACTATTTAGGGTTCTTCTAATAGGAAAATAAGCTTGTGCCTAGTGTTCATCAATTTATATTTTGATATCATCTTTCACTATATTTTTTTTGTAGCTCCAACGCAAACCCACCGTTCTGGATCCCCATTCATGTTGTTATCCCTGAGAGACCAACTGAATGTGCTGTTTTCAATGTCATAGCAGGTATTTTGAGTCACCTTGCATCTTTTACCTTATCTTCCAATTTTTTAGTTTAAATTAGTTATTATGTATGCAGAAATATGTCTATTATATGTTAGATTTTCCATTGATATATTGGTTCCCTCTTCTATTGGGCTCTAATTTCTTAAATCACGAGTCCCTTGGCAGATTCTCCTCGTGATTCTGTTCAGTTTATTGAATGGTCCCCTACTTCTTACTCTCGTGCATTATTAATTGCTAATTTCCATGGAAGGACAACTATCTGGACTCAGCCTTCTCAAGTAAGCTAACTTGATGGATTTTTGTACCCAAATATATAATAAGAAGATGCCTTGTTCCTCTCACTAATGCTTAACTAAGGTTTTCATGTTTTACTCAACTCAAGAGTTTTGGGCTGGCCCTGCACTGGTTTTTACTCTTTGCTTCTCCGTGTTTATGGCATGCCACTTACTCAGAATTTTAAAAACTTGTCTTGCTTATTTTTTATCTTGTCATACAGGGTCCATCTAATTTGGTACGTGATGCTAGCTGTTGGCAGCGTGAGCATGAATGGCGGCAGGATATCGCAGTTGTTACTAAATGGCTATCCAGTGTCTCTCCAGTATGTGGTTATTATGTTTTCTGTTATCTGATATCTGATTCTGAAATTATCCATGTATTTTGCTTTGCATATGTTAGAGAATAATATAAATCATTTATTGGGACCTCATCTAATAGCTTAAGCTATTAGGTTGAGATGGTTCTTTGACATGGTATCAGAGTCTTGATGACCAAGTGGTCACGGGTTCGAATCTCATCACCCCCATATATTTGATAAAAATTAAACATAAGGTAGTGTGTGCCTGTGTAAGTTTCAAGCCCAATGAGCTTTCACTTGAGGGGGTGTGTTAGAAAATAATATAAATCATATCTTGGGACCTCATCTAACAGCTTAAGCTATTAGGTTGAGATAATTCTTTGACAGCATGCATGTGGTAGTAATTTGGTATTCATCTGTGCTTTTCAGTTTCCTGGTTAATCTATGTTTGTTTTCAAGTTATGTTGGTATTTGGTTATACTTTCATTGTAGTATGACTTCTCTTAAAAAATCAGTACAGGTGGCTTTCGTCAAAGTCTAGTACTCCCACAAGCTCAAAGTCAGCTTTTGAGGAAAAATTTCTTTCACAGCATTCTCAAACTTCAGGTTTGTTTGCTTGATTTCTCTTTGTAAGCATTTTTAGAAGCTCATGTGGGAACTTTAGGACCGGTTCTATTTTTAACAAGTAATGTGTGAAATTGGGGCTATGCCTTTTGACTAGCAACTTTACATCCAATGAGTTGGATTATTTTGCTGTTGCTTTGAGAAAAACAGGTCAGATTTTTTTGAATAGCTGTAAATTTAGAATAGTAATTTGGCTGCAGTTTCTGCAATGCTTTTATTCATAATTACATCCATGGCTAACTACTGTATCGTGAATGCTTTTAGAACGATGCAACGAATGACAAGCATACAAACTTTTAAAGTGAGAAATTTTAATATCTGCCATTTTTTTTATTCGAATGAACTAGTGCTTTTGACAACCTTTAGATGGCTGCTGCTAATGCTAAGTATTGCAAAAATGGTGATGATACTTTTGGTCATCTGTTCTTTCCACTATTGAAAAACTTCCACCTGACTGATGTAACAGCATCAAGACCATCACTGACGTGCTTTCTCAATTTCTTACAGCTCGATGGCCAAATTTCCTTTGTGTTTGCTCTGTTTTCTCATCGGGTTCTGTTCAACTTCATTGGTCCCCTAGCCAGAATAATACATCACCAAAGTGGTTTTGCACGAGCAAAGGACTCTTGGGTGCTGGCCCTAGTGGGATTATGGCTGCTGATGCTATTATAACAGACAGTGGCGCAATGCATGTTGCAGGTGTTCCAATTGTCAATCCTTCAACTGTTGTTGTTTGGGAGGTTACTCCTGGCCCTGGAAATGGATTTCAAGCAACTCCAATGGCAAGTGTTGGCAATGGGGTCCCACCTTCAGTTAAGCCACCCAATTGGTCAGGTTTTGCTCCTCTGGCTGCATATTTATTCAACTGGCAAGAGCATCTGATGTCTGAAGTAAAGCAAGGGAAAAAGCAGACGGATGAAGATTTCACAGACACCATCACACTTCATTGTTCACCAGTTTCAAATTTTTCTGCATATGTGAGTCCTGAGGCCGCAGCTCAATCTGCAGCAACTACTACTTGGGGTTCTGGAGTCAGTGCTGTTGCTTTTGATCCAACTCGTGGTGGCTCCGTGATTGCAGTTGTTATAGTTGAGGGTACCTATCAGTATTCTGACTTGCAGTTTTAGTTTTTGCCAGTTCCATGTTTTTCCATAACAAATCCTCTTTTAGCGTGTGTATGCGTGTTTGTGTGTGTTTATATGATTGGTGTGATTATGCTTGTGCAACAGTTTCCTGGGCTCTCTTTCTTCCTCCACTTAAATTTATCGTTGTACTAATAGAGAGATGCGAGGCCTAACTTTCATGTTTGAGTCAGTTGAAAGAGATGTGAGGCCTAACTTTCATGTTTGAGTCAGTTGAATATCCCTTTATCTGCCTACAGTTATCTGGATTCCATATGTCAATAACTGATTTTACACACGCAGGACAGTATATGTCCCCTTATGATCCAGATGAGGGTCCTTTAATCACAGGATGGAGGGTGCAACGCTGGGAATCATCTGTTCAACCTGTAGTTCTTCATCCAATATTTGGAAATCCAACTTCTGGTTTTGGTGGGCAGGCACCCATGCAAACTGTATGGGTGTCCAAAGTGGATACAAGCATACCTCCAACAAATGATTTCAAAAATTACCAACCAGCTGCTGCAGGACCAATCTCTGATGTAAGAAAGACATCTGATTCTGGTGCTGAGAAGACAAAGAGAGTCATCTTTGATCCCTCTGATCTGCCCAGTGATGTTAGAACACTTGCTCGAATTGTTTATTCTGCTCATGGTGGTGAGATTGCTGTTGCTTTTCTTGGGGGTGGAGTTCACATTTTCTCTGGGACAAACTTCACATTAGTTGACAACCACCAGATTAATGTTGGATCTACAATTGCTGCTCCTGCCTTCTCTTCCACAAGCTGCTGCTCAGCTTCAGTTTGGCACGACACTAGTAAGGATCACACTGTATTGAAGATAATTCGTGTTCTTCCTCCTGCTGTTCCAAGCAGTCAGGTGAAGGCTAACTCAGCAATCTGGGAACGTGCTATTGCTGAGAGGTATGTGGCAAGAGTCATTTGTTGGGAAATACTTTGGAAGTCCGCATATTAGTGGTTATGGACATTTCCTTTGGCTAAAAATTAGATGAAGGTTCAATTTGCAGATAATCTCAACACTCTACATGGTCATACTGATATTGAGTTTTGCCAGAGCAGGTTTTGGTGGAGCCTTTTGGTTGGAGTTGATTGGTGGGATGCTGTTGGCTGTACACAGAGCGCCGCTGAGGATGGCATTGGTAAGAATAATTAGATTCTCTGGTATTATTGTGGTTTATGAAAAAGAAAATATATTGATGAACAATGTCTTTTCAAGGATTCCTATTTAAGATTTCCTTGCAAATAACACAAATCCTTGGGTGACATCTTCTGCTGATCTGGTTCTTTGTTTCCTTTCAGTTTCACTTAACAGTGTGATTGCTGTCTTGGATGCGGATTTTCATTCTCTTCCCACTTCACAGCACAGACAGCAGTATGGTCCTGTATGTTTTTCTGCACTATTGCCATTGCACCACTATTTCTTTTAAGATAATCTATGATTATGATAATTAGAATGACAATATTGAACAAAGACATCTATTATTTTTATAATTGCAGTAATTTCCCATGTCAAAATCTTTTTGTTATTTGTTTGGAAATAGTCTGCCATGGTGGTCTTTATTTTCCTTTTCCTTTTCTTTTTCAAAATCAATTATAATTTCTAGAGTGAGCAAGGGCATCTAGAATAATTGACTTGTAGAATAGTTGACGTGGACTGGATGTAGAATGGGTTGTGGAAATTGAGGTGGTTAGAAACTTAGAAATTTACTGTGCCCTCCGTGGATCCTCAAGTTAGAGTTCTTGAAACCAGAAAAAAAGAGGAATATGCAAAGCTGCAAATATGAAAATTACATTTAGCGATCATCTGCTTCTAGCCAAATAAACTATGTTCTTACAGAAGGTGTGGCATGTAACATGTGTTATGAGCACACAGTTTATTGTGGCACATTATAACCCAAAAATGCCACGCAAGACATGAATCACAATCAAATAAGGAAACAAGATACACTAACATGCCTTAATTCTGATTTCTCTTAATTAACCGATTGCACAGGTACCTTTTCCTTTTCCTTTAAGTTTGTTGTGACAATTCAAAGCACATGTGACTACCTGTCCCAGGTTCTAGAATGCCCTGATTGGGTAAGGTAAACTTGTTTTTTTAATGATGCAGAGTCTGGACAGAATAAAATGTAGACTGCTGGAAGGTACAAATGCTCAGGAGGTTAGGGCAATGGTTCTTGACATGCAAGCTAGGTTGCTGCTTGATATGTTGGGCAGAGGCATTGAGTCAGCGTTGATAAATCCTTCAGCATTAGTATCTGAACCATGGCAGGCTTCTGGTGAGACATTATCTGGCATCGACCCCGAAGCAATGACAGTTGAGCCAAACCTTGTTCCGAGTATTCAGGTATGCTTTTATCTCTTTATTGTCTCATGTTAAATTTTGGTTCCTGTTGAAGTTGTGAGTGTAGTACTGAAGATCTACTGATACCCCCAATATGAGGCTTCATCAAGATCTGATTGCCTGCGATGTGGTGCTTATATTTCTACATGCTAATGATAAACCTGATATTTTCAATGTGTTAATGATGGTTGCATTGCTTGGGCCATACACTGGCTTTTTATGGCCTACAATCTGATTCCTGAACCAGCAATATATTTGTCACCTTCTAGGCTTGCCAGTCTGCTGTATCCAAGCACTCAGATTGTGCTTGTTGAATATTTCCCTGCCTCCAGTCAGCTCAAACATCTGTCCTATGTTGATGCAGGTTTACTGATTTGATGATTTTCACTAACCATGAGAATTTCATGCAGGCTTATGTTGATGCAGTTCTTGATCTAGCTTCACATTTTATCACACGTCTACGGCGTTATGCAAGTTTCTGTCGCACACTGGCTAGTCATGCTGTTACAGCAGGCACAGGCAGTAACCGCAATATGGTGACTAGTCCTACTCAAAGTTCAGCATCTCCTGCGCCAAGTCAGGGTCAGTATGCAGTGTCTAGTGTTCTGATACATAAAGGGGAGACCTTTATTCAATAATTTGTGCTTACTAAAGTTATGCGGTGTTGACTTCAAAAGCTGGTGAAGTGCCTGCAATTTGATCTTTACTGATTAAGAGGTTACTGCCACAGTTGCTGGGGAAATGTCTCCAGAAGATCTTGTATATTTCTTCTCTCTTCTGCTCTCTCTGGGTTATTGTGATCAACACTCTGTTTTTTATTACATTTTCTCCAGGCGGTCAAAGTGGCTCTACAAGTTCCACTGGAAGCACTCAGATGCAAGCTTGGGTTCAAGGTGCCATTGCTAAGATTAGTAGCACGACTGATGGAGTGACCGGTTCAACTCCGAATCCCATAAGTGGTCCATCTTCCGTTATGCCGATAAGCATTAACACTGGAACTTTTCCTGGAACACCAGCAGTTAGGCTCATTGGTGACTGCCATTTCCTCCGCAGATTATGCCAGCTCCTGCTTTTCTGTTTTTTCTTTCGCCGAACTCAACTACCTCGCTTTGCCGGAAGTGCACAGAGAAATTCAACTGATACAAATGTGCAAAAACCTCAGTCTGGTGCTCCTGGCAAAGTGGAGGAGATCAACACTGTTACTTCAAAGCCAGCACCAGCTATGGTCAGGTCGGATGAAGGTCAGACAGCTCGAGGTGGTCAAGTAATGCCTGGAGCTAAACCAGTCGAAGATGGACCTGCTGGTAGGCACAGAGTAGGCAGTGGCAATGCCGGCCAAGGATACAGTTTTGAAGAGGTACATACTGGTGCTCTTTAATTCCTTCTAGGCTTTACATGTTATGAACAATCTTCATTAGATTTTTGGTTGCCTGTCTGGCTAAATATATTCTTTCTGGTGTACGAATGGAGAAAAAGCTGCTTAACTTCCATGACAATCACTGTCTTTGGGCATCCAAAAAGTTTCTGATAATTCTATTGGTTAAGGAATTAATTAATCAATCAGCAGAGGTGCCCTCGCGCCCTAGATTCAGATAAAGGCTCATTCATTGCCTCGTGCAGGTGAAGGTCCTTTTCCGCATTCTCATGGATCTTTGTCGGCGAACAGCAACTCTGGCACACCCATTGCCAGTTTCTCAAGTAGGAAGCAGCAATATCCAGGTGCGGTTGCATTATATTGATGGCAATTATACAGTATTGCCAGAGGTTGTAGAAGCATCTCTTGGCCCACATATGCAGGTATCCATGCTTATGATTTAATCTTGTAAATGACCCTAAGGAGGTTTCAAAGTAATTTTTTTTCCTCTTTCATAGGGATAAACCTCCCCATGCTTTTATTTCTTCCCTTTCTTGACAAAACGACTGTTTTGTTGACTTTATGTTAAATTTTGTTATGAAATCCACAGAACATGCCACGGCCTAGAGGTGCAGATGCTGCTGGTCTGTTACTACGAGAGTTAGAACTCCACCCTCCATCTGAAGAGTGGCACAGGCGCAATATGTTTGGTGGACCCTGGTCTGATGCTGAGGATATGGGTTCAGATGATACTCTGAAGCTTAACTCAGATCCACTTGATTTCAGCTCACTCGAAAACTGTGATGTTTATTACAGTGCTCATGGCTTATGGCCAAGGAAGCGCAGACTGTCTGAAAGAGATGCAGCTTTTGGCTTGAACACTTCTGTTGGCCTGGGAGCTTATCTTGGCATAATGGGATCTCGAAGAGATGTTGTTACTGCGATGTGGAAGACTGGTCTTGAAGGTGTTTGGTACAAGGTCTCTCTCCATTTTTCTCCTCTCTCTCTGATTTGAATTTTTCTGCTATTCAGCCTTCTTGTTCTGTAGGATCACTGAATTCAAAAGAAAATCCAATTTTATGTCATTGGTAGGTTTTATGTCCGGTGTCTCAAAGAAGGTACTCAACACAATTAAGCCTTGAAGTGAATTTAGTTGTGGCAAGCTATGAGAATTTATTCCCCTGTTCTGCCCTATTTACTGCCATATCCACAATGTGCTTAAAACCCAATTTCTTTTAATACCTACTTAGCTGTACCCTAATCCTGTTCGGTGCACCCAAGAGTGTTCATAGTACATGGATAGTCCCACCAAGGAATTCCTCGAGTTATGAATCTCTTTCTTTGGTAAGCATGAAGTGGAAGACATCTAGTTGGCCGTAAATGCATCGTGCAATTTAATTCCTGTCCAAGTGCATCTTGTGTTAAGGAAACCAACAATCATCCCTCTGCATCATCTTTTTTTCTTATCTTTAATGATGTATCATTATTGGACATGCATAATCCGTAAATCCACTCTAATATGGATGTTTCTTTAGAGGTTGTGGTATTAATGACATCATTGGAGATATATGATGGTGTTGAATTGATATCGGCAGCTGAAAAATGCTCATAGATAATCCGTGAGAGGTACTCCCCAACTCACATAAAAGTAGGACCCACCATGATAATCACTCGCGGTTCCCACTTTAATGTGAGTGAAGGACTAGTACTCTTGTATCTCTTCTTGGACATGGGAATGAATAGTTAAGAGGTGATCATTAGGTTTTTGTTTTTGAGGTTCATAAGATAGGAATGATCTGACATTCTTTTCAATTTAATTCTGGTTCTATGGAATGAAACATACGAACTGTTTAGCTTATGACAAGGTATCTTTCCCTTGCATAATATGTTCCTACCTGAGATAGCATACTTTATCCATACTCTTTTTTATTTCTTTTACCATATCACCAATCTTATGTTTATTTTGTTGCCAATTCCATTCCTTGCTCTGCACGTGTTTCTATGTAACATCATTGCTATTAATGCAGTGTATAAGATGTTTGCGGCAGACTTCAGCATTTGCTTCCACAGGTGCTGCGGCAAACCCACCTAACCAAAATGAAAGAGAGGCTTGGTGGATCAGCCGTTGGGCTTACGGCTGTCCGATGTGTGGGGGTACATGGGTTCGAGTTGTATAGACAAGACTGCGATTACAAATGTTAACCAGATGCGCCTCTTTCTATTTCTTGACAATCAATTCAAGGCTGTGCGTGCATAACTTAGCTGATTCTTGACTGCTAAGCAGAAGATGATGCAGACTTGGGGCATTTGCAGGTTAAAAAATAAAACCCTTTTGATAGTAAATGATGTATTTCTTTTTCTGAGTTGCTGGTTGGAGCTTGGAAGTAAAAAAGAGGACCGTAGCCCTACAAGATTGGAAATTCAACCGTGATCCAAGATGGGAGGCAAAACTACTTCGCATACTTCCTCTGCATCAGCTATCTGGTGTTTATTTTAAGGTATTCAGCTCGACTGCAATATTTTTGGAAGGATGCATGGGAAGGCTTCGGGGTATGTTGCAGGACAGCTCCATTAGTGATGGTTCCCAGTATTTCCATAACATTTGCTTAATAATGAAATACAAGTAGAGATAATGAACAATTGATCAGGATAGGGATTTTTACTTGTAAATACAACAGATCCAGGTTTACTAGGTACAACGTTAATCATTTAGTTTGGATCCCATGGTTTCAAGTAAATTATTTTAACAGAACAAAAGTTGTCTTTGATCTTGCCTTATTGTTAATGTAAAAGAAGTATGTATGGAACAGCTGAAAGCTTATAAACCGTAGCATTTTGAATTAATTATCAAATATTTTTACAATTTTATCTACTCTTAGTTGAATTTAAATGGATGATAAGTACACGAACTTTTATTAAATAGTTTTCAAATTATTTGGATATTGTATTGGGACAGAAAAGATAGATTTTATTGTTTTTACTTTTGTTTTACATATCTTAATAGGATAAGTTTGCAATTAAAAGTTTTTTATATGAATATTTTAGAAATAAAAAATATTATATATGAAATGTCTTTTTATATACCTTATATTTCTAAATTATACCAAGATAAATTTATTTTTATGTATATTTATTTAACTAAATATATTTATGTTTACATTATCTTCGTCTCAATATCTAATTACATTTGTATCCACATTGTCTTATGACGTCATTTTAGAAATGAAACGACACCGTATAAGCAAATCAATTTCATTCCGGTGTCTTCTACAACTTCTCCTTCCCTCCCTCCCTCCTCCCTGTGCTTGCTTGCTGTTCTTCTATTCTTCTTCTCTCCTCCTCATTGGCAAAATTTCAAACAAAACTCTCAAATAATAATTCAACAAGAACAAAATCACGAGGAGCACACCTCCAGCAACTCAATCACTAGCCTTTCGTGCTATGCGATTATGTCAACCTTCATTCCTCGTCGACACCGCTCTTCTTCTTGACCCCTCCGATCTCATCGTCGGTGAAGAAATCTTCGAAGACCCTGTTTTCTCCACTCACCTCCCTCTACTCATCAACTCCCACCTCTCCGTCTCGTCCGATCTCACTTACCGCTCTCGATTCCTCCTCCATTATTCCTTCGATTCCTTCGGTCTCTCTGGCCTCCTCGTCCTCCCTCAGTCTTTCGGGTCCCACTCCTCCCCCCTTTCTCTAAAATTTCTCCTTTTCTCTTTGCTAGAACTATCCTTTTTTATTTTTTATTTTTTATTTTTTTGGGCGTATGGCTATTTATTTGGGAAAGACGGGTTGCAGTTACATTAACATTAATAAAAGTTATAATGTTGAAGTTAGAGACGATATAATTAAGGTTAGTCAATCTCTTAATTACTATACTGTGATTTTGAGAGAAAGGATTTTACTATTACATACCTCAAAAGCACCGGTCGAATCGATTCGAGCCAGTGGTCGTTATGATTTTATTGTTGAACATGATGTGAAAGAACTCGGAGCTCATATGTGAATTTTTCTTTTTAATCTAATGCGCGCGCGTGATGCACATACAGTGGTTTTGTTGTTTGATGGTAGTGTGTGGTGTTGTGATCTGTAGGTTGGTTTGTACTGCATTGTATAGTGATGGTAATGGTGAAAGGAAGTATCTTCCGCAGTTATTCAAGTTTATTGTTGCTAATTCGCTTTCACGTAGGACTAAGGTATGTTTCTTGTACAGAGAATGTGTGAACAGTGTCATTAAATTTAAATGATTGCGTGTGGTTAGTGCTAGAGGCAGTGTTGCTTTGCTGCTTTGTGTTGTCAGAAACTTCCGGGTATGTTTCGGTTGATTGTTTTTGGATTTTTATTTTAATATTTGTTTTTGTGCTGTTATTTCTTTGGCAGGTCCGCGTTTTCAAGGTAATGTTCAGCTTTTTTCTACTGTAAGTGAAGATCCTGTCTAGATAAACATGTGATGCTTTTAGATTTTGTGAATGAATATAGGAGTAAATGAAATGAACACAAACACGTTACCAGTTTCAGTATTACAAGTTCTTTCTTGAATGTGCAACAACGAATAAAATTTTAGTTCTCTCTTTCTTGTTGTTGAAATAACGAATGTCTAACGTGGGGGCTAGTACGTGGATGATGCAAGTTTTATTTACGTAGCTCTGATGAAAGAGAGCTGTGTTAAGTGCCAACATGGTCTTAGACATGTTAATCCTGGATAGGTGCAAGCTAAAATTAGCTTCATTGTAATGTGAAGACCCTTTATGCAATAGTATATTTTTACTTGAAACTGTTCAGTTATTCTACTTTTGACTTTTGAGTCTTGACCTAAGGTCAATGTACTAGTGTGGTATCGATTTGTATGGTTTATTCAGCTCGACTGAGCTCACTAGTCTTTCTTGTTTAACAATTCTATAATTAATAATGATTCTTCTAAGTTTTTCTAAATGCTTTCTAAATTATGTTGGCATAATTTAGATATATTGTATCTACAATGACCAAGTTTTATAATAAGGGGTGTTTGTGTATTTTTCACATTTTGTTTATCCTTCCTATAAATGCTGCTTCTTGTATCTCAGGAAACTACATACTTGGAGGCATGCATTGAGAGTCACACAAATACAAATCTTTATATGGACCAAGTTGAGTTTGAGCCTGCTCCAAATTGGATGCAAAAATTCTAAAAGCTGATAAACAAAAATCTGAGGATGATTCTCCATCCATGTGTGTAACAGATGTATCATTTGGGATATCTTTCCTCAACTTAACAAATTGTATGCTTCATTTCATTTTCATTGCACGTAATTGAATTTTCTCATGAGCTTTCAGAATCTTGAGCGATACTGATGTTGTCAAACCTTTAATCTTTTCTACCATTGATCATATGCTGCTGACAGGGAAATATTCAAGCCACCTGTCCTTGTTACATCTGATGGAGGAATTCACATCTATCTTTACCCATTGTCATTGTCTTCGCATGGTTCACACACAGCAATGTTCTTGGTAAGTTTTGGATAACATGGCGCACAAATTTAGGTGAACCCAGTTGCTTACAGATACAGCAAATACTTGGCACTGTGAGTGTGTTGCTATGGTAGTGAAAAAAATAAGGAAGCTTCATTTCCATGTTGACATGCCATCACTTACTGAAAGGAACGTTTGTCTAGAATTTCATTTATTTTAATATTTTGTTATACCCTGCATCTTATCTGTTCTCTTGCTGTATTAATTTACTCATACATCATGATATGGTTGTCCATGGAAGCATGTTAAAATTGGTGGCATGACTCTGCTTTGGCTTTCCTTTTTGTGTTGCTTATGTTATGAACCTTAGGTTAGCAAATAGTCAATTTAGTTTGCACAGAACATTCTCAAGAACTGCTGCACCACATAATCAATCTGCACTATAGCTTTTTATATAATTTTATTGGTGAGTGCAAATATTTCTTCCAGTTAACGGTTCATGAGCTAAATAGAGTAGGATGAAAATAGAATTGTTGCAATTCAATATAAAACTTGCAGCCAAATTGCCACCAATGCTGCTTTTAGGATTCTATTCAGATATTATGCGCATTCATGGACATTTTCCTTGTGTCTACCCGTGTATAGGACACATGTATAGATATATTGCTTCATAATTGTAATTAGCATCTGGGAATTTTCTTCTGCAGCCCACCATGCCTTAGGAGATTGAGTTGCATGTTGTGGAGGTTCCATCTGTCATCAACTTGGATAGACCATTTTTGGTGATTCCAGTTCTATTTTTGGTATTTTAATAAGTAATTTAGTGGCAGATAGAATTCATCCTTTTTGTCATGCATTTTCAAGTTCACCATATAATTTCCTTTACCAAATTTCATTTTCCAAATGTTGCTTTTTATGAACTTTTTGACAGTTTGAATTGTTCTCAAATGAAACTCACCTATGAAGTATTGCTGTTTGTCATGACAACTTGTCATTGAATCATCATGAGATATTTATAGGTTTGAGCCCGTGACCTCAACTTAGTAGCGCAGCTGAACTATGTATTTTGTTACTTAGTGCAAGCAAACAGCAGCTCGCTCTATTTGTGTTTGTTTTCTGAATTAAGGGTGTGGGTTAGGATATAGGATAAATTGCATGATCTGAGTTGATGAAATATTCTAGGAACTCATATAGTTGTAAAGGATCTTCTATGTTATGATTATTGATTTTTTTAAATATACAAGAGTCCTGGTTTTTTTTTTTGGACTGATTTGTGGTATGACCCCTGATCTTAGGAATTATCCCAGCTGGAAGCATTTGGACATTTTCACGTGGTATATAGAATAATTGTGATCTGTAAATTGTACACTGATTTAGTTTCTGGTGCTGGATGTCTCTTTTTTGCAAGTAAATTTATTTTGTTTATTCTGCATGTCTTTGTGCAAGGAACCTTTACAGTGCATTATTTTAATGACAGTTCGCTCAAAAAAGAATTCACATTCTTCTTGCTGCTTTCACTTCTGCAGAACCTCATTGCTACTAAGGTTGGAGTTTAGAAAATAACAGGCATTACAGTATTTGACAAATCAGAGAAGAAAATTTACAACCCACTGCCTGATTTAGGGGTTAGCTATGTACGGCAGGTGCAGTGTTTTTAGTGACCATTAGCATTTTGAATACCATATTCTGATGTTCCTTAATTTTGTTTTGCTTGATGCTCTAAATATGCGGCTCAATGGATGGTTATTCATTTCAAACAGTCAATTTGGCAAAAATTACCAAAGAGTTCTATTAGGTTAAATTGAATCGTTGGTCATCTTTAGTCCTATCCAGATTTGGGAATCACTGCATGTGTATTGCTGCCTTTATTATATATCGAAATGCATTTGTTAGCATCTTCTAATGAGATTTTGTTTTTCCAATTAAGTAATTTCTATCCTTGGCAAATCATGTGCATGTAAAACGTTGAATATGAGATCTGAATCTAGCTTTAGATTATTTATCTTGTTCAACTAGTCACCTCCAGTTCATCATATGTGGACAGTTCAGGTTTAATGCATGATCTAATTGCTGCTATTATGAATCCTTGCGTACTCGTAGGATCTCTCACTTGTAGCAGATATTCGTAGACATGAATCCTTATCTGTTTTCTGTGCCGTGAGCAGTCCATGGAGCAAAATGTGTTAATATATGATCCTACGAGCATTCATCAATTTATACAGAAAGCCCTTGTTCAACTATCCTCGTGGACTATTTTTTGTCCCACCTTGCAGCTGCTTCAATGACTTGCTGCTGTGCTTCACTACTAATCTCTCCATTCCCAGGAGCAAGGCCAGATGGATTCCTGTAAGATGATTCCAGGATTGGGGAGAGTGCTGATGTATAAAACATCATTCGCAAGCATTTACTGTGATAAGAAGAATTCAGCCATGGCGTTTTTCAGTTGAGATACTGAACTCATTTTATCTTGATTCATGAAACTCTACCTGTATCACGAAAGCTAGTTAGGCTTTCGAATCAGTGAATCTAATGATTTTAGATTGGATCCTTGGCATTCATTAATTATCTGCTTCCAGTACAAGACCCACTATGCACGAATTGTAACCTAGGTAGGCATCACGATGCCGAGGCCATCAAAGACAGAATGTTTAATCTTTACCTTACCATCTCTGCTAGGCATGAAATAAGTGAAGATTGCTTCTGGATAGATTTAAGATTTGATTATAATGTTTGCATGAGAGAAAAAGTTGAGAAACACAGGACGTGGGTAATATAAACATGAAAACTGAAAATACAAAATGCAACAAAGCTTTAAAGGATTGCCAGGGGGGAGATTCATCGGCCGCTAAATTTCTCAATAAAAGCCGATGATGGAAGCAAATCTAGGATAAGAAACATGTACAGGAAGCTGGAAACAAGAAAACTGAGAATTCAAAATCAATCTAAAAATCACTGCAGTCTTTGATTAGTTAGGCTGTTGAACCTCCCAAAGCCCAGTTGGCTTCACTTCCCACGCGAGGCATGCTGCTAATCCTAGAGTGAACATCAACCTTGAAGTTAGCCCCGCACATTGCTCCCTCACTGTCAATCCTCGGCATTGCTTTCATTTTGCTGCTTGGATGCTCAAAGCTCATCAAGCCCTGTTCACTGTGGAACATGCACCCTGATGGAAATGGAGCAAATGATTTCGCACAGCTTCCTTTTATCACCTCCAAGTCGTCAGAAATCACCACTGACCCGTCAGCTGCAATACCCCAGAATAGCCCAACACCTTCATTTTCACCCTGCATTACAAATGCTTGCAAAATTATTTCCCATTTTCCACAGTCATTAAACATAATTTCGTCCATTCTTTAAGAGTTTCTAGAGTGGCTTAAGCTTACCAGTGCAGCAAACACCTGTCCAGCCTTGGTATCGTAGACCACAAATCCAAACCTGCCATCCAGATCCTGAAGAACCTTGTGAGCTGGATATGGGCCACGGTCACGGAGGGTACGATATGCTTCAATGATAAACATAGCCTCGTTGGTGCACTTTGATAGCCCATACTGTTTATTGAGACTGCAGAGGTTGTTCAGGCTCCCCAAGAAAATGCAGTATATGCCATCCAATCCACAGAGCAGCCTGCAAATCCGTCATGTTCAAGATCAGTTCACGGGCTACATTAAACTAGACAAAAACAAAGAGTGAAGACTGAAGATCAGATCGAGATGTAATAATTTACCTTTGGTGTCTGGGGTAAGAATTTCCTGGTTGAATATAAGCAAGCAGTGCAGCATCTCCAAAGCTCAGTGAGAAAGCATTAGGAGGATTAGCAGAGACAAAATCCTTCACAATCTCCTCAGGAAGCTTTGGTTTTCTCGACGAACATAAGGAAGCTGGGCTGTACAGCTCCTGGGGTGGATTCACTAACCCTTTGTTGAATATTGCCAACATCTCTCTCTTTCTAGGTACCCTTAAATGCTAAAAAAAACCCAGAAATCTTTTTAATCAATGAGATTGAAAGCAGAAAAATAACAATGATGGGAATCTCAAGAGGATACTAATGGTGGAAAATGAGTGAGGCTTGCTTCTCTATATATAGTGCTAGGGGAGTGATGTGTGGCATAGCGTGGCAACATTATCCAAACTCGTGGATCCCACAAATTTTTTTTCCAAAAAAACGATATACTTTCGTTAAATGGATAAATAAAAAGATAATCTTTTCCTTAAATTTTGCTCTAAGAATATTCAATGATTTAATTGAGGAAGAGCATGTGACCGGTGAGCGTGATGACGCTCTTTTTATAGATTTTTTAGACGAGGATATAGCATAAAAAATTTATGAAACGAGGGAATTAGTCTTTGTCTTATCCAGATGAGGTGAGCTGACGCTGACAGAGAAATGAGGCGGCAAAATTAGGCAACTGGTTAAAAAACGCGTGCCATGTCTGGATTGCGTCTGAATCAACCAGCTCCAACCCAGACCGGTAGTTGTATCAACAGGGGCGGCCTAACGGGTTGACTAGGTGACTGGATCGATTCGGGTTTGTTAAAAGACCGGCAGGTGCAACAATCCGGTAAAACCCATTCAACCCGACGAGTTGACCCATGACCCAGTCGATCTGGACGAACCTGGACGAGACCTTGTTTTTTTTTTTTTTTTCAAATGTGGTCTTTTTCCTATATCCTTCTTTTTTATATTTTTTTATTTGGTTATTAATATTTTTTAAAGTTTACTATATAAATATTAGAAAAATATGTTATTTTTTCATTGAAACTCTTTAGTATATTACTTTATGTTCTCAAGAAAAAAATTATTTTTCCAATGTGGTATTTGAAATCCTTTCATATATATACTTTATGTTCACAAGAAAAAAAATTATGTTTTTTTAATGTGAGATTTGAAGCCCTTTCGTATATATACTCTATATTCACAAGAAAAAAGTTATGTTTTTTCAACGTGGGATAAAAGACTTTTTGATTTAAATATTTTAACTTAAAAGGATAACATAGTATCTTTTCAATGTGGGATTTGAAGCCCTTTCATAAATATACTCTATATTCACAAGAAAAAAATTATGTTTTTTCAATGTGAAATTTGAAACCCATTAGTATATATACTCTATGTTCCCAAGAAAAAAATTATTTTTTCAATGTGGGATTTAAACCCTTTCGTATATATACTCTATGTTCACAAGAAAAAAGTTATGTTTTTTTTAATGTGAGATAAAAAAATTTTTGGTTTAAATACTTCAACTTAAAAGGATAACATAATATTTTTTTCAATGTTGGATTTGAAACCTTTTAGTATATATACTCTATGTTCACAATAAAAAAAAAATGTTTTTTCAATGTGGGATAATTTTTTTTATTTAAATACTTCAACTTCAAAGCATAATATAATATCTTTTAAATATGAAATAAAAAACTTTTTAAAATATTTTTTTAAACTTCATTATTTACAACATGTACAGTCTATATTCACATTGATTTTTTCATATAAATATTAAAATTTTAAATATATTTTTTAAAATTTTTCCGGGTTAATCCGGGTTGACCCATAAAACCAAAGACCCGACCCCTTGGCCAGGTCAAACCCGGACCGGGTTTTATAACTATGACATGAAGCAGCTCTAACCCAAACCGGTGGTTGTCAGCTCTAATTAATTTTGTCATTATAAATAAAAGAAAAATAAATAAATAAAGAGAATGGACATTAATCCAAGCATTGAGTTAAAAGAAGGGAAATAATCTTCAATTAGCTTTTTTATTCTCTTCCTTGCAATGGCCAGGCGTGCTGGGCATAGGCCCGTGCGTCTCGATTTTTTTTGTTTTTTTTTTAAATTTTATATTAGATTAAATTTAAATTTAAATTAAAAAATTATTTAATTCTATTAAGTTCATGATTATAATTGTAGCTTGAGCGGGTTAAACAACAACACTCGAGTATTTTTTTTTAATTTTTTTTTAATTGATATATTTTTTAAAAATAATTTTTTTAATTTATGTTTCAATTAATAACTCTCATATAGACTAAAAGTATGATTTTTGAAAACATATAAAAAACAAATAGGGGTAAAAAATGGTTATGATAACTATCTCTTCTTTACAATGCTCACGACATAAAGTCATAGAAAAATTTATTTATTTTTTGACTTTGTATATTAAGTTTATAAAGATAAATAAAACCATATATTGTTTTTTAAGAAATAAAACAGTCTCTTCGAGAGAGATTACCCTCAAAATAATTTTAAAAATTAAAATAAGTCTTATCGAGAGGAGACTATTCTCACAAAAATCAAAAATCAAAATAAGTCTCATCAAGAGGTGATTATTTTCAAAGTAGTCAAAACAAACACAGTTTCATCAGGAAACGGCTACCATTTTAATTAAATAATCAAATAAATAATCTCATTAGAAAATAATCATTTTAATAATCAAATAATCTCATTGAAAAGCGATTACCCTAAACAACAAACATAGTCTCATCGATATGCGACTACCCTCGTACCAAATAATTAAATTAATAGTCTTATTAAAATGTAATTACCCCAATAATTAAATAGTTTTATTGGAAGACAACCACCCCCCAGAGAAAATAAAACAAACATATTCTTATCGAGGACGACTACTCTCGTATCAATTAAACAAATACAAATAGTTTTATTGGAGCTCGACTATCCTTACATCAAATAATCAAACAAATAGTCTTGGAGGCAACTACCGTTTTGGTTTTAAACCCTTTTCTGCTTTTGGTTCTCGTATTCCTTATTCCCAACTCTACTATTCAAGAATATCTGTCGTGAGATCCATCAGCTTGGATTGCCCCAAGTCTCCTTTTTATGATCGAGTTCTCCTTATTAATTTAGCAAACTCATGCATATCTTGCTCACCTCACTTTTCCTCATCAATTGCAATTAATTTTTTTTTTATTGAAATCAAGCTAAATATTTTTAAAGAAATTATTTCATATTTTTAGGTAGTGGTCGTTTTGGATATTCCTGCAAAACATGCAGTGCAAATAAAAAGATAAAAAAAAGAAAGCAAACAAGACGTGCAAAGAAATTAACTGCATGGCCTTTTATTAATATTAAATGAATACACTTAAGCTAATAAAAAAGGTTATTTCCAGCGTCATCTGCCAGATTTATTGAAAATACAACGGTAAAATAAAAAAAAAAAACAAGAACTACTTAAAAATAATAGAGATTTATATATTCGGTGAACCAATTATTGAGTTCCTCAACATCTAGATATTTTCTGACAAGTTAGGCTATGTCCATTTCTTCACTCAATGCACTGATGGATTAATAATGTATATAGGGGGAGAAGTGTCGTGAATATAAGGAATATACATCCTCTCATCATCAGGCTCATGCTCCTTTATCTCTTCTCCCCTTAAAACTTCGTCATCATCTGGTAGTCCTTGTGTTTAGAATTAATACCTAAACCAAAACATTGATCCGTATCCTTCAACTTCATATTCTTACACCCTTTGATTCAATGTATAACACTGTCATATTCTTCAATACTATCAAGGTTTCTTCAATGTTCATGATAACTAATCTTCTATTTGCAATATATTTAAACCTCTAATGTAAAGAAAAAGTGATAGCTCATGCCAAATGAATCCAGGTTCTTTTTAACAACATATTGTAGCTTGGTTGAATGTCTTTCACTTGTAAAGTGACTTGGAATTACTGAGGTTCAATCTCCAAAACAATTTAAATATCACCAATAACGTACTTAATTTGGTGTCCCATTACAAGCTTGAGCTATCATCTTACTAGATTGCATAAGAGATATATACCTCAACTGATAACCTTTCAAGTATACACTTTAGGACGATATTAAAAGATGACCCAATACCTTCCAGACCTAACTCATCTTCTATAAAACACAAGTAATTGGTAACTTTCATGGATTCGAAAGAAATGTCTTGAGAAATATGAGACTCATTCAAGATCTTTTGCAAGACTTTATAGTATGGTTCTAAGCTCAATATTAATGAAAGTAATGAGATCATGACTGATGTCTTTTTTAATTGATCAACCACACTATATTTATTGTGCTTAATTAGCTTGAGGAATTTGACAACCTCCTTATCATCCACTGGTCTCTTCACCTTAGGTGTTTTCAGTTGAACATTCAATCATTTTCCTTTTTTTTAAGCTCTTCTAGGGTGGAGCATCATCCATTTCAAGTTAAGTTGCCCACCTCTTTTATTTTAACCATAAAAGTCTGTATGAATACAGGGGATTGGTTAGTGTGGAAATGATATCCATAATCATGAAGAAGTGATTCATAATTATCATATTTATGAGATATAAACTTCTACAATATCAACTTGGGTGGCCATTCTCATAAGATTGACATCGATAAGAAGTAGACTCTACCTTTTCAGTAGATACCATACCAATCTCTCATGCTTCTTTATATTTTTAAACATAAGGACACCAAGAATTACTAAGGTCTAAACCTCTTGTTGGAACTCTTTGCAATCATCAATATCATGCCCCTAGCTTTTGATAAACTTGCAGAAATGTTCTGTATGCAGTTCATATTGTATTTCTTTCATGCTACTAACATAGCCGGTGACTTTCAATATATCAAACAATGTTGTTATTGGCATCTTCACAATTGCTTTATCTTGATCAATCATTGTATCTTCAAATACCAATATATTCACACTCCTATTATTTTAGCCTATATGATTCGGGAGATGGTTGATATTTATATTAGGTAAATTTGAGTCTCATTCAAAAGCTATCAACTTATATTTAATAAGCAACATAACCCATTTCTTAATGCATTGCAAGTGACAATGCTATAGCCTATCATCCTCGAATGATAATCATATTTCTTCTTCATCTTGTACCGGTATGGGTAAGGTGGTTGGATATATAGTAGGTGGTTGGATATATAGTAGGGGCCAATACTCCTTGTTGATAAAGTGGTAACACTAATAAAGGATAATGAGCTTTTAGGAATTGGGTATCAAATGACATTCCAAGGAACCCAACATTGATTACAACCTTCAATTGAGTACTCCTCATCTGGCATAGGTGAAGACTTGGTGGTATGTTTGCTGTTGTAGGAGCCATGAAAATGTGTTGTGGAGTGTGTATTTCTAAAGCATTCTCTTTGGAGGTTCCTTTCCCAAATGGCCTAGTTTACAGGCATGCTCAAGCAAACTAGTGAGCTTAGGTATTTCGCTCCTTATCCGTTCTATTTCCTTATGGTAATTTTTTTTTCTAGGAGTCTTTTCTTTGTTTTCTATTTTCATTCTCATTCTAGTGTTGTAAGTACATGAAAGAAGTTCGACCTTTTAAGGATGAGATATGTTTTATCATCTGTTAATGAATGAATGAACACATGAATATGCATGCTAAAAATTAGATAATATAATGGGTGACAATGGTTGTAAAAATTATCAATATTATTTAAGAGTTATTCCTAATTTATAGTCTTTTAGAAGGCGAGCTTTCTTTTCTGATTTTGACACAATCATTATTCAAACTCAGTCCTAGGAGAGTATTTTTAACGTGTGTCGATTGATAGAATTAAACTATTAAAACATATTAATCCATTTATTTTAAGAATAAAACTTGAAAACTTTCATTCATTTGAAGATGTTAGAAATAATTTAATACATTGTCCATACATTTTGGGAAGGTGATTTGTGATCTCTTTTCTTCCTAAAATATGAAAATAACCTAAATTATTAACCCATTCATTTTGAGAGGTAAACATTTAACATTTAATCTATTAAAAAATATGGAAATATATAAAAAATAGTTCACTAATACAATTGACTACTCCTGGCCATATGCTATATAAACTCTACCACACTTGTATATCTATTCTAGAAAATCTTGACAATGTGCTAGGTAGATCTTGAAATCTTTGGGTCTATATCCTAGCTCTTGATCGACAATGCGGCGAGCAAAGGCTTGCAATCTATTAGATATTATAGATGCACCTATTGCTTAGCTACTTTTATATATATATATATATATATATATATATATATATATATATATATATATATATTTCAAATATGCTAAATTTGTATAATTAGCCTTAATCAAGACATCATTAAGGTCCATCCAGTGCTCTAGTTGCCCTTGTTATTGGCATTAAAGTTCTTCATTGTCTCTTTTAAGCTTAGTTGCATCACTATTAGCATGCTTTTATAGTGTTACGGGGTGGGCTTATTCTTTTGTGGTAAAACAATTTGCTTTCTTAATCTCTTTATTAACATTTTATGCTTCCTCGAGTTTGTTCTTGAGGCTCTTCATCTTTTCCCTTACCATTTCTCATTCTTCTTCAGCTCGAAATCTAGCTAGTTTTTCCACTCTTATATCAACCTCTAGCTTTTGGTACTTGAGCCATAGTTGTTCTGTGGTAACCTTTCCATCTTCTTCACCTAACTTTCTCCTTTTACTTTCTAACCCCATGTTTTCATCCATGCTTGAAGTGTCTATCTTTTCTAGCGTTTTAACATTTATTTTCCCTTTAGTGGAATTTAATGTAGCCATCCTAATGATGATCTAAGGTAAGTAATTGCTCACTCTATTTTGGAGCCATTATGTGTATAATTCAGAAATCAAAGGTCCATGCTCGAACACTACTTGTTCAACCAATCCTCGAGTCATCTAGTCCTGTTTAATTTGTTTCAACATAACAAATAAGGTCGTATCTTTATGACTACCCCAAAACTGAGCAAGGTCTGCAGCTCTTAGAATACATTGTCAATACCCCAATTTCCTTGCAACAGAGAGGGCACATGATCGACATATCTAGTTGCCCCAATCAAAGGAACATATAGATGTTGTCCACAATAATCCATATATGGTTTTGAACCCGACCAAATTGCTCTCCAAGTAAATGAGGTGGTCGATAATTTTATGGAATAGCTTAATCCACTTTTCTTCCGTAAGTGTTCGCCAATTAATGTTTATAAACTCCTATAAAGGTTTTTGGTTCACCTACTAATCAAATAAAAATATTGATTCTCCTATGATCATGTGACTAACCATCCAAATACATAAAAGTTATACACAACAACACATAGTTCAAGACTAATCAAACCTAATGCCGAGAGAAATAAAACTAGCCTAAAAATACCTAATGCCAATATCTAAATCTTGCCAGTAAGCCATCTTGGACTTTTAACTTTTTATTGAATAAATCTTCCCATGTCTCCCAAAGTTAACTTCTAGTACCTGACTTCTTCTTTACTATACCCATCTTCTCATCAGTATTCAAAAGCTTTGAAATCCATCAGATGGCCTTGTTGTCAAAGAATCAATTCAACTTAAAAGCTTAAGCTGTTAGATGAGGCTCCAAGATATGATTTATATTATTTTCTAACACACCCCCTCAAGTGAAAGCCCTTTGGGCTTGAAACTTGCACAGACTCACATTACCTTGTGCTTAATTTTTATCAAATAAATGAGGATGGTGAGATTCGAACTCGTGACCGCTTAGTCATCAAGGTTCTGATACCATGTCAAGGAACCATCTCAACCCAATAGCTTAAGTTGTTAGATGAGACTCCAAGATATGATTTATATTATTTTCTAACATTTGTGTGCTGATGATGGTAATAGATAATGTATACAAAATAAGATATTTGCAGTAACTGATGATATTCTTCAATAATGGATACCATATCAATTGATTCGAATATGAAGCATTGATATGATGAGTCTTAAAATTATGTCATAATGGCTAACTTCTAATAAGGTATTTTAAAACTTTTGCCAAGTTTTCATACTTCTATCAAAATTCATGTTTATTGAGGATGTCTAGGTTTTCCTGACATATCTAAAGTTTGTTAATATTACTGATGAAGAGCACATACCTCATATAAGGCAAGTCACCAATCGATTTATGGCGTAGACAATCTTCCTCTTATGGTTGTAATGTTTCTGATTCTTTTTAGAACTGCTCTTGATTATAGTTTATAATTTTGGTTATCTTGTCACCTATTTCTAAAATAATATAATCAAATTTTAATATTAAATTCATGAATTCATATTACAAGGAGACAACCTAGAAAATGACTTTATCTATTATGTGTGGGGAGGTTGGCTAATATATTTGTCTTAAAAAGAATCCCTTATCACCTAAGTAATCAAACTTAAAAAGGCTGACTCGAGGGAAATATAGACAGGGAAAAACCCTATTGGTTATTAATCGTGACCATATAGACTTTCAATAAAAGTCTTGAGTTTCATTAGTGTTAGTCTGAGGTATAACCCATCAAGGCACCACCGATTTTTCAATGCTAACTTAAGCGAAGTATATGAAAAATAAAGTGTCATGTAATGAGGGCACAAGAGCAAAACAATATTTTGGGTTTATCAATTACTAGTAAGGGAAAAGTCATAAATGCCATACTACCCTGTAAACTAAAAATTCATTACCTTAACAGGCCGGTTAAAGATGAATAGGCAGGTTAGATCAAAACATGGTGCGTCGTTCTTCTTTACCTTCGATCAAACTGCCCAGACACTCTTTACAGATTGCTATGAAATATGTCTCTTCTTGTCTTGACGGGTCGTGCTTTAAGGATGGCCAAGGATCACTCACTCTAGCTCATTCTACGTCTTGCACTCTCTCTAATTGCATCATGCAACATGTCTGACTCCCTTAGAGTATCTGTGATAAAGTGGATAAAACCTTGGACAATGATCGGCATAAAGCTTAACAACACGTTGTGCACAGAATTATGAGACACACACACTCATAAATGATAGTATATTCCTATTACACTCTTTTTATACAATGAGGTGTGAGTGTTTACAATAAATTTTGAAAGATGTAGGGTTATAAAATTAATAAAATATAGTTTAGAACTACAAAAGGATAGAACGGGACAGCTAAATAGCAATAAATTAGCTTTAACACTTGTGCCATGTTGAAGGGTACTTTTCAAAAGATAATTTTTATTTAATTATTCAATGATTACAATAAATATTTGTAAAGGTCTGAAATATTTAAATTGTGAAAGATAAAATGCATTTTTTAAATTGAAGCCCCCATTTCTTATTTATGTATTTTTTTTTGTTCTGAAGAAAAAATATTTTTTTATTTACAATGTTGTTTTTTAAATATAAATCCAATATAATTAAAATAAATATTTGTAAGAATTTAAGAAATTTAAATAATGAAGTGAAAAAAATATATTTCTTGAACTAATTTTTTTTAATGAAAACATTGTTTTTATTAATAACATGCTTTTTAAGCAAAAAATCATCATGCTTTAAAAAAAATATCATCATAATTTTTAGGTGACTATATACAAAATAAAAAATAATAATTCATTAAAACAATATAAAAATTAACAATCACAATATTGTTGAATTCTCATTGAACATATTAGACTCATATATAATTGTTAAACCAATGGTTGCAAATATAAATATAAAAGATCTCATGAGATCGAGATAACTTCATTGAAAGAAAAAAAATAAAGCATGAAACCTAATTTTCAACTAACCCAATGTTTAATGATAAAATAAAAAAAAGATTAAAAAAACAAACTAAGTCAACTCGGCTTAACATATTAAACCCGTGATTTTGTTCATAAGACTGAGATAACTTTATATAAAAAAAAAACACAAAGCTCTATTTCCAATTGATCCAATTTTGTTGGTTGAAATAAATAAATAAATAAACTAAATCCATGAGATCGAGATAACTCCACAAAAGAATTGAAAAAAATTACGAAGTTCAATTCCCAAACAACCTAATATTAAAAGATGAAATTGAAAAAAAAAATCATAGTGAAAAAAAAAAGATTGAGTTGTTGGAAGGTGGAATTAAAAAAAATCAATAAGAAAAAATTATGAAGCTCAATTTCTAACCAACTTAATGTTGAAGAACAAAATAAAAAAAATATTAATTAGAAAAAGCGGTCCAAAATAAAAACAATCCAGGTCAACTTGGGCTAACCAGTTACACCCACAATATAGATCATGAAATCAAAATAAATTTATAGAAAGTATTAAAAAAAAATTATGAAACCTCACTTTTAATAGATCTAATATTAAAGGTTTAAAGAAAAGAAAATTAAATCCACGAGATTGATATATAACCCAACAAAAAAAATATCATAAAGCATAATTCTTAAAACAATCTAATATTTAAAAATAAAATTAAAAAAAAATTATATTGGTTAATAGTGATAAAATAAAATAATTCTAATAAATAGTATTTTATGGGAATGGCTACACTGACTTATGACTTATCAACATCCTTTAATGTTTGTTAATTAAAAAGTATGACATAATCAAATGACTGGTTAATAGCATTGCAATTGTTAATTTAAATAATATTTTATTTTAAATTAAAAAAATAATTTTCTGGATCTAACAGTTAACACCCATACCTTTGGTATATAAAAAAGGAAAGGGCAGGTGCATGTGCTCCTGCACCCTTTTATATTGAGCGGGCAACGTGTCGTATATTCAATATAAAAAAACATTGTAGCAGACAGCTCGCCATTAACTGCCATAATTCTCCATCCATTGGAGGCGAGGTAGTGAATTTCATTTCGTTTCAGTCGGAATGACCAAAACATTTCATATCAATTTAAAAAATAAAACAAAATGAAATAATTTTTATCTCATTTTAAATCTCGGTTCGTTTCAGATTTTTCAGCTAAATTTCGGCTGGAACATTCCGATTTCATTCCACATGTTCCATTCCACTCTTGAAAAGCCATTGAATCAAATTGAACCTTATTCAATTTAATTAATTAAACCACCCAAGTATAAAAAGCTCCTTTTCATTACTATTTTCAATAATAATGATATTAATAATAATATTGAAAATTATTATTACTATTTTCATTAATAATAATATTAATTTTTTAAAATTAGATTTATCACTAATATATACGGTTTATATTCATGTTGTTTTTTTCATGTTTATACTTTGTAGGAATTTGAGCAAAACAAGGGATGCTTTAGATTCCATTAGCCTTGATAACATTGACTTAACTTTATATTTAAAATATTTGTGTTAAAACATTTTACTTTCATAATATTTTGATATTTTGTTTAAGTTGAATTACTTTAAGTTAAAGATCTATTTAATCTTGACTATTTAGAAATATTTTAAATTTTGAAATTATATTTATTTCGAATTGTGTTTGTATTGCATAATTTATAATTAATTTATCTTGAATTTGAATTATGTTTGTTGAATATATATATATATATATATATATATATATATATATATGAACAGTACAACCCCGAAACAGTACGCCGAAATACTCCGAAACTGAAACATTTCATTTTAATTGAAAAAACAAAACACCTACCGAAACGGAATTGACTACCTTGATTAGAAGTGTTCAAAAAAACTGAAAAACCGATTAAACTGAGAAAATTGAAAAAAAAATAACAAAAAAAACCGATTAAAATTTTGAAAAAACCGACCGGTTCGGTTCGGTTTTTTAAGCTTGGAACCGAAAAAACCGAACCGAATCGAATCTGAACCGGAAAAAACTGGAAAAAAATCGAGCCAAAACCGAGAAAGCTGAAAAAACCGAGCCAAACCGGTTTGAACCGGTTTTTGTTCTTAAAAACCGAACCGAACCGAAACCGGTCGGTTTGAACCGGTTTCGGTTCGGTTTTGGTTTTTTTTTAAAAAAAAAATTTGATTTGATTGTTTTTTTTTATAAAAACCGAACCGAACAAAAAATAAACACCCCTACCATCCATCTCTAGTTGTCATAGAAAAATTGAGCTTGAGGTTTTTGAGCTGTAAGCTCAAATTTTGAGCCCATTTTAACCATAATTCTCCATCATATTCTATTCTCCATCTTCAAAATAAATACATTAACAGTAAAATTAATCTTTTTATAGTCAGGATATTGCTGAATCAAAAGTTTGCGCAGGCACCTAGGCCTAAATTGAAAGGTCTATAACCATGCATACTGGGCCATCCAAGCTAAGCCCGCATGCTTGCATTTTTTTTAATCTATTATTTGTTTAGTTCTTTTATTTCTTTCTTCTTCTAATTCAATCTTTCAATTTTGAGTTTTTATTTAATTTTTTTATTTGTTTTTTTCCTTAATTTTAACAAATTTATATGATGATTTTTAATAGATTTAGTTTTTACTTAGTTTACAAGTAAGAATTCAACATTTTTTTTTTTTTATATTAGGAGGCATGCTTTCTATGTGGCTTTTATTTTTTAATTTTATTCAGTTACGTTTCTTTTCATGTCTTTTTTTATTATTATTTTATAAAATAAAATATTGGTTCCAAAAAATAAAGTTATTAAAATATCTACATCTACATTCACATCTATCTATTGTTAATTATCATTTAGTTTTTACTTGGTTTTAACATAAAATAATAACATATTTTTCTAACATGTTCATCATGTAACCTTGCATTTTTTTTTCTTTGATTTTATTCAATTGTTTTTATGTGTGTGCATTTATTTATATTATCATTTGATTAAATAAAAAATAAATTATAATAAACAAAATTATTAAACACAACCGGGTATATGACCTATGTTATGAGATTAAATATATCTTGATTTACATTTATCTCTCGATTTTTCCAGTTTGATCTTTACTTATCATTAATGATTTTGTTTTTGTATTTATTAACACAAATAATTCTTAATTTATTTAATTGAACGCATTCATAAATTTTTCGATTTATAATTATGATTTTTTATGTAAAAAGGAAAGTTTGAAAAAATCTATATATTTAATTTTTTTTTGTTAAAAAAATTATCCAATCTAAGCGAAGCACGGGTTAGATAGCTAGTGAACTATTATATCGTGTTCGGTTAAAAACATTTAATTGTTTTGTAAACTACTCTTGTAATGTTTAGATTAAAACATGAATGGTACAAATATAAATTTAATACTTTTAAAAAATGAAAATGAATTATTTGTAGGCTTGTTTATTTCATTGATAAAACATTATTTTTTTAACATAATTCAATCTTAGACCAGGTAGAACAAATTCAATTAATTCAAAGTTGGGTTAACTGCCTTCCTGACCACAATAGGACTCTTAACACGGTGCACACCATCTGACCATGTGAGCCCTCCAAACACGTAAGAACTGTCAAACCAGTTGTCCTTGGCCTTCAGCGTGACCTTGAAAGTTTTCTCTTCATTTAGCTTGCTGAATTTCAAACTCTCTGGCTCTACCTTAACTAATATTCCATCAGGCTTCTTGACACGAACTGTGTATAATCCTGGAGTTCCCACGTTCTTTAAGGTTCTAGTCAACGTGACATTTCCTGAGAGATTAGGGACAGTAATTGAAGGATAGTTGAAATTCAACAAACTGATATTCTTCGGTGGGCAAGCATATGGCTCTTCGATGAATATTGACATCTGGGTTGCATTATAGCCGATGGAGCACAGAAAATTCAAGTAATCCGTGGTGGTTAAGTCATAGACCAACCCTGGATCCATCGCGCGGTTTGGCCGCAGATGTCCTGAACCATAGTTGAAGGGGGTTGCCTCCGCAGCAGAAGCTTTGACTATTGGCTGTCTAGCATTGCTACATGTTCTAGCTGGAACATCATAAACATGAAAAGTTTTGTTAGTATGTTGAATTTGAAGTTAAATAAAATCATAATATAGAAACTATAGTGGAGAGCCAACAAATAGAAGCTGAACTACCGGTGGTCATGATTGCTGACTTAATTGCGGCAGGACTCCAATCAGGGTGCATGGTTTTGAGAAGACCAGCAATGCCAGAAACATGGGGGCATGCCATTGAAGTCCCAGATATAACGTTGAAGGAAAGAGGGCGCTGGTCTATAAGCCGAGATAAACGCCTTGGTGCTTTTGTATAGGCAGCTAAAATACTGACTCCAGGTGCAGTGATGTCTGGCTGGAATTTTTAACAAAATTTTGATGTTATGAACACAACAGAGGAATTTATTGTCTCAAAGTCCAACAATAACTCGTCTTTGTTTTTCTTAAATCAAAATAACCAATCATAGAATAGAAAAGAATCCTGCAGCGTACCTTGAGGATCTCTGGTGTAATTTCATTTGGTCCAGTTGATGAAAAGAAAGCCATGACTGGTGCAACCACTTTTCCAATTTCAGTAGAGCCACTTATATATGCTACCGGTGACCTGAAAAGATAAAAACATATTGGTTATATAGAATACTGACTTGCTACAAGATTTGAAAGATCGAAACCAATCAATTAGTACAGAGAACTTAATTACTTTGTGCTGTAGATGTAAGATAAAACGGAAAGACCATCAATTGCTGAGACAATTGAAGTAGGAACAAAGAAACCTTGAGGCATGCTTGAACTCTCTGCAGATTGATCAGCGAGGATCATCCCAACACCACCAGCCTGAGCAACCACCAAGCTCTTCTCGACATCAGGTATCATACCACGAAGACAATACACAATCTTTCCTCTTACCTTTGTTGGGTTGAGGGATTCAGGATAACATAATTGTCTGCCAATCACAAATGCATAAGGATATATATATATATATGCTCAATTAAATAACCAATAAGTCAACATGAATCGGTAGCTTACGCAAGTTGAGCAGAGGCATTTGCAACTTTAGCATCCACAGAATAAACTATAGGGTAATACTTCCTTGCTGACAGGTTATTGGTGTTAAAGCTCGTGCCCTGTTTATAAAAAAAATTCCAAGAATCAAGATATAATGATACAGTTGAACTATGTCGGTTGTTGTAGAGTGTAAATGGGACAGCTTTCTTGTTGCTCATATGCTAAACATAAGAGTTAATTGACTGGATCGATCATCCACTATACTAACCTTGAATTCCTTGTTATTTCCAAGGACAACATTCGATGGAAACTCCCGATCAATTGTGCTAGCCGCAACGGTGAGAACCCACGGAGCTACATTTGAAGTTGTTCCGAAGCTAAGGAATTGTCCGGAGTTCCCAGCCGAGCAAACTACAAGAATCCCGTTCTTAACAGCCTGAAAAGATCCAATTGCAATACCATATCTGAAGTAAGGGATAGCAAGTGCCCTTCCAAGTGAAATGGACAAAATGTCAACCCCATCTTGAATAGCAGCGTCGAAGGCAGCCAATATATCAGCATCATAGCAACCCGGCCAGCACACCTTGTATGAAGCAACTCGTGCATTAGGTGATCCTCCTTTCGCTGTCCCGTAGGCTGATCCTAGGAAATTCGCACCTGAAACAAAGCGACCACCAGCTGTAGATAGAGTGTGGGTACCATGACCATTAGTATCTCTTGCGGTGTTATTGGATGAATCAAGTGGACGGCCTAGAGCTGCCTCATAACCCTTGTTGAAGTACCTTGCTCCGATCAACTTCCTGTAAGTAATGACATTGATTTCTTTTTTTAGAACTTGTATCAAGAAGCATTTTTCACTGTTCTTAGTAATGTTAGAGAGCAGGCGAAGAAAGAAACCTATTGCATTTAACCCCATCATTTGTTTCACAATATCCTTTCCACCTTGTTGGAATTGGTCCCATTCCTTCATCGTTGAAGCTCTCTGATTCCGGCCAGACACCTATCAATCAACCACGAATTAATCAAGAGAAAAAATTAAAATGTTACACAACTAATAAGAAGAAAAAATAAAATAAAGAGGACCATTCAAAAGCAGTTGCCGACCAGTGGATAGCTTAATGAAACATTCGGAAGATGTGTCATCATCGATAATACATTAAGGGCAGCCGCAACGAGGATTTAAATATTAACGTTCTAGAGCTAATAAAATACATTAAGGGCAGTCTTTATGGACCATTCAAAGCTGATGCTCGCTCGTCCAAAGATGAAACAAAGCAGTAGTAAATAGTAATTATGAAACTAATAAAATACACTTTTCCAAGTCAAACACAAGTAAGATTACCAGTGTCAAGATTTCCAATAATTACGTCTTCACCAAATCTTGCCTTTAACCAGATTGAATCAGCAGGGATCTGTCCATTTCTCTCTAGTCCAAGAAACTCCCATGACCGAGTTGTATGCAACTGATTTACTTCATTTGGAAAAACTGATACAACTTCCGGACGGTCTACAACGAGAGGAAAGAACAGTAAACAATCAAAGATCCGAAAATATATTAGACTGTGAAATGAAGCAGAAGGAATGACAATATCATCAGCTTGCCATGTTTTCGTACTCGATAATTGATCCACTTCATCATCTTCGAGGGTTGCAGCAAAGCCATTGATATGACTTGTGTACAAATAAAATATTGCTTCTTTAGCTTTTTCCTTGCTGTTTAATTCACAATTTATCAGTACAGCAATGGAGATGGAATATTTATGAAATTAGTTGTCATTACCTTTTCAAACAAGAACCCAATAGATCATAGTAGGATTCGGTCATTCTATCATTCCCCAAGGTTGAAGGTTTAGAAGTGTGTGAATTTCTCCCGAGATACACCACATAAGACTGAACCATGGAAATCATATATATATTATCATTGGAAAAATAACAGAAAACATGCATAGTAGTTGAGAGTAGGTTTTAACACTACGGTGCTTAATTCCATGCTCTCCGCCCTCTTGTACATGTCAAGACCTTGGCATATACTCAGAACTTGGGCTAAATTTATTTTGATCATGGCAAGCAAAAGCATTGCATGAGTATAAAAGTAAGCAACTGAGAAAGCAAAGGACATGATGATCAAAGGTCAAGAATGATACTTGCCTTTTTCACCGCTAATATTGGACTGATCTGCAGAAAGGACAAAAGGGAGAAAAGAAGCAACAGAGAAGAAATAATCTTCATATTTCCTATACTTTCTTTTCGCTATACAAATGAAAGGCTGCTAATTCTACCCTTTATATAGGATCGTTATCTGAAAATTATCTGCGAAAATGTCTTTGTAATTAATTAAATGAAGCGTGTATGAAGTTTTCAGATGTTATTACTGGTCAATAAATGATAATTAAGTTCTGCTGCTTAGTGACGTTGTCAGATTAATAGTATATTATTGCAAGCAATGCAATAGAAAATCTCAGGATTTGAGCAAGTCCAATCATATGACAGTGTAAGTGATTAGAGAATGTCTGCGTTGCCGACTAGCGAAATGTATTAAGACGTACTTTATTATTTTTAGGACAAGTTACCTTTCAGACATTTATTAGGTTAAGATCAACAGGGAAATTTCCAAACTTTTGAAGTGGGTTATCCTGTCCTTTCCAGATTTAAAGATTCATGACTCGGATAATTAATTCTACACATCTCTTTCCCGGAAGAGATCAAGGTTAATGCAACAACTAAAGGACTTGCCATCTTGGCCAGTGCCCTACTTGGTTTTTTTTTTTCCTTAAATCTTCTCGGGAAGGGGATGAAGGAAACAGATCAAGACAGAGTCAAACATTTAGAAAAGAAGATTAATATGAAAATTCAACAGGGTTTGAAGATGAAATTAGTTCCATCATGCAAGATAAGAGCTTATTATTAATGTCCAATTAGAAAGATTGTGAAATATGAAGAAAATCTTAATTAATTTCATGTTTTGAGTACACCATCACACGCTGTTGGAGTCAATATAAAACTATTTTTAAGTATCAACCAACAATTTATTTTTTCTATTAAATGCATATATATATTTTCGATGTGGTATTAAAAGTCTTAATAACGAAATAGAACAAAAAATAGTATTCAATCTGCTGCGCAAGTTTAAACATAATTTTTTGAGTTGGTAATTATACTTCTTTGCTTCAAAAAAATATATCACGACTTTTGTTTCTCTAGAATCACGTAGATAATAATAGTTGAAGCATGGAGTTTAACTGACATATCTTTTAAACTCTTATAGAATTCATCGAGACCGTATAGGGATTGTTTCACATGTCAATTAATATAATTAATATAGGGAATGTTTCACATGTTAATTAATATAGAACACTATTATAAAATTATCAAATACAAAATACTGAAGAAGAAAAACCGTCATTAAATTAGGTGATATTTACTAACGGAACATAACGTAATTTTTTCTGTCAGTGAATACCAAGAAAATTACGGATAAGAATTAAGAAATGAAAAAGAAGAAGCAGGTATTCCCTCATTATTTTCTCGGAAAATATTATTATGTGTCAATAATTTTAAAAAAAATTATAAATTAAATATAACTGTCGTTAATATTCGTTAGTGAATTCATTGGTAATATTTAAGCTATAACCTACCAAATCTCCTATCCCTCTCTTTCATTTCTTCTTCTTCTTTTTTCATGCAGAAAAAAATACTATTTCCTTTTATTTTGTCACAGATCAAGCTCTTATCATCATAAATTTAGCTATCCCAACTTTGAGTTTGTCAATATCTATGTTCTAGTTTAATTTTTTGAGTATTTTTTATTTGGAGTAAGCAAATCTAAATTTCTTCTTCCTCTCATCCATTATGTTCTCGATCCCTTTTAATATATGGTGTGAGCTTTTGAACTTTTTTTTATCATAAAATATTATTTAATGCGTGCACGTGTATATGATTATGTTTATACCGTAATGTTTAGGAACTAAGGAGAACGTTACAAAAACATTAAAAATCGAACTGAAAACAGAAAAAAATAAGGAGAAGATGTACGCAAAATTAAAAGCTTTTGAACATGATTAGTTGGAGAGTAGCTTTTGCTAAAAGAGAGCAGTTTCTTGAAGACTAACCGTAAATAGGAAACTTGGAGTTCTCAAAGATGATTCATAATTGAGCGCCCTACCTTACCACTTTACTAGGAAGGGAAAAGTAACAAATTTCATATTATCTTAAATGAGTTTTAAAATCCAATATGTTTAGAAATAAGATTGATATATTAAATAATTGATTAATCTTTTAGTTCAAGCAATCTGATTTATTTTTTCTAACCAATGATATGGAAAGCTCAGGTGGTTGGTAGTAGTAGGTGATGTCAGGTAAACCAAAGTGACCGATAGCTGTGGTAGTAGCAGATGATGTCTGGTAAGCCAATGTGACCAGTAGCTGTAATAGTAATAGATGGTGTCTGGTAGCTGATACCTGTAAAAGATCTCATTTATAGACGTGAGAATTCTCTGATGGTAAAGTCAATAACTTTGTAGAGAGAGAAAGTGTGATTATATTTTAGAGAGATAGACTCTAAAAATATATGTGCTGAAAATATTAAGAATGAAAAGATTGTGAACCTTGTTCTTGAAGGATTCATGGGGTATTTATAACTCACGAGTTTTTATCCTTTTGTGAAGAGGATTAGGTTAAATGTAATTTCACTTTTGTGATATTTTGAGTTGTACTCCACTCAAAACAATACGTATTGGATCAGTATAAAAAGCTAGATACTCATGTGGGGTCCTGAAAAAACTCCTAAGAGAAAGTTGGGCTCGAGCAATATGTCTAAGCCCATTAGAGGTAAGAAATTAGTCCAGGTGTGATGCTTAGGGCGAACCTATAGAGTCATGCTCCTTCCCTAGAAAGAGCCCATGAAGAGGCTGGGTACATTAATTAAGGGGGGTGTTTTAGAATGTTTTTTTAGATCCGTTAATTTTGGTTTATCAATTAGGAAAAGTCACAAATACCATACTACCTTGTAAACTGAAAATTCATTACCTTAATAGGTTGATTAAAGATGAATAGGCAGGTTATGACGAAACCACAAACCATGGCGCGACAAAATAGAAAGTGTCATAGTGCGTCGTTCTTCTTTCCCCTCGATCAAATTGCCCAAGCACTCTTAACAGATTGCTATGAAAGATGTCTCTTCTTGTCTTGATGGGTCGTGCTTTCAAGGATGGCCAAGGACCACTCACTTTATAACTTATTCTACATCTTGCACTCTCTCTAATTGCATCATGCAACATGTTTGACTCCCTCAGAGTATCTGTGATAAAATGGATAAAACCTTGGATAATAATCGTCAGAAAGCTTAAAAAAAGCGTGCGCACACACAAATGATAGTATAATATTCCTATTACACTCTTTTTATAAAATTAGGTGTGAGTGTTTACACTAATTTTTGAAAGATGTAGGGTTATAAAATTAAGAAAATATAGTTTAGGACTACAAAAGGATAGAATGAGACAGCTAAATAGCAATAAATTAGCTTTTACACTTGTGTCATGTTGAAGGGTACTTTTCAAAAGATAATTTTTGTTTAATTATTCAATGATTACAATAAATATTTTTAAAGGTTTGAAATATTTAAATTGTGAAAGATAAAATGTATTTTTTAAGTTGAAGCCCCCTTTTCTTATTTATGTATTTTTTTTTGTTTTGAAGAAAAAAAATATTTTTTGATTAACAATGTTTTTTTTTAATATAAATCCAATATAATTAATTAAAATGTGTATTTGTAAGGCTCTAAGAAATTTAAATAATGAAGTGAAAAACAAATTATTTCATAAAGTGATTATTTTTTTAATGAAAACATATTGTTTTTATTAATAAAATGCTTTTTAAGCAAAAATTCATCATGCTTAAAAAAAATATCATAATTTTTATGTGACTATATACAAAATAAAAGAAATTCATTAAAACAATATAAAAATTAACAATCACAATATTGTTTAATTCTCATTGAATATTAATGTGCGAACTCTTTTTTGCATATTAGGCTCATATATAATTGTTAAAAAAATAATTGCAAATATAAATATAAAAAATCTAATTTAATTTTAAAAGTACTAGATTATTAGTTTGCGTTATTATGTGGGTCAAATTGTTTTTTATTTTAATAAAAAAAATGTCCAAGCATTTTTTCTATGAAAAAATAATTTAATTATGAATTTAAAATATAATGTACATTGAATGAAATTTTTTTAAAAAATATTCATAGGACGACATATTGGACTTAACAGGTAAAACCCAAGCATTTGGTCTAAAAAAAGGAAAGGGAAAGTGTGTGTGCTCCCAGCAGCCGATGTGGTGTCCATTCATTGTAAAAAAAATAAAAATTGTAGCAACAACATGCTATTAGTTGCATCAATTCTCCATCCACCTCTGCTTGTCAAAAAATTGAGCTTGAGGTTTTTTAGATCTAAGCTCAATTTTAAGCCCATTTTAACTATAATTCTCTTTTTGATTATGTTTTTTTATTGGGATAGTTAAAGGGATAATTATTGTTGAACTCTCATCTCCAAGATAAATCTATTGACATTAAAATTGATTTTTTGATGGTCGAGATGTGGTTGACTAAATATTTTATGGTATCTTTCTCTTTTATATTTTTAGAATCTGGTGACCGGAAAACAATGAAAATAAAGTTTGAAGACAAACATAAAACTATAAAACTCTAGGTACCAAGTCATAAGAAAACAAAAACTTGAGAGACAAAAGGTAGCGTTTCAACTTTCAATGTCACTATTGCGCTACAGTGACAAAAATAATGCATTCTATCATGTTATAGCTTAAAGTATAGTATAATTTTCTATAACGACCCATAACATTGTTTCTGGGGCAAAAGTCATTTTATTTCTTAGAAGCGAAAGAGATGAAATTTGATGCGAATGTTTTACACAAAATCCTTCCATTGTTTGTCAACACCATGCTGCGCTTTTAACGAATCATTTTCCACAAATGTTTAGCCCTTCTATGAGGTCAAATGATTGAGCAAAACATGCTTTCAATTTTAGAATTGGGACATCTAAAATTCAAGCATATAGGTGGTACTAGCAAGGAGGCAAAAATATTGTTCTTTTAGGAAAACTCAGTTGGCATATAGGGAAAATTCTTATTATAGAATAAATACTTATCTCATGATGAGCGATCTCCATCACCTCCCTCCTCAGTCCACCTCTTCTACTTGGAAAATTACTTGTAAAGCTTGTACAGAATTAAAAGAGGATTTTGCATGGTAATTTGGGAGTGGTTCATAGGAGGCGCTAGTGAAGTTGGTTCCTCCTAGCTAGCTTATCTTTTAAGGCTTGCCTCAAGGTCTCTCATATCATCTCTTCGTTATGGGACTTGGCTATAGGACTTTCAGATCATTCTGCTAAAGCTTCTGATCTGCAGGTGAAAGTCATGGCTGTTAGACAGGGTCTAGATTTAGCCTAGAAAAGGATACAGTTGGTTTACGGAGGGCGACTGAAGCACATTTTAAAGAAAGGTAATTTTGTGTCGATATATTTGGCCATGCCAGGATCTTTTTCAAATGAACTCTTGTGTTCTTTGGACTTCTGTCGCTTATGGGATACGAAGTTGTCTTTCTGCTAAAGTTGTAGGAGTAAAGTCTGTTTGGTATCTGTTATGGTTATTGTGCTGCGCTGATTTTGTTGTTCTATGAAATTAAACATATTAAATCTGGTTCTTAACAAATATTAAAATGCATGGGTAAAAACACACAGTAACCTACGCCACTGTTCACATACATAATTCACGATGGATTGCCATAATGATTTTTTTTCATTGATTAAGCTCTTTTGTGGCCAAATTGATGGTCAATTGGCTTTGATTTGTTTAATAAGGGCAAGATTGATGGATGAAGGACCACAGTGAAAAAGATAGGTAAAATAGGTGTCAACTTCAAAGTTTGCAAAAAAGTTCAATTTGATCCTTATACTTTCCAATTTTTTTTTGGTCCCTTTGGTTTTCAAAACATCAATTTCAATCCAAACTTTATCTTTCTTGTTTTTTGGTTCTTGATTTGAGAGAGGAGAGGGAAAGTCATTAGATTCCAATGGTAGAGAAAGAAAGTCTCGGTTGACTTCAATTTATACCATGAAAAAGGTCAATTTTGATATCAATGAGTTTCATTTGACGAGAGTAGTCTCACCTAAGTGTTCTTTGTCCTTCCCATCTCCTAAAATGGTAGATCTAAAATCAAAAAGTCTTTTTTTCTTTAATTAGAGTCGATTTCAGGTTTTTAAACTGTTTGTCGGTGATAAGTGTAAAATATACCTATGTTTTTATTCCTTTTACACTATGCTTTTTAATGTATTTTGAACTTATTTGAGTTGATTGGAAGTTATTTTTATGAGTTTGGCATGCAAAAGAGGCTTTGTGAATTAATTGCTTAAGATAAGAAGTTCTGCATTTTATGTTTTGGACCTAGCTTCTTATGATAGGTTTTTCATCACGTTAGAGTTCTTGAATGAGAAAGTCAGCTTAATCTAAGTTGAATCACATATATCAAGCTTTCTAGGAAGGTATCATTGAAAAAAATATGATCTCATTTGGATCTTTAATCAGACCTGCAAACTCGGGTCAGAATCCTACTCGCAGCAGGATTCTAACTTTCACACTAGATATTCAAATGGGAATATCTTGAGCTTAAGATATCGAAATCAGGAGATTCAAAAGTCCAAATTCATCTACACATCCATTACTACAACTTGGATGAGGTATTCTAATTCAGATAAAATTGTTTTCAAGACCAAACTCCGGACGCAATCTGGAGGACGAGATGGGTTTCCTACTCTGATAAGGAAACCAACAGTGTTGAACATCCTACACGGCAAAGAGTCTGACATAAAAATGGTGGGCCTTAGGATCCAAGAAAGATGCATATCAAGCCTCTAACACACCATGAATGAATTAATACTGCTAGGATAGTCGGATATTGCAAGAAACCAAGTCAAAAACAAAGTCTAAGTTGCAGCAGAGTTGGAATTACAACAAAATTGTTACAGCAGCAGAATCAGTTTTCAACGCATATTCTGAGAGATTTATCCAACCTTAAAGGCCAGATAAATAAGAAAAGAATTTATCATCATGAAGACTCCTAATTAGTCTAAGAATCCTGAAGGTTTCGGCAGCAAAAAGGGAGGATAAAGAGAGCAGAACACAACTGAAACAGGGGTCGAAAAACATTCATTTCTTCTCTGCTTTTGTCAATTTTCCAGCAACCATGAACTAAACTCCTAAATTCGGTTCAAAAAGGACACACACCATCTCCATTAGCACATTGTGAGAAGTAACGTTATTATTGTAATTATTTCATATTCAAGTATTTATTTTTCCTTGTTCAGAATTATGCTATTGACTGTTATTCAAGTTTATTGAATTGTTTTGAGATAGCATGTATGCTTTTTAGTTCCTTTCAATTCGTAATTGTTGCCAGGGACTAGATTAAGAAGCAAAAAAATTAATTTGATTGCAGCAACTCTCATTTTGATTTATTAGGGAAGAATAAACAAAGTTAAAATTGTCAAGCTTTTGAACGTTTGCTTAGAATAAATGCATAGATTTTATTCATAAGACTACTGCCGAGTCAACGAAAATTGTTTTCAATATTACATTCGCTTGATGGTAAGAAATTGATTAGAGAGCTTTTTCTAATTAATGTGCTCATAATCTCATCGATTTTTTTCAGCTTTAAGGGATATCGAATTTATTTGCATGATGTGAAGGAATATTTATTTTAGTTTGATGATCAATAGATTTATAGGAATGGATGTGTGGACCCTTGAACTGATTTAACGACATTAGTTTATTATTTTCAGAATTATTATTTCTTGAATTTTTCATCCAAATCCCCCATTTTTTCTCATTCAGTATACTGTAAGAAGATTAAATGAAATTTTCCTTGGGTTCGACCTAGTTTCTACGATCATACTATAAATTTATTTTATTTGTGATAGTTAAGTCAGAATTATATTTTGGTGGTTTCGACGATCGACCAGTTGGGTTATTCAAGACCATGAAAATGTTTGTTAAAGCGAGAAGTATGTTTTCTAAGTATTTTTTATCAAAAAAGGTTGAAAATTAATTTTTGTTTTTGCGAAAAAACCATGGCTTAATTTTTTGGTTATCCTCCAATCTCCGAAAAATAGGCTCGATGTTTTTTTTTAAGAAAAACAACAAAAGCAAATGATAGGTCACCATCATTTTTAAAAGGAACAAAAGTCAGCCCATGCACTAGGCCTAGATTGAAAGGCCTGTACACCTGGGTTTTTTAAGCTCATGCACACTGGGCCACTTAGGCTAAGCCCACGTACTTGGGCTTTTTTTGTTCATATTTGTTTGGTCCTTTTATTCATTTCTTCTTCTAATTCCATCCTTTAATTTTGCCTATACGCCAGGGTTTTTTAAGCCATTGCACACTGGGCCACTTAGGCTAAGCCCATGTGCTTGGGTTTTTTTTATTCATATTTGTTTGATCCTTTTATTTCTTTCTTCTTCTAATTTCATCCTTCAATTTTGAGTTTTTATTTAATTTTTTATTGTCTTTTTATTAATTTTAACAAATTTTTATGAGGTTTTTTTTAATAGAATATGATTGAAAGGCCTGTACACCTGGGTTTTTTAAGCCCATGCACACTGGGCCACTTAGGCTAAGCCCACGTACTTGGGCTTTTTTTGTTCATATTTGTTTGGTCCTTTTATTCATTTCTTCTTCTAATTCCATCCTTTAATTTTGCCTATACGCCAGGGTTTTTTAAGCCATTGCACACTGGGCCACTTAGGCTAAGCCTATGTGCTTGGGTTTTTTTTATTCATATTTGTTTGATCCTTTTATTTCTTTCTTCTTCTAATTTCATCCTTCAATTTTGAGTTTTTATTTAATTTTTTATTGTCTTTTTATTAATTTTAACAAATTTTATGAGGTTTTTTTTAATAGAATATGATTTAATTTTTACTTCATTTATAAAAAAGATTTGAGCATTTTATTTTCATATTAGGAGGTATGCTTTCTATGTGGCCTTACTTTTTTTAAGAAAAAAAATTATCTAATCGCTTTTGTTTACATGTCTTTTTTATTATTATCATTTTATTAAATAAAACAATGGTTCTAAAAAATAAAGTTATTAAAATAATTACATCTACATTCGCATCCATCTCTCAACTTTTTAATTTAGTCTTTGATTAATCATCATTTAGTTTTTACTTGGTTTTCACAAATAATGATAATATTTTTTTTCTAATATGTGCAACATGTAACCTTGCATGTTTTTTTGTTTGATTTTATTCAATCGCTTTTGTGTTTGTATTTATTTCTATTATTTTTTTATTAAATAAAAAATAAATTATAATAAATAAAATTATTAAACACAATCGGATACATGACCAAAGTTATGAGATTAAATATCTTAATCTACATCTATTTCTTAATTTTTTCAGTTTAGTCCTTAGTTATCGTTAATTGTTTTTGTATTTAATGGCACAAATAATTCTCGATTTATTTAATTGAATGCATACATAAATTTCTGGATTTATAATTATGATTTTTTTATGTTAAAAAAAGTTAATTTGAAAAATCCTGTATATATTTTTTTGGTTAAAACAATTATCCAATCCAGCGAAATTGTAAGTAATGTTTAAATTAAAACATGAATAGTACAAATGTAAATTTAATACTTTCAAAAAAATGAAAATGAATTACTTGAAAGCTTGTTTATTTCGTTGACAAAACATAATTCAATCTTAGACTAGCTAGAACAAATTCAATTAATTCAAAGTTGTGTTCTTCCTGACTACGATAGGACTCCTAACATGGTGCACACCATCTGACCATGTGAGCCCTCCATACACGTAAGAACTGTCAAACCAATTGTCCATAGCCTTCAGCATGACCTTGAAAGTTTTCTCTTCATTTAGCTTGCTGAATTTCAAACTCTCTGGCTCTACCTTAACTAATATTCCATCAGGCTTCTTGACACGAACTGTGTATAATCCTGGAGTTCCCACGTTCTTTAAGGTTCTAGTCAACGTGACATTTCCTGAGAGATTAGGGACAGTAATTGAAGGATAGTTGAAATTCAACAAACTGATATTCTTCGGTGGGCAAGCATAGGGCTCTTCGATGAATAGTGACATCTGGGTTGCATTATAGCCGATGGAGCACAGAAAATTCAAGTAATCCGTGGTGGTTAAGTCATAGACCAACCCAGGATCCATCGCGCGGTTTGGCCGCAGATGTCCTGAACCATAGTTGAAGGGGGTTGCCTCCGCAGCAGAAGCGTCGGCTATTGGCTGTCTAGCATTGCTACCTGTTCTAGCTGGAACATCATAAACATCAAAAGTTTTGTTAGTATGTTGAATTTGAAGTTAAATAAAATCATAATATAGAAACTATAGTGGAGAGCCGACAAATAGAAGCTGAACTACCGGTGGTCATGATTGCTGACTTAATTGCGGCTGGACTCCAATCATGGTGCACGGTTTTGAGAAGACCAGCAATGCCAGAAACATGGGGGCATGACATTGAAGTCCCAGATATAATGTTGAAGGAAAGAGGGCGCTGGTCTATAAGCCGAGATAAACGCCTTGGTGCTTTTGTATAGGCAGCTAAAATATTGACTCCTGGTGCAGTGATGTCTGGCTGGATTTTTTAACAAAATTTTGATGTTATGAACACAACAGAGGCATTTATTGTTCAAAGTCCAACAATTTCAACACTTAAATCAAAATAACCAATCATAGAATAGAGAAGAATCCTGTAGCATACCTTGAGGATCTCTGGTGTAATTTCATTTGGTCCAGTTGATGAAAAGGAAGCCATGACTGGTGCAACCACTTTTCCAATTTCAGTAGAGCCACTTATATAAGCTACCGGTGACCTGAAAAGATAAAAACATATTGGTTATATAGAATACTGACTTGCTACAAGATTTGAAAGATCGAAACCAATCAATTAGTACAGAGAGCTTAATTACTTTGTGCTGTAGATGTAAGATAAAACGGAAAGACCATCAATTGCTGAGACAAGTGAAGTAGGAACAAAGAAACCTTGAGGCATGCTTGAACTGTCTTCAGATTGATCAGAGAGGATCATCCCAACACCACCAGCCTGAGCAACCACCAAGCTCTTCTCGACATCAGGTATCATACCACCAAGACAATACACAATCTTTCCTCTTACCTTTGTTGGGTCAAGGGATTCGGGATAACATATTTGTCTGCCGATCACAAATGCATAAGGATATATATATATATATATATATGTGCTCAATTGAATAACCAATAAGTCAACATGAATCGGTTGCTTACGCAAGTTGAGCAGTGGCATTCGCAGCTTTAGCATCCACGGAGTAAACTATAGGATAATACTTCCTAGCTGACAGGTTATTGGTGTTAAAGCTCGTGCCCTGTTTATAAGCGAATTCAAAGAATCAAGATATAATGATACGGTTGAACTATGTCGGTTGTTGTAGAGTGTAAATGGGACAGCTTTCTTGTTGCTCATATGCTAAACATAAGAGTTAATTGACTGGATCATCCACTATACTAACCTTGAACTCCTTGTTATTTCCGAGGACAACATTCGATGGAAACTCCCGATCAATTGTGCTAGCCGCAACGGTGAGAACCCACGGAGCTACATTTGAAGTTGTTCCGAAGCCAAGGACTTGTCCGGAGTTCCCAGCCGAGCAAACTACAAGAATTCCGTTCATAACAGCCTGAAAAGATCCAATTGCAATACCACTTCTGAAGTAAGGGATAGCAACTGCCCTTCCAAGTGAAATGGACAAAATGTCAACCCCATCTTGAATAGCAGCGTCGAAGGCAGCCAATATATCAGCATCATAGCAACTCGGCCAGCACACCTTGTATGAAGCAACTCGTGCATTAGGTGATCCTCCTTTAGCTGTCCCGTAGGCTGATCCTAGGAAATTAGCACCTGAAACAAAGCGACCACCAGCTGTAGATAGAGTGTGGGTACCATGACCATTAGTATCTCTTGCAGTGTTGTTGGATGAATCAAGTGGACGGCCTAGAGCTGCCTCATAACCCTTGTTGAAGTACCTTGCTCCGATCAACTTCCTGTAAGTAATGACATTGATTTCTTTTTTTAGAACTTGTATCAAGAAGCATTTTTCACTGTTCTTAGTAATGTTAGAGAGCAGGCGAAGAAAGAAACCTATTGCATTTAACCCCATCATTTGTTTCACAATATCCTTTCCACCTTGTTGGAATTGGTCCCATTCCTTCATCTTCGAAGCTCTCTGATTCCGGCCAGACGCCTATCAATCAACCACGAATTAATCAAGAGAGAAAATTAAAATGTTACACAACTAATAAGAAGCTAAAAAAAGAAAAGATGACCATTCAAAAGCAGTTGCCGACCAGTGGATAGCTTAATGAAACATTTCGAAGATGTGTCATCATCCATAATACATTAAGGGCAGCCGCAACGAGGATTTAAATATTAACGTTCTAGAGCTAATAAAATACATTAAGGGCAGTCTTTATGGACCATTTAAAGCTGAAGCTCGCTTGTCCAAAGATGAAACAAAGCAGTAGTTATGAAACTAATAAAATACACTTTACCAAGTCAAACACAAGTAAGATTACCAGTGTCAAGATTTCCAATAATTACGTCTTCACCAAATCTTGCCTTTAACCAGATTGAATCAGCAGGGATTTGTCCATTTCTCTCTAGTCCAAGAAACTCCCATGACCGAGTTGTATGCAACTGATTTACTTCATTTGGGAAAACTGATACAACTTCCGGACGGTCTACAACGAGAGGAAAGAACAGTCAACAATCAAAGATCCGAGTATATATTAGACTGTGAAATGAAGCAGAAGGAATGACAATATCATCAGCTTGCCATGTTTTCGTACTCGATAATTGATCCACTTCATCATCTTCGAGGGTTGCAGCAAAGCCATTGATATGACTTGTGTACGAATAAAATATTGCTTCTTTAGCTTTCTCCTTGCTGTTTAATTCACAATTTATCAGTACAGCAATGGAGATGGAATATTTATGAAACTAGTTGTCATTACCTTTTCAAACAAGAACCCAATAGATCATAGTAGGACTCGGTCATTCCATCATTCCCCAAGGTTGAAGGTTTAGAAGTGTGTGAATTTCTCCCGAGATACACCACATAAGACTGAACCATGGAAATCATATATATATTATCATTGGAAGAATAACAGAAAACATGCATAGTAGTTGAGGGTAAGTTTTAACAATACGGTGCTTAATTCCATGCTCTCTAGCGCCCAACCTCTTGTACATGTCAAAACCTTGGCATATGCTAAGAACTTGGGCTTAATTTATTTTGATCATGGCAAGCAAAAGCATTGCATGTTAGAAAAGTTTAGGATGGAAACAAATATGGAGTTGGCTTAGAGGCGTGAAAACACTATCTTTAAGGTATTTATTTGTCCCACACAGAGACAACACCTCCAGGATACAACTAAGCCCTCTAAACCTCTAAAAGAATGAGAAGATAAGACCAAGAAAAGAATGTCTTTTTGTTGTTATTTCTTTTTTGTATAGTAACATGCTTTTATAGACTTGAAACATAACGATGAAACAATATGACTGTTCATCAAACATTATGACTATTGATGAAATACTATGGTTGTTCATCAAACAATATGATTGTTGATGAAGTAATATGATTGTTCATCAAATAGTATGACTATTCATATTAAGTTTCAAGTTCCAAATGATATTATAAATATCCATATAATAACATTAGAAAGCCAAATAAGAGAGTTTGTCCATCATGACTTAAAAGTAAGCAACTGAGAAAGCAAAGGACATGATGATCAAAGGTCAAGAATGATACTTGCCTTTTTCACTGCTAATATTGGACTGATCTGCAGAAAGGACAAAAGGGAGAACAGAAGCAACAGAGACGAAATAATCTTCATATTTCCTATACTTTCGTTTTGCTATACAAATGAAAGGCAGCTAATTCTACCCTTTATATAGGATCGTTATCTGAAAATTATCTGCGAAAATGTCATCGTGATTAATGAAATCAAGCGCGTATGAAGTTTTCAGATGTTTTTTCTGGTCAATAAATGATAAGTTCTGCTGCTTAGTGGAGTAGTCAGATTAATAGTAAATTATTGCAAGCCATGCAGTAGAAAATCTCAGGATTGAGCAAGTCCAAGTATCATATGACCATATAAGTCAGTAGAAAATGTCTGCGTTGCCGACTAGCGAAATGTATTAAGACATACTTGATTATTTTTAGGAGAAGTTACCTTTCAAACATGTATTAGGAAAAGATCAACCGGGAAATTTCGAAACTTATGAAGTGGGTTATCCTGTCCTTTCTAGAATCAAAGATTCACGAATCGGATAATGAAGACAATCACGCCTTTGAAGCATGCGTAATTTGGCTAGCTTCATGTTGGTTTTATTTTATTTTATTTTATTTTTGTTTATATATATATATATATATATATATATATATATATATATATATATATATATATATTTGATTATTTTATTGGTTGCTTACAATTCAAATAAAGAATAAAGAAAGAAGACGGACCATCTTGGCCAGTGCTCTAAAATATCATTGAAGTAGATGTTCCTTTTGACTTACATTTCTAACAAGATCAAACCGAGTCAATTCATCCATATCCCAGATCAGCCAAGTGCAAACCCAATAGCTTAAACTGTTAGGTGAGGCTCCAAGATATGATTTATATTATTCTCTAACACACCCCTTCAAGTGAAAGCTCTTTGTGCTTGAAACTTGCACAGGCCCACATTAGGCCCACATTACCTTGTGTTTAATTTTTATCAAATAAATAGGGATGGTGAGATTCGAACTCGTGACCGCTTGGTCATCAAGGCTCTGATACCATGTCAAAGAATCATCTCAACCCAATAACTTAAGCTATTAAGTGAGGCTCCAAGATATGATTTATATTATTCTCTAACACCCTCTTTTAACTAAACAGCCCGGTATGATAAATTTAGATCAAAATCCCATACTAATCTCATAACCCTTTATTTTTTTTATTCATTGTATCAAATCCATTTCAACCATCCATCCATCCATCCGTCCTTTACAAGATACCCATCGTCAATCAGATACAAATTACAGTATAACCTTGATAAATCAATAACCTCAATTAAATGATATTTTTGTTAAAACTTTAATATCTTGATTAAATAATATTAAAATTAATTACTAAATTTTTATGGTGCCAAAGACATACTTGGTTTTTTTTAAAAAAAAATCTTCTCGGGAAGGGGATGAAGGAAACAGATAATCAAGACAGAGTCAAACATTTACAAAAGAAGATTAATATGAAAATTCAACAGGGTTTGAAGATGAAATTAGTTCCATCATGCAAGATAAGAGCTTATTATTAATGTCCAATTACAAAGATTCTGAAATATGAAGAAAATCGTAAGTTCAAGTTTTGAAAATCGTAAGTTCAAGTTTTCAAGTATCAACCAACAAGTTATTTTTTCTATTAAAAGTCTTAATAACGAAACAGACAAAAAATAGAATTCAATCCGCGCAAGTTTAAACATAATTTTTTGAGTTGGTAATTATACTTCTTTGCTTCAAAAAATATATCGCGACTTTTGTTTCTCTAGAATCACGTAGATAATCAAAGTCTGTTCAGTATCTGTTATGGTTAATGTGTTGTGATGATTTTGTTGTACTATGAAATTAAATATATTAAATTAGGTTCCTAAAAAATATTAAATTGCGTGGGTAAAAACACATTGTAGCCTACGCCACTGTACCATAATTCACGATGGATTGCCATTGTGATTCTTTTTCATTGATTAAGCTCTTTGTGGCCAAATTGATGGTCAATTGACTTTGATTTGTTTAACAAGGGCAAGATTGATGGATGAAGGACTGCGGTGAAAAAGATAGGTAAAATAGGTGTCAACTTCAAAGTTTGCAAAAAAATTCAATTTGATCTTTATGTTTTCCCATTTATTTTTTCGGTCCCTTTGATTTTCAAAACATCAATTTCGATCCAAACTTTATCTTTCTTGTTTTTTGGTTTTTCATTTGAGAGAGAAAAAGAAAAGTCATCAGATTCCGATGGTAGAGAAAGAAAGTCTTGGTTGACTTCAATTTAAACAATGATAAAGGTCAATTTTAATATCAATGAGTTTCATTTGATGAGAGAAGTCTCACCTAAGTGATCTTCGTCCTTCCCATCTCCTAAAATGGTAGATCTAAAATCAAAAAGGTTTTTTTTTTATTTCAAGTCGATTTCCGGTTTTTAGGTAGGATGTTGGGTTATTTGAAGCCATGCATATGTTTGTTAAAGTGAGGTGTATGTTTTCTAAGTGTTTTTGGTAAAAAAAGATTGAAAATTAATTTTTGTTTTTGCAAAAAACCCATGGCTCAAATTTCTGGTGATCCTCCTGTCTCCTAAAAATAGGTTTGACGCTTGCTTTTTTATTTATTTTTTAGAAAAACAACAAGGGCAAATAATATGTCATCATCATTTTTAAAAGAAACAAAAGTAAGCCCAGGCACCAGGCTTGGATTGAAAGGCCTATACACCTGGGTTTTTTAAGCCTATGCACACTGGGTCACCTAGGTAAGTCCACGTGCTTGGGCTTTTTTTGTCCATATGTTTGGTCCTTTTATATCTTTCTCTTTCTAATTCCATCCTTTAATTTTGATTTTTTATTCATTTTTTTTTTTAATTTTAATGAGGTTTTTTTATAGAATATGATTTAATTTTTACTTTGTTTACAAATAAGATTTGAACTTTTTTTTCATATTAGGAGACATGCTTTCTATGTGGCCTTACTTTTTAAAAAAAATTATTTAATCGCTTTTGTTAACATGTCTTTTTTTATTATCATTTTATTAAATAAAACAGTAATTTCAAAAAAATAAAGTTATTAAAATAATTACATCTACATTCACATTCATCTCTCAACTTTTTAATTTAGTATTTTGTTAATTATCATTTAGTTTTTACTTGGTTTTCACGTATAATGATAATATTTTTTTTCCTAATATGTGCAACATGTAACCTTGCATATTTTTTTCTTCGATTTTATTCAATCGTTTTTGTGTGTGTATTTATTTCTATTATTGTTTGATTAAATAAAAAATATATTATAATAAATAAAATTATTAAACACAACCGGGTACATGACTTGTGAGATTAAATATCTTCATCTACATCTATTTCTTAATTTTTCCAGTTTAGTCTTTAGTTATTGTTAATTGTTTTTGTATTTATTGGCTCAAATAATTCTCGATTTATTTAATTAAATGCATACAAAAATTTCTCGATTTATAATTATGATTTTTTTATGTAAAATAAAGTTTGGAAATCCTGTTATATTATTTTTTTGTTAAAAAAATTATCCAATCCAGCGAAATTGTAATCTACTCTTGTAATGTTTAAATTAAAACATGAATAGTACAAATATAAATTTAATACCTTCAAAAAAATGAAAATGAATTACTTGAAAGCTTGTTTATTTCGTTGACAAAACAAAATTCAATCTTAGACTAGCTAGAACAAATTCATTTAATTCGAAGTTGGGTTAACTGCCTTCCTGACCACAAAAGGACTCCTAACATGGTGCACACCATCTGACCATGTGAGCCCTCCAAACACATAAGAACTGCTAAACCAATTGTCCTTAGCCTTCAGGATGACCTTGAAAGTTCTCTCTTCATTTAGCTTGCTGAATTTCAAACTCTCTGGCTCTACCTTAACTAATATTCCATCAGGCTTCTTGACACGAACTGTGTATAATCCTGGAGTTCCCACGTTCTTTAAGGTTCTAGTCAACGTGACATTTCCTGAGAGATTAGGGACAGTAATTGAAGGATAGTTGAAATTCAACAAACTGATATTCTTTGGTGGGCAAGCATATGGCTCTTCGATGAATATTGACATCTGGGTTGCATTATAGCCGATGGAGCACAGAAAATTCAAGTAATCCGTGGTGGTTAAGTCATAGACCAACCCTGGATCCATCGCGCGGTTTGGCCGCAGATGTCCTGAACCGTAGTTGAAGGGGGTTGCCTCCGCAGCAGAAGCGTCGGCTATTGGCTGTCTAGCAGCGCTACTTGTTCTGGCTGGAACATCATAAACATGAAAAGTTTTGTTAGTATGTTGAATTTGAAGTTAAATAAAATCATAATAGAGAAACTATAGTTTTTGGATGGTTTCCGATAACTCTCTTTCATTTTTTAGAACCTGACGACCGGAAAACAATGAAAAAAAAGCTTGAAGACAAACATAAAACTATAAATTAATTAAAACTCTAGGTACCAAGTCATAAGAAAATAAAAACTTGAGAGATGAAATTTTCTACAGTGACAAGAATAGTGCGTTCTATCCTGTTATAGCTTAAAGTATAGTATAATTTTCTATAACGACCCGTAGCATCGTTTATGGGGCAGAAGTCATTTTATTTCTTGGAAGCGGAAGAGATGAAATTTGAAGTGAATGTTTTACACAAAATCCTTCCATTGTTTGTCAACACCATGCTGCGCTTTTAACGAATCATTTTCCAAAAATGTTTAGCCCTTCTATGAGGTAAAATGATTGAGCAAAACGGGCATTCAATTTTAGAATTGGGACATATAAAATTCAAGCATGTAGGTGGTACTAGCAAGGAGGTAAAAATATTGTTCTTTTGGGAAATCTCAGTTACGGGGAAAATTCTTATTGTAGAATAAATACTTATCTCATGATGAGCGATCTCCATCACCTCCCTCCTCAGTCCACCTCTTCTACTTGGAAAATTACTTGTAAAGCTTGTACATAATTAAAAGAGGATTTTGCATGGTAATTTGGAAGTGGTTCATAGGAGGCGCCAGTGAAGTTGGTTCCTCCTGGCCTATCGTTTAAGGCTTACCTCAAGGTCTCTTCGTTATGGGACATTCAGATCATGCCGCTAAAGCTTCTAATCTGCAGGTGAAAGTCATGGCTATTAGATAGGGTCTAGATTTGGCCTAAAAAAAGGATACACTTGGTTTACGGAGGGCGACTGAAGCATGCTTTAAAGAAAGGTAATTTATGTGGTGATATATTTGGCTATGCAGGATCTTTTTCAAATGAACTCGTGTTCTTTGGACTTCTGCCCCTTATCGGATATGAAGTTGTCTTTCTGCTAAAGTTGTCTGTTTGGTATCTGTTATGATTACTGTGATTTTTTATACTACTAAATTAAACATATTAAATCTGGTTCTTAACGAATATTAAAATACGTGGGTAAAAACACAATTTACGATGGGTTGCCATCGTGATTTTTTTTTTTTTCATTGATTAAGCTCTTTTGTGGCCAAATTAATGGTCAATTGGCTTTGATTTGTTTACCAAGGGCAAGATTGATGGATGAAGGACCATGATGGAAAAGACAAGTAAAATAAGTGTCAACCTTAAAGTTTGCAAAAAAGTTCAATTTGATCCTTATACTTTCCGATTTATTTTTTTGGTCCCTTTGGTTTTCGAAACATCAATTTCGATCCAAACTTTATCTTTCTTATTTTTTTTATGCTTGATTTGAGAGAGAAGATGGAAAGTCATCAGATTCCAATGGTAGAGAAAGAAAGTCTCAATTGATTTCAATTTAAACCATAAAAAAAATCAATTTTAATATCAATGAGTTTCATTTGATGACAGAAGTCTCACCTCCTTCCCATCTTCTAAAATGATAGATCTAAAATTAAATTTTTTATTAATTTCGAGTGATTTTATGTTTTTAGGCTGTTTGTTTGGTTATTTGAAGCCATGAATATATTTGTTAAAGTGAGGAGTATGTTTTTTAAGTGTTTTGGGTCAAAAAAAAATTAAAAATTAATTTTTGTTTTAGCAAAAACCTCATGGCTTGAATTTCAGGCGATCATCCAATCTCTTAAAAATAGGCTCGATACTTTCTTTTTTATTTTTTTAAGAAAAACAACAAAGACGTATGATAGGTCACCATGATTTTTAAAAGAGATAAAAGTCAGTCCAGGCATAGGTCTAGATTGAAAGGCCTATACACCTGGGTTTTTTAAGCCCATGCACATTAGGCTACCCAGGCTAAGCCCGCGTGCTTGGGCTTTTTTTGTCTATTATTTGTTTAGTCCTTTTATTTCTTTCAACTTTTAATTTTATCCTTTAATTTTGAGTTTTTATTGGATTTTTTATTGGCTCTTGTTTTTAATTTTAACAAAAATTTTATAATGTTTTTTAATAGAATATAATTTAATTTTTACTTAGTTTACAAATAAGATTTCAATTTTTTTTTTATATGAGGAGACATGCTTTTCCTTACATGTCTTTTTTTTTATTATCATTTTATTAAATAAAATATTGGTTTCAAAAACTAAAGTTATTAAAATAACTTCCTCTACATTCACATCATTCTCTCAACGTTTCAATTTAATTTTTGGTTAATTATCATTTAGATTTTACTTGGTTTCTACGTATAATGATAACATTTTTTATTTCTAATATGTGCAACATGTAACCTTGCATATTTTTATTATTATTTATTTTATTCAATCGCTTTTGTGTGTGTATTTATTTCTATTATTATTTGATTAAATAAAAAAAATTCTAATAAATAAAATTATTAAACAAAACCGGGTACATAATTATTGTTGTGAGATATTAAATATCTTGATCTTTATTTATTTCTTGGTTTTTCCATTTTAGTCTTTAATTATTATTAATTATTTTTATATTTATTAGCACAAATAATTCTCGATTTATTTAATTGAATGCGTACATAAATTTCTGGATTTATAATTATGATTTTTTATGTAAAAAAAAGTTTGAAAATCCTATATATTTATTTTCTTTTTGTTAAAAAAATTGTCCAATCCAGCGAAATTGCAATCTACACTTGTAATGTTTAAATTAAAACATGAATAGTAAATATGTAAATTTAATACTTTCAAAAAAAGAGGAAAATGAATTATTTGAAGGCTTGTTTATTTCGTTGACAATACATAATTTTTTTAACATAATTCCATCTTAGACTAGCTAGAACAAATTCATTTAATTCAAAATTGGGTTAACTGCCTTCCGACCACAATAGGACTCCTAACATGGTGCACACCATCTGACCATGTGAGCCCTCCAAACACGTAAGAACTGTCAAACCAATTGTCCATAGCCTTCAGCATGACCTTGAAAGTTTTCTCTTCATTTAGTTTGCTGAATTTCAAATTCTCTGGCTCTACCTTAACTAATATTCCATCAGGCTTCTTGACACGAACTGTGTATAATCCTGGAGTTCCCACGTTCTTTAAGGTTCTAGTCAACGTGACATTTCCTGAGAGATTAGGGACAGTAATTGAAGGATAGTTGAAATTCAACAAACTGATATTCTTTGGTGGGCAAGCATACGGCTCTTCGATGAATATTGACATCTGGGTTGCATTATAGCCGATGGAGCACAGAAAATTCAAGTAATCCGTGGTGGTTAAGTCATAGACCAACCCTGGATCCATCTCGCGGTTTGGCCGCAGATGTCCTGAACCATAGTTGAAGGGGGTTGCCTCCGCAGCAGAAGCATCGGCTATTGGCTGTCTAGCAGTGCTACTTGTTCTGGCTGGAACATCATAAACATCAAAAGTTTTGTTAGTATGTTGAATTTGTTGTTAAATAAAATCATAATAGAGAAACTATAGTGGAGAGCCGACAAATAGAAGCTGAACTACCGGTGGTCATGATTGCTGACTTAATTGCGGCTGCACTCCAATCAGGGTGCATGGTTTTGAGAAGACCAGCAATGCCAGAAACATGGGGGCATGACATTGAAGTGCCAGATATAATGTTGAAGGAAAGAGGGCGCCGGTCTATAAGCCGAGATAAACGCCTTGGTGCTTTTGTATAGGCAGCTAAAATATTGACTCCAGGTGCAGTGATGTCTGGCTGGAATTTTTAACAAAATTTTGATGTTATGAACACAACAGAGGCATTTATTGTCTGCAAGTCCAAGAATAACTCGTCTTTGTTTTTCTTAAATCAAAATAACCAGAGAAGAATCCTGTAGCATACCTTGAGGATCTCTGGTGTAATTTCATTTGGTCCAGTTGATGAAAACGAAGCCATGACTGGCGCAACCACTTTTCCAATTTCAGTAGAGCCACTTATATAGGCTACCGGTGACCTGAAAAGATAAAAACATATTGGTTATATAGAATACTGACTTGCTACAAGATTTGAAAGATCGAAACCAATCAATTAGTACAGAAAGCTTAATTACATTGTGCTGTAGATGTAAGATAAAACGGAAAGACCATCAATTGCTGAGACAAGTGAAGTAGGAACAAAGAAACCTTGACGTATGCTTGAACTGTCTGCAGTTTGATCAGCGAGGATCATCCCAACACCACCAGCCTGAGCAACCACCAAGCTCTTCTCGACATCAGGCATCACACCACCAAGACAATACACAATCTTTCCTCTTACCTTTGTTGGGTCAAGGGATTCAGGATAACATATTTGTCTGCCAATCACAAATGCATAAGGATATACATATATATGCTCAATTGAATAGCCAATATGTCAACATGAATCGGTTGCTTACGCAAGTTGAGCAGAGGCATTTGCAGCTTTAGCATCCACAGAATAAACTATAGGGTAATACTTCCTATCTGACAGGTTATTTGTGTTAAAGCTCGTGCCCTGTTTATAAACGAATTCCAAGAATCAAGATATAATGATACAGTTGAACTGTGTCGGTTGTTGTAGAGTGTAAATGGGACAGCTTTCTTGTTGCTCATATGCTAAACATAAGAGTTAATTGACTGGATCATCCACTATACTAACCTTGAATTCCTTGTTATTTCCAAGGACAACATTCGATGGAAACTCCCGATCAATTGTGCTAGCCGCAACGGTGAGAACCCACGGAGCTACATTTGAAGTTGTTCCGAAGCCAAGGACTTGTCCGGAGTTCCCAGCCGAGCAAACTACAAGAATGCCGTTCATAACAGCCTGAAAAGATCCAATTGCAACACCATCTCTGAAGTAAGGGATAGCAACCGCCCTTCCAAGTGAAATGGACAAAATGTCAACCCCATCTTGAATAGCAGCGTCGAAGGCAGCCAATATATCAGCATCATAGCAACCCGGCCAGCACACCTTGTATGAAGCAACTCGTGCATGAGGTGATCCTCCTTTAGCTGTCCCGTAGGCTGATCCTAGGAAATTGGCACCTGAAACAAAGCGACCACCAGCTGTGGATAGAGTGTGGGTACCATGACCATTAGTATCTCTTGCGGTGTTATTGGATGAATCAAGTGGACGGCCTAGAGCTGCTTCATAACCCTTGTTGAAGTACCTTGCTCCGATCAACTTCCTGTAAGTAATGACATTGATTTCGTTTTTTAGAACTTGTATCAAGAAGCATTTTTCACTGTTCTTAGTAATGTTAGAGAGCAGGTGAAGAAAGAAACCTATTGCATTTAACCCCATCATTTGTTTCACAATATCCTTTCCACCTTGTTGGAATTGGTCCCATTCCTTCATCTTCGAAGCTCTCTGATTCCGGCCAGACGCCTATCAATCAACCACGAATTAATCAAGAGAGAAAATTAAAATGTTACACAACTAATAAGAAGCTAAAAAAAGAAAAGATGACCATTCAAAAGCAGTTGCCGACCAGTGGATAGCTTAATGAAACATTTCGAAGATGTGTCATCATCCATAATACATTAAGGGCAGCCACAACGAGGATTTAAATATTAACGTTCTAGAGCTAATAAAATACATTAAGGGCAGTCTTTATGGACCATTCAAAGCTGAAGCTCGCTTGTCCAAAGATGAAACAAAGCAGTAGTTATGAAACTAATAAAATACACTTTACCAAGTCAAACACAAGTAAGATTACCAGTGTCAAGATTTCCAATAATTACGTCTTCACCAAATCTTGCCTTTAACCAGATTGAATCAGCAGGGATTTGTCCATTTCTCTCTAGTCCAAGAAACTCCCATGACCGAGTTGTATGCAACTGATTTACTTCATTTGGAAAAACTGATACAACTTCCGGACGGTCTACAACGAGAGGAAAGAACAGTCAACAATCAAAGATCCGAGTATATATTAGACTGTGAAATGAAGCAGAAGGAATGACAATATCATCAGCTTGCCATGTTTTCGTACTCGATAATTGATCCACTTCATCATCTTCGAGGGTTGCAGCAAAGCCATTGATATGACTTGTGTACGAATAAAATATTGCTTCTTTAGCTTTCTCCTTGCTGTTTAATTCACAATTTATCAGTACAGCATTGGAGATGGAATATTTATGAAACTAGTTGTCATTACCTTTTCAAACAAGAACCCAATAGATCATAGTAGGACTCGGTCATTCCATCATTCCCCAAGGTTGAAGGTTTAGAAGTGTGTGAATTTCTCCCGAGATACACCACATAAGACTGAACCATGGAAATCATATATATATTATCATTGGAAGAATAACAGAAAACATGCATAGTAGTTGAGGGTAAGTTTTAACACTACGGTGCTTAATTCCATGCTCTCTAGCGCCATCTTGTACATGTCAAGACCTTGGCATATACTCAGAACTTGGGCTAAATTTATTTTGATCATGGCAAGCAAAAGCATTGCATGAGTATAAAAGTAAGCAACTGAGAAAGCAAAGGACATGATGATCGAAGGTCAAGAACTGATATTACTTGCCTTTTTCACTGCTAATATTGGACTGATCTGTAGAAAGGACAAAAGGGAGAACAGAAGCAACAGAGAAGAAATAATCTTCATATTTCCTTTACTTTCTTTTTGCTATACAAATGAAAGGTTGCTAATTCTACCCTTTATATAGGATCGTTATCTGAAAATTATCTGCGAAAATGTCTTCGTAATTAACGAAATGAAGCGCGTATGAAGTTTTCAGATGTTAATACTGGTCAATAAATGGTAAGTTCTGCTGCTTAGTGGAGTAGTCAGATTAATAGTATATTATTGCAAGCCATGCAGTAGAAAATCTCAGGATTTGAGCAAGTCCAAGTATCATATGACCATGTAAGTGAGTAGAAAATGTCTGCGTTGCCGACTAGCGAAATGTATTAAGACATACTTGATTATTTTTAGGAAAAGTTACCTTTCAGACATCTATTAGGTTAAGATCAACAGGGAAATTTCCAAACTTTTGAAGTGGGTTATCCTGTCCTTTCCAGAATTAAAGATTCATGACTCGGATAATTAATTCTACACATCTCTTTCCCGGAAGAGATCAAGGTTGATGAACAAGTAGAGGACCTGCCATCTTGGCCAGTGCCCTCCTTGGTTTTTTTAAAAAAAAAAAAAATCTTCTCGGGAAGGGGATGAAGGAAACAGATCAAGACAGAGTCCCAACATGCAAGATAAGAGCTTATCAACATGCAAGTTTTGAGTATCAACCAAAAATTTAATTATTTTTAAGTATAGACCAACAATTTAATTGACACCATCACACGCTGTTGGAGTCACTTAAAAACTATTTTTAAGTATCAACCAACAATTTAATTTTCTATTAAATGCATAAATGCATATGTGTGTGTATTTATTTATTTTATTTTATTTTTATGTGATTTTAAAAGTTTTGATAACGAAATATAACAAAAAAATAGTATTCAATTTGTGCAAGTTTAAACATAATTTTTTATCTGACTATAAAAAAAAATCTAAGATTTTACATAAAACCTTCTAAAAAGCTGTCGGGTTAAAATCTCAGAATTTTCATCCTCCCCCATTAGAAGTGACCGAACTTGGATGATTCAGTTTTTTCATATTGGTTTTGTTCTTGGTCAAGTACTATTTTTTCAAGGTAGTTTGAGTAGATTTTATTATTTTTTGGGTGAAATATATATATATATATATATACACACACACACACACACACCACGGTTTCTATAGTAAAATTAATTTTTTACCCTTGAGTGGAGAAAATTTAAGCCTTTAAGCTGCTTTTTCTTTTCTTTTCTCTTGCTCAATGATCATTAAAAAATTGCATGGGGGTGTATACATGCTCTTTTACCACTAAAATCAACAAAATTTAAAATCATTGACCAAGAAATTTCTTGATCTTTCACAGGTTTCGTAAGAGTAAAAATACTTCTTTGCATATCAAACAAATATTGAGTTGTTGGACAATGGTATTTCAGGTTTTTCCACTTTCCATATACATAGTAAAAGGATGTTTTTAACCTTAGAAAAGACCAAAAAAAAAAAAAAACTTTACTTTTGGGGGTATTTTGGTATTTTCAAATGGGTATTTTGTGTAACTAAGAGTATCATTAGGGGTGTTTTGGTATTTTTCATGTTTTGTTTTTACTTTTCTAATCAAAAAGTTGTTGGCAAGTGTGGAATACGCGCCAACGAGTGAGTGGTGTCCGCGCCTTTCAGGTGAAGCGTATGACACAACCCGATGGTCAAATCTGGCTATCCGCCATCTTCATGAATGCGCGGTCGTGTTCTCTTCCACATGGTGTGGCGCGTGTAGCTTTATGGTGGTTGGATTGCCACTAATGACTGATTATTTTTATTTTTCCTTTCTTTTCTCTCTCCTGACAGCTAAAGTACATAATTATCATCTTTGTTTGTTATTTTTCAATTTTAGTCCTCATTCTTTGAATTTCTTATTTCGTCCTTATTTCTTTTATAGAAGTTTTGTTTTTTTTTCAATTTTGTCATTCAGTTGCAATTTCTCATATGTTTTATTTTTTTCAATAGTAATAATATTTATTTTAGTTTGGTCCTTTTTCGTTTGGTTTCTTATTTGTTTCATTTGCCCTTTTATCAAAGATTTTATGATTTTTTATTTTATCATTCAAAACAAGTTTATGTTTTTTGTTATAATAATAATAATAATAGTGATAGTATTAATACTAATAATGGTAATTGTAATTGTTGTAATAATAATAGTAGTAATAGTAATAGTAACAATAGTTTATTATAATGGTTGTAGTAGTTATGATATAAATAATTGTGGAGATGATAGTAATAATAGTAATAATTGTGATGATGATGATGATGATGATAATTGTGATAACAATAGTAATAATTATAATAATAATAGTAATTGTGGTTATAACAGTAATAATAATGATGATGATAGTGATAGTGATAAAAATAAAAATAATAGTTATATTAATTATAGTTGTAGTGATAATAATTATAAAAATAGTATAAACAATAATAATAATAATAATAATAATAATAACAATGATAATAACAATGATAATAATGATCACGATTATAATACTAATAATAATTATGATATTACTTCTTGATTATACTAGTAATGGTGATAACTGTAATGATAGTGATAATATTAGTAGTAGTAATAATAATAATAATAATAATAATGAGAATGAGAATGAGAATATTAATTGTTATTGTTGTTATTATTATTGTTGTTATTATTATTATTATAGTGATAATTCATCATTCAATGTTAGATTTGTTAGGAATTGAGTTTCATTGTTTTTTCATGTATAGTATTTTTTATCTAATATCCCGGATTACTGGTTTGAAAAATTTATATGGTTTGACGTTCTTTTTTTTTTTTTAATTTTATTGTTTAATATTGGTTTTTAAATATAAAAAAATCATTTAAATTTTTTTAAAACCAATTAAATAAAATAATTTACATCAAGTTAATTCTTAAAGATTTATTATCTTGCCTGGTTTATACCATTGCAAAAAAAATTCATCATGCTCCTAATAATTGTTTTATATATATTTTTATAAACATGGTTTCGGCGGTCGTATAGCGCGCAAGTTAACTATATATATATATATATATATATATATATAACACCGTCGTTATGTAAGCTGAAAGGTCGTGGTAAAAGTGAATCTGGAGTGTGAGGTAACAAAATTATTATTGTTGCTTGTCCGTCCAGAGATTTAATTATATATATGAAACACCGTCGTTATGTAAGCTGAAAGGTCGTGGTAAAAGTCAATCTGCAGTGTGAGGTAACAAAAAACTATTAATTGTTGTCTTGTCTGCCTTCCCAGCAGGAAAGTGTAGAGGAGGCTGTAATGTCCATAAACACATAAAGGTGAGGTCATAAAATTATCACACCAGACAAAGCTAAAGTTATAGAATCTAGTTTCAGTAATTATTAGTAATAGTCAAAGATCCTTCACTAATTACCAGGTCAAAGTACCATCGGAAATAGAAACAAACTTTTGTGAGGACGAGTGAAATGTCTAGAATCAAATGTTATATTATATGCAGAACTGAATTAAAACTTTACCACCATTATTTACAGTAACTAGCAATGCTAGGGTTTATCGACGATATTTTCTTCTGTTTTTGTTTCAACAGCTTCTGCGGTGGATCACAAATACAGTCCCTTTATCTTGATTATCACACAAGTTCATAACATCAAACAGCAATGATTGCATTTATAAATACTTAGAAACACTGTTATTGTTTCTAAGCTAACTGGGTCTAGTTCTATTCTATGATGTGGATGAGGCCAGTTTCGAGCCAACTGAAGCATCAGAGTTTTCATGTTTCTTCTAGAAGTTTTTCATTGGTTTCTTTGAGCTCCTAAACTTCATTTTTTAGCTGGTTCAGAACTCTAATAGCATCGTATAGTATGACAGGTCTGTCAATTTTGGTTGGTCTTCCAGGTTGCGAAACAGAGCTCAAATCTTGAAACCTATCATTCAATCTCTCCCTCCGCAACTTCTCGTGGCAAGCTTTGATCGCTGCTCTGCTACATGAATCAGTGCGCCCCCTCTTCCGTGAGCATTCTTTGACTTGTGTAATAGCACCACCATTAGCGGGCCCAATAAGATATCCAAGTGACTATCGTCCCCCTCAATTTAATCTATTGCTTCCATCTTCTTCTTTTTAGGATTTTGGTTTTGACGGTCTAAGAGAAGTCTTGGGTTTTGGATTTGCTGTTGTGCTGCCGCACCGCTACCAGGTGGACTTAAAAATTGATGACTTTCCGAACAAACTCTGGCCCCGTCTCTCCCCGCAAACTCAGCCCTCTCTCAAATCGTTCCTCCTCCCCTGTCTCTAGCAACAATCCGTTAAACCGAGCACCAAGAAGCTGTGCGACACCGTTTCTGAGCTTGCTTCCGAGATTTTTCCCTATAATGGCTGGCCTAAGCTTTCGCCGTTTATGTTTCAGTGTGTGACGTCAGATTCTGTAATCTTTTTAATTCGTTGTCAAACAGATAGCAGAAACCCAAGAACCTAAAAAACAAGCAAGAACGAAAAGCGAGAGAGGCAGGCAGCGCCCCCACCACCCAAAAAACATTTTAAATTTTTTCATTAGATAATTAAGTGAGGTGTTAACTCTCCAGATCATGCATGCAATCTTGCCAAACAGGTTTGCGTTTTAGTTTTTATCTTTGCGTTTATTCTGTCTTCTAGGTGGTTGCATTCCATATATGGTTCCTTTCATTGACCAAGATATACACATAAATTATTTTTCAAGTCATTTATAATAATTTTACTTTATTTTTATATAAAAATAAAATAAAAATAACATGGCAAAATTTGATTGATATAATTTTTTTTATTTTAAAAAGATGGTCTTATTAACATGAATTAAATGTAACTTTACTTTTGATTTTTTATTTACTCTTGACCGACATGAAAAGAAAAAAATATAAGGTCATTACCTTGTGTAGCTCTAATATAAATCTTGCAGCTGATAAAAACACAAATCATGAGTAAAATTTTTCTACAAAAAAATTGAAGCAAAGCCACCAATTAATTTATCTTTCATCAAATAAAACAAGATAACTTAAATTTAAAATCTATTTTTGTTTTATTTTGAGATGTTTGTTGATAATTTGATGAGGTTTTTTTTTTATAATTCTACCAGTTTTGCTCATTTTTTTTCTCAAATCTGCTAGTTCTACCAATTGTTTTTTAAATTCTTGTTATGGTGATTTTTTTCTAATTAATTAGATATATTTTATTGGTTTGTTTTGATTATGCTTAAATTTTTTTTATATTTTGTTTTAAGCAAAGCCACCAAAATTATCAATTTTTTCTCACGATATATGTTTTGATTTTAGAACATGACATCCAATCATGTACCCAATCATCCAAAGTTAAAGAACATGTCATCGATTGCTGATTTATGTCAAGGATTGATTGAAATAGAAAAATCAACAATTTATCCGCTAGTTGACAGGTTGATTCGACTTATTTTGACTCTTCCTGTTTCGACAACAACTACTGAAAGAGCCCTTTCAGCGATAAAGATTGTTAAAACAAGACTTCTCAATCGGATGGAGGATGATTTTCTTGTAAATTATTTGATTGTCTATATAGAAAAAGAAATTGTTGAAAGATTCACAATTGATATAATAATCGATAATTTCTATTTATGAAAAAACAACGAGCACAATTAAAATAAATATGTAAGAATCATTCTTTATTATTTTTTGCTTTATTTCAAAGTTTATCAAACATAAATAATGATTCGTTTTAGCTAATGTTTCTTATGTATTTTGTATGTTTATATTTGATTGATATAAAGACCAACAACATTAAAGTAATAGATACATTATGAAGATGAAATTAACTTCATTGCTTTGACTCAATTTGGTTTTGCTTCAAACCTTTTACATTATAATAAGGTTATTACATGTTTGTAGTAAGTTATTTGAATAAAACTAAATTATGCAGGTTTTGTTTTACAACTCATATACAATAAATTAAAATAAATATTATATCTTGTTATATTAATTTTGACCCCCCCTAATAAATAATTCTACCTCCGCCCCTGGAGGCAGGTGTCTTGGGATAATGTAACATCAGTGAACACAGTTAAATTTGTGTTTTTAAAAAAATACTTTTTTTATATTTTTAAATTGTTTTAAAGTGTTATATAAAAAATATTTTTTAATGTATTTTTAAGTAAAAAATATATTAAAATAAAAACCATTGTTACAATTTCAAATATCCTTTAAAAAAGGTGAGTGTGATTGGAAAGGGAAAATTTGCTTCCATTTTAAAGGGCTCGGTTTGATTAATGAAGCAAGTAAGAAAAGAGAGAAGGTTTAGCCTGAAGAGAGAAAATGAATTGTGTAGTAATAATTATTTTTCATGTTTTAATATATATATATATATATATATATATATATATATATATATGAAGATATTATTGGTTTTTTTTTTTTGTTGATTTTCAAAATTTATTTTAACCGGGTTGCAAAGTGTAATATTTAAAAACTTGATTATAAAATAAAAATGATTAAATTATATGATGTTAAAGGTAATTTACTCAATAAAAAATGATAATAATATTGACTATATAATAATAGCTGTTATGGTAGTGAAAATGATGATAATAATAATAAAATATTATTTATTTTAATAAAAAGATGTTGATAATAATCACATCATTGACGGTTGTGATAGTCTTAGAAGGTTTTATTTAACGGTGGTGGGGAGGTAGTGACAAGGCGACTGTGGTAACGGTTATGAAAAATCATGGTCGTATAATAATAAAACAATAATTAATAAGGTAGCGAGCAGCGATGGAATGGTTGTGCTAGCAACATTCATGACTATCCTGATAATGTGAAGGAAAATATTTTCCACTTCAAAGGTTAAAATATTTTTCTCCAAAAATTGACTAAATATATTTTAAATATTTGTTTCCCAGAACAAACTTTTAGAGATGCAAAACATCATTGCTTGGGGTTCAAGGTGTTCAGCTAACATTATAACAGTAGTTATTTTTTAAAATAATTTTTCATTTAAAATAATATTTTTTATTTTTTAAAATTTATTTTTTATATATACAAAAACACCCAAAACAAAACTAATTTAAAACATAAAAAAAATTAATGTAAACAAAGACACCCTAAATCGCAAGGTCGAACAATATTGCGTTTCATCAACAAACAGAAGTTCCTGGTAGTCGATCACCCCTATACACTCCACTGTCAGTGCCTAGTTTTTGAGGTCCACCACCAAAACTGGCATAAAAGCTGGTTCACCTGGAAAAAGAATGCAGGTGGCCTGGCAGTAATGTTAATCCACAAGTTGCTCAAAACAATGGAGCACAAGGGACGTAGAGAATGAACGGGGAGCAAGCTACCTTAACTATCAGATTATGCTTTTTGTTTGCTGTCAGTTGACACATAAAATCATATTTACATATCTGAGACCTCTCCGCATGAAGTAGCTGCTAACAGATGGCAATAAATGATTTGATAATATAAATTGCCATATAGAACTTGAGAATGGAAATGATGTTCCTAAGTTCACTAAAAACCGTAATCCCCATTGTGATACTTGTCTTCTGGATAATAAGACGCGTTGACAGTATTTCCTCCAAATTTCCTCCCATTTAGTGCATTTCTTGCATTTGCACAGCTACTGGTATCGGAATACTCCAAGAACACCTGCAAGAAACACGAGTACAGGGTTGCTATAAAATATCTCATATTCTCTGGTGCATCTAACTTCATTAGAACAGTTCCTCTTCCTTTCAAACTGGGCAGTAAACTTGAAAATTTGTAGAATGAATGGCGGATGCTTTCCTAAGTATTGGTATACTTGTGAAGAAAGCTAGACAGATCTCAACACTATATATACAGGACGTTTAAAACAGATGCAGCACAAGAAAACCAAATACCTTTCCAGCACCAGATATTTGCTCTTCAGTCTGACTTGGGCGAGGAATAACAACATTGATCAAGGTTCCTAATCACAACCAAGCACATATTATTATTTGCAATATGCAGTCATAAACTGCACAAACAAAAGAACTACATACATAAGTTGTGTGGTTCAGGGTCAATAATTGGATGTAAAGTGTTAATGAATGAACTGTCATGGGTGTAAGAAAGCAGTTGAAGGGTGAAGTGTTAAAAATGTCTAGTTTTTGTGTAATAAATTAAGCATAATGGTAGGGTGCAATTTAAAAATAATAAATTAAATTAAATACAATTTTAAAAAATAAATATAGAATATCGATGGGACTCAATATTAGGTGTAAGAAAAAGACAAGAATGAATGATGGTTTGAATAAAAATTAAATAGAGAAATTAAGTGTTAACCCCTTAAAGTTTTTCCCATACCCCTAAAGTTTCCCAAACAAGGTTAAAAGAAGTTAAGGTTAACAAGCGAAGACTCAACCCCCTTTAACCCAAAACCAAACACAGCCTTGTTAGAAACAAGCATAATAGCAATTTCCATGATAAGAACATTTTTCTGCATGGCAACATATAGTCTGTCCTAATCTACAAAAGTAAATTTTCATCATTATGTGCATACCAAATTTACAACATTCTTCCCGCATATCTTCTAATATTTCTTCATACTCTTCATCATCTGCTAGTACTTCCATTGCGATTGCCTTTATCAGAAAGAGGATAAAAGAGAATTAGATTTATCAATCATTCAGTCAGCATACATCCATTAAACCAAGGATGAAAAAACTGATGGTTAAACAAGGTGTACGTGAGAAGGATGGATGATCTAAGTTCACTGGTGCAATATGCAAATATCATATACATGGGGACAAACATCTGGAATATCATGGCATGCATTATCTGGGGATGAAGGAACTGGGACAAGTGAAGGAAGAACATCAAAGTGCTATAGAAACAAGCTTCCCTTCTGAGCATTCTGGAGATCTGTTTATTTCCTCTTCTTCTCCCCCATTCTTTAAATAGAGGGTTATGGTAGTGGTAAGAGTAAGAGTAATACTAGTAAAGAAGAAAATAAAATCACAAACTAGAAAAAAGATATATGGCACCTCAGTTAAGCATAAAACTTTAGATGGAGAGTGTGAAGATTCCGCCAATGGTATCCCTACTCCAGGAAGATTCATAACACCAGCTTGCAGGGCCATTTTCTGCAACCCAAATCCATATGAGAGCCCCAATCATAGTTTTAAGAGTAAATAAAACAGAAGAAACGTATTCTTTTACCTGGATAGCTATATGTTGCTGAGCTTGAGCTAATATATTTTCCTGTTCTGACCTGGACTGCCCACCACTGTTTCAGGAAACATGCATCCACTAAGTGTACAGAAATAATGAACTAAAAATTTAATGCACAAGTATAATCTGAAACCACACATGCACATTTTCTCATACCTAAGGGTCTATGGAACAAACAGCAGGTAGGTGCAGTACAAGAAATTTATGTTTCTCTGAAACCAATTTTTCATGTCCCTTCATGCTTTACTATTTCTTCTCAATTTTAATGAATACAACACATTCTTCATTCCTTTCTTTATTGTGGCTTGTTTTCACATCACCTGATTCGTGTGAAACGAGGGATGGAAAAATGAATTTCATTGACAGAAATGCATTAATTTATTGCCTTCAGTTTACATCCACAGGTCAAAATGAGCCCGTTTAACTTAACTGGCCTTAACGTGTGGATTCTCAAAATGAAAAAACATCTTCAACTTAAACAAGGAAGTCCATGGGTTAATTATTCTCAAGTCTCCCCCCCGCCCCCTTCTCCCAAGACACTTCCCAAGACACGCATGTACATCTTTTGTCTCAATCATTGAGTGATACATGAGATTCACTTATACCCATCAAACTTCAAGAGTTAGAGAGGCACACTGTCCACCCTTTGCTCATAGCCTTTGACAACAGATGCGATACAGAGACAACCAGCTGCATCGCCAAAGTTGGCAATGTCCCCTCCACAGTCCAAACAACCCTACCAGTTAGGTGTGTGATGGTAGTGAGATTAAACAAATTGCACAAAAGAGCCATGACACCTCTGAGAGGGTTAGTTTTTTTCTTTGAGGTCTCAAGAAAAGTCATGGACTGCTATTTTGTGCATCTCTCATGTTCCAGTCATGTCTAGATATTCCTTGAGCTTCTTTTTATCTCCAATATCTTATTTGGCTTCTAGTGTATATGGGGATTAATAAACCTAGAAAGGTTAAAACAGAATCACGGTCAACAAAAGCAAAGATTTCTTGCTTTTCACTGAAAATAAAAATATAAAGGCCAAATAAGAATACAATTGCTATTTGATTGAGAAAAAATATCTTCATCCCCCTTTGAAACCAATCAAATTTATCTGAATAATTCCTCAAAAGTTTTATGTTTCACATGACCCACTTAACACCAATCAAAATTATTCATGGGGACATCCTCCAATCAGCAATCCATACTGATTCATTAGAAGATCAGTACAAACACACACTTGTACGCGAATGCACATTTTCTGTTCCCATTGCACAGTTTCAACATTAGTGAATCTCAAATGCAAAACATAAAACACCTCTTGTTCTCCCTGTAAAAGCACAAATTTTAATATTCGCACTGTACAAACACACACTTGTACGCGAATGCACATTTTCTGTTCCCATTGCACAGTTTCAACATTAGTGAATCTCAAATGTCACTTATCATTTTGGAATCTAAAAATCCAAAGTCTAAAATTTATCATTATTGCTGAAGTACAAGGAAATCAGCAACACAATAAGACTTCACTTCCAGTAAGCTTGAGAGACCAGATTGGTTTTAAATGACACTCCTGTCATAGACAGGCATAATTTCCACCAGTGCCAATTTTGGAAAAAAATCAGGGACTACCAAGTTTTGTAAAAAGAAAATCTGCACAAACTGACAAGCCTGCCCTATAAAACCATAGCAGTACAAGCATGTAGAAAGGTAGCATAAAAAAGGAGCATAAATTTTGATGCATGCATGAGGAATGATAGTGTAAATTCCAGGCAAATCTTGGCTCATTTGACTAAAAAGACTAACCTTTCAGTACCACGACGGACAGTTAAAGTTTTATCTCCCATTTTCAAGCCATTTAGAGCAGCACATGCAATATCAGTCACTGCAGGATCCTGAAGAGCTTGCACATTATTTCACCAGTAAGGAAAAAAATAAATGACACCCCAACATTATACCCTAGTATTTATATATATAATCTAAAACAAGCAAGACAACAAAGGTTTTAACAACCAATTATAAATCCAACCTCAGATGAGAAAAGCTATATTGAATTTCAGCAATCAAGATACTATTCAGATCAAAACATAATATGATTTAGCTGTTGAGACAGATACCAAATGAATGTAATGCTTGAATTCACTCACCTGATAGACACAGAAACCATATCCTTTAGAGTTCCCAGTGTCTCTGTCCTTCACAAGGTCAAAACCACGGAGAGGTCTGCATAGATCAAAGGCAACCATTGCAACAGTTAAAACATCTATTTAGCATACCGACTAAAAGAGATTAGATTAATAAATATGAAGAGCAAAAAACACAGAAGACCATTGCAGCAAGAAAATTGAAAATGAAAGACAAATGTGGTTGAACTTCATACCCGAAAGACTCTAGCAGCTCTCTTATCTGTGTCTCGGTAAAGTAATATGGCAATCCACCCACAAAGACACGATCAGGCCCTTCTGCTCCGCTAATTGTACTGAAAATCAGATCATAAATAAGGAGACCAAAAGTAAAGGAAGATCCTTCAGCTCAATGTAAAATCCATCTGTGCTGATGCAAATGGACAATGGCGTATTATACTAAACAAAAACAATAACACAATCAGCAAGACAAACTCCTGCTGAAATTAAATAATCATTAATGCCATATTAATGCAAATAGATGCTTAGCCAATCTTCAGATTAATAATGATGAGGAACTTGCTTACCCTGGTACGAGACCAACAGCGGCTAAGTTAAGGAGAGGACTTGGTTGACTAGGACCTAGTGTTGCAGCCAATGATGGATTATAGTCTGTAGGCCTCCGAACTCTCACAGCAACCCCCTGGAAAGATCAAAGATGCATGAACTTTATGAGATCAAAGATCAAGCAAAGTAGTAAGGACAAGTAGAAATGAATTTATGAGATTCACATCCATGAAAATGAAGGCAATAAATATTAAAGCATATAGAAACTTTTTACCCAGCTCTTCCCCAAAACATCTTAAATTCAAGCCCCACAGCATGTGGATAAAAAGACCACCAAAATATATCATTATCCTAACCAAATATTTGCGATAGTTCACTCTTGCCAAATAGCATACTAGGTCATTTCATGAATAGTTAATCGTTGTCAAAGGATACACAAGAGCTTTTATACATCTAAAAGCACATTTTCTTGATGAATAAGATAATAAGCTACAACCTACTTAACCATCTCCTGCTAATACTTCTGCTAGCTGAAGCGCAAAGTCTCACACATAAAAGAAGTTAACGATGGTCAACAAGAAAAAATTTGGCAAGCATAGGTTTAAGAAAACTAATGTGTATCATCTTCAGTATCAAATCCATATGCTAAATGAGTCTTATCCATCAAACTAACATTTTCCATTTAATATTAAATTAATACACCTGTAGTTTGAGGAAAGAATTATATAATAATGCAAAATATCACATATTGCTCCTTTACTAACACTATGTGACAAGAATAAAGGAAAAGAGTTTAAAATCATTTGCCTCAAAAATAATTCCATCTAATGTCATTGCATTGCTTGCTTCTTCTACAGTTCTCATCTCCACGAACGCGAACTTCTTCTCATGATTTATGTATACATTCACCACAGCATCACCTGCAAGTGAAAACATCGGATTGTGCACCGCGATTAAATGAAAATGTTAGAAATACATCCAGAGGAACTCTAGTAAAGACATTGACAAGCTCAACTACCTGGACCAGCAGCATTTCCTCCAATTGAAGTCATAACATGGCTGAAGAATGTTGCGATTGTCTGTTTCAAAACATAAGAAACCATTTAATGCTCCGATACTGCAAGGAAATCACCCTAAATACTGGTAAGAAACAAGAAAAGAAATATTCAAAAGATTCAAAATGATAAATCCAATCTCTTGACTGAAACCAGTCATAGAACATCATGAACAGACAACCTTAAGAAAATATAATATTATATCCCCTCAATACATAACAGCGAGAATGTTAGACCCTGACATGTAGCTATATCTACAAAATTTTCTCAAAGAAATCATTGGACATGGAGCTTTTAAAACAAGATGTCTTCAAAGATCAACTTATTGAACTAAACTTGTAACAAAATAATACTGCTTGGAAAACAATTAGCCTTTTGAATGCTACAAAATCCTTTTACAACATTCGTCTTAGAATTCCCAAGGCATTGGTCCTTGCTAGTTTTTTAAAATCAAATAACAAGAGGGATAACTCGTAGAATGCACTCACAACATAATAACCATGAAAATTATAAGAGATAATTAAAAAAAAAAGTTGCAGTTTAAGAAGATGCTGGCAATTTCACATAGGAAACAAAGATGGTGACAGAAAGACAATGTGAGAACAAACACAATCATGTATTTATAAAAGCATTTTGCAATGCTCAAATTACAAGTTCTAAATGTTGAATGTAAACATTTTATAAATGTATTTAATCGCACAAACAGCAAACCAAAAAATGAGATTGAACCTGTTCGTTAGCCAAGGGGGGGAGACCACCAACATATACACGCCGTGCATGCCTTGTAGCCTATAAGATAGAAACATAGAGAATACGTGACAGAGATTCCATAGATAGATACTATTTACAGCTACTTAATAAGCAACATTGCATATCCACCTGCTGGGTCATGGCATGGGCAGGCATTAATGGAAGAACTCCAAACTGTAACACATAATAAGAGAAAATCATATGCACAAAAGTGCACGACATATACATCAATACAAAAACAATGAAAGTTGTGAAGTGCACCTGTGTTGTTCCAAATTGTAAAGTGTTCTGCATCATTCCTGGCATTGTTTGAGGAACACTTGGCAGATGCCCAGCATCATTAACTAAAATGAACAAGTAATTATAGAGGAATAAGTCAGGGAGCCAAAAAGATGAAGAAATTCTGCTATATATAGATTAAAAAAAAAAACCTGCTAATAAATTTAATGACATCAGATGTATGGAAGTTCAGAGTTATCAACTTCGTCATAAAGCTAGATAAAGAAGCCTATCTCATACCTAAATTACACGATTCAAATAATAAAGAAATGAATTCCATCTCTGGAGATGCCAGGGAAATATTTGTAAGTCTACCAAATGGCACTCTTGTCAGTTGAGGACGAACAAGATCCAGCTAACTGATGCATTGTTCTCTGTTGACCATTAATCTACAGTGGTCACTCCGATGGGTAGCAGGGTGGGACATGTAGCCCAACATTGCCTTCTTACCCAAGTGATAAACATAAACACAAACAAACAACAGACAACAACCAAACAACAGAATGATGCTTCTTAGTTTTGGTAGTAAACAATAGATAAAAACTAAAAGGAAATGAAATTAAGGGTCTTTCAAAATAAAAATTAAAAATTGACTGGAATGTGGCGGGCAATAGCAGACTGAAAATATAATACTTTAAGAAACCACTTTACTTGAATGGAAGAACCTATGTATACATGAGGCAGAAACTAGATGCGGACCTGTCACTGCAGCACCAGGAAGCATGCCCACCATAGATGGAGCCATGTCAAAACCACTTTTCCGCTTGCTGTCAACAAAATTAACCTTAAGAACGTCATTATGAAACAATATAATCTTTAAGAATTATTATTTGAGCTTTGACATTTCAAAAAATTTAGATTAATGTTCCATACAAGAATAAGATAATCAAAAAAGGTAATTAATCAGAAGAACAGGGGAGAAAAGAAAGGAAACAGCAATAAAATAAAAAAGATTAAGTGATGCTGACAACAAAGGAAGCAAGATTAATGTCTTGAAGTAGATAAGGATATTTCTGTAATTTTCAGATTTGATGGAAAATCTAAATGTTTTCCAGGTCTAGGTTACTTTCTATTTAGTATTCTATTAGTTCTAAAGTAATTAGTTTTATTAGGTTTTTCCTATTCTACATAGATTTCTTATATAGAAAAATAAGTCTTTGTTGGACTAGGAGTACCAGCATCTCTATATAAAGGTTAGTAGTCTTTCAATATTTTAGTGACAGTTGATGAATTAAATTATAGCAATTTTCTTTTGATTGCGACTCAAACTCCCCTTGAGTGTGACTCCTAAGAGCCTAGCTGTGAAGCTTAGGTTTTTCCATCCTCTAGGTGTGACTCCGAGAATCTATATGCATCCTTCCTCACATTCTAGCATTAATCCACAACATTACAACCCTAAACAACCTCTAAGAGTCAGATTCAGAACAGAATCCCAAGGCTGTTCTGCATCATTAAGATAGCCAGAAGTGGCGCACCTGGAAATTCATATGATAGAAAAAGCAGATTAGAATGGTAAATCATAGTAAAAAGTTGCAGTTTTACTATGTGTAAGTGAACTAAGTGCAATTTTAACCACAACAGCAACAGAAATTGCAGTTATTCAGTGCTATGAGAAACTTTGATTGTATTGAACACCAGCAAACCTATAACAGGGTTCGATAGCCCCCACTTTCCAATAGCTGTTTAAATTAATTAAAAGGACCAGCTAACCAGTAAACAAGCCAGCAATCTACCCAATACATTTCATTACAAGGATCAATCTCACAATACACACACACACACACATGTATGTATGTATGTTGCACATTAACATTACAGAAATCACATACCTTTTTGAAGGAGAACGCGACCTAGATCGATTCTGAAATCTACCCTGCGATTGAGAACTTGATCTATTTCCATTCCTTCTGTCTCTATCACCATCATAATCACGGTTCCTGTGAAAAGAGCAATTATATTCATAATCAAAATATCATTCCCACGCAAACAATCATCCTAAAATAGATAAATAGCAATAATCTCATATCTAATGAGCTCAAAATTCAATTAAATATATCCGAACAATGATAAAATAACACGACAATGAACTTCATATAGCAAAAAAAAATTTGCGAAAATTCTAACCTATGATAATTTCGATCGCGGCTACTTCTTTCATGACGGTCAAAATCACCAATTTTTTCTCTTCTTCTATCATCCCTCACACTTCCATCCTTAGAGCCTCTATGATAGCGGTCATGATCTTTTTCCCTGCCGCGAGTCCTTGACCTATCATGTTCAGATTCACGAGAACTGTGCGTCTAACATAAGAAAAAGGGACATAAATTATCTACGGAAAATGAAAAGGGCGTGTACTTCTAGTACAGTTAGAGTTTTAAAATTTGTAGAGAAGAAACAAAGAAGAAGAAGAAATGGTGGTACCCTGTAACGGGAGACGCGATCAGTGTGATCATCGCCATTTTCATCGAATCCTGCTTCGTTAGAAGACATTGTAGCTTAAATTTTGAGAAATCAAGAACCCTAATTTTGATTTTGATTTGAACCTTGGCTTAAATAGAGAAGAAGTGAAATGGATTAATAAAAAGCCTGTCTTGCTCGCAATTGCGTGATAAGCCCAGATAACAATTAAAATAGAAGCCCATGTTCAAGGCTTAAGCTTGGTTTTCTTATGTAAAGGGCTCAAATGGCTTACCTTGTTTCACCAGTAAATTATTATTATTATTATTCAGTCCTCGATTCTTGCTTATTTATTATAACTGCTAGTTTCTTAAAAAATATAAGACGAATGAAAGAGCTAAGGTGGTGTTTGGTTTATTGTTTCTTTTTTCTTAAGAAAAAATGTGTTTAGTCACACTGTTGTGTGCATTTATTTTTTACTGTGAACAACTTTAATAATTATAACAGATTTTGTAAACAATAAAATTTAAATTTATGTTATTATTTTGAATTTCTTATATAATATATTAATTATTAACATTATCATATCATCATTTTTATTATTATCACAACAATAATTATTGTTATAACTTATAATACCATTACCACTATTATTATTGTTGTTGAAATTATTGTTTTTATTTTTCTTCACTATTATCGTCTTTTTTTATTATTATTAACGTGGATGTCTGGGCTAATTTGCGTGCACCTCGACTAATCTTACGAGCCCTGAAGTTAACAACCATGTAAGCCTCCAGTGACCATTATATTAGCAACCACAGATCTCGAACCTGAAACCACATGAAGAGCAAACTTCTTAATCCTAAATTTTTATCACCATACCACCTACTAGATAATTTTATTATCGTCTTTGTAAACATTATTGCCATTACAACTAGAAACTATCACCCCTATCTACAAAATCCTCACAAGTATATTATGAATATTTTTTATGCTATTGTATTATTTCTTCCACCTTTTATCATATCATCGTCACCGACCATAATTATCATTATTTATTAATAAAATAGCAATAACAAAAAAAATGTTGCAATCTCAAAAGTTAGTGGATTGATTTTTTGACAAAAAAAATCAAATAGTGACGTAGAAACATGAGTAGATGATACGTATTTTAATGCAGATTATAACATAGCAAATACATAAAAAGTGTTGCGATCTTAAAAGCTCCCAAACAACCTAACAAGGAAAGTAGTAATATAACATCTCAAGGAAGGAAGGTGTCGCTGATTTGTCGATGCACTAGTATCTGCAATACTTAGGATTTCTTACACTCTGGCATTGATGCAAACTGCTTTTTTTTATTACAAAATAATATTTATTGCAATATTATTTTTTAAACTAGGTATTTTTTAGAATTTATATTTTCTTTTTCATTCCATCTTATAGTATTTAGTTGATTAGAGTTGATTAGAGATTAAGCATTATAATTTATTGTGATTTGCTTTATATATGGTTATCTCAATCTCTTGATCCATATTACGAGGTTAGTTGGTTAGCCTGGTTGACTCGATTTTTTTCTGTTTTTTTTATTTTTTTTCAGCTTTCAACATTGAGTTGATTACTTTTTATAAGGTTATTTTGATCTTATAATCTAGGTCACGAGTTTTGCAGATTAACCCGAGTTGACTTGGATCATTTTATTGTGTCTTTTTTTAAATTGAATTTTTTTTCTAATTTCATCATTCAACAATGATATTGGGAAGTAGGTTTTATAATTTGTTTCGATTTTTTTCTATTGAGTTATTCTAGTCTCATGACCCGGGTCATGGGTTTTGTGGGTTAACCCAAGTTGATTATGGTTTTTTTTTTTTTACTTTTTATGAGGTTATTTCAATCTAATGACATGGGTCATGGGTTTGACAGATTAACTGATATTGACTCAAGTCATTTTTTTATCATTTTTTTAATTGAATTTTTTTTAGTTTCATACTTCAATATTAGGTTGATTGGAATTGATCTTTATAATATTGTTTTTCAATTTCTTTTTATGAGGTTATCATAATCTCATAACTCAAGTCATAAGTCATGAGTTTAGCAAGTTAACTCAGGTTAAATCGGATCCTTTATGGTCCTTTTTAAATTATTATTTTTTCAATTTCATCCTTCAACATTGAGTTGATTGGGAATTGGGCATCTTAATTTGTTTTGATTTACTTTATATGGAGTTATCATAATCTAATGATCTAGATCGTGGATTTAGTAAGTTAACTCGGGCTTACCCAGATCGATCAAATATGTTGTCGTCTTAATATTTTAAAAAAATAATATCATCTTGATTTTTTTTAGTCCAACTATATTTTTTATGATCATTTGGGTTGCATTTAGACTCTCTAAATCAATCGAGTCACATTGAATCAAATCTTATATAATTTAATTTTTTTTACTAAAAAAACATCAGCGATTTCTTGATATTGTTTTTACTTTAAAAAAATTGAACAACCAATCTTGTCTTCTCTACAATCCCCTTGATTTTTCATGTTGCTTACACAAGAACTGCTCTGTGGGAAATGGCACCTACTATGTATTATGGCCTCTTCAATGTCTGTTCCAATATTGTTTTTTTTTTTTTTTTTTGGATATGAGGAATGATACCTTCTCCATCACAGCTGTTTTCATCTCTAATGATCAGATGTTTTGCTTTATCTATAATTTTTGCCGGTTTCCACAGGCAGAGTTTACTTATTTTGTTCTCTTAATGTTTGTTTTCACAAGATGCATTCCGGTATTAATTTCCTCTGAATTTCATCCCATTTAGTTCATTTCTTGCCTCTGCATAGCCAGAGTGTCGGAGTACTCTAGGAACACCTGCAGAGAATAAAAGTGTAAAATTATTTTGGGAAAAAATTAAATATTTTTTCTTGTATGATACACGAAACTAGGGTGAGAAACGTTCCAATTCCTAATAAAGTTGGTAATCAAAAGAATTATAGAATGAATCCTTATGAAATTATTGATATACTCGTGAAGATAACAAGACAAAACTGAAAATTCAATGAATTGAGGTTAAAATTAGATGCAATAAGAGGAAATCAAATACCTCTTGAGCACCAAAGGTTAGAATGCAGGGTTTTTTTTTCTGTTTTAATATCAAATCAATCTCAATTAAAAATACTTTTTATAAAATAATTTTTTTTAAACCACAACCATAAAAACTACCATAATACCAAATACTAATTTGATTGGATTGTGGTTGAAATATGGGTTTCTTTTTAAATAATAACATTTTTGTAATATTTATGAAGCGGGAGCAACAACTCTTTTTTTTAAAAAAAAAATAGGTGTGAAATTAACAAAATGGCTTTTTAAAAAAAAATTGAGGTTCAATTGCTATTTACTCATTAAATGTAAAAATAATAAGAATCCCGTAAATAATCAGATAATTTTTATTGATTTTTTTGGACTGTCATATACAGAATGTAAACTTTACGCACGTAATAAAATTTAGAATACAAAATATAATTTTTCAAAGTATAATTTTGATTAAACTATAGAATACCAAGTGTAATTCTTCCTTAAGTAAAAGAGATGGAACAAACCATAATGTAAGAATTTGATAATCTATAAACTTATTGTGATATATTTTCTTAAAACATCATGTGAGTTCTAGAAGCACACGCTTGTAGCATTGTTGAACTATATAGAAGCTTACACCAAAGCTTACATTTAATAATATCTTTTGTTTCTTTGTGGAAAATGATCCACTCCAATGATTTTGTTTTAAGATTAACATGTTTGGAAATGTGGTCTAAATCGTGTTTTTAAAAAATTTAAATTTTGTTTTTTTTATTAAAATTTAATATGTTTTGTACGTTTTGAATCGTTTTGATGTGTTGGTATCAAAAATGATTTTAAAAAAATAAAAAAATATCATTAACATGTATTTCAGCACAAAAAATTATTTGAAAAACAATCACTACTACGCTACCAAACACCCAACATACCATGGGCCCACCATGTCATATCTCATAAATTAAGATGCCAGAGGCGTCAATAGATTTTAATGCATCTCGTGAGGAATTTGATCACGCATTCTACGCTTGAGTGTCGCCCACCCCGTACGTACAGTAAACACAGTTTTTTACGACTTGACTAGACAGACAAAGGATGACGATTTGTTTATTAATAAAATATATAGGACGTGGAAAAGATATTATAGCACTTGAGATATATTGCTATGAATTGTAATAATAAATTGAAGATTTTATCCCTCATTAAATTAGCGACTAAATTCAGGGATATAATAGTTTTTTCAGTGTGATATATTTGTAATTTTTATTTTTAATGTAAAATTATTTTTTTAATCTAACCCTTTATATTATTATTTTAAATATAATTTTCATTCTTTTTATTATTATTTTATGTTTTTAAATTTTTTTTTGTGATTGAATGTTTTTTTTAATTTCTTCCTTTGATATTTGATTTTTTTAAGGTTTGATTTTCATAGTTTTTCCAGATTTCATGTGTTCTAATCAAATGGCTCGAGTCACAAGTTTCATAAGCTAACATATGTTCTTATCTTTTTTGTGGATTTATTTTCTTTCTCGATCTCATTATTCCACATTGATTTTTTATTTTAAAAAAATAGGCTTCATAGTTTTTTTTGTTTTTTTATAGAGTTATCTTGATTTTATGACCTAATCCGTGGGTTTGGTGGGTTAACCCAGGTGGGCTCACGGTTTTTTTTTTTTCATTTTAATTTTTTTTCTTTGGGATTCTTTTGTGTTGTTAATTTTTTTTTTTGAATTTTATCCTTTATTATTTGATTTGTTAAGAATTGATATTTGTGAATTTTTATATATATATATATATATATATATATATATATATATATATATATATATATTTTTGATGCTTTCAGTCAAATTATCCAAGACATTAATTTTATAAGCTAACAAGGGTTGGCATCAAAATTTTTTTGGACTTATTTTTTTCGATCTCAGAATTTGATATTGGTTTTTTAAAAAAAGATTTGGGTTTATGATTTTCTTCATTTTTTTTTGTTGGATTATTTCAATTTCATGACCCGACTCGTAAGTTTAGAGAGTTGACCCGAGCAAGCTCATGTTTTTTTAAAAACTTATAATTTCTGTTTTTTTATCTTTTTATATGTTATATTTTTTTTTCAATTTTATTTTTTAATATTTGATTTGTTGAAAATTGAGTTTCAAGGTTTTTTTTAATTTGTTTTTTTTGGTCAACTAACTCGGGTTATGAATTTAATAGGTCAATACAAGTTGGAATTTTTCTCATTTTCTTTTTTGTTTTTATCACTTGGAGTTGCTTTTTTTTTAATATATTTGTGTAGGCTTGACATCAATTTTTTTTTTTTAAATCTTTTTTTATCTGACCCTGCGAGAAAGTGAAAGTCATATATAGAATAATAAACTTTTTTTCTCAAACTCGTTTGGAATTGATCTTAAAAAGTGTCACAGTTATTATGTTAAGAGTTAATTCATAAGTTTATTGTTGAATCAGAATCTATTATTTTTTATTGTTTAATGCAATATTATTTTAATTTTTTAAAAAAATATATCTTAAATTTTGACCTAAATAGATTTTGAACAGTTTAATCATATCATCAAAGTTATAAACATCATGCTAGCTTACCTAGATTTAGTCATGAATTTACTATGTAAATCGTGGAACCAAGTTAATAACTTAGCATGTGTTTTACTTATCTTGACATGAAAATTCAATCGAGGCATGCCATCACGTGGACAGAGGCCCGGTAGACAGACGTGTCGTTTCACTGTCAGTTGCACGGGCACTTGGTGCACCTCCAAATCTCCTTATCTTTTGCCTGCATAAATATAATTCTTTTTATACCATGACTTGCCTGCAACATTTTTATCTGCCACGTCAGAACACGTGGTGGACCCAAAGACTAAAAACGTCATTGCTGAGACAGCACTGGATTAATTTGTGTGTGCCGGACCAAGTTATGTACAGGGCTTTTTCTTTCATTGGTCCCTAGATTTTTCCTTTTTGCCGGTTTAGTATTGCTTTTTTAATTGTGTTTGTTTATTGATTTTTTTTTTTAGTTTTTTTAATGATTTTGAAATGTTAATATTAAATTAAACTTTGTTTTGGGGCTTCCATAGTCAAAATTGTACCAAGCAATTTAACAATATCCTCGTAAAAATTAAAAGTCTTATCAATGTCGTGTGTTTATTTTGACAGTTTAACATGTATAATGTTTTTTTAATATATTTTTTTAGTAATTTTAATATATCTATATTAAAAAATAAAAAAATTATTTTAATACCTTTTTAATTAAGAATCATTCTTACAAGAAAACCGAACACGTAAATGAATTATATGCATCAAGCCTGCATTTTTCTACAGCTATGATGAGCTACGAGACAGGCTATTAGACACGTGTTGAAAATGGTAGAAGTAAATGGTCAGAGAAGCCGGCCTCGCGGGTTTCCCATGATAAGTTGTGAAGGTATTGACTTCGTATAAATTTCTCTTTAGATAAACATCATATAATAAACATCTCACGTGATCAATGACCGCCCTCACTCGGGCCATGTTGATTTGTGCAGTGCGAGAAACAATGGGACTTGGTTTGAAAGTCCCGTTTGAAAACACGATCCAACCCATATTTTAAAAATTTCAAATTTTTTTAGTGTTTTTGGATCGGTTTGATGCACCGATATCAAAAATAATTTTTTAAAAATAAAAAAAATATTATTTTGATGTATTTCTAAGTGAAAAATACTTTAAATCGCAACCACAATCTCAAACCGGCTGAACCAGAAAGTTGTGAACAAACATTTTTTTTTATTTTTAAATTGGGGTTACCATTTATTTCTTTATTATGATAAAGAAAACATAATAAAAAAAACAAAAAGAAATAGCATCCTCATGAATTTCTATTTCCATCTCGGTTAGTCTACCTACAATAGGATTGAAGTTCGAAGATGTGAACTTATTAGTTGAAAAATTTAACCCAACCTCTTTGCCATTTTAACTTTTATTGCCAACAGGAAAAGAAATGAAAAGAACAAAAAGGGTCTATCAAATTAATGAATATTCAATTTAAAAATTTTAATTCTTGGATGATAGGTAGAAAACAGTTTTTATATTAATTTTATAATACATTTCTTTAAATAAAATTTTTAACCATAAAACTAGTATGAGTTTACTCTTGTGGGGTGATATAATTAAAAATAAATTAGTAAGATTAATTTGAATATATTAAAAAAATCATCTCAAATCACTCGATGATTTTCTCAACAAATTTAAAGCTCTTTTTGCTTCATATTTTCAGTAATAAAAATCGCAATCCTATTCTTCTTCCTCGTCCTTTTCAAACATGTTCTGTAACAAATAGTGGAATTAAAGAGTGCTGATTCTGAGATAGAACATGGCTCCTTTTCATATAATTAGGACGACAATGACTCAAGTGTAGCGAAACTTGGTTGAGCTGCTGCCACAAGCTAGCATTGTGAGGCCATGGAAACTCAAGCCATCTACTTCACGTACGCTAAAATTAACCAAATTAAACAACATATTCGAAAAGATATGCCATTACTCAAGTTCAGAGAAGAAAAGAAAAGAAACAGGCATGCATGCCTTTGATCTGTTAGTCTGATGAGTTAGAAATTGAAAGAATATTCAAGAGCTCGATGGAGGGAAGAAACCATGGCTGATCTCTCTGTATAATTAAGGCCTTCTGTCTCTCTGTTATTAACGTTAAAGAGTGACAGAATATGATCATCGATCATGGTTGCTGTGAATCACATCTTGTTCTTGTATGGAAATATCTCCCAGAAGAAATGGTCCTGGGATTTCCTTGGTAGAGACTTCCTATCTTTCTGCAGCAAGGTGGCTTGATGTAAGCTTTCCAGCAATTATTCCAACCTGAAACTTGGCTCCGCACACCTTAATCATGTGAGAGACCCGTAGCCTTTGGTTTGTGATAAGATATTAATTTTAAAAATATTTTTTTAAAAATAAAAAATATTATTTTAATATATTTTTAAATAAATCACTACTATACTTTCAATTTTATTTTAACTGATTTTATAGTATGATTTCGACAAAATCAGCTTTCCATGGCTTATTTTGCTTTCAAACCATTTTTTTTATTCTAGAATTCTAAAAATGATACCAAACTACAATATTTTCAAAATAAATCTAGCTTTTTTTTTGACAAATTTCTTATTTGACTACAAGAATTTTGTGGGATAGTGAGATAACATTTAGAATTGCATTTCAAATAGTGATTCTTGAAAATTTGAGTTTTTTTAATTTAAAATTATTTTTATATATTTTTGAATTATTTTAATATGTTAATATTAAAAATAATTTTTAAAAAATAAAAATTATTTTAAATAAAAATTATTTTAAAAAATAATGTACTCTATCTCAAAGCACGCATGAAAGAATCAGCATATCTACTTGGATCTTCTTTTTTTATGTATTTGAATGTTCATTAATTGTGGGGACCACAATGGGGTTAGATATCGGATTTAAATTCGAATCATATTAAGAAAACATCAAGTACATGCTAAATCTTGTGTTTAGGTATGGGATTTGGGTTGACAAAATCAACGGTTTGTATTTTTGAAATCTAAACCACGATTTTGGTTTGGATTTAAAAAGAAAAATAACTACAAATTAGGAAAAAAAAAGGTTTCATCGTCAACTAATAAAAATTAAATCTTAAATATATTGTATTATGTTACCTGTAATTTGAAGGCAGTCCATCCCCCTGTAAAATACCTCATCAAAATCAAAATCACACGGTAAAATTTAATTGAGATATGCGTAAATTAATCTAAGTACTCATATTAATAATAATAAAAAACTATTCAAAGAAATACTCATATATATATATATATATATATATATATATATATATTTTTTGCATGTGTGATACTAATAAATTTATTTTATATTAGATTTTATATCAGATTTAACAATATTTATATTAGATTTATTAACCATAAAATAAAAATTATATAAAATCCAAAACAATAACTATATAAAAAGACAAACTTACTCTTTCATGTTAGTTTGGTTTAAATATGTATTGGATTTAAGACTGTATTTAAACTTGAAGAAACGATTGATTGACGTTGCAGTTAAAGCTGTATTTAGATTCATTGAACTTGAAGAAAATATTAAATTAATATTTTTTAAATAATTTTAATATATTAATATTAAAAAATTCTAAAAAAATATTTTAATATATTTTTAAATTAAAAATACATTTAAAAAACATTCGATACCTATCTCACCAAATTTAAAAAACACTTTGCTTATAAATAATCCAAAACCGCCTCCCCTTCACATAGCTGCCTCTTCTCTCTCCAAACGACACCATCAGGCCGTCTTGTTTCTCCAGATTTCTCTCTCTCACAACTCTCTCTCTGTTAAATTCTGTCTGTGCATGGCAGTCAGTATCTTATCTAATGAGGTATCTGACCTGTGTCTTGGAAAACCTGCGTTGAGCTCTCTGTCAGCTTCTGCAACCGTCGGTGACGCGTTGTCTGCTCTCAAAAGATCTGGTGATTTGTTCTTAAGCGTTTGGAGCTGTGATCACCTTCACCATTGCAACTCTCCAATATCGATCCAGGTTGACTTTGAAGAATGTAAATGCGTTGGCAAGGTTTGCTTGGTGGATGTGATTTGCTTCTTGTCTGTAGAAGAGAATTTGAAGAATCCGGGAAAAGCCCTTCAAGAACCGGTCTCTGTGCTTTTAAATTCTAAGGTTCCTGGACTTGTTAGGCACCTGGAACCGCATGCCAGGCATGTTCATTCATTTCTTGATTTTTTTTTTCTTTCTGAGATTTAGATTTTCAATTGCTGATTTTTTAGGGAATTTGGAGTTTTTTTTAATGTGGCTGTCACGGAATTGAATATTTGTTATGTTTTTTTTTCCTTGTATATTTTTAATTGTTATCATCACACCACCAACTATATTGTTTTACTTGTTCATTGTTAGGTTACGTATTGGTTGAATATTTTTTTTCTTCAAAAAAATCTCAAGCTGACTTGAAATGTCCCCACCTAAATTGTCCGTGTCAAGAATTTGTCGGTATTAATTTTTTATTTATTTGAAACTTCAATGTTTATAGATTTTTCATGTGATGCATAATACTTAAAATCTGGATGAATTTTGTATGCGACAACTAAGTACAGGAATTTAATTAATCACACGGAAAAATTACATAAAAGGAACAAATTTTGGAGTGTTTGATGTGTGGCTGCCGGAGAGCGCTGTGGCTCAACATCTCTTTCTGTAGGGTGAACTCTACATAAGAAAGACGTGTTGCCATAAAGAATGTAATTATTTAATGGATTTGACAGTGAATTTACCACCCCCTCATTACTATGACTGCAGTTGTATCTGTTTTTCTGTGAGATTTTCTGATCTGTTTAATCTGTCTCTGTCTTAATCGTGTCTTTTTGCGCATCTAATGATTTTCTCTTGCTCTTTCTCAGCCTGTTGGAGGCCATAGATGCCATCCTTGGAGGGGCACTGAACCTTGTGATACCACTTCGCAACCCATTCACAAGAAAGAAGCTGGTATACAAATCCGCAGCCAACTCCACCCTCCACAACAACCGTGAGTACTGCTGGCTGGCTCAGGAAGACATAATCCGTTACCTCCTCAACTCCATTGGCCTCTTCTCTCCAACTCCAAACCACACCATCGAGTCTCTCGGCCTCATTTACTCTGAATCCTTCTTTACTGTCCATTATGATGACCCTGCCTCCTCTGCATTGCCCTTGATCTCTCAGTCCCTCATTAAACAAACATCTGTAGCCATTCTTGATACAGATGGTAAGTTGATTGGCGAAATCTCACCATTCACATTGAACTTTTGTGACGAGACTGTGGCAGCTGCAATCGCAACACTCTCTGCTGGGGAGTTGATGGCTTACATAGACTGCCGTGACCCACCAGAGGACCTGTTAAGGTTGGTGAAGGAAAGACTGGAAGAGAGGAATCTAGGACCTGCTTTGGACTTGATAGAAGAGGAATCAGGAATTTCATCATTGTCATCGTATTCATCTTCATCAGATGAAGAGTTTGGAATGGGAAGGAGTGGGGGGGTGTCTGGGCATTCAGCAGGGGTGAGGGGTACCGCCCAGACAACCGTGTGCTATCCATGGAGCTCGTTGGTGGCAGTGATGATTCAGGCTCTTTCACATCGTGTAAGCTGCACATGGGTTATCGAAGAGGATGGCACTTTGCTTGGTGTTGTCACCTTCGCAGGAATGATTAAAGTGTTGCGGGAACGTTTGAAATCAATGGCGTGAGCATTCAGAATCAGGCACGTAAAAAGAGAAGAGCCAAAACTATGATTTTATGCCAACATTCTGCTCAATGGTTTCTTTTCTTTCAATTTAATATTTATAATTTTGAAAACGTTATATTTCAAGCAACTATGAAAATGGACATCACAGAACTGGGATTGGTATGACAATGAGACCTTCTTATGCTGGACTGAATTAATTCAACGCTTTACAATTTAACAATTGTGATTTGAAGAAGAAGAAAAAAAATATATAATGGCTGTGAATTAAATTAATTTTTAGCGGTGTGATAGAGATTATATTTTAAAATTATTTTAGTTTAGAAATATATTAAAATAATATTTTTTTATTTTTTAAATTTTATTTATGATATTAACATATAAAACAACTTAAAACAACTAAAAAAATATTAATTTTAAATAAATTATTTTAAAAATTTTAAGTAAATAATGTTTTAGTTGCAATATTAAATATGCTATAGAAGTTTAAGAAACTGTTTGGCAATGTAGTTGCGTCCATGTTTCGTGTGATTTCATGCAACAAGCTGTTTGGTTAATAATAAACGCGTGTTATTGTTTGCTGGATCCCACATGCTGATGCGTTTGGAACGCATGAAAAGAGGAAGCAGCTACGAGCTGCTTCCTGCGCGGCCAAAATCTAATTCATGCTATTATTCAGTGAATAGTGGAGCATGCCTCCACTGTTCACTGAACAGTTTTTTTTTTTTTGAAAACAGGTGAACAGCCTCCACTGTTCGCTGAATAAGTTTTTTTTTTTTAAATCAGTGTAGTTAATTGATTTCACTCGCATTGTTCACGTGAACGTGAACACCAATTTTTTTTTTGTTTTTTTAAAATTAGTTTAAGGTGAATTAAATTTACTCGTACTGTAATCTTAATTTTATTCTTGATAATATTTTATCTAATTTTGTAGTTCTTGTCGGATGAATTTTGTACGTAATGGAATTGTAGATAGTTTTTTTGTTAAAGTAATTTTTTTATATAAAGTGTGATTTATTTCATGATGTTAAATCCACAATATTAAATCCACAATATTTAAATTAAAAACCATCAATATTAATATATATTTTTTAAAATTATTTTATAACCTCAATTTCAAAAGCATTCTTAACCAAACACATTAAAACTACTTTTTCTTCAACATCAATTTCAACTACAGTTTTAACCAAACACCTATTTTTTCAAACCAACCTCAACTAAAAGTACTTTTTATAAAATAATTTTTTTCAAACCACAACAGCTACCGCAATACCAAACACACTCTAAATCAGTATCAGGATTGTTCTAGAAATTCAAAAAATAATTTTTATTTTTTAAAAAATATTTTTGATATCGCTATATTAACTATCTAAAAATATTAAAAATTTTAATTTTAAGTAAAAACCAGCTTTAAAAAATCACTCACAAAACTTTGATTATAATGCAAAAATAAACAACCTCTAAGCGGTATCCTTTCTAGCGGAGCGGGACACCATGCGCGGAGGGAAATTTGTCTTGAACTGGAAAACGATGTTCAAGATGGCAAACAGGGTTTGGTGCATATCAAATCTGTTCCTCTCATTGGCAAATCCACTCTCGAGTATGAAAGGCAGAATTTAAAAATCAATTTCATTAACAAATAATCATCTCCCAAGTTTGACCAATGGAATTCAAAGAAAGAAAAGGTCAGCTAAATGAACACGAACAATAATTTTCATTAACAAAGGTCATTATTCGGTGTCTCAGTTGAAGATGCCCGGAAACAAATGGCATGGTTATAGAGAAGAGGAGGAGGAGACAGTATCAGTTACTTGAGCATGATGGAGAATGACTCAGGAAAAAAATTAGCAAGACCTTTCCCCGCTTTTATTTTCTTATCTGGGTATTGTTTTCTATACATATAATACAACCTAGCTGGTGAACTGGAACTGGAAAGAATAGAGGATGGGATACAAATGGAAAGCACTGAAACAATCAACTCTTGCTTCAAAGTGATTACAATAGCCTATGATTGAGCTCAGACGTACATGATAATAAGGCTTCTCTTACTTGAAGATTGTTAGAGTCCATATGAAGAGCATCTTCATAGAGCCTCCTTGCTTGCTGCAGCAACTTCACTTTCTCTCTACTATTAGTTGGCCGTAAACGGGATCTCTGCTGCAATACCACACCCCATCTATACAAGGCTGCAATCCACCAATGTTAAAGTTCAGTATAATTTTATACTTTCTTGACACACCACTTTTTTTTCTTTTTTGTTGCTTCTGAACGAATTCAATTTATTGTTGCACAAATAAAAGAACTTTATGCTGGCAATTGAACGTGTGTTTGAATGACGATAATCTTATCTTTGCAACTCCTACATTGCCGTGCTCCTTAGAACTCCAGGTAAGTCATGATTCTCCCTTTGCAATTGTCTTAAATGGATATCATCTTTTGTCAAACAGATCCTTCCAGTATAAGTTTATAACTCGATTGACTTTTAGTAAAGAAAAAAAGTTACTCACCATCTGGTGCGTAGACATTGCCTTTGGACATCATGGCATCAAATTTGTCAATTGCAGCCAAGAACACCTTTTCAGCATCATAAGCAGCTTCCTGAAATCCAAAAAAGATTGAAGATTCAGCACTGGATGTTAAATTGTTAAAAGTAAGCTGCAACCTGAAAGGTTATTCCTGTAGTCCAAATCCTAACTGAGCTAATTACATGGACACTTGTACAAGAAGGGCCAAACCAAGCAGCCTTAGCAATACATACAGAATCAACAATAAAATTATAACAATGTCAAGGTGCCAGTGAACACTTACTGGTCCAATATCTGCAATCAACTGAGCACGAAAGGAGAGGGCAAGGCCCCAATTGTACAAGGCTCTCACATCATTCCCATCAATCGATAATGCCAGCCTATATTTTCTGCCCGCTTCAACTAGGAGTTCTTCACACTCTTCACACACATTTACAAGTACAGATGCTATTTTATCTTTCTTTATTACCTGATCATCTAGACCTTTGAGCATTCCACCATGATCATTTGCATAAAACGGATCCCTTCTTGAGAGGAGAGTTCGCAGCTCGCGACTAATCTTTAATTTTAGTTCTCCATGAAGAAGATATGTATTGCCCAATTGGCCGACAGCCAACAGACTCATGGGCTTCATGGCTATGGCTTTGGAAAGTAACTTCGCAGACTTGTGCAAAATAATTTCTACATGCTCTTCATCACTCCTTCCCCTTAGAAACTCCTTGGCTTGTTTCAGAAGGTTGTTAGCTTCTGTAAGGTGCCTATCAAACACCACGTCATCTGAAACCACTGAAGAAGAAGAAGACGAAACAACTTCACTATCAGGTACTGACTGGTGATCACCTAAATGCAAATCATCATCCACCCACCCTTCTTTGAGTTGAGACCTGTAACTCTCATCTTCACTCATCTTCCAGGTGTGTGAGGATCTGTAAGCTCTGGAGGATTTCCTGTACATCTGCTTTTGTACGAAGTTAGTTTCTGTTTCCATTTGTTCTAAACTGACACCAAAATCCACAGAATCAAATAGATTATCCTGGGATTTCCATGTTTCAGTTTCATTATTTTGATCCATCTTCCAATAAACACCATGATTACCCATGAACTGCAACCTGTTATTTTGGTAACGATACTCTTCATTATTAACAAGTCTTTTTCTATCCCCACCTACATCCCCCAAATTCATCTTTCCATTTTCTGAAACAATTCTAGTCCTTTGACTATCCAAATTCAAAGCAGACTTATTCATTGAACCTTGAGAAAACAGGAAATCCCTATTCGCTTTCTCATTATCAACAGCATTAAGAACCTCTTCTTCAACAACTGGCGTCGAGTTATTTCCTTGAGCTCGATCATTTTCCACACCCTTCGCAGTCCCCTGCTTAGCAATCTCTTTCTCTTTCTCCTTCACTTTATTACTCTTTGAACTAACCGCTTTCTCTCCAAACAAACCCCCAACAAATTGTAAAAACTCAAACCCAACTTCACCAATCTCCTTACCTTTCATACTTGAAGATGATTTCTGATTCTCAACTAACACACCATTAACATTTCCTGAATTAACGATATTTGCCTGGACAATATTTCTCGCATTCAAAGCCGAAGCCTTTATCGATTGAATCACATTAACATAATTCTCCAAATCACCCAATTTAATTTCTTTAGAATCAATAGCTCTCTGTATATCATTCTTCAAGTCACTAGCTTTAACATCAAAACCATCAAAAAAACCCACTAAACTCCTTAACCTCTCACTATAAACCCTAAAAAACTCCTCTTTAGCTTTTCTCTTAATTCCATTCACATTAAACTCATTAAAACTCCCCCCACGTACAAACCCAAAGGAAAACCCAACAGCAAAAACCAAAACAGAAGCTGGAAACACTACAATTGAAGAAACCCTTACCCTAGAAATTGCAAGGGCACAAAAAATACCCAATATAAACATAAAGACATGTTTTTTATCGTCGATTCCTATAGAAACTAGAAAATTCCTCAACTGGGTTGACTCACCCGAGTTGACTGAGTCACCACCAATGAGTCCCAAGTCGTGCCAGCCATTATAAGTGTCTGAAGCAGATGCTTTGATTGGAGAGAAATGTCGGGGTTTGTGAGTAAAGAGAGGGTTTTTTGTATGGGAAATGCGAAGGAGGGATTTTTTATTTTCTCGAGAAAGTGAATGAAAATGAAAGAGGAAAATTGAAGGAGGGGATTGTGGAGCTGCGCAATTAATTGGGTTTATAAAAATTAGGGTTTTCATTTGGGAATTTTGTTGATCGAAGATTGAAGTGTTTGAAGTGGAAATTTTCTGTTTGTTGTTACACTTGCAACCCAGGAGGAATTTCAGTTGGTTAGTTTGTTAGGCACATTTAAAGAGAGGAGAAGTGGAGGAAGGGACCTCAGAGGGAAACAAAGAAGACGACACGTCGCTGAACATCACATGTTCTACTTCTACCCTCGTAATTTACTCATTACAATCCAACTATTCTTTAAATAATAATAATAATGATAATTTAAAATAAAAAATTATATGTTTTTATATTATTTTGACATTAAATTTTTTTTTTAAAAAAATATTTTAATATATTTGTAAATAAAAAATACTTTAAAAATAATATCTATTATATTTTTTAAATAATCAATTGATATTTTTTGATGTTATATTTATATTTCTCGCATGTTATCTTGTAATTAAAAAGAAAAAAACTAATTTTTTTGGTCATATTTTTCCTTGCAAATCTTCGTAAATGTTGTAGTCTCTCGTAAAAACACTAGGAGGTTGATTAGAATTAAGTACTACTCAAATATTTTAAAATTTTAGGGTAAGAAAAGGAAAAAATTGGATTTTATATTCAAATGTAATATTTTTTAATTTGTAGAACTAGAAGACTATCTTTATAAATATACTAAGTTTGAAAATATATTTATGATGTTTTCACATATTCATTTACAAATTTATTTTTTATTTTTTAATTATAAAAAAACCATTTAGATTCCTTAGTTTTAATTCTAATTCCTTATTTTCCATTTCACATTTCAGTCATTTATATTTTATAATCAAATAAATCAACTTAATCCGAGTTTGATGTGTCATAGTATTATTTATTTAAATAGTATTTAAAAATATAGTTGAAATCATGTCTTTTAAAATTTAAATTTTTTGTTTATTTAAAATTAATTTTTATATTGTAATATTAAAAATGATTTTTTAAAAATAAAAAATATTATTTTAATATATTTCTAAAAAAACATTTTAAATCTGAATTATTATTGTACTCCTAAATATTTTATTATTATTTAGGTATGCGCTTACGAAGGGCCCAGTGTTTTGAGACCCTTGCATGATCTGGCCCTCAAGCATGAGCCAATGCCACACGGGCCGCAAGAGAATGGAAGCTTACATCCTACTAGTCTCGGTTAGGCCCAGCTCTTGACTGGCTAAACCCTATCCATCGCCTGGTTTCATTCTTGACTTCTCTCCTCACAACCACTTCACTTGCCTGTGGATCATACCACTTTTAAAATATGATAAGCCTGTGCTAACTCGGATTAATACGGGAATTTTTTTTTAATATTTAATTGGTTGAAAATAGTATTATATTATTTATTTTTTTAAAATTTATTATTATTACTATTATTATTATTTATTTTGCTTATTTTCTTATTATCTAATTAAAATAAAAATAGGTTATTTTATTAGTTGGATTCACAACCTGTGTTCGTATATTTTCTTTTTTTAAAAATATATTTGTAACATTTAAACATTACAAGCGATGATGAGATGAGTGATGCTGTTTATCTAAAAGAAAGCTTAAAGGGAAAACAGCGAAAGGGACAATGCATAGACACGCTTATCAATCCGACAATGATATTTTATTCACGAAATATAAAAATTAAAAAAAAATAAAAATCTTGCCTTCTCCTTAAATAATTTTAAATTTTAGAGATAAAAGTAAGTAAAATTCAAGTTTTGACCCTTCTAGAAAACAATTTCTTATTAATCTGCCCCTCTAACAAGATTCCATAGCTTGCCCGATATGCATCCTTTAAGAGGATGCAAGCCGAATCTTGCCGCTTTGATGAATAAATCTATAGAAGGCATGCATGCAGAAGATTTCCTGGCGATCTGTTCTTGTTTGAATCTTTTTATCCAGGGCTCGTCAGAATCTTAGCGGCAGGTGAGTTGCGTGCTGGCTGTTGAGGCAACAATGATTGTATATTTTACTTGATTCTTCTTGAAAACAGGGATTAAAATAATTTATCTGCTTTAAAGATGAATGGGATACATGCATAGTTATTAAATTCCACTAGGTGGGTTGATGTAATGGTTGGATCGATTTAGATAAGATGAAAGATCGATAAGAAAAAAAATGATCAAACCCCGTGGTTAATAATAAATATTTTTTATTTAAATATTTCAACTTAAAAAGATAAAATAATATTTTTTTAACGTGGAATAAATTTTTTTTAAAATAATCTTTTAAATTTCATTATTTAAAACATATATAGCCTATATTCGCATGGATTGTTTTTTAATTTTTTCATATGAAATATTAAAACTTTAAATATTTTTTTAAAATTTTTCTGAGTTGACCCGGATCAACCCGTATAACCCAGATCCCAACTTCTTAATCAGGTAAACCCCGGATTGGGTTCGGTTACTATCTATAAATGATGAGTTGTCTCCCAACTCTGTTATTCCAATGAACTCACTCAAAGGTTAATCATCCATCATGAGTTTGATGATGAACAATGATGAGCTTAGCTATGTACCAAGATTCAATTATCAGTTGAGAATGATGCATCTACATCCAGTAACGTGATGAAAGAGATTGGGATTCGAAAAGTAAAAGGATTGCAATTATTTTTTGATCACGAATATGCTGATGCTCCATCTCTCAACTTGAAGAATGCACTTCGTGTGCCCTTGCGGGTCTAGCTCAGTGGTCAACAGGTAAGGCTTGCCTTGCCTCTGTCTCGAGTTCGACCCTCCATATGCATGCTTGTCACTCCCGCGGTACCTTATCTGTCTACTGGGCTTGCAGGATGTCCAGTAGAGCCGGGGAATAGTCGTGGTGCGCGCAAGCTGGACCGGACACCTCGAATTATCAAAAAAAATAAACAAAAAGCACTTCGTGTATTACATAGTAGTGAAGGGATACATGCTTGTAGCCGTGTACCCATGCCATGCTAAGTTGGTTTTATTTTAATAAGATAATAAAAAATATATAATAATGAAAAATAAATCAAATTAAAAATGATGATGATGATGATAACATGAAAAAAAATATTTTCATAAATAAGGATAAATGATATATTTTAATTTTTAGTTTATTAAATATATAATGATAAAATTAGATATAAAATAAATTAAATAAATCAATTTGAATCAATGATAAACTTGTAATTTAAAAAATAAAATACAAATTTAAGCAGCTAAAATTACGGCAACCCAGATTTTATAGTTGTGGATGTTATGTTGAAAAGAAATATATTTTTTTATAATAATAAATGTATTAAAATCGGTTTACCTGACAATGATAATAAAGGGAAAACAGCGAAAGGGACAATGCATTGACATGCTTATCTATCCGACAATGATGTTTTATTCACGAAATAAATAAATAATATATATATATATATATTATTCACCCTATATATAGGGACGGAGAAAGGGCGAGGTTAGCCCCTGTAAAAAAAAAAAAAAAAAAATTCTTGCCTTGAATAATTTTAAATGTAAAATTTAAATTTTGACCCTTCTAGAAGACAATTTCTAATCTGCCCCCTCTAACAAGATTTCATAATTCATTTAAGAGTTTGTTTGGAAAAATAGCGCAAATTATGTTCTTTTAAATTTTAAATTTTTTTATTAAAAATTATTTTTTTATGTTTTTAGATCGTTTTAATGTGTTAATATCAAAAATAATTTTTTAAAAATAAAAACTATTATTTTGATGTATTTTTAAACGAAAAGTATTTTAAACCGCTATCACAATCTGAAACACACTCTAAAAACATAAATCCAAATAAAAAATAAAATACTCTCTCAAGTTGATTTCATTTTTGGGAATAGTAAGGGAAAAAACACCTTAATAAAATTCCCTCGTTAAAAATATTTAAAAAAATTCATACCAATATTAAATTTTAGAAGACCTGAAGGATTGAAAATATATCAACTGAAAAGTAGAAAGATAAAAGTGAACTTTTCCCATTAATTTAAAAAATACCACATATTTTCTCTGTCTTTTTAACTCTAGTTCTTTATCTTTAAATTTTATCATTTCTTAACAAATTTACTTAAACTTACCAGTAATTTAGTCTTATAAAGATGAAATATATAAAAAAAAAAATTAAAGACAAAAAAAAATTAAAATATTGTCGCAATTCACGTTATGTGTTAGAGTGACACATGGGGCTAGAATAAAAACCCATGCGATTTAGTTTTTTCTGCAATAATGAAATGTAAATTATGGACAATAATTAAACACTTGATTGTTAAAGAATAGTAATTTTCAATTACTTGTTTTTTTCGAGACAAAAGTCACAAAACAAATTATAGGGGTGAAGGGTATACTAGCAAATAAACTAAAAATATAGGGCAATAATCAACTGAGGAAATAAGTAACGATCAGGAGTGCGTGGAGGCAATCGAAAGCAAGGGTAAAAGTGGCAGGTAGAGTCAAAGAAAGTGGGTGTTACTATTAATATCGACGAGAGGAAATGGAGAGGGTGCAGTTACCGACTGGTGCATCTTTTTTACTGTACTACGAGAAATTTCTTACTACATTAAAGCTGTGTTTGTTTACTGGAAAAAGAGTTTTTTTTTTTTTTTTTTTTAATGTTTGATGTAACTTGGGAGTTAAGGTAAGTTGCTAACCATACTTTCATTAGGGAGTTTACCTTCCCCTTCTCATAAAGGAAAAAATCTACCCTTATATTTGTCAAATAAAAGTTATATTGATTATACTAGTAAAAACATGAAATGGGGTATATTGATATTTTAAAATAATTATTTTTATGCATGTCAAATTATGAAATTAAAATTTCAGTTTATTTTTCTAAGCTTTTGATGGGATTTATTTTCATAACATAATTAAGCATTGAATAATACTTTTCTTCAAGGATAATAATTCTCAATTTTCTTTTTATTTTATTCTCACAAGTAGGTGTTCTCTTATATATAAGAATTTCTCTTTTCACTTTGTAGATTTTGTCCACTCCATCTTATTGAATTGACACATAATACTAGCTTGGACAAAATTAATGCATAAAAATCAAATTTTATATAATAAATATTTTTTCTATAATTCTAGGGTGCAACCCGCATTTCCATAAAAAAAAATCATACAAATGAAGCCATAAACTAACTTACTCTTTTTTTAAAAATAAAATAGGAATAATTATTAAAGAGAATTATATAAATTATATCTTGAGACCTCATCTAATAATTTAAATTATTGGATTGAATTGATTATTTAACATAGTATCAGAGTTATATTGACCAAACAATCACGAGTTTGAATTTAACCACCTTTATTATTAAGGTATTGGGTTAAGATAATTTTTTGACAGTAATTACAAAAGATTTTTGGTTTAAATTATGATTAACTACTATTATTTAAAAAATTATAATTTACATATTGGATTAATGAAAGCTTTTAAATCTAACAAATTGATCAGAATACCCTCGTAAATATGATATGAAAATATTCAAAATAAAATTTTATTTTTTTAATGTGGGATTTGAAACCCTTTAGTATATATACTCTATTTTCCCAAGAAAAACGTTATTTTTTCAATGTGAAATTTAAAATCCTTTCGTATATATAATCTAAGTTCATAAGAAAAAAGTTATATTTTTTCGATGTAGAATTTTAAACCCTTTAGTATATACTATATGTTCCCAAGAAAAAAATTATTTTTTTAATGTGGGATTTAAAGTCATCTCGTATATATACTTTATATTCATAAGAAAAAAGTTATGTTTTTTCAATGTGGGATAATTTTTTTTAAATATTCTTTTAAACTTCATTATTTACAACATATATAGTCTAAATTCACATGAATTTTTTTTTAATTTTTTATATAAAATATTAAAATTTTAAATATTTTTAAATTTTTTCCAGATTAATCTAAATTAACCCGAGTTGAGCTATAAAACTCAAAATCAGACCGGATCAATCTCCAAAAACAAGTTTGATAACTATGCTTTTTACCTTAGTAACAATAAGAATCCAGGCCTTTTGAAGGGGAATCTGGGTATGTGAAGGAAAGGCTAGGAATTCTCATCTTGTATTTGTTCAAAAACCAATGCATTCAGAGACATAAACATCGTAGCATTAAAAATGGCATGTGCTCTTCCACAATCCCGCAGCCTCATCGTAAATTTATTACGTGTTTAATTGTTTTTTTTTATAGTGGTTTTTTTTAAAAATATATTAAAATAGTATTTTTTTTATTTTTTAAAAATTATTTTTGATATTAGAAAAAAAATAAAATATTTTTAATTTCTTTTAAAAATATTTTTAGAATAAAAAACTGGCTCCTTGGGCAATTATTTGGGAATTTAGGGTTAGAATTTAGAAAAGAGAGGAGAAAAAGCTGAAGGACGTGGCTATTGCTTTTTTTTTTTTTAATCTAATGACAAAACTGTAATATTTAATATAAGTTTTTTACTCATTAAATATTTTTTTTTTTTGTAAATAATAAGATATTTTTTGTTATTTTTCTTCTAAAAGTATATTAAGTGTGAATGTGTGTTTAAAATTAAAAATTATAATGAATAATTGTAATTTAAACCAAATTATATGAGGTTTTTTTTGTAGTTATCAAATTAAATATCATGTTTAAATTATCTTAACAACCCACTACTGATTCATTAAAGAAAATTTCTCTAAAATTGTTTTTAAAATTCAAACAAAGAAAATAAAGAATATAGCGAAGAATTTGTTTGATATTGCAGTTTAATTATATTTTTAATATTTTTTTAGTTTTTAATTATTTATTTTAATATTTTTAGATTATTTTAATATGTTAATATAAAAAAATAAAAAAAAATATATTTTAATATATTTAAAAAAAACAATATTTAAAACAATTTTTATCTCTTACCAGGGGAAGCAGGTAACTCCTTGCTGTTGTATGAATATAGCAAACACCACCTAATCTAAAATGTGTCAGGAATTAAATAATCAGCCTGTCCTTTTTGAAATGGACGCTTATACCCTTGTTGGTTTCAATTAAATACCATTTGAATCATCTTCGAAATTTGTAAATTTCTTTTCTTTTTTTAAAAAAATTAAATTTTCAACGCTAGCTCCACGACATCCCACTCTCTAATCCACGTGTCTTCTCTCTGTCTATGGCTTCCCTTTCAAGAACAGAGTAGATGAAGCTCCTCTGAGAAGAACCAACCCCACCACCACAAGAAGAAAAGGAGGTTTTGGTGGAGACAAAAGAAGAACAATTTTCAGGGTTTTTAGCCGAAAGAGAGAATCCTGTTGCTTGGAGGTTTTTAATGAGAGATATGTATATAGGGTCTATGACAAAGTCTTTTAAGGACTCTATTAAAGTTCTTGAAGCTGATCTTCAACATGCTAATACTCTGTAAGTTGTTCTTTTTTTTTTCCCTGGGTTTTCTTGTTACATTTTGTGTGTGATTTTTTCTTCGGAATTCCTTTTCTCTTTTGGTTGGTGCTTGAATGGAATGATAGAAGTATTTGACTTTTTGCATTTTTTTTTAATATTTTTCTTGTTAGATTGATGAGGTTTTTTTTTTGTTCTTAAAATATTTTTTTTTGTGGTCTTAAATTCAAGTTCTTTAGGTTTTTGTTCTTAAATTTTGTTTTTTTTATTTGAATTTAACTTCCACTACCACTGCTTTTTTTCGTTTTTTTTTTTTTTTTTCAGAATGAGTTATATGAATTGTCATTTAACATATCCAGTTGTTGTTGTTGTTGTTGTTGTTATGTAAAATTTGCTTGACAAAGTCTAATTTCAAGTTATTTTTTACCCTCTCTCTCTCTGAAATGTTGCAAGTCTTCTCTGTGTATTTAGATTTTTCAAGATGGATTTTTTTACGGCTTTTGATTCTTGCGGTTAGCTTTTGAGTTTAGATTGTTCACTTTGTGTTTGGCGTGGCTGCATTTCATGATAAAGGCAAGCATCGAGCACGATTGTTTTAATTCCTGGATTATTGGTTTGTGATATGTGAAATTGTTGCAATGATTCTCGTGGTTAAAGTTGGGAACTTTTCTGTGTTAGCCTATAACTTGAAATGTCATTTCAAAGATGTCCCGGTTGAAAATATCCATGTGGGTTTTGCATTTTGCATTTGCTTTAGCAATTGGAAGGCATTGTGTTTGTGTTGAAGGATAGAGGGGGCTAGTTTCATTATCTTGATAAGCTGAGTTTACTTGGCTTCACATGATTTATGGGATCCACCTCCTTAACAGAGTCATCACTGTGTTTGTGTTGTTTATAATGATATGATCGCCGTGGTTGGATTATTTATTGCCGCCCCCTCTTCCTACCTATCATGTTTCAATGCAGTCACGTATTTAGATATGCTTGTTAATGATATCTGGATCATAGAGATGTTGTCATTTGGAGCGTGAGTTAAGTTTTGTAAAGGACAACCCAACCAGTTCTTTTAAAGTTTTTGAAAGCTGAAGACTTTACCAGTTCCATGGAATTTTCAGAATGGATGTTTTTGCACAGAGCATCCTTTTTAATCATTTTTTTCTTTCACAACATATTTAAAATGTTTTAAAACTTTGAAGTTAAGTCCTGTAAATTCCTGATTAATGTGGACCCATATGCCAAAAATGGTCAGGGGAAACTAAGATGGATTTGGGCGGGGGTTATGCTTAAGTATGCTTTGAATTTTTTCTCCTTTTATCTTTTATCATGCTCATACATTTTACCAGTTTCTGTATCTTACTGATGAGAATTATGAGCTTGCTAACTTGAGTCTATTGCTAGATTTTTATGCCTGTTTAAATTTTTATCTTTCAATCTTCGATGCAGGGCATCAGATTTTTCAAGGGATTATGATGGAGCCTGTCTTCAGATGAGAATGTCATATGCTCCAGCAGCAAACCTGTTTCTTTTCCTTTTTCAGTGGACAGACTGCCATCTTGCAGGTGCACTTGGACTGCTAAGGATCCTAATTTATAAGGTTGAACTTTGTTCATTTAGATTAGTCAGTGGAATTTTTTTCCCTAGTATTAATTAACTGAATCATAGAAAAGCCTGAACTTGGTTGTTTCCCCATGCCTCAGGTTTATGTGGATGGCACAACGACCATGTTCACTCACGAAAGAAAAGCAAGCATCAAGGAGTTCTATGGTAAATTTCTGTCTTCCAAATATTTTGAAGTGTAATATATTTTTTAATCACTTAAGTTAGTTCCTCCATGTTATCATAATCTGCATTGCTACTATGGCCAGCTGTGATTTATCCCTCTTTATTGCAACTTCAAAGAGGGGTCACTGATACAGAAGATAAGAAGCAGAAGACAGTATGCCTGGAAAGGTACCGAAGAAGAGATGATGAGGAACATAGGCAGCATACTGACATTGACATTGAAAGAGAAGAAGAGTGTGGAATATGCATGGAGATGAATAGCAAGATAGTACTGCCCAACTGCAACCATGCCATGTGCTTGAAATGTTACCGTGAATGGTACTCTCCCCCCCCCCTGTCCCTCTCTTCCTCTTGAAGTACTGGAGTTAGCCTGCTCCTTTCTGAGGCTGGGCAAGTTTTTGTGTCAACCACATGGTATATGCTTCTATTAGGCTGTCTTCTTATCCTGTTAGATAATGCAGGTTTCAATCTCTACACTTAAATGTGAAATACAATAGCAAACTAGAATTGCTCCATTCTGTTTTATTTGTGGTTACATGTATAAGTGATCCCATTACACTCTTTTTTCTGTAATCATTGGAAAGGCAGGTAATTCAAGTTGGAATTTTGTAAGAATTCAATAATGATACCTGGCAGGTTTATTTGGCTAATGCCTAGACCATGAAATTGATTCTGCAATTTGAGGCTTGCTTGCTCTTGGGGTGCAAAAAGCCTTGTCAATCTAGTCAATCAAATAAATTAGTTAATGTGGCATGGCTTCACCATCATTATCTTTGTAACCTTGATTTATGATAGGTTTCTCGACCTTGCCTGTCTTGACTATCATCCTTCTTTTCTTCCCACGCTATGATACTTGTAAAGCTCATCATGAAGATGGAATGCGTAGTTGTTGGGCCTGCAGCAGGCTGAGAATGCAGAAGGTTTTTGTGTCTGGCTCCACCTTGAATCCTCATCAGTTGAATATTGTTCTTATTGATTATGTTTTCTGGTTGGTGTATTTGTCAGATGCAAGTGCTTAGCTCTTTCTCTGTTCTATGCTGTATTTGGTCGTTGCTTTGTTTCTTAATGTTTACATCATACCTGAAAATACTGATATGTTGCAATGAATTGCAGGCGAACAAGATCCCAGTCATGCCCCTTCTGTCGTGACAGTCTCAAGAGAGTAAACTCGGGAGATCTCTGGGTATTTACTGACGGCCGGGACATTGTGGACATGGCCACCGTGACGAGAGAGAATCTTAGAAGGCTTTTCATGTATATAGAAAAGCTGCCGCTGATTCTTCCTGACAACCTTTTCGACTTGTATGATTCTCATATAAGATAGGTGATGAGTACAGCCAGGAATCGCCATCTGATATGGTCTTTGGATGAGCAGTACACTTCCTTTTCTTAATATAACGTAATCGCTGGAATTCATTTGGCAAAATTTAGGGCTCTAAGAATTTCAGCAGCGTCTTCCCACTTCCTGTCAGAAGAAAATCCAACCCGAGTTATTGTGGGTTGGCAGGTGAAGTTGATATATTAAAGACGGGGTCTTGTAAAATTGTATCTAGCACATTTGTACATCCTTGTATAGCTTGAAGCTTGCTTATAAAAGCTCAGCAATTTCTCTCTAACTCACTCTATCCGTGTCTTGGGAACAAAAAATCTCTTTTTGATTCACTGTAAACTTGCTAGGTTGTTCCTTAAAGCTAAAGAAATCTAGTTCACACTCTAGTTTTTAGAGTACTTTTCAATTTTTTATATTAATATATTAAAACAATAAAAAAATAAAATTTTTTTAAAAATAAATTTCTCGAAAAACACGGCATGTCAACTGGAAGTGAAGCTCATACTGGATGCACAGATAAAAGCTCTACGTGCTCTCTTTTTTTAGAGATTTTATACAGCAGCCTTAAGGAACGTCTTACGGACCTTTTCATCTTAAAAGATCATGCTGAATCGATTTTTTGTAAGAGGACAAGGACAGATTGTCACGGCCCATGAATTTGAGGTACAGGCGTGGCGGCCGAGAAGCAAAGGATGTTATTAAATTCGGATTGGCGGGTTGATATGGTGGCTAGACCGGTTCATATTGCTTAAAAGACCAGTCAGTGCAACAAGCTGGAAAAACCCGATCAACCCGGTGGGTTGACCCATGATCCGGGCGAACCTGGACAAGACCCAATGTTTTTTTTTTCAAATGTGGTTTTTCTCCTACCTCTATTGTTTTTTTATAATTTTTAGTTGGTTATTAACACCTTTTAAAGTTCACTATATAAATATTATAAAAATATTTTATTTTTTCATTGTGGGATTTGAAACCTTTTAGTATATATACTCTATTTTTTCAAGAAAAAAATTATTTTTTCAATGTGGGATTTGAATCCTTTTCGTATATATATTCTATGTTCACAATAAAAAAATTATATTTTTCAGTGAAGGATTTGAAAACTTTTAGTTTATATACTCTATGTTTCTAAGAAAAAAGTTATTTTTTTAATATGAGATGAAAATTTTTTTTAGTTTAAATACTTTAACTTAAAAAAATAATAGTATCTTTTCCATGTGAAATAAAAAAAATTATTTTTTTTTAAAATTTTATTATTCACAATATGATATAAAACTTTAACGCCTTTCTTGTTCACCCTCCGAAGAGCAGGGTTGGATACGGATACGTGAATGTAATTTTTGGGATTTTAAAAAAAATCAGAATTTAGGCCTGCAATATTAACAAACACTAGTATTATACAGACTAAATAATTTTCTTTTGTTGATTCAAATATAAAAATAAATAACTAGTAAATTAAGACATGTTTGACTGGTCCATATATGTGTGTATATATATAAACAATAAAATAACCAATTTAGTAAATTCCATATTAAGGGCTATTTATTAAATAAAAACAAGTAAAATAACGTCACTTGCTTTGAGTTTGTTTTTTCATTTTGAGAGGAACTTAAATAAAATCTAAATATTTAATAAATTGTAAACGTTTTAAGGACATCCCTTTTTTTTTTTTTTTATAGACTATAAGTAAAAGGATTTCAAGCTCATTGAAAACAATACTAAATTTTTAATGTTCGGAGCTCCCATCATTTTGAGATTTGAGCTCTAACCACTTGTTCATAGATATATAATTTAAAATAAACATATTTTAGTATATCAATCACCTAAGTTTTGATAATTCAACTAGCTATTTGATTTGTGCTTTGTGACGAGAGTTAGATTTTTTAAAAATACATTAGCTCTAGGGATGGTAATGGATACACACATGTCGGATCTCTTGATATCTATATTCTATCTATTATCTGTTGAATAATAAATTTAAATATCAATCGAGTTTAGAGTATCTATTATCTACTATTATTTATTAATTAATAAAAAATAAAATAGTTAATATGTATATCTTGAAAGATTTATTGTAAATATTATAGTTGCACCAAGTGATAAATAATAAAGCCTTAAGAACATGTGATTCATCATCAACAACAATAAAATTTTTATTACTTTAAAGTGTTTCAATAAATAATATTTTTTATTTTAATTTAAATACACACACAAACACACTTAATATGCATGCTAGAATTCTAATATTATATTTTTATTAAAAAGAATATTTGTCATAAATTTTTATTTTATATATTTAAACTTGTATAAACACTAATATTTTTATATTTTTATAAATAACTTTTGTTTAATAGGATAATCTACACAATCTATGTCTAATTTTTTTTTATCACTAGTATAATAATTTTGATTGCGTTTTTTGCAGATGATCTCAAACCTCATTTGCTGTCTCATACTTCGCTAACTGCATACCTATAGAATGCTCAACATAATTGTTGATCGAAGTAATACTCTTTGCATTGTTTGCTTCCTATGCTTTTATGAAAACAACATCTCCCTCTTCAGTATTCTTAGGTACCATATAGGTTCCACTGATATATCCCATATCTTTTTATTCTTAAGAAAATTTTGCATTACATAACTCCAATATGAATAGTTCTTCCTATTCAACTTTACACTCACAAACTGAAGCGAATTATCTCTTTCAGTAGCCATAATCAACAATCACAGAGAACCAGACTACAAAAGCAACAAAAAACAAAATATCAAATTGCAAAAACTAAACAGATATCGCAGAAACTAAACAAATATCTTCTCGAAGTTATACGATTACTCCAGAAACAAAAAAAATTACAGAAACAAAACGCAAATACCAAGTTGCAGAAACTGAAGAGATGATGAAATACCAGATTTGCAGAAACTGAAGGAAAGACAAAATACCATATTTGCAGAAATTGAACGAATATCACTCCAAAACAAATTAACAAAAAATGGATAGATTTGCTTACTTGATGTAGCGAATATTCAAGAAATTAAACTAGAATATGAATATTGATAAACTAAGAGTTGAGGTGGCCAAATTTGTGATGATAGGAGCTTGATTTGTGACAAAATGAGAGGGGAGGATGCTTTTTTTTTTTCTGCATAAAAAAAAGAAGAAATGAAAGAGAGGGATAAGAGATCTGGTAGGTTATAACTTAAATATTACCAATGAATTCACTAACAATTATTAGCGACGGTTATATTTCATCGGTAATTTTGTTTATATATTGACACGTAATATTTTCCGAGGAAATAACAAGGGGATACCTGCCTATTTTTTTTCATTTATTGATTCTCATATGTAATTCTCTCGATATTCATTGACAGAAAAAATGACGTCATGTTCCGTCAGTAAATGTCACTATAATTTATTGATAGTTTTTTGTTTTGTTTATATTTGATGATTTTATGGTAGTGTTCTGTATTAATTGACATGTGATACAATCCCTATACGACCTCGATGAATTTCTAGCAAGAGTTTAAAAGATATGAATTTCTAGAGAAACAAAAGTCCTGATGTATTTTTTTGAATCAAAGAAGTATAATTAACAACTCAAAAAATTATGTTTAAACTTGCACATATTAAATACTATTTTTTGTTTTATTAACGTAGGTGTCCAGATCAGCTTGCACGCACCTCGACTAATCCCACGGGTCCTGAAGTGTGAGACTCTAACTGGTGACCTCTAGGGAACAAACCTAGAGCTTGATCAGTTGAGTTACATCCCTCAGGGTTACCACATCGAAAATATATATATGCATTTAATAGAAAAAATAAATTGTTGGTTGATACTTTAAAATAGTTTTATATTGACTCGAACAGCGTGTGATGGTGTACTCAAAACATGAAATTAATTAAGATTTTCTTCACATTTCACAATCTTTCTAATTGGACATTAATAATAAGCTCTTATCTTGCATGATGGAACTACTTTCATCTTTAAACCCTGTTGAATTTTCATACTAAACTTCTTTTCTAAATGCTTGACTCTGTCTTGATCATCTGTTTCCTTCATCCCCCTCCCGAGAAGATTTAAGGGAAAAAAAAACCAAGTTTGAAAAGTCATGAATCTTTGATTCTAGAAAGGACAGGATAACCCACTTCAAAAGTTTGAAAATTTCCCGGTTGATCTTTTCCTAATACATGTTTGAAAGGTAACTTCTCCTAAAAATAATAAAGTATACATTTCGCTAGTCAGCAACGCAGACACTTTCTATTTATTTAGTAGTGTGGTAGTTGTTGCTTTTCAAATAACTTTTTATACCAAAATACATGTCAATAATGTTTTTTTATTTTTTAAAAATTATTTTTGACTTTAACACATCAAAACGATCCAAAACGTACAAACTATATTAAATTTTAACAAAAAAAAAACATTTTTAGAAACGCGGTTTACACCGCGTCCCAGACATGTTCTTAACATGGTCATAGGATACTTGACTTGCTCAAATCCTGAGATTTTCTACTGCAATAATATACTATTAATCTGACTGCTCCACCAAGCAGCAGAACTTATCATTTATTGACCAGAAATAACATCTGAAAACTTCATACGCGCTTGATTTCATTAATTAAGAAGATATTTTCGCAGATAATTTTCAGATAACGATCCTATATAAAGGGTAGAATTAGCAGCCATTCATTTATATAGCAAAAAGAAAGTATAGGAAATGCGAGGATTATAAAAGCTTGTTTGGAATTGGAGTGGTGGCGGTTTAAATTGTTTTTCGCTTAGAAATATATTAAAATAAAGATTTTTTACTTTAAAAAAATCAATTTTAACATCAGCATATCAAAACGATATGAAAATATATAAAAAAAATTATTAAAAAAAATCAAAATTTTTTTTTTTGTGAAAAATAAATTTCTTTTATATTTTTAGATCGTTTTAAAATTCTATTTTAACATCAGCAAATTAAACACACATTTCTTCTCTGATGCTTTTTTTCTCTTTTTTATCCTTTTTACGTATGAGTCCAATATTAGCGGTGAAAAAACAAGTATCATTCCCGATCTTTGATCATCATGTCATTTGCTTCCTCATGTGGATCAGTTAAAGCTGTGGTTGAGATTAAACTACATTTTATAAAATTAGCTCTGATATTATATTGAAACAGTTCAAATTAACAGAAAACAAATACAAACATAAGAGAGAAAGAGATTAGAGTTTTTTTTATTAATCACAATATTTTGAAGTGTAGCTTTAATCTAAATACAGAAAAATTATATATAGACTAAACTGAAAATATTATTCTATCCTTGATAAATAAAACAAGGTATATATATAAAATAACCAATTTAGTAAATTCCATATTAAGGGCTATTTATTATTAAATAAAAACAGGTAAAATAACGTCACTTGCTTTGAATTTGTTTTTTCATTTTGAGAACCAAGTCTCATTAGGAATTAGAGAGGAACTTAAAGAAAATCTAAATATTTAACAAATTGTAAACGTTTTAAGGACATCTTTTTTTTTAATATCACTATAAGTAAAAGGATTTCAAGCTCATTGAAAACAATAGGAAATTTTTAATGTTTGGAGCTCCCATCATTTTGAGATTTGAGCTCTAATCACTTGTTATATATATATAAAATTCAAAATAAACGTTTTTTTAGTATATTAGTACAATAACTTAAGTTTTGATAATCTAACTAGCTATTTGATTTTTGTTCGGTGTCGAGAGTTGGATTTTTTAAAAACACATTAGCTCTAAGAATGATAATGAATATAAACATGTCAGAGCTCTTGATATCTATATCTATCTATTATCCGTAGAATAAAAAATTTAAAAATCAATTGAGTTTTGAGTATCCAATGAATATCCATTATCTACTATTATTTATTAATTAATAATAAAATAAAATAATTAATATGTATATCTTGAAAGATTTATTGTAAATATTATAGTTGCATCAAGTGATGAATAATGCTTTAAGAACATGTGATTTGTCGTTGAAAATAATAAAAATTTTATTACTTTAAAGTATTTCAACAAGTAACATTCTTTGTTTTAATTTATATATATATATATATATATATATATATATATATATATGTATGTATACTTAATATACATGCTAGAAATCTAATATTATATTTTTATTAAAAAGAATATTTGTCATAAATTTTTATTTTATATATTTAAATTTGTATAAACATTAATATTTTTATAAATAACTTTTGTTTAATAGGATAATCTACACAATCTATGCCTTTTTTTTTTTTTATCACTATTCTAATAATTTTGAAAAACACCCATCAATACTCATGATGGGCGAGGCACCTAAATTTGTGGCAGAAAAATCTTAAATGATAAAGACAAGCGAGAAGCGCAAAAAAGGAAGCTCATCCTCACGTCAGTGGGTCATGTAGGGTAGGGAGAAAAGGAACAGGCGTCCATGTCCAAAACCGAACATGCTATTGGCTAACACAGCCAAGACTCCTCACGTTCATGCTATTGGCTATTTGGCTATATGCTTCGCAGCAAAGTGCGAACACCCGGCCCTCCCCACTGCCACCCTGTAAAAACTAGAAACCCCGCAATTTCAGATATTACAGACACCAACGTAGGAAAGGGGGAGAGAGGATATACTCACATACATACATCATCATCACCGTCAATCATGCTAACATGCATTTGATTCTCTCCTCTCCTTTCCACCAATTTAAAAATAAGCAAAAAAATCCAAGTAGCCAAAAAAACATCAAGAAGAAAGAAAGTTCCAGACTTGACACAGAAAGAGAGAGAGAGAGAGAGAGATGGGGATGAGAGAGGAGATGGAGCAGAAGGAAGAGGGAGTCATGGCAACTGACTTCTTTTGGTCGTATACAGATGAACCTCATGCTTCTAGGAGAAGACAGATCCTTTCTCAATACCCTCAAATTAAAGAGCTTTTTGGACCTGATCCTTGGGCTTTTTTTAAGGTTCCCTACTCTTTCTTCCTATGCATTGTTGTTTTTCTTTTTGGTTTCATTAAATGCGTTTAGATCTAAGATAATGTTGGTGGATTTGTGGGGTTAATCTCGAAAGTTAATGTTGTTTGTTTGTCCATGTGTTCTGCTTTGATGTTTATGGGTGTCAAGTTGTTAATTTTGTTTGTTCATGTTGTCTTGTACATTCAATTGGTTATAATGGTACCCTTTTTGGTTTCAGATTCAATGGCATTTTATTATTCTTGGGATTTTTCTTTTTGGAGAGAATTGAATCAGGGTGTTTAATGTTTGGCCAGATTTGATGGATACATTTTGTTTTTGGCTCGAATTACTTTTGTAGCTTGATGTTTTGCAAGTTCTAAAACGAGCACTTGCTTTATTTATGTATGTGCTAAAATATTCTGTTAACATTTGGTTAACAGTGCTCTTTTTTTTTTTTTTTTTGTCAATTACAGATATTTCTTTTTAGTTGGATTCAGAATTTTGCATGTCGTAATGATGTAAATTCATAACAAAACATAGGATAGCCTCCCAAATTACCTGGTTATTTTCTTCAGAAATTTGAAGCCAAGCATATGTGGCCTCATCGTGGTAATGCTTTTGTTTGCTGATAATTCCCCAGAGCAATTGCTGCTATAGATTTCTTGTTATTTACATGAACATATATTCTTTCTTATTTTTGCAATAGCAGAGCTTTGTTTTGCAACTTCTTTCCATAATGCTTTGTGTTAGTTTGACCTGTTTTCTTTTTATTTTCTGAGAGCATGAGAATGTCAGTTTTTTATTCGTTTATTACCTTTTGTGCATACAATCCAAAATGGGTGGAATTACTGGATAATTTCTGATTGAACCATTTAAGCATTGTTTGCTGAACTGGGAATGCATCTGGTTGCCTTTCGGTTTTACATCAAGAACTAGCTCTGATTTTTAATTGCCTTGTCCTCTAGTTTCTCCAATATTTCTGGATTGACATTTCATCTTCTTTGGTTTGACTTGTTTTGAGGTTCTGAGGGAATCGAACAAGGCATTTCTTCGATCAAAATCATGCAAGGTTTTATATGGTTTAACGAGATCTTAAAGTAGACATCACCCTCAAGGCACTTTTCTCCCTTTCCTTTCTACTAGGGAACAAACAATGTGTCTGACATATGCCTTGCAATGCCATCCATTTTTCTTTTGTGGATTGGTTTGATATGTTTTAATACCAAATCCTGCAAAATAAATGAGGAGATAATTAAAACCAATTGTGTTTCTCTATTGCATGATTTCCCATTTAATTTGTACAAGATGAATTTAGAACTGTTGAGCAATTATACATAAAAATATAAACAGTGCTCGGAACCTAGTTTATTTGGATCAATTATGCACACTATTTTGAGGAAACACTCATAAATGAAAATTGTTTTGGTTACTGTATGCTCTTTACATGGTTCATGATGTTAACATCACGGTGTTGCAGATTACTGTGGTTGTTTCACTCCAGCTTTGGACCGCTACTTTACTTCACGATGCTGGGTGGCTGAAGATGCTGGCAATAGCCTACTTCTTTGGCTCTTTCCTCAACCACAACCTTTTCTTAGCCATCCATGAGCTCTCCCACAATCTCGCCTTCTCAACTCCAGTCTACAACAGGTGTCTTGGTATTTTTGCTAATCTTCCTGTTGGTGTACCCATGTCAGTAACATTCCAAAAGTATCACCTTGAGCACCACCGCTTTCAAGGAGTAGATGGCATAGATATGGACATCCCAAGCCGTGCTGAAACCCTTCTTGTGACAAATGTTGTCGCAAAATCCATATGGGTCATGTTACAACTCTTCTTCTATGCTTTTCGACCTCTATTTATCAAACCAAAGCCCCCTGGTTATTGGGAATTCATTAATTTTTCTATCCAGATAGCCCTAGATGCAGCCGTGGTTTATTTTTGGGGCTGGAGATCTTTGGCTTATTTGATCCTTTCCACCTTCGTAGGAGGTGGTATGCACCCAATGGCTGGTCATTTCATCTCAGAACACTATGTCTTCAAGCCAGAGCAAGAGACATATTCTTACTATGGCCCCCTTAATTTTCTGACTTGGCATGTTGGGTACCATAATGAGCACCATGATTTTCCGAGGATTCCTGGGAGCAAGCTTCACAAGGTGAAGGATATTGCACCTGAATATTACGATGGCTTAGAGTCGTATAAATCTTGGAGCCAGGTCATATACATGTATCTTATGGACAGGACGGTTGGACCCTTCAGCCGGATGAAGAGAAAGGTGCCGGGCACTGCAAAGAAATCTGAATAGCTGCTCCCATCTCTGGTGCATAATCTTCTGTCGAGAGAAAATAAAAAGGAACTAGCAAAATTTACCATGCTAAATTATTCAAAATTGCCGTGAAGTTTGGTTCAAACTAAACTTAGTCCCTGAATTTAATCGTTTATCGTGAACTATTTTTGGTAAAAAATAGGCCTCCTGGTGGGACATAAAACCCGAGACATGAGTTATGCATATGTATGATTATTGATGATGAAGGATAGCTTTTTAGTTGGGAGATTGGGTGCATTCAAGCCTTGGTTATTTAATTTTATTTAGTTTTATTATTGGATTTTAATTTATGTTTTTTTATTGGATTTTTATTAGTTAATGAGTTTTTAGTTAAACTTTGATTCTAATTAGAATTTTATTATTTATATGTAATTTTCTTAACATTACAATTTTTTTTTTTAATGAAATTTGAAGTTGTAGACTTTTTCATCCTCTATTGATTCTTTTTTGTCAGTCTTTTCTTCTCTTTCTTTAGCTTCTTCTTCTTAGATTTTTTTTTTCTCTTTACTACTTTTAATATCTTTTATAGGCTTTGAATTACTCTTAAAATTAATTGATCTTTTAGGGCTTATAAAGTAATTCCTTGCCTCCCATGCTTGACACTTGATATGTCAGATTTTGAGCAGCCTTTAGCACCTAGATTCTTCACCTTTTATACTTCCCATCCAACATCTCATAGATTTTGAATAAACTCCTAAGCTTCCAAATGCTTTATTCCTTTCGCTTGACATCCAATATGAATTCTTACCTTTTATTCATGATAATAAGGATAGTGAAGGTCTTGATTCATTGTGTTATGTTCAATATATATTCACTCAGGATTTAAATAGTGTTTGTTTCATTTAACTCTCAATTATATATTGTTTATGATCAAAAACTTAGGATGCAGGGAGGTCTTCTTTCCATGTCTCTCTTCACTTGAATGTATGTTTGAGTTCATGATTTATATGTTCAGATTATAAAATGAATTCAAACAAGTAATAGATTATTTAACTTGAGTATCATGATGTATTTAATATTAGAGATTATTTCATGATACAAATTATAGACCTAAAAAATGCGATTTAAAAACTAGTAAAATATTATAGGCGAGCACTGTTAAATCATCTAAAATGTTACAAATTACTAAGACAAATATTTATGTTATTAACCTACCACCAAAATTTGGTATTAACTATGCTCTTAATGTAAAAGACTTGGTTATACATAAATTACAACATCTTATCAGTGATTATTCTTTTAAACCCTTACATTGTTATTCTTATCTTTGTAAAAAAAAACAAAAAAAAACATATTAATGTTACTTTGAATGCACACGTTGTTTTCATTAGGGATAATGAGATTCAACGAACCCGATTTCATGATCTAGACAACTAGATTCATACTATAATTGGATTATCAGAAAGACAACTCAATACTTGATCATGATTTTTGGAAGCATTATTGAAGATGTCTTGAATTTCACTCAATAAGGTTGAGTTTCTTTAACCGTGGAAGAGTTGATGGAGACATCGAATCTGAGACATAAATTACAAACACGCATAATCATCAATGATCAAGGATATCCTAGCTCATAAGTCTTTAGTTGGAAGACTAAGAATATCCAAGTTCAAGTTATTGATTGTTATTTAGTTTTATTATTGGGCATTAATTTATGTTTTTTTTGGTAGTCTTTTATTAGTTAGTGGGTTTTAAATCCAAATTTGATTATAATTTGAGCTTTATTATTTATATGTAATTTTCTTAAGATTACAATTATTTTTTAATGAATTAAATAAAATTTATAGAGTTGCAGTCTTTTCCAAACCACATTATTTTTCTACCTTAGCTTTCTATTCTCTTTCTTTGGCTTCTTGTTTCTCAATACTACTTCTTTTAATCTCTTGTGTCATGCATCATTTTTTTTTTCTTTAAGTTTTTGTTTTTTTATTAATTTTTTTTTCAAATCACTTGTGTTTTCGAAATATGTCGTGTTTCTAAACTATTATATATTATCAAAATTAACAGAAAGATCTATTTTTTATTAATAAAAAATAGTTTGAGGTAATCAAATAAAAAAAAAATTCATGGATTAAGTTTAGTTTGACTCAAATTCAGTATAATTTGTTTTTTTAATTTAGCCAACTCACTATTTTAGATTCCATTCTTGAGGAGTTAGTCTCTTTTGCTGTAGTTTTAGACTAAAAACCGAGTTGACTATTTATTCAATCTCTTATGACTATTTTTTTGTTTTCTTGTCACCAAACACAATCGAGACACAGTCTTATCTGTTGTGAGTTGGATTTCCTTCCGAATTGAATTTGTTCGGATGCTGAAATTATTTCTGTTTCTGGTGCAACCAAGTGCTCATACTGATAGTTGCAGTCCCTGAGTGCCTGCCTCAATGCTTTGCTTCTTTGGAGCATACAAATAGATTTCAAGTATTATCTTCTATGTTCTGCGCAACTAAATCTTTTGGGATTTAAACTATTAGAGATGTAGAAATACTCCAACATAGCATTGCAAACAATTTCAAGTGCTGGTGATGCACTCCACAGGCTAGGTATTTTGATTAAAAGCTTCTGAAGTGCTCATAATTCTTAGTAACTAGAAAATGCCTGTAGCTTCCATCAATTCCCTCTCGATCCCAAGCTCTTCCACCGAACCAAAATGTCTGTCTCGACAATGATCCCTGCTCTCGTGCCTCTCTGTATCAAACTGCAGATTGCAATATGGTGGTTTTTCCTTCACTTGTTGGCCTGAGAAGGATGAGAAATATATGTTATATGCCTGCTACACCACAAGCTACCAGTAAAAGACCTATAGTTAACTGAAAATGAATCCTTACATTCCATGCATCATTCTTGATCGAAAACCGTGGTTCACCGACAACGTACGGAGGTGTTTGTGAATGGGGATTGATGAGTGGAAGCGTGGCCGAGGTGTATTCCTCGTCAATGTCATAATTGGATCCATTGTTGGGTCCAAGAGCTCTTAAAGTCATTGCCAATAATATAGAAAATCCCTTCAGACAAGACCCATAAAGGACGTAAATAGTGGGGTGCTAACTGCTAAAAGCCAAGCGTATCTATTTAAAAATCGTGTGCCGAAACAGGATTTTCATCAATGTTCGTTTCCGTTTCCAAAAAGGAAGACGGTAATCAACAAATGGTTAGTCGGGTTATTAAAAGAAATTACTTTCATCAACAAGTTTGCTTGCCGCAACTTGAAAAAACTTCTGAAGGGCTCAGTTGAAATATAGAAATCAAACACTAGGAAAGTACCTGAACTAAGATGATGAACATGGCTATCCATTTGAAGAAGTCAAAATTAGATTCCACAAACTCTCTGAAATCATGGAACCTCCCTGTCGGATCCTCAGGTAAATCCTAATAGAACAACTCCAAGTATAAGCTGAAAAATACGTAGGATGTTGATCATGGAAGATAGGAAGTAGGAGGAAGTTCAAAGAACAGTGTACCTTCTCCCAGTCTGAATTTAGGAGTATATCTGCTGCAACTAATGTCTCCAGTAAGAGAAGTAAGAAGATAATCACCATGTACTATGTTCTATTAAGACCAACAACATTATTTGGTTTCAAAATCTCTGGTTGTCATGAAATGTAGTATTTGGATTCACCAGACTTGAAAAAGGATACACAAGAAAGGCAAATCCCATTTGAGCTATCTGCAGAGATATGGCCTAGGCATGTAATTAGGCACAAGGCAACACCAATGCTGAGAAAAGTATATATGAACCTGCAATTCTAGAAGAATTGTTAGCTAGTTCCAGAAATTTAAATAAGCATATAAAAAAAGGTCTTTAATAAGTGCACAAAAAAGGGAAACTTTTTAACAATTCCTAGATTCATAATCAATTACTCCGCCAAGAAATTGCCAGAGAGCTCCACTCTATAATGGCAAGCAGATGACAGACATGGTGGAAAACAAGCTTCAGCAAAAAATATCCTTTTCTTCTATGGGGATCTTGTTTCAATTTAGTGCAAAAGCAAGCATCAAAATGGTAGACTAGCTGCTACGGGACAGTACAGTGAAAATATTCGAATGATGAGAAATCAGACAGACAAAAACATGAGTAAAGAGCATTCTAAAGAGAGAGCCTTTACCATAGGGCAGTAGAATCAAAATCATCAAAAGATGGACTTTCCATGTCTCTCTGCAATACTCTAAGCATCCAAAAACCATAGAGAATCATTGCTATGCCAACAAGTCCCAAAGTCGAATTCACAATTTTCAATATTGACCGCAGACAAGTCCTTGCAACTCTTGCCATTGCTGTAATAGTCTAGAGCCAATACTCCAAGAACTTGCAGAAATTCAAATAACAAACTCCACTTGAAATTTTAGTAATCAAATGATAAGAACTGAAGAAATTTTCTTACAAAAGAAAAACCTGCATAAAATGGTTCAAGCTTTCATGATTTTCTTAGGAAATAAATTCTCACTGACTAAATGGAGAACTGGGCCTTCTTTTTCTTAAGTGGTTAAGTAAAAGCAACACACAAAGTTTCAAACTTGGATTTTCTTTCTTCTTTTTCTTATTCATGTCCTGTAATGTGATATGATCAAGGTGCTTACAGAAAAGAGCCATTATTGAATAATGATAAGGCTAGGAAATTTCTTGGAAACTCTCTGTTTCATAGTTCTTGGCTGGACTCACTTTCCAAGTTGGCAAATAGTGACTGGAGTTCTTATTATGTTTGTCGTTAGGTATAGCAACTGGACAAAGTTCGTAACTGGCCTGATGTATTTACCTGCTATATTTATTATAAAGAAAGAAATATATAATTCACTTTGCAGTGAAAAGAACAAGATTAAATTCAATGAAGTTAATGGTTTTGGATCATCGAAATAGAGATGGTTGACATTTTGATTGGATAAATGAAGGCAATTTCATTAGCAAAATCAACTATGAATCAGGAAATGTTCCTTATACAAGACTATTAGCATGTGTTTAGTGCTGTGGTTGTTGTTTGAAAAAATAAATTTTAAATTTTTTACAAATTGTAGCTTTTTGGTAATTAAGGTTTAAAGAGACAGTTTTCAATAATAGAACTATACAAAATTGTGACGTGCTTTCAAAACTGTGATCGAGACATAACACAGTTTCAACCGCATCTCACCGTACTGTCAAAGAATTTTGGAACACGGGAACTTAAAAAAAAACAAGCTAAACAGCTATCAATAGATATGACTTTGCGATTTTCAGGAACTTAACAAGCAAGAATAGTGAGAACTCTGCTTAGCTTCCTGAAGAGTTCTAGATTTCTTCAATCTGAATTCCACCACATTGACAATCTAATTGAATAAAACATTCAAGGTGGAGTGATAAACACCATGGATCCTGCTATTTATTTCCTTCCAAACAATTTAAACATATGCAAAAGAAGAAATCCTGAGAAGTTCTACAGATAGAAAGCACCGTTTTTTAAGATTTCTCCTTTTCCCATTCGAACTCGCACAACCAATTACCAATCCGTCTGTAAATGCCTCATTCCTGCTGAAGGCATTCCATATATATTTGGTAAATTGACAGGTGAGGAATATGTGGCCAACATCTTTTGGATGGGCATTACAAAACATGCAAGTAGGATCGAGACTTCTCCCCAGATGAACTTGTCTGACCTCTATAGTGAGCCTGTTTAGTACAGCAAGCCAACAGATAAACTTTCCGAGGAGCATTTTCCTCCTTTTTCATAATGACAAGCCATTAACCCCAAAGCAACACAAATATGCATGTATATTGAAAACAATTAAACTCCCCTTATCAAAGTGCATATATTCATATGATAGAGATACAAGTTTAAGGCATGTCTGCCCCTGAAAGACATATCTAATGAAGAAAACGCACGCCTACATAAAATCTGAAGACAAAACAAAATGCATGCAGAGATGCACCTGTCAATCATAATCAAGAACATATCTTGAACAAGCTATCAATTAAGCCAGCCGAACCTGAAAAGGAGTTTCAAATTCTGAACCTGAATGTCATCAAGCCTTCTTTGTAATGATACATCATTAACATTCTGATCAATCAAACATTATTATCTTTTTTTCTTTGACGAAATGAATCAAATTTCATTTACCAGTAAAAGAACAGCAGGGTTCAATCACTGCTGTAGAGCATGAAACAACAAATACAATCAACAGCTATATGAAATCAGACCCCAATTTTAGCAAATATCAGACAAAAGAGAATGCCTCACAGAAGTTATTCAAGATAAAGGAATTCTGCAATCTATTTTTTAGATTAACAATAAAATGGACAGCTCAATATCAACAAAAGATAATTGAATCTCATTCCATCTTAAGTTCCTTTATATCCAAATGAAGTAAAGACAAGCACATTATGAGATTCACAATAACACAAAGTGAAAGGATTTTTATTCTGTGAATTCTGTTCGGCCCATGTGAACTATTGATTCTTAATCTCCAATTTGCCTATCAATGTGACAGTTGTGCTCACCTTCAAATCAAACTGTTTTAACAAAATGGCAGTCAAGAAACAAGTCATTCATGGATTCCTTAGCTGGTTTGCGAAGAACACTTGCAGGGACAACAGCTATGCCTCTTTCAAATCTCTCTATCCTTAAATGACAACCCTGTTCAAAATCTTCAACAAGGCTATAAGACTGTTTTATGGGATAAAAGCAGGATTAATTCTCAGGATTCTAAACCACAACAATCATTATGCATAAATTCGAGCAAAATCATCCAACTATTAACATTATCCATCATACACTAACACATATCCACCGAACTCGTTCTTCCCCTTTTGTCATCAACAAAAATTGGGGTAAAAAGCTTCATAATGCAAAACTAAATGCTAAGATTTCAAGAAATCCTAAACAGCACTAGAAAATAAACACAACTTAAAACCCATAACATAAAACTACTTCAAAAAGAAAGAAAAAAAAGCATGAGTGCCGTCAACTAGCACCCAAAAGATTATGAAATGCAATCATTCAAGCTTCCAGGCTGATCAGTTTAGTGTGGGAGTCAGAGCCGGATTTTAAGTTTCCTTAGACCTAGCTGGAGGGGTCGTCTTGAGCAATTCAGCAAAGTTATCAGAAATCTCTTTGATGGCAGCCTCAATTTCCTCCACGTCAACTGTAAGTTCCCGCATAAATTGTGTCAGTTCTCAGAGAATCGAAGCTTCACTTTGAGCCTCATTTTCTGACTCTGCATATGTTGATACTGAAGAATAACTTTCAGCTATCCCACCGTCAGTTTTTCTTTCGGACCATTCTTCCTCTGTGCTAGGTGTCGTAGGGTAAATCTTAGGAACTGTCATATTCTGTGAGGATTTGGTGATAAATTTGTTAGGTTTGCAGCAGGGCTTATATATATATAAGAGATAGTAACAGGCTCACCAGATGGTTGCTAGTGGTGTACCAGTGAACCTTTCTGTTCCTTGCAATAACTTGATCATCCAAAGTGGCTACATCCATTATTACAACCACATCAAATCTTGATATCCCAAGAACTTGTCTAGGCAACACATGCATGATTTTGAGCTGTAGATCATTACAGAGACTTCAAATTATAGTTTGAAATTGTAAAAGCCTATCAAAGGCATGCAATATGTGCGTTATATATATAGAAAAATCCTATAATATATAGATACTCACAACAATTCATGGCCTTGCATTATGGTTGCAATTGACCATAACTGCAGAGGAGAGTTGCATGTTATCATATAGTATTCATAAGAAAAGAAAACGTAGCAGAGACGTTGCTGTGGTGTAGTGGTTATCACGTTAGTCTTACACACTAAAGGTCCCCAGTTCGATCCTGGGCAGCAACACTCCTTTTAATTTTTCTATGAATTGAATTGCATCCCTAAACTTTAAGGATTCCCAATTATACACTTATGAGTAATATCTTGGGAAAATTACTCGTAATTTCACTTTTAGAAGGTAAATGACTTCAAGATAAAAACTTCAATTTTGAACATTTTATTTCAAATAAATTGATATTTATTATATTCCTAAAAAACACCAATAATCCATTTTCAAATTCCTTTTAAGGAAAAAGCTCGTCATAAATTCTAGCTAAATTAAAGTAAAACAATCGCTGTCTATTTTTCTTTTAAAAAATAAAAATAAATTCTGCCTTCATCACTACAAGCCACATTTTCTTTGGATCCTCCCACAGCAAACCATTCGACTCCTGTGCAAAGTCACAAGCAGCCTCTAATAGCTATTGAATTTTTTTTTGGTTTAGAATTTTAGGTAGTGTTGGCATGACGGAAAATATTAATTGAACTAAATTGTACTGAATGAATAATTATTTTATTTTATATTTAATATGTTTTGGATTGAACTAAATAATTTATTTTATTTTATATTCAGTAGACACTAGACGAGTCTTGGTCGATCTGAGATTTAGACCAGCTTGAGTTTAAGAAAAAATAAAAAAAGAATTAATCCGACATGATCCGGTCAAAATTAAACTCATATCAACCCAAGATAAAATTAGATAAAAAATTTAATTCAAAATAAAAATTACGTTAAAAAAAAATTATTATCATATACTGATATGTATAATTAACAAGCCTAGATGGTAACATTCCATCTTTCAGCTCACCAAGCTACTGACGGGCAGATTACAACTTTGCAGTGTCACGAACGAGGCATGATAGAGAGGCAAGGTAAATATTGCACAATTATTTGATGGACCATGTCTCCTGCTCCATTGCATTTTCTTGTAGAGTAAATGAAAGCAATTTCTGCTGAAGACCATTCCCGCTATGATTTTCCCACCTGTTTGATGAAAATAAACAGAACCATGGTATATTTTCTTCTCAGAGCCTTGGATAATACATTTTCTGAAAGTGAGCAGCTTCAAAAGTAATCCATGCCTGAATGGATCTTGTGCAATTACCGAACCACTCCCGGCTAATATTGTCCATTTTCTTGTAGAGTAAATCAAAGCAATTTTGATTTTTTTTTATTGTAAGGGTATTTTGATTATTTTATTGTAGAATGTCAAAAGATTTTCTTACCCCTAACTAGATAAGGGAATGACACAACCATCGTAATCTTGAGTCTCGGTGAACATTGTTTTTTAATGGGGTTTTAGGTTGTTTTAATTCTTTGATCCTGGCAGAATGTTTGCCTTTCTTTGTTTCCCAAATTCTGTGCGGTCTAGGCTTCTCAGGCAAAATATTTATAAATGCTGGCACGGGATGTCAATAGACATCGAGACTCGGATGTTCAGGTTTTTTTTCATCAACTTCTTATAGTGAATTCGTCTTCCTGCAGTATTAAACCTTTGGAATTGTATTGTAATGGAATCTTTTATGCCGTTTCTTTTTAACTATCTCCCCTGTTTCATTTTATAGCACCAAGCATTACGCATTAGTACTATTCGTTTATGGGTGGTATTACAACGTTGATTGCCATGCCCTTGAATAGTTTTCCCTCAACTGTTTCTGCAGAAACTGCACGACTCAAGGTGTAAAGGGTGAAGGGTGATTGTATTAATATGTTTAAATCATTCATTTATATATATCAGTGCTTTCAGTAAGATAATCTTACGAAGCTTAAGCCATGATCTTACCACGTTCTTTGATTTTCATGCAGTCTTGGGGAGCTTTCCATTCAAGTCCATTTATCCTTTTGTTTACTTTTATTATGAATTGATGCATGTTATGGGGATTTTTGGTTACTTGAGGCGATACAGTTTACCAACTCCTGGTTGTCCTAATGTTTTTGACGATAGATTGATGCAGCAGAAAACAACATCTATGTTGATTCCTTTTCCCTTCTAGCTTAAGTCAGTTTAGCCAATAGATTGATGAATGTTATGGGGTCTGTCCAATATAGACTTCAGAGGGCCGTGAGGGCATTTCTTCCCGTGGAGGAGATTATTTATTGTCAATAGATATTGAAGGTATACGATACGACATCTTTTGATCCTCGGGACATATAAGAAGTCTGCCCAATATTCTTGGATCCAACTCTTGGAATCCCGACGAAGTGGGTCTGGGATAGGGGGAGTCGAAGTGCATTCTGAAGAAAATAGCTCAATGGATACTGGAAAATCTTCCAAAAATGTATCTGAATTTCCTGTGCCAATGGAACCAGAGTGGTTGTGATACCAGGACCAAACACTAGAGGGAAAACTGCTTCAATGAAACTCTAGGTGTGGCGTCTCTCATGTCAAATGCTGGTTATAATATTTGCCAGCTATGAATACCCCAAGCTTGTATCACGGATTTGTACGATCTTGGAAGCAGCTTCCAATGAATCACTTGTCCTCATTGATGAAATTTGTAGTGGAACCGATCCTTCATATGGAGCGGCCCTTTCAACCTGTATCTTGCAACTCATTATGCTGATTCAAGTCACCTGGAAAGACAAGGATAGTCGATTTGAGAATGCAGCCATGGAGTTTTCTCTTCAAACATTACGATCTAAGTATTAGATTCTCGAGGGGGGGGGGGGGGGGGTACTGGTGATTCAAATGCATTAAGCATTGCTAAATCAATTGGTTTTGACAGAAATATAATTGAACGTGCACAGAAGCACTGGGTGGAGAAGTTAGTGCCTGAGAAGCAGCAGGAGTGATCGAAGTGACATGCTGTATCAATCATTGTTGGAGGAAAGAGAAAGAGTGGAAGCTCAGGCCAGGAAAGCTGCATCTCTTCATAGAGAGATTATGCATGGAGCTTTACCATGAGGTAGAATTTAGAAGATCTAAATGAGCACAACAGCTTCTGATTTTGTTGTCCTCTTTTATATATATGCTTCTGTAGTTGAAACACCTGGTGATGATGAGACAGTCTTAGTCCAATACGGTAAAACAAGAGTTCGAGTGAAGAGAAGTGACATGAGAGCAATTAAAAGCGATAAGAAAAAGAAGAAGCAAAGCAAACATTCTAGTCCCAAGTTTGAAGAGACAGGTATGTATGGTTTGCTGCTCTGGAGAAGTTTCAATGGCTTCAGATACAACAGGCATTCCTATCTGTCTTCGCTTCAGACGCATCCGCGATTCCTTAAGCTAGATGTCCTTGTCATTCTGGTTTGAATTGTAGGTCAAGAAGAGTTTTTCAGAGCTAAACAAAGATGAGGACGTTTGTTATGGCCCTCGAGTGCACTGTTCTTCGATGTCTGCAAGCGAACCGCACTCGGTTATCTTTGTTGTGCATGGCACGGGCACTGGAGCTGTCAAGGAGTGCGCCCTGGAGGTACAAGGTAAGCATCCGCGTGTTGCCAAATATGAACCAGAAAGTCCACTGAATTTTGGCTGTACAGTTTCTTATATTAAGTGATGAATTTTACTTGCTGCTCACAGATCTTTTCATAGGCACTAAGTCTCCAGGTTTCATTTTTCTCTCTTCCATTTCATCCTTTTTTCCATACAAGAAATGAGTTATAGAATACTTAAACATTGCAACATCATCTATTGAATTATCTCTATCACAACTGAAACATAAATGCCTTGTTAACGTGGAAATGTTGATTCCCTCAGGTGAGCTTACACTACCACATGCTGAGGAAACCAGCCTTGTGCCAGTTAGTCCCCTGGCAGAATGCCCTCTTGCTGGTGAATAGTGCTCTTGTTATCGGTATTTGTGAGTCCTTGGGTACTATCATGTTGGCTATCGTGACTGTCAGTTGATTTGGTGGCCGAGGCCAATTGAAGTTAGAATCGAAGTATACACCAATTCCTCCACAAGAACCACCATTTAGGCAGCATGAGGGGAAAAAAAAGAAAAAGAAAGAAAGAAGTCATTAGAGTGTCATCGTGTATCCTTCGTCTACACATACACATACTGTATCTTCATAAAAATCTTAACGAGATAATCTAGTAACACTAAAAAAACCCACCATCACAGGTGAGATAACGTCCCACGCGTTGCTCATAAATGACGAGTTGTTCCGCTGGCCAACAAACGTCTCCTTCTTTCACTCCAATTTAGTCCCTGATCTTTAAACAACTCTACAATTTAGTCCTTAAATTTGTTTGACCAGTAGCATGCAATGTATAGGAAAAAGGAAGATAAGAAAGTGACTACACGACGTGCACTAGCTCAAAAGGTTGCACCAGCTCAAGTCCAGCTCAAGGGACTGGGACTGCACCAATTTGAGTAACTATACCAGCCTGAGGGATTGCACTAGCCCAATAGGCTCAAGGGACTAATTGGGCTGGACTACTCTCCAATCCAAGCTCTCTACCCAAACACACACGCGGTCCAACTAGGCCTTATCCCAAACAAGATGAATCCTCTCGTGCAAATTTTCAAGAAACTAGCGATTGACAGATGCCACAATACAGAGTTACAAGTTCAAGAAAATTAATATGGCACTCTCCTCAAATTACGTGTTATCAAGAAAAAATGCATGGTAAAGATGGCAGACTGAACTTGAATGCATAAATGTAAGACGTTGGAGAGTAGTTACATTGCTTGTTAGATTGATTCAGTCCTCATCATCCAAGTATATCATGCACCAGTAACAAAAATCAGTCATGTAGGAATAGTTTTCTGGCATCAGTTTTTCAAACCTTGAACAGTTTATTGAGCTTGATTCATGCACCTTTTTATTGAAACTGTCTCCCAAGTTCTCTTAAGGCTATCCTACATAGAGAGGTGGAGACAGAAAACAGACACCAAGTGCCTGTCTTACGAAGGCTAAAGGCAATTTTTTTCAGTTGTAGAATATTGTTTTTAATCAAGAAAAATATAAATGCTTGAAGCCTACCATTTACGAAGACTCGTGCTAGCTAGGGGCAGCTGCCTCCATGGCAACTACGACCTTGTTAATGAAAAACCCCGTTCGGCTGCCCCAGAACTTCATCCAAAGAAGAGATGTGCTCCAAGTCAAATTAAGGTAATAATTATTAATTATATGATAATAGTTGATGTTTATAATTTTGAGTATTAATTTTAAAATGAATATTTATTCAAGATCATGATAACCGCATAAAAAAATTATTTATAAATTTTATTTATCAATCAATCCAATATCAAAAGATTAAATTAAATAAAAAATAAAATAATTCTTTTAATAATTATCAATATTAGTTGAAAGATCAAACTTCTCCCAGGATTATGATTAAGCTTCTAAAGTCAAGCATTACGAGTGAATTTCTTTTTTTAAAAAAAAACATTAGACTCAAGTTAATTGGTATTTTGTGTTTAGGGATATTCTAATAATAAAAGATGTAAAAAGATAGTAGCGACCTCGATTGATCAAAAAATGATTAATCCACAGTAATTGAAGGAGGGCGAGTGTGAAAATTTTTTATAGAAAAATACGGCAAATTAATTCTTTCAATCCACAGTAATTGATCCAAATGAATCTTTTAAACCTGAGTTAATATTTCAAATTCATAGCTTGTGAAATTACAAATCCATGTTCAGTCAAGAAATTCATTTCTCAATCAATTTAATGTTGAAGAATGAAATTAAAAAAGAAATTCCAAATTAAAAAAACTTACCAAAGAAAAAAATAATAGGGACCAAATATGAGCATCAAATATGAAAAAAAAAACAATGAGGAAGGTAAAATTAAAAAGAAAAGAAATAAAAAACAATCTTAAATAAAAAAAAACATAAATCATAATAATAGGGATCAAATCTAATAGACTAAAAATTAATTAAAGATGAAATTGAAAATAAAATTAAATCTGAGAAATTAATTAAAATAAAAAGGAATAAAAAAGGAGGGACAAAATCAAATTAAAAATAATCAAAGGACTAAACTGTAAATTTGAAGGCTTGGTGTGGATGTTTAGAAGGAAAGAGAAAAGAAGGAAACACAAGAAAGAAAAAGTTGGTGACGCCGCACCGGAGGTTCATTGACCATGCATGACACTAAAAAGAAAAAGGAAGCCAAGATGATTCAAATAACACGATAGAATAATGGTTTTGACTATTAAAATCAATTGCACGTGCCGCTTGAAGACGGTAAAGCACTCATCAACAGTTTTTTATTTATTTATTTATAAAAGTATAATATTGCCCCAAAACCAAGAAATTATTACAAAAAAAAATCATGGAGAGTGGTATAATAATATAGAATAATTACCTCCATTTTTTCATAAAAATAAAACAAAGGTTTTTTTAATTAAAATAATTGATTTTATTTGATGTAGTGGCCCGTGAGTCGGCCTACTAACTTAGATGTTTTTTTTTTATCAGTGTCCGAGTATAGAAGATATTTGTAATATCTCTATTTTTTTCAAATTGACTTAAATTGAACATAGTCTTGGATTTTAATATCCCAAAAATGGAAATGAAAGCTAGAATTGCATGAAATACTAACACCATCCACCATCGCTATCCTTTCTTCCAAAATCCTCAGAACTTGATCATCTGCATTTTTATACGTTCCTGCAGGAGCAAGTAACGTGATTCGATACGATACATGAACCTGCCCTTCATTTCTTCACATGAAGAGCACCACGCCATATTCCGAATCGTTGATCATTTTGAGCAATGATTTAATTTACGAGATCAGGCACAAAATCTTCCAAGAAAACAGGCCCTCCAATCCCTAAAAGGAAATCTGCAGGAAGCCAGCACACAGAAGAACCTTAACGCAGATGGTTATTGACTCCATATGTCAAAAGAAAGCGAAAGGAGATTCCCCATATGTTGAAGCACCTTCGTATTGAAGGTATCTTGATGCTTGCCTCTCTGTCATTTTCAGCATGCCTTCATCATCATGCCCTGCCGGCCCTATGCTTTCCCAGCGATAACGACCATATTCATCAGGCTGCGGCTTCTTTGGGAAGACAATACATTTGTCCCCCAACTATCACCAAACTCTCAAATTGCTACCCCAACAAAAAATATCTCCAATTGGATCCTCCATCTATCGAATAGACTAGCATTACCCAAATAACTCGTCATCAAAGATTTATACAAAAAATGATGTCACTTTAATACAAAATCTTTCTCATTTTTATGATGATCTTAAAGGTGAAGGTACTGATAAGAGGTTTTTCAAGTAATGTCTGGTAGATTGGGGACTTAATTGAATTTTTTTTTTGGATTCAATTGAGAATTAAGTGATAATTTAGGTGTCATGTTGTCCCTTACCACTACCAGAAAATTGATAAATACAAACGGAAATACCGAGGGAATATTTTCGTCGGTAAATTTCCGAGGGATTTTACCGACTGAAATATTCCCTCGGTATATACCGACGGAATTACCGTGGGAAAAAAATTTAAAACAAAGCAAAAAAAAAAAGATGACGTGTCATTTTTACCAACGGAATTACTGACGGAATTTACTCTCTGGAAAATTCCCTCGGTAATTCAGTCGGTAAACTGTGAACACTGTTCATCATGTCAATTACAAAAGGAATCACCGACGGAATTTTCCGTCGGTATTTTCCAGAGAGTGTTATTTGGCGGTTTTCTGAAAAAATTCAATTAATTTAAAATTTTCATTTAAATATTACAGACGGAATCACCGACGGATTGAAAAACCGTCGGTAATTGTTGGCGGTTTCTGAAAAAAATTTACGAAATTGAAAATTTAAATTAAATATTACCGATGGAATTACCGACGGAATAATTAAAAAAATATTAATATTCAATTATCCATCGGTAAATCCATCGGTAACGCGCCCCAATAAAAAGCCTGAATCCCCTTATTTCACAAGAGACAGACTCATTTCTTCTCCTTATTATTCTTCTTCTTCTTGTTCTTCTACTTCTTCTTCTTCTTCTTCTTCTTCACTACATGTAAAAAACATCAATATATATTTCTTTCTCTTCTTTTCTCTCCTCATCTCCTTCTCTTTTCCTCCATGCTTAGGTATGTCTTCTTCTTCTTTCTTCTTTTATCCTCTTAGTTTTTTTTTAATTAATATGCTTAACGAAATTTTTTTTCTCTCCTTAGCTTCACTTGCAACTACATTAAGGTAAGATTTTTCTTTTTTCTTCTTTTTTCATGATTTTTTTCACTATATTTGTTTTTTATTTTATTTTTAATTGTTTTTGTTCTTAATAATTGTATAAATGTTGTTGTGAGATTTTTTTTTCATATGAGATCAATTTTTAGTTGATTTATTTATAGGATTTTTAAATTTTTAGCAATTGCAACTTTATTTTTTTCATATGAATTTTTTAGTTGAATTTATTTTTTCATTTTATTTATTTGTTGTAAATTTTTTTGAGTTGATTTTCTTATTCTTTTTTCCAAGCATTTTGAGTATATATTATACAGTGTTAATTTATGCTAATTTAATTATTTTATAATTTTATAAAATGAATTTTTTTAAATGTTTTTAAATAATTACCGACGGAACTTCCATCGGTAATTCCGTCGGTAAATCCGTTGGTAATAAAAAATATTATTACCGAGGGATATACCGACGAAATGAAGCGGATAAATTTATTTTTTTATTACCAACAGATTTACCGACGGAAAAAAAATTACCGACGAAAGATTCACCGACGGAGCATTTCCGTCGGTAAATTAATTACCGACGGAATATGTGTCTTACACCGACGAAAAAATTTCATCGGTAAAACTGTTAAATCTTGTAGTGTACCCCTTCTTTTTTTTTCTTTCCCATTTGCCTTTTTTTTTTAGTTTAACGTGAGTGTCCGGGCCAGCTTGCGCGCACCTCGACTAATCCCACGGATCCTGAAGTTAACGACCATGTAAGCCTCCAGTGGCTATCATATGAGTAACCACAAGACTCGAATCTGAGACAACAGAAAAAGCAAACCTCTTGATCTTAAGCTCTTACTACTGGGCCACCACCTAGATTGTTATTTGCCTATTTTATTTGTATGGATGCTCTATCAATGTGCAATAAAGTGATAAACTAATAGTTGTTTTGTTTTTATGGTGATCAAAGATCAAAGCTCAATCGTGTGGATTTTCAAGATAGCTTGAAATTCTAACTTTGATTAGAAAGATCGAATTCCCCTTGTAAAAACCACGGAAAATTGCTGACAAATTTTATTTGTGGAGTAGTTTTGGTATTGTTATTTTTTTTCATTCGAATATCTCACATCCGTTTAAAAAATAAGATTAGTTCTATTTGGGGTCGTGGCTACCCCTATCAATAAATACGCTTTATGGGGATCAAATTTGTGTTTTTATCTTTATAGAAATATAGCAGTGCCTTAACCACTAAACCAACATTTCATTAGTAGTATTACCATTTAAAACCATAAATCTGTTTTATATCTTTATGCTTTTGGATGTTTTTTAAAAATATTTTTCGCTTGACAAAACATTAAATTGATATTTTCTTAGTGTGTTTTGATGATTCTAATGTAATTATATAAAAATAAATAAATAAATTATTTTAATATATTAAAAAAAAAACTATTTTAAAAAAATATTATACACAGAAATAAAATATGATCATGCCAAACTAACTTGAGAGGGGAGCTTAATCATACGCTACAATTTTCTTTTGTTTTTTTATTTTTTAAAATGATTGAATAACTTGTAATCTTTGAATCCAAGTAACATGCATATAATTGTTGTGTTGAACACTCTTTTTTTTTTTTTCCTTTTCAAAGAGTCATGACTCATGCATATGGAGCAACTTTTATAAGAAGTTTCTTTCTCATGATTTCTTTTAAATTCCAAGTAATATGTAAATTATTTTTTATATATTTTTGATTCGTTTTAATATATTAACATAAAAAATAAATTTTAAAAAATAAAAAAATAATAATTTTTAAATATATTTTTAAATAACTTTTTTTTTAAATAATCTATCAACCACTTTTTTAACTGTTCTGTCATCGTATGGATGAGACGAGAAGGAAGAGGAGAAAACCCAACCTGTAAAGGAAAAGGAAGTCTATTAAATAAATAACAATAGAATCAAAACATGTACTCACTCTTCAATTGAGCGCCAAAAGGCAATCATTTTGTTTTCTTCCTTTTTTTTTTCTTTTTTCTTTTTTTACTGATACTCAAAATAAATAAAAATAAAAACGCTATTCAATCAACATTCATGTTTTTTCCATTTCTTTTATATATATATATATATGTAAACCATACCCTGACCAGAACCTCTTGAGGCCAATAGCTTATCTCCCCCTACAAGTTCTCACCGCCAAAGCCTCTCTGGTTAGTTACTTCAGTTCACTCTCCTTAGAAAAAAAAGAATTTTTTTTTGGGTTTCAGTTGTTTTTTTGTGAAAATGTTTCTTGTGGGGAAGCGAGTTTTTTTCTTCTATTTCTGTTGGAATTTAAATCTTTTATGACTTATGGATGTAGATTTAATAGCTTTCAATCAAATTTGATTAATTTGGTAGCCAAAGATTGGTAATTGGATACAAAGTATGAACCTTTACAAAGTTTGATGCGTTTTGATTCTAATTTTTTTGGTTTTGACATTTTGTCAAATAAGTAGTCTACATTTCTGGTAATCTGGTTTATTATTACTTCTTGTTTACTTTTAGTGGCTTGACTGGCTTCCATACTCTTTTTTTTTTTTTTGGGGGGGGGGGTTAAGATAATTCTTTTATGCTTAGTAAGTTGGTTGGCAACTGTTATGCATTTTTTTTTGGTTTCTGTCTGCTACCATTCAAAGTCGAATTCGTTCGTGGGCATAGCCTCTATAGCACTACTGGAATGCCTTTCATTTATACTGTTTTTTATTGCTTTTATTATTGGCTTAATTTGGTTCTTGTTCTGTTAGCTGATATGGATGTAATGGTCGTGAATTTTCTTTACATGTTTCAGGACTCTAAGAAATAAATAACAAATTGGGATTTTTTTCTCTGCATGCTTGTGTCTGTTTCTGTTGGAAGCAGAATCCAGTTTTAGTGTAAATGTAATTGCTTCTAAATTACATTTGATTGCTTCAATAGAAAGACGAGTTAGTGGATATAAATTATAGATCTTTTGATTGGTTTCACTACTTCTGCATCATCTTCATGGTGATTTGTTTCGTCGTTGACATTTTGTTAAGCATATAGACTATATGCAGACTGCATTATTTGGGAGATGGGTTTTTATTTAGGAAGAGCTTCTCTTTTTATGTTCATTTTTTGTTGCTTTAATAGTTTCTTTTTTGCATCATGGAGCATTTTTCTCTCAAATTAATTCTTTGTGACGCCCCACCCTCATTAAATTCATTTCTATTACTGGTATCATTATTTTGATTGCTTTGTTTGATTTCGGTAAAAATTTATTTTTGGTTCTTACTCTGTTGGCCCATATGAATTCAATGCTTTATAATCATGTTTGTTATTGCTTAGATGTTTTGTGGGTGTATGCAGATGGGAAAACAGCATGTCTTGCCTGTAGTATGGATGTGAGGTTGGATTTGCATTTAGTGAATCTGACATTTTTTTCCTTTTTTCTAGTGTATGCATTTGCTGTTTTGGTGAGGGCTATCGTTCAATTCCTTTCTGACATGGTTTATGTGAATGCTGAAATGATCTCTCCATTCCAATTAAATATGCTGAATTGATTATCGAAAATTTTCTTTCTCCTTTTTTCAGTAGTGCATTGAAATGGAAGTATCTACTTCCAACATATTGAAATGTGATGATGAGGAGAAGGCATTGGAGGTCTTGCTTGAGGCATTTGGTTCTAAATTTTCTCTTGAACAAATAGCATCTGCTTATTGCAAGGCAGGCCGAAATGCAGATTTGACTGTTCAAATTCTTCAAGATACGGAGGGAGGTGCCTCTACCTCTTCAAGTCATTCATCCAATGGAGAGGCTATGCTGAGTGAAGGATCTTCTGAGTCATCCAATGGTTATATTTTGAAGAAATGTGATGCAAATGGAAAGTTCAGAAATGTAAAGCAAAAATGGCGTCCAGTTTCAGGAGGCACCGTTTCAAGTGTTCTCGGAAAAAGTTACATTAGATCCATGCCAGTGGGCAATGGCTCTTGTGCCGCAACCAAACCATTGAAATTGGACTCGCAGGAGTTCCCAATGTCTGAACTTTGGGGAGAAGAACCCAAACAAACCCAATCAAAGCATGATCGTATGCACGAGGATATGGAAGATTTTTTATTCAAAATGCTAGGAGATGGCTTCCAGCTGGATAGGGAAATGATTCGACAAGCTCTAGGTAAACAATGCTTTAACTCTTTTCTCAATCATATATTGATGTGAAACCTTCTGTTCCCTAGTAATTGGCTGTTTTGTAACTTCTACCTTTAAAAATATCTGGAATTAGTGGAATCTGTTTTAAATTGATGAGATTTTCTCTAATAAAATGTGAGATCTCCTCTATATGATTTGTGTAACCTACTCTGTATGATTTCGTAAATAACATAAATCTTCAATCAATTAAAGATTTAAATTTGAGATGGGATGGAGGATTTAGATCTTGAAAGAATCGAGCCTGCACTACTATATGCAAATGAACTATCCAACCAGATCGCTAATCAGGTTTTATGTTGATTTTGCAGATACATGTGGGTATGATATGCAAAAGGTATGTATAATGTCCTCTTCAATGTTCAAGGACTATTTTGATTTTTTTTACCAAATGCCCTCTTTTCTATCATTTATTTTCAAAACCAAATCTTGATTTCACTTGTTGCTAGTTAAAGCATTGATGCTTTTATAGGTGGGACATATTGTAGGTTGGCATTTGTTGCTTGCCTAGGATTCAGAATTATATACTTTTGGTTGCTTCCAATGGTTGAGCTTTATAAATTAGTTAACTGAGAGGATTAAAAGGTATCACGGATTTACGGTGACAGTGAACAAAGGCCTTTTAAAAGTAGGCTAGATTTTTTAGCCACAAGGCTTGGGCTTTAATAGTTAAAATTTGTGATTACAACATGATTGCCTTCAAGAAACCCTAAAATTTGTGCAACTATTGACGTTTTTTTGGTGCATGGCTTGTTTTTTATATTTTAGACTAATAAGCCATTCTTTCAGTATGCTATTTTGCCCACAAGTATGGCTACCTTATAAAAGTTTATATAATTTTGAGGGTGTTTGTTGTGAGGGAATTTTAAGGTGGAATGTAACTGGAACCACCCATCATGACCAAACCAACTACTTGAGTATTACCAGCGTACATGTGCTAAAGCTTCAGTTCTTTTTAGTAGGATGCCTCAACTGATGAACTTCACCCTGATCTTCCTCAATGAGCCTATCAAAGAACCTATGTTTAAACATCGTTGATGAACATGGATGAAACTTTTAAGTTAATATGCATGATGAAGTAACTCATGAAGATACTGTGTGTTTTAGTTTGTTCTTAATTAATGTGATCTTATCATCTGTGGTAGTAAGCATTTCTAAATCTTTCTTTCTTTTTGTACCTTTCAGAGCATGGAGAAACTACTTAATTTGTCAGCAGTGATTTTGGACAAAAGGAACAATTATGTTGGTAGATCCACTGGAAAGGTTAGCATGACCAGCTCTGTTTAGAAAAATCCTCATTTATTGAGGGATCATTGTACATACCATTTAGTGCATATCTTACAGGAAACTTTTAGTTTGTACTAGTTGTTAACTTGAGTATTTGAGTAATTAGGCAAAGTCAGTTGTTACTAGTCTTGGCATTGAGTTTGCAACTGTGTTTGGGTGCGTTTCAAAATCTTGTTTGCCCTGAAAATACATTAAATTGATGTTTTTTTTAGTGTTTTCCAATATTTTGATGTGGTGATATCAAAAATGAAAAAACAAATCCGAGAAGAAGCCACCACACTCCTAAACAGGCTTGAGTAAAGCTGGGAGAGTATTTTACATGCCAAAGCTTTCCTGTTTGTCCTATGTGATACAAATTTTACTCTTGTTCTTCTTGGTTGGTATGAGATTATAATTCAATAATTAGTTGTCTATTGAATACAGTTCTTCCTAGTATTAAAGAAGAGGTTTAGTGGTAAGAAGCTCATGATGACTGGCTTCATGGTTTTTAAGTGTGCAATTAATTATTCAATTGAAATATATGGATGTGTCAATTGTTCAATTGTGCTGCTTTTTTTCTCCCTCAACAAGTTGGTATTTGTCTTGTGGTTCACATTATCATCTTTGAAATTAAGTGAACTTCCTCCAATTTAAGGGTTATAATGATATACTTGATTTACATATCTTTTTCCTCTTGCAATATTGTCTTACAGTTCACAGATGCACGGTCAAATAGTGGAGGACCTTCATGTCAAAAAAATTTACAGTTTATGAGTTCCTATGGAGGGTATGATACTTGCAAAATTTCTAGCGAGTTAAATAATTTGCTTTTATTAAGCTATAGGATACTTTTCTCATAATTAAGGAAAGATCAGCTTATCATTTTGATTATTTTACATCATAATACATTTGTTTGCTTGTATTTGCTCAGCAGTGCAAATAGAATTTCAAATGCAAATGGGGGAGGATCACCTGGCCAGGGGAAAGAGAAAAACAACCTCCAGAAGGAAATTTTGGCCTCACTTTTTAATGGTGCTGAGAGATCTGGGGAGTTATCTGGAAGAATAACAAAGGCTGAGAGGAGGTCAATAGTATATGGAGAGCCAGTGGTTGAACCTCCTACTGACTTTACCTTAGAGAACAGGACTGATTTTATGGACTCTCTGCAAGATTATGACAATGGTAAGAACTCTTTTGAGATGAACTTCATTAACGAAGTAATTTGTATAGAAAGTTAGAAGGCTTGGATGCTTTAGTAGCTCATTCAGAAGAAATTTGGGACCTGGAGCCCCTTTTTTGGCTTCTATGGACTAGATTTCTTTTCGCTGCATCTACATTGCTTTTTAATTCATGGAGAGCTGAGCAACACGTTGGATATGTTTTTGCTAGTCCCTAACACCCCCTTCACCAAAGAAACAAAAAAACAAACTGAAATATTCTTGCATGGATCTGGGAACTTACAATTTTCTTTCATATTTGCTCACTGTCACTTGAGTTAGAATTGTTTGATGGCCTGTTTGTAATGTTTCTCTCTGGTATGAATTAAAGCACTGATTCAGTGATATGCACCATTCTTTCCTTCTTATTTTATGGCTTGATGATAACTAAGGGATGCATCAGGCAATAAAGTTCAGGGCAGGTGTTTTGCTGGTTGCTCTGAAATGTTTTAAATGGGCATGCCTGCGCTCTCTCCCAGGCCTATCATTGCAGCTTGTAAACTCATGTTGCAAATTCTATTTGTTTTTCCCCCCTGAAATATTGCATTTTTTAATAGCAATATGATGCACTTTGAATAGGTCTCAGACACTGATAAATTTTACTTCTTTCATCAGAAGAAACAAAAAACAATCTCTATGGACATTTACATGTTACCATGTGGGGTTAGTAAGAATCCGTGTTTGTAAAAGAAAAGGTAATAAATTGCTTATGGACCTCTTCACTTGCTGCAAAAAAATGGTTCTGATCCTGTCTTGTTGAGCTTTATATATATATTTTTCTTTTCTTTTCTTTTTTGTGTGAACTGTATAGACTTTTTTTTTTTTGGTTAAAATGCTATATCCCCTTTCAGTTTGTTAATTTTTTCTTGGTTGGTTTGTTAATGTTCTTCTCTTTATGCTAAGTAGTGTTATCAGTTGAAGATGTAGATGAAGATGATAGTTACCATCTTCTTCGTAAAGCTTGGAAGGAGTATCGGACCACAATGAATGAATTTTACAAAGCTGTAAGTTGCTAATTCTATTTTTCCTGAAATTTGGTCTGCCTATGATAATGGCATTTATACCTATATTTTGTAAATTTGCAATTCCTGAGTAAATTTGGTTATATATGTCATGATACTGTAACATGTTTTAATAATTTTAGTAACATGAGAAAAAATTTCCTATGAATATTAATAGCTACAAGCTACTGCAATTTGATAGCTCAGACTAGCTTTTGCATAAGAAATCTGCAATGTGGTTTGTGTCAATCACCTTTCATGCTAAAATAAGAATGTTCCTTGTCAGGCTGGTGATGCGTTTGCCAAGGGAGATGATGAGCGAGCAAACAAACTAATGGACGAGGTAAGGTTTCTGACTGTGTCACAAAGCAAGATGTCTGTTTACAAGTCATCACGTTTTTTTTTCTCTGGCAACATGATCGGCACTCAAGATACAAACAAGATATATATATTTTTTATTTTCTTGGATGGTTATCAATTAGTTGACCGCAAGATCAAAACCAAGTTGTGACTGGTTGGTAGAGCTGGTCAACACAAGAGTATGGGTAGCATAATAGCCAAAATGAAATGTTCATAGCCAAAATGAAATGTTCACGAATGGAAGTTCCATGTGTATGCTTTTAGCTGTGGGTTTCAACAGCATCTCAGTTGTGTCAATTTCAATTAGAAGGTGTTGTTGGATAATATAATAATTTTAGTTATAAATGTCCTTGGTATTTGCAGGGAAATTTTTTTCGTGACAAGGCTTATGAGGTAGATGAGGAATCTACTCAGAAGATTTTTGGAACCAAGTTAGTGATTTTTGTTTATGTTTTCTTCCATTTCATTTAGTATCTAATGGTGTGCACTCTTTGTTTTTTCTCTTCTCTTTGCATTATAAATCTGTATTTGCTTCCCTCCTTGCTTTTTTTCTAATCTATTGGTTGCTTTCATTATCAGAAATGTTGAGACTCAAGACCAGATGTTGCTTGATCTGCATGAACATGGTGCAAAAGATGCAATACGCTCCTTGAAGAGTAATTTTCTCTTACTCTCAGGCATCCCATGTAAGCTATCATCATGCCTTCTTTTGCCCTCATAATTTCCTCGTCATGTATCTTATCAAAGTCAATTTTCTTGCTTCAGCATTCAAGGACCTCAAAGTCATCATTGAGACAAATGAGGTGGATGTCACGAAAGGGGCTCGTAGAAGATTGGTAAGATTGCTTTGATTCTTTTATTTGAGAGATTGAACCAAAAATGATTCACTTTTACAAGTTCTACTTATCACATCCGAAGGATCCAAAACAGAATTTATACCTTACCCCCTTTACTTTTGCAGATTATGAAGCTATTAGAGAAGGAATCGATAAACTGGACTGAAGGAGCGGATGTTGGAACAATACTAATTCAATTGGATAATATCAACCCTAAGCGCTTGAGTTTCGCCAAAAAATAGCATACAACATGGAATCAAGTGGGTTTCTTGAGAGGCAGGCAAGCAGCCACCATTTTTTTTTTTTTTTTTTTTTTGAGAATCATTGTCATGATCATTTGTTGACAAGTTACTATTTATCAAAATGTTGACCGTGTAAACACTATAAAGAAGCAACGAAGAATAAAATTTGATGCATTCTTTGATGTATTCTCCACTCGTCTTCTGTAATCCAGTAATATGTTTCAACTTTCTTGATTTTAGCTCCCTTCTTGAGATGCTTAATACTTTCAATGGCATTAGAAAAAGGTTAGCCGAATCCTAACGAGTGTTAAATTTTTTTTTTTTTTTTAATGAATCAGGTTCCAGTTTATAAAATATCAAAAGCTAAGTTTGATATAATTATGAGCATAAATAATGTTTCTACTCTTCAATCAACTTTTGAATTTAAGTTCATTTTCACTGTTTAAATTCTTGCAACTCCATAAAGCTAATTTTCTTGGTGGTTTTTTTTCTTAACTTTATTATTTTTCAATTTATTTTTTTTATTGTTTATTTTTCATTACATTATCAGATATTGAAAAATAATTTATTTTCTCGGAATTCATTAAAAAAAATATATTATTTTCCAGCAAATAAACAGGGCATTAATTTAATAACTAATCTAAATAGTTTGAATAAAGATAAATTACTCTTGAAGATAAAATCGAGCATTAATTATATTTATGCTTTATACAACTGCTATACATATAAAGTAATATTGTCGTTTAAATCTATCAATGTGCACAGATAAACTTCTTCAAATAATCAAAAGGTTTTGAATTATTTCAAGCACATGTGATTTTTAAGTTTGGATTAAAAATACTTAAACATATTTCTATATATTGCACACAATAATAACCAAACTATCTGTGGGCCCGACTCACCTATCATCTGTTCAATCACAAGCGTACACGTGTCCTACACTACCACATTAAAGGACCCACATAAGGCATCCCTGAAAATAGACGGTGACTGATACGGATGTATGTATGCTTGCGTTGGTGCCATCAGAAGTTGATGATTCCCCGACAGAAGAAAAGGTAAAGTTTATTTTGGTCCCAATTAAAGCTATATTTTGAAACTTGTTGAATTGTATGGGGTCAAAATGTAGCCTAGTAAACAAAATAAAATAAAAGAATAGTATGCAGTGTTTGAGATTGTGATATTATTTTTCAGTTTGAAATATATATATATATATATATATATATTTTTTTAATATTTATATATAAAAATAATATATATAAAAAATATTTTTGAATGAAAAAACAAAGACACAGGTTTCTATTGATAAATATAGGAAAGGGAAGTTGTGCTGTGTCTGCAAATTTCTGCGAGTGTGTGGTTGCAGGCTGGAATAAAAAAAAAAAGAGTGGGTCGGTAAAGGACGTGAAATCAAAGGCTGAGCTTGATAACATAACCAAAAGTGGAGAAGCAGTAATCATTCACTTCTGGGCATCATGGTGTGATGCTTCAAAACAAATGGACCAAGTCTTTTCTCATCTCTCCACTGATTTTCCTAACACCCACTTTCTCACGGTATGTAATGTGAATTTCTTTGTTTTTATGTTCGTGGGTTTTTGCTTTTGTTTAAATTGGTGATGTGGGTTTTGTTTCGTAGGTTGAAGCAGAGGAGCAACCAGAGATATCAGAGGCCTTTTCAGTGTCTTCTGTGCCTTATTTTGTTTTCGTGAAGGTATCTTCGTTTTCTTTTAAAGGGGTTGTTTTGAGATTTTTATGTTCTTTTGGGTTGTTATTGATGTTTTGTTAGGAAGTATCCGTATCCAGCTTTGTTGTTGGAAATTTAGGCTGTAATGGTAGTCTTAGAAAAGGACATGTCTTGGCTGTGTTAATATTGATTACTTTGCTCTGTTTTGGTGGTTTCATGATTCTAATCGTCTCTTGTAGAAGATGGATTAATGAATTGAATTATGTAATTCACTTGTGCAAGTCATTCGTATGGTTTTAAGTGATAATTTGGTGGAGCAGTGTGTAGTCATTTAGCTTGCAGGTTTAAGGATTTCTTATTTGGGTCAAAATTAAATCCATGAAGCACATTATTACAGTCTGTAAAATGAAAGGAGTAATGCCAAGTAAAATCGGTTTTTAAGAACAACTATCTAGAATTCATGAGATACATGGTACTGCTGTCTGGGTTTTGAGACAAAAACGAGATGTAGTGACTTTTTTGTATGCTTTGCATGCTTTTATTGTGTGCTGTATAATAATCCCGTGGAAAGATGCAAGTTATTTTATACTCCTATAAATTTTGGATTAAGTTTGCATCCAACTCATGTGATATTGTTTGTGGGTTTTGCGGCTTAGCTTTGGAACATTTTTTAAACCCACCTGACTAATCAGGCCACCAAACTTCTCAAAACCAAAACCATTCATTTTCAAAACCTGCCTGCCTAATCATGTATTACACAACTTCTCAAAACCACACGAATTATGAAATCCTTAAAATTGCTAGGTTTGGATTTAGTTGGGCTGAACTGTGCATCCGGCAAGTAGATGGATATACAATGTCTAGTTCCGAGCCATGTAAACCAGAAAAGTTCTTGATATGTAGCACACACTCAAGTCACCGTAAAGGGCCTATTTTCATCATCTTTTTATTCCTAAAAATTAGAAAATGACCTGAAAATTTCAATTTGATACTCTATTTTTTGCAAGATTGTCTACATTCATGTATATATAGCAACCTAGGAATGGATTACTGCTGTTCTAGTCTCCTGAAAACATAGTTCTCATTGTGAATACTAACCAGCCATTTCATGCATTTTCTTCATCAGGATGGCAAGACAGTTGATACATTGGAAGGTGCAGATCCTTCCAGTTTGGCAACCAAAGTCACTAGAGTTGCTGGCTCAGCTAACCCTGGAGAACCTGCAGCCCCTGCCAGCCTTGGAATGGCTGCTGGACCTACTGTTCTTGAAACAGTGAAAGAGTTTGCCAAAGAAAATGGCTCCTCCCCACAAGCAAACCAAGCACAACCTGGCCTCAGTGATACATTAAAAAATCGATTGCAACAGCTGATTGACTCTCACCCTATCATGCTATTTATGAAAGGGAATCCTGAAGCTCCTAGGTGTGGGTTTAGCCAAAAAGTTATTGATATTTTGAAGGATGAAAATGTGAAATTCGGAACTTTTGATATCTTATCTGACAATGAGGTTCGTGACGGGTTGAAGTTGCTCTTGAACTGGCCCACATTTCCTCAGCTGTACTGCAAGGGAGAGCTTCTTGGCGGATGTGACATAGCAATTGCAATGCATGAGAGTGGTGAATTAAAAGAAGTTTTCAGAGATCATGGAATTGATGCTATTGGTTCCGTTGAGGCAAAAGTGAGTGGAAGTGAAAATGGAAAGGGCGGCATTACACAATCCACTGGCTTGAGCACGACCTTGACCTCCAGACTTGAAAGCCTGATTAATTCAAGCCCAGTTATGTTGTTTATGAAGGGAAAACCTACCGAGCCAAAGTGTGGTTTCAGTGGGAAGGTAGTTGCAATCCTTCAAGAGGAAAAGGTGACCTTTGAGAGCTTTGATATTCTCACCGACGAAGAAGTCCGTCAGGGGCTTAAAGTCTATTCTAATTGGTCCAGTTACCCTCAACTGTACATCAAAGGTGAACTTATTGGCGGATCAGACATCGTGCTGGAGATGCAGAAAAGCGGGGAACTTAAAAGGATTTTGGTTGAGAAAGGGATTGTTCAGAAGGAGACTCTAGAAGATCACTTAAAGAGCCTGATCACTTCTTCGCCAGTGATGCTCTTCATGAAGGGCACCCCAGATGCCCCCAGATGTGGTTTCAGTTCCAAGGTTGTGAATGCCCTGAAGGAGAAGGGTGTCAGTTTTGGGTCCTTTGATATTTTATCAGATGAGGCAGTGAGGCAGGGACTAAAGGTCTTCTCGAATTGGCCAACCTTTCCTCAGCTTTATTACAAAGGTGAGCTAATAGGCGGTTGTGATATTATACTGGAGCTGCGAGACAACGGAGAACTAAAATCCACCCTATCTGAGTAGGGTTGACATCGATTCTTTCAAATAATGACCAGCCAAAACCTAAATTTTCTACTCATGTTAGTGATGTCTGTTGATGTTATACATGAGTGATGAGCCTGAAGATTGCACAATATACTTTCTTATCAATGTTCTGATGCCTTGCTTGGTTTTCTGATAGATCATAGATTTAAGCTATATTATGAAAGTTTTTCTTGCAACGTGGTTCAAGTGGTATCAAGTATGATTTGGATTGCTTTTACGATGGATGAATCTAGCTGGTAATATTGTAGGGTCCATGCTTTCATTAGCCCTCTCGCAGAGTCCTATTGTCATCTGTTAGTGCTTGCAACTTGCTCGACTTTTCCTGTTTCTTATCATCGTGAAGGGTTGATCTGTTATGTCGAAATTTGCTCGTTAAATGCAGTCTTATGACTAAAATCTGAACGGTGGTTTTGGGCTCACAATACATGACATGTGCTTGACTGCTTGCTTGGGATGTACATGCTTTCCTTTGCAAGATGAAAGATAGAGGTTTCATCACATGGTCATATTGCCAGTTCAACTGAAATCAAATACACAGACAAGTTTTCCTGACTATTAATTGTTTGAAGAGGTCAGATGCTTGGATGAGAGCATGTATTGCACTAGAAACTTCAGAAATTCAAGTAGGAAGCAGAAAATTACAAAATCTATTTATTTCATATTGAACTTCTATCTACACGAGGATTTTTCATGAACTCTGACAAATTCAATATGGGAAAAAAGAAAGAAGCAACAGATGCTTAATAATTGCGCAGTTTCTTCGAAGGAATCTTGTTTGGATGCACTCGGATTGTAGACCCTAAGGGAAGCATTTGAAGTCCTTGCAGTTATCATAGATTTAGAACTTTTTATGACAACCCAGAGGAGGTATGGAAAGAATACGATTCAAAGGCCTAAGAAAATAAGCTTAAAAATCCAATTTAAAAGCAAACAAGAAAACACAGATGATATTGAAAACCAATAGAACATAATATTTGTATTTGAGGAGATTTAAAGAAAACCTCAAGAGATCAAAATATCTTTTAAGCTGGTAATAGGTTAAGATGTTGAACATGAATTGATGTGAATCATGTGATTACTGAGAACCATCAGCATCTTTAAAACAAGTTATTTGTTGAATTTATGGACCCTATGATGCTAGAATTTGTAAAGTTGTAGGAGAAACGACGTCTTAGAGGCTACAAGGTGTCAATTTTTACAGAAAAATTATGAAAAAGGTGATAAGGATGCTGAAAATATGAAGTTGTAGTCTTGCTTAGTTCATGGAAGTTTATATATCTAAAAGAGGTAAAATACATTCTGGTTTTGTGGGCTTGGATCCACACCCTAGCCCATTTATTTTTAGGCTTAGGTCGTGTCTCGTATTTTGAGTCTTGGACATGAATTATGCCTCGTATTCTATGTCTCCGCATTTACCTTCTTGAATGTGTCAAATTCTGGCTTTGTTGCTAGCTTAAAATCTAATGTTTGCTTCTTTGAAGTTTTTAAGCAATCAATGCTACAAAGAAAGAAAGAACAAGTACAAGGATGGGATTATCTCCTAACGACACACTGTAAGTAGTTTTTATGGGAGAAGGGTTGTCTTCCACCTTTAATTTGTGTGGGGGTAGAAATCTATCTTCAAACCAGAAAGAACGGGGAGACAGCAAATCCCGAGCAGCACTCCAGCCAATGCATTATGCATGGAATAAGGCTGTTGATAAATTAAATGGACCAAGCATATATAAATAAAACCCATCACGATTAGCTTGAACAATTTCATATGGACAACTGGAAGCAAGCAAGGGAATAATCTTGATAAATGTGAACTACCAATTGCTTCAACGCAACTAGACAACCAAAATGGAGTGCTGCATCAATTGCATGATTCTCTCAGGAACAAACTTGATTTGAATACGGGAGTTATTGTGGTTCTCAATGGAATAACATTAAGGCCTTAGGTTGTTGAATTTACTTCTGCATCATGCTCAAGATTTTCTTAGTTTCTTCGTCCTCCTTTATCTTGCAAGTTTTCATGCCGTCCAAAAGTCCATGCACTTCTTTCCCAGCTCTTATATGTGCCTTCAATACAGCATGATACATTTCCCTGTTCATTGGGATGACATTCTTCAACGAGGACACAAAAGCTTCTGCGTCTTCAGCACTACCTTCATCACCAAGCCAACTCAAAATGCCAGTGATCACCTTTTGATTTGGCTTCCATTCTTTATTCTCCTCATATAGGCAGAGGGCAGCCTTCATACAGCTGAAAGCTTTTGCCACCTCATTTTTGTCAAAGAATCCTGCAGCAACTTTGCCCCAAATGTTTGGGAGAGTCGCCTTTCCTTTCTCGGTCAAGTTCTCAAGCAGTGCCTTTGCTTTCTCATACAAGCCTTTACCAGAGTACCCAATAATAAGGGTATTTGGCACCCGAACATCGTAAAAATTGCCAGATGCTTCCCACTCTTTTAGCACTTTCTCAACTTCTTCAAACTCATCAAGCTTCACTAGAGAAGCCATAATGTTGATATAATCCTTGTTTATAGGCCTTTCACAAGTAGATTTCTCCAGATCCCACAATCTCAAAACCTCAGTCTTCTCCCCTAGTGTAGCATAGAGTGAAATCAGATGATTGTAACCAGTTCCATCTTTCTTATCTAGCCTTGTTTCTGATTTTTTCAGGGAATCAATGGCCTTATCAGTAAGGCCACCTTTGATGTAAGAACTAGCAGCAACAGCATAGGAGTTCCAGTCCACAACAATGTCCGGTTGGTGCTCCATCTCATTCAACATCTTTTCCATTCCCTCAAGGTCACCTCTAGCACCATAGGAATTCATGCAAAGTCTGTAGCTGAAGTTATCAGGTGAAACATTGTTCTCCTTCATCTCATTTAGGACCTGAGGAACCTTCTCATGCTGGCCAACATTCGTGTAGAGGCACATAATGTCATTATAAGAGAGAGATGATTTGGCAAAGCCCATCTCCTTCATTTTCTGCAAATGCGAGATGGACTTATCAGTTTCACGCTTCTGAACATAACAATTCAGAAGGGCACCATATGTCTTTTCATTTTTATCCTGGTCCCTCAGGTTATTGAAATAGTTCTCAGCAGAAACAAACCCATGAACTCTACCAATCAAATCCAATTGAACAGCATGTTGACTTGGTGAGAATATGCAAATGCCCTTTTTATTCATCCATTCTGACACCTGCACCCACAAAGTGTCACAAACTTAGAGGCAATACAATAAAAGTATATATTACCTGAACAAAAATTCTAAAAGAGTAGCAGATTAAATTAAATAATTCTTTGGTAGCCAACATTAATAACAAAAAGTTCAAATGAATAAAAAATTGATGCTCTCATTTACCTCCATTTATAAACATTGCATCTTTAATCAACCGAAAAAAAAAACATTTGTATGTGTTTTCATAAAGAAAGATATATAGATTAAAAAGGCAGCAATTCATCCACCAACACGGTTGAGATGCACATACGGTCAAATCCATGCATAGCCAAGCATTTTTTCTGTGAAAACTCATTTTGAGGCAAAATTCCAAAATGGCATTGACCATTAAGCAAAGTGATCGACAATTAGTTTAATGTTCAACCTTCCTTTCTTTTCCTTTCCTACATTTTCTCAGCAGCCAAACAAAACCCAAATCAACAAAACACAAAAGAAACAAGAAAAACCCAAAAAGAGAAAAACCTGAAGGGCGTGAGTGAACCGTTTTCGCATGCGAAAATCGTGGATAATGCGTTGAAGCTCAGCAACCTTGACCTTTTTTCCGTTTTGGATCCAACTGTCAAGCTCAGGCTCCAAACTTGGGGTGCTTCCTAAAGGACTGAGCTTTGAGTACAGGGTAGCTTTATTAGTTTTGTTGGTGTAGTAAGATCTGGAAATGATTGCATTTTGATTTTGGTTTAGGGTTTTAGAGATTAGTTTTGTGTTCATTGTTAGGGTTTCGCAGCAAATACAGGGTAAAAGAAACAGCGGCTTTATTTTCCTGCCAGGAGGGTTTAAGAGAAACGGGTCTTAGAGCTCGGCTGGGCTTTTATTGGGCTATCAGCGGTAGTTTCCAAATTAGCTTAATTAAGGATAATTGATCATAAATATATATATATATAGGGCTCAGACCAAGATTCATACTATAGATTGAAAATGTATAATTATCATTGCAATATTTTCAAAGAAAACCAATGAGGGTCATATGGTCTTTTCACAATGATCTAATAGTTATTATATTGATAGATGATAAATTGAGGTGTTTGACGGCCATATGGTGACGACGGATGCAATGTTCGAATCATTTTAGCGGTTTCTCATCCATAAACAACATGGTGGCTTACTAACCTCCAGTTTAATATTAATAATTTTTTTTTCTCTCTCATTTTTTATTTTCACACCCAACTCTCCATATTTTTAAATTTAACAATATAATAAATATAAATATTATTTATAAAAGTGATTGATAAGTACAATACAAGTGTCAGCATATAGGTTCTGGTTGCACCATTCAAGCAACTCGTAAGAAGGAATTTGAAGGCCTAACAATAGCTTTTAAGATGGCGTTCGAATCGTCTTGGCACCCCTCCATTCCTAGATGGCCCACGTGACTTGCTGACTTTTGATTTTGTGTTAACAACCTTTTTTTTTCTCTCTCTCCTTCTTAATTTTTGAGTCTAACCCTTTAAATTTTTAAAGCAGCTATTCAATTTATTTTTTCTTTAAATCTGGTTTGTATTCTTTTGATTAATATTTGTTTTATTTGAAATAATTTATAAAATTAAATTTTTTTATTTTTTTCCTTTTTTAATTTTGTTTTTGTCAAGTTTGATCTTTATTCTTTTTATTGTTATTTGAGATAATTTTTACATTTGATTTTTTTTTTTATGATTTCTTCCTCCTTCTATTTTTACTCTATCTTATTTTATCATTATTCTTTTGATTGCTATTTTTTTTACTTTGGTAAAGTTTCTAAATTTATTTTTTTTTTCTCAATTTCATAATTTAACATTAAATTAGTTGTGGATTGGGCTTCTTAATTGAGTCCGGGTCTAAGATTTCACGGGTTGTGATTTTGAGAGATTAACCCAACTTTAAAAGTTTCGCTAAGGTTTGTTTGTTTTTTTTAAACTCATGTTTTTTTCAGTTTTATTAACATTTATTTAATTGGATATTAGGCTCTATTATTTTTTTTTATTTTCTTTATATGGGATTTTTCATTGAATTTGTAAATAACTTGGGTTATCTCAAGTTTTTTTATAATTTATCGTTCTTTGTTAAATTTAGCTTTTTTAAAATATTTTTTTAATTAAATTAAATTAATTGATTAAATATAAGTATGAGATACTTACTTCATGATATTTTGTTTGGTTTGCTTTTTGGATCGTTGCTTTAACAGCATGTGTGGCATGTTTCGGTGTCATAGTGTAGCCTTTAACGGTGGTATAAAAACCTTCTTAATGAGCTATTTCTTGTTGTGAAATGGTGTCACAGCGAAAACACAATGAGTTTCTAATATACTTCTCTTTTTTCTTCTTTTATATATGATATTGATAACTTATTTTTCCAGTTAAATTTGATCCAACTTACATTCAGCATATATAGCACTAATCACCTATCTAACTACAAATTATAAATCTATAACCTAATTCAAAGAGCAGGTTATGAGTTTTGAGTTGGATAAAAAGATATAGTTTCCAGATTTTTCTTAAATAAAAAAATATATACAAGAAGTCATGGGTTGACCTATTTAATTACGAGTGGACCTACTTAGTTGTCCTGGTTTAATAACAAAGCAGTAACAACTAGGGGTGTTCAAAAAAACCGAAAAACCGATTAAACCGAGGAAACCGGAAAAAAAATAACCGAAAAAACCGAACCGTAAAAAAAAACCGATTAAACCGGTTAAAATTTTAAAAAAACCGACCGGTTCGGTTCGGTTTCGGTTTTTTAAGCCTGGAACTGAAAAAACCGAACCGAACCGAACCAAAAAAAAACTGGAAAAAAACCGAGCCAAACCAAAAAAACCGAGCCGAAACCGAGCCAAACCAAAAAAACCGAGCCAAACCGGAAAAAACCGAGCCAAACCGAAAAAACCGAGCCAAACCGGAAAAAACCGAGCCAAACCGGTTCGAACCGGTTTTTTCTCTAAAAAACCAAACCGAACCGAAACCGGTCGGTTTGAACCGGTTTCGGTTTTTTTAAAAAAAAAATTCAGTTTGGTTACTTTTTTTTATAAAAACCGAACCGAACCGAACCGTGAACACCCCTAGTAACAACATTCGTAGAAGAAAAAACGCACACTAGAGAGAACTAGACAAAAACATAAATCTACTTCAAAAACTAAAACTACAAGCATCTCTCTCTCTCTCTCTCACACATCAAGACAATATTACAAATATTTAGGGAAAAGTGAAACTAAACACTAAGCAATATACTGGGGAAGGAGACCTGCTGAGAGAGCACTCCTAGGACTTTGCCAAGTTTTTTGTAATTTCATCAGAACTTAACATAGCCTCCTGGTTTTGTTCTGGTGGTTTCCCATATTGTATTGATTAAGACAGTCCAATAACTTAGTTTCTAGAGCCTTGAATTGTGCTATTTGGATTTGCAGTTCAAGTTTCTCTCTTCGAAGGTTCTTGTTCTCCGCCATGAGCGTCAAACAATTAGTTTCTTCCATGTCAATTATTGCATTCTCTTGATTAGAAGAAGCCTTTAAATATGCTGGAAACATACTAGGCTCACATTTTTTTCGAATGATCTCGACTAGCATGTGCCTCCTCCCTTTCTGAAACTTTTCATGCTTGAATTCCCATTGCTTCGATGATGTTTTCTTGAATCCCTGCTTTAATTCAGAGGATTAGATTCACTATAAAATCACAAGGTGAGATTCATGGCACCGAGCCTAAAATGTTGCTATCCTGGTTTGATACAAAGTCATGTACTAAGAGCGTGTTTGGCAGTGTAGTTGCGGGTGCTTTTCAAATAACTTTTCGTGCCAAAATACATATTAATGATGTTTTTTTATTTTTTAAAAATTATTTTTGACATCAGCATATCAAAACGATCCAAAACATACAAACCATATTAAATTTTTAAAAAAAATATTTCAAATTTTTTAAAAACGCAGCCGCAACCGCGTTTCCAAACGAGCTCTAAAGAACCGAGGCCCATTTGGATTCCAAATTAAATAAAGATGATGATCGGTAATATTTTTGAAAAATTTAAATTTTTTTAATGTATTTTAAGTGAACGGCGGCTCCGCATTCCTAAACAAGACAAAAAATGAATCCATATACAGTAGCTTATACGTAGATCATAAAAACAGTATAACCACTAGCCTGTGGTGCTTGCATAGATTGAAGTGCAGGTTTCTAACGAAAAAATGGAGTACAGGTTTGCTCCCTAAAAAAGTCCTAGTTAGAAGAGAGAAAAACTGGCTCTCACCCACATGATTGAATTGTAAAAGTCATACAACAAGTACATTAAACTTAGCAGTAGGACATTGTTTACCCTATACTTTAAGCAGTCAAATATGAACAATCAATCACCTCTGATCATGATAATTCATAGTGTTCATCGATAATCCTCAACTTGGATCAGATCATTAAGAAAAAGGAGACAAAAAATATTCTAAAATTCCCAGTATCTCGTGCTAAAAGAATTTCCCTATATATTATATGGTGAACCCTAAAAGAAACTAACTGCAAAACAAAAGGGGATCATTTTTGTCTAGAGGAAAGTTGCTGGAATTTGATAAGAAGGCATGGCATTAAATGTTGAAGAGATGAAAGAATATAGTAATAGTAATTGCTCACATAAGTGTTAAGCTGACGGATGAAGCTAGAGAAGTTGCTGTGCTTGAAGTATCTAGGCAAAGTGAGCTCTGAGAACTCAGCTGGAGACCACACTACAAACCCATTTCCCTCTGCATTCCAAGAAACAACTCTCTTGCCATGAGGATGATCATCAACGCTATCATGAGCCCCACCTTCTTCTAGCAAGTCGTAAGTCTTGGATAAAAATGGAGCAGGGCTTCTTGTTCTTGGAGACCTGGTGTTGCTTGAAGAACTCTTGCTTGTTGTGTCTTGGTCAAGCTGAGAGAAAGTGGCCGCCATGTTTTAGCTTAAGCTAGATTTATGATATCCAAAAGGTTTCTTTAGTGTCGAGGCTTTCTACTTGTATCTTCAACACCGGCCTTGAGAAACTACTAGCACCGTGGAAGGTGGAATGTTTCTTTTCTATTCTTTCTTCTTCTTCTTCTTTTCTTATCCTTTTGTTTCTTTAGGTGCATGTAACTTTCTTATGTTGGAAGGAGATCATCATTGGTGATTGTATGGGACTATCTAGAAAATGGGCGATAATTCAATTTTAAAAAAAAATCGGAGTAAAATAAAAGGAAATTTTTTTTGAAAGTTTCAAATGCAATACTTCTCAATTTATAAAATTGAAAAAATAGTTTTTTAAATCTATATAAATGAAAAGAAAACATGAACTATAGGGATTTTTTTTTTCTTTTATATACAAGTTAAAAGATTGATTTTATATATATATCTAGCTAGTGTCATAAGTTTAGTTTTTATTGTAAATCTAATATGAAGATTTTCTTAGTTAATAATATTTTTTTTCATTATAGTTTTTAATTTGAATGAAATAAGATTAATATTATGTAATTAGATTATCATAGATATAAAATATTAAGATTATTATTATAAATTATACAATTCTAATTAATTTTGATGTATTTCTTTTTTTAATGAAAAACTTTGTTTTCGTCTTTAATAAATGAACACGTTCTCTAGTTTTTTATTAGAAAGGAAAAATTGAAAAAGAAAAAAAAAACTAAAATTAAAATTAAAAAGAAAAACTGTTTTATTTTTTTATCACTGAACACGCCCATAGTATTGATGTGAATATTCTCAATTTATTCCAATAAAATAAATAAAAATAAATTGAACATGTTTACTAATCCCTCAGTCAAACAAATACAAAATTAATCAAAAGAAGGGCCGGGAACTCTGACCTTACTTTAGGAGTCCCTACAAGCTATATTGTCTGCCTATACCATTATTGAATTGTGATTCACTGTATGATTGTGATCACTACATTTGTCCGAACTTATCAAACTCGGAACTTCTTCTTAGGTCAGTGCAGTGACTCGTATGATTGATCAGTTTGGAATTATAACAGTGGTCGACATAAAAAAAAATTTATTTAAAAATATATTAAATTAAAATTTTTTTATTTTTTGAGAAAAAAAATTAAAGCAAAATGAAAAATTTAAAGCAAAAAAATTTAAAGCAAAAAAAAATTTAAAATTTTTTGGAACGCGTCCAAACACTCTCAATGTATTGGAAACGTATGGTCACGGTTGTGGTTTAAAATGTTTTTTATTTAGAAATATAATATTTTTTTTATTTTTAAAAATTATTTTTGATATCAATACATCAAAATGATCTAAAAACATAAAATTAATTTTTAAAAAAAATTAAATTTTTACAAAACATGGTTTCAACCGCGTTCTAAACACGGCCGTAGTTTCAAAACTTAGTTCGGGCTGGGTTTGTTTTTGAATCGTCAAGAGAGTTGATCTGGTTAATTTTTGATACTCAATAGGTTAATTCATAACTTGAGTGAAATTTAGTCAATTATTTTTTTAATCTTTATTCAGAATAATATTGTTTTGGATTTTTTTTAATTTATAGAAAAAAATAATTTTAAATAATTAAAAAACTAAACTTGATAAACTCGGGTCAATCTATTGACCCGCTTAGTTAACTTACCTAATTTATAATCCAAGCCTAGAAGCAAATCATCAATTTATAACTATGCATTTTTCCAAAGTCGATAGAAAGTATTGGGAAACCATAAGATGTAACATGTTTTACTCCTAAAAAGTTAACAATGTTCAAGAAGATTAGTGAAATGATTAGGAGATTACGCTCCCTCTTAAATAAGATTAGCAAAATAGTTAGAGGGATGTCCTTCTTGACTAATTAGAATTCAAAGAAGTGAATTTTTTTTAATATAAATTTACCGCTTTTTAATTTTTTTTCCAATGTGAACAGTCTATCTTTAACATAACTTCAAATACACAATGAAACAATTCATCCTTAATTTCTAAGTTTTCATCTGGTATTTTTAAAGTATTTTTTACTTGAAAATATATTAAAATAATATTTTTTTATCTTTTTAAATTTATTTTTTACAATAATACATCAAAACGATCTAAAAACACTAAAAAATTAATTTAAAATTTTTTAATTTTTTTTAATAAAAAACAGGTTACACCATAATCCAAAATTTATCTTCATCTAAGATTTAAACAAAACATTTTAATTAAAATTTCAAAGTGATCCTATAATTATTGCTTTACAAATTATATCATATTTGTTTTTAGGTATTAAAAGTATTTTAAAACAAATGAAATAATTTTTTTATTTTAATTTTTTTTATATTTTTAAATCGTTTTCAAATAAATTTTAAAAAGTAAATATTTTTTTAAAACTAAAGAAAAGAACTTTTAAAGGGATTGTTAGATTATTCTATAGCTGGAAGCAGACTTGATTTGACTGCTGGAGTGGTTAGGTGTTCAGCGATCCACAATGTGCTTAAAAAGCCACTAATAGCAGCCTCCATTTTTCTCTTGCTTTCCCTTTCTCTTTAGACCACGCCTGTCATGCTCTATCCAAAAGAGTTTTTTCTTTTTTTTCCTCTACTTTAAAGTTTAAAGCAATTTGCTAACAGCACGGCAGAGACTTCCGGGAATTCCTCGGGAAAAGCTCGCTGCTTGAAAGGGAGTTTTAATTTGTTTTTTTTTTAAAAAAAATTATATTTTTAAATCGCTTTATATAATAATATTAAGATAAATTTTAAAAAATAAAAAATATATATTATTTTAATTTTTTATAAACAAAAAATATTTTAAAAATAGTTGTTATTCACTCGTTCATCCAGTACTAGCCTACAACTTCATTAATGGGAATATTTTTTTTGGAGCAACTGCCTCGAGTTTCGACTGCGAAAGGTATTGTAGGCTTCCTTTCCTGCTGTCTGCGGGTTTTAATCCTGTCTACTGGGGTTCTGGTCATTCCTCTAATGTTTAATGATTGCTTTGTCCCTTCTTATAAATAATAATTTAATTTAATACCGATTTCATCTGAATTGAATTGAATTGATAAATATTTTTTTTAATTTGATATTTTAATTTGATAGAAAATAAACAGCGTATAATATATTATATTATATAAATATATTTATATAATATTTAGATTTTTTCAATACAATACCATATATACATATTGTATTTCAACTCTACAGCAAAAAAGACAAGAAAAGGGTCTTATAACAAGAACCATTTATTTTTTTGACAATCATATTAAAAAATATATTGACATAAAGAATTCACTGTATCTGTATACACAAATCATTATTTAAAATAATAATGTAATTATTATTTTACCTCTTCAATTAAAAATCAATAAACTTGCTACCGGGGATAATACGTTCTTTTCTGTATGGTTTATTAGTCACTATAAAATTGATCATGTATAATTTGGTAATTTTATATTTTAAAAGCATAGCATAATGACTAGACTACCCTTAATATCAAGATTTTTCAAACTAGCATCCAAAGATTTTTTTGTATTTTCAAACAGGTGTTTTACTAATTATCAAGTTGTTCCGAGGGGGATTTGGTCTTTTAATAAATATAAGAATTATTTAAATAATAAAAGTGGTTAACACGTTGATGAGTGGGTGATTCCTACACCTTTCGAACAACATGTGATGCATTATGTTGCGTCTAAAAGATGCCTCAACCCGTCATGATCTTCCATATAGTGTTGTACATTTACACACTGGCGCAATGGTTGGGCTTTAATGAACTTTTTTCTTCTCCTTTTTTTTTACTCTTCTCTTTGCCAAAATATAAAGGTGTTTTATTTATTTTTATATCTAATTTGGTTCTCATTATTTTGAATGCTATTTCTTTTGCTTTTTTATCTTTTTTATTGATTTTTTTCATCAATTTTATCCCATATCAGTTGATTTTATCTTATTTTTATATCAAATTTGGTCCTTATTCTTTTGATTACTATTTTTTTTCTAATTGAATTTTATTTTTGACCCTTGGTATTTGATTTCAAGTTATTTTTATATTAAATTTAGTCTTCATTCTTTTTATTGATATTTATTTTGTTTTGGATCCTTTTTTATTGCATTTATTTTTCAATTTCATCCATTAATATTTTGTTGATTTAAAATTATACTTTGTTGTTTTTTAAGGTTTGCTTTCTATAGGGTCAGTTCAATGCTTATGACTAGGATCACAAGTTTCAAAGGTTAATACGGGTTAACTTTGATTTTTTTAGATCATTTTTGAAAATTGATTTTTTTGAATCTTATTATTTCACATTTGATTTATTGGAAATTGATCTTTTATATATATACTTTCATTTCTATAGGGTTATCACAATCATGTGCTCATGGTTACATGGTTAATAGGTTAACTTGGATATTATTATTTTTTCATTGCTTTTTCTAATTAATTTATTTTTGAGCTCATCATTCATGTGCTCATGGTTACATGGTTAATAGGTTAATTTGGATATTATTATTTTTTTTCATTGCTTTTTCTAATTAATTTATTTTTGAGCTCATCATTCAATTTTTTTTTTGTTTTTTTTTTATATTTGAGTTTTATAGTTTTATTTAGTTTATTTTCAATAAGATTTCTCCAGTATCATGACCTTGTTGTAAATTTGGCATGTTAATTGGATGGCCTTGAGTTAAATATTTTTTACCTTTTTTATGTTGATTTTTTTTGTTAGTTTATTTTTTATTATTATATATTTTTTATTTAAATTATTTAAACACTACCAGAAATTCGCTAAATAGCAACGGATTTACCGACGGAGTATGTCTGTCGGTAATTTGAGGTTGAAATTACCAACGGACACTTTTTCATCCGTACTTCAGTCGGTAACTACCGACAGAAACTTTTCGTCGGTAGTTACCGACTGAATTACGGACGGAAAATTTTCCGAATTAAAAAAAAAAGCGGGTCGCTGACGTGGAGGTTTTGGCGGGTTATTTTTTCTGACAGAATCACCGACGAATTCAAAAAGACAGCCCGTACAGTGACGTGACCGGTTTGCCGTTTTAAATTGCTGATGGAATCACCGAGGGCTTTGAAATGGCAGATCTGTATGGTGACGTGTCGATTTTTCCGTCAAAATCACCGACGTACTCACCGACAGAGTTTCCGTCGGTGAAACCGTCGGAAAAGGTTAATATATGTCAGCTCTGCCGACCCTCTCCTCCCTTATTTCTCCTTCTTCTTCCTAATCCCAACTCTCCCAATCTGCAAACAACCAGCCCACCCTCCCCCACAAACAAAAATCTCCCTCATATCAGCACAACAAGTTATATTTCTTGAAGTTTTGTGGTCACAGCATCCGTGTTCTGATTTACCGACGGATTTTATCAATTTTTGTAAGTAATTCTATCTTTTTAAATTTTAACATTTAATTAAATGTCAGTTTTTTTTTAGTATATGTATTTTGTTAGTAGATGTACATGTTTTATTGTTATTTCTCAAACAAACTTGTAGTATATGAATGTATAATTCTATACCTGTTATGGTTTGTTTTAGATTTTGTAAGATTGTATTTGTTTGTAAATTGTTAAAACTTTATGGAACTACCAAAGTACATGTGCTATTTTGAAATAATTAATAGCTTGCTTAATGGGTCCGTTTAAAGTTTTATCAATGGTATTGCGGAGTGATAATTTCTGTAAATTTATATATTTTAATTTGTATGGACGTTGATAAATGATAATGAATATTTAATATTTATAAGAAGTTGTGATTGGTTTGTTGGATAATCTCGAGGTAAAGTAATATTTTTGCAAGTTTATTTACCTAACTTAGTTAATTAATACATGATGTCATCATAATTTTATAAAGGTTCGATATAAGTCATGGATGATTGTTCATGGATGTATCGAGATTCACTCCAAGAATTGCGGAGGATGGATTATTGTAACGGGGTTCAGGGTTTTATTAATTTTGCAACATATATTCCCAGAAATTTTACTGGAGGCGGTATTAGGTGTCCATGCAAGAAGTGTCAAAATAAAAAGTATCTGCATCCAGATGTTGTAATGATGCATCTTCTACACAAAGGGTTTATGAAGAATTACCAGTGTTGGTATGCATATGGAGAAGTATTTGTTAGTAAGAGGAGAATGGAAGAAACGGTGGTTGGGTCTAATTCTAGTGCTAGCAACGTGCATGAAGCGGCAAATGACAACACTAATCCTTACAGAAATATGGTTATGGATGCAATGAGAATGAATCAAGGTAATGTCAGTCAATGTCCAATCGTAGAAGAAGAACCTAATGCAGATGCAGCTAGGTTTTTCGATTTGTTGAAAGATTCTGACGAACCATTATGGGATGGCTGCACGAACCACAGTAAATTATCGGCCGTAGCACAGGTGTTCACCATCAAGTCAGATCACGGGTTGAGTGAGGCCGGGTATGACAAGATTATTGAATGGGCAAGAAGCATTTTACCTAAAGGGAATAGGCTGAAAGAGAACTTCTATGCTGCGAAGTCCATGATGAAACCCCTTGGTTTAGGATACCAGAAAATTGACATGTGCCCTAACTTTTGCATGTTATACTACCTTGAAAATGCTGAGATAACCGAGTGCATGACATGCGGGCATTCCCGTTACAAACCTAGAACTGGCAGGGGAAAGACTCTAGTGGCATATAAAAAACTTAGATACTTCCCGATCACACCTAGACTGCAGAGGTTATTCATGTCACCAAGGACTGCTGAGCACATGACATGGCATCAAGCACATGATGCGGTTAATGGACTGATGGTGCATCCTTCTGACCGCGAAGTGTGGTAACTCTTTAACAGTGTGCATCCTCACTTTTCAGCTGAATCAAATAATGTGAGTCTTGGGTTGTGTACAGATGGAATCAACCCATTTGGGTCATTTGCTGCTCCTTATTCTTGTTGGCCGGTCATACTCACAGTTTATAACTTGCCACCGGGAATGTGTATGAGGCCGGAGTTCATGTTTTTATCTACTGTCATACCCGGTCCAAGCAGCCCGGGGTGGAATATAGATGTTTGTCTTCGACCGTTGATTGATGAGTTGGCGCAGATGTGGTCCTCCGGAGCTCTGATTTATGATATATCGAGGAAACAAAATTTTCTTATGAGGGCGGCTTTGATGTGGACTATCAATGATTTTCCAACTTATAGAATGCTTTCTGGTTGGAGCACGCATGGGAAACTCGCATGTTCATACTGCATGGAAAACAACAAGGCATTCACGCTAGCAAACGGAGGTAAAGCTTCTTTTTTTTACTGTCACCGTCGCTTCTTGCCACTTAATCACAGGTACAAAAAGAACATAAAATATTTCTTTGTTGGCAGAGTTGAAAAAGATGTTGCATCCCCGCGTCTTTCTGGTGAAGAATTGCATGATGTTGTCTCAGAGTACGGTGACATTGTGTTTGGCCTTCAATCAGGTAAGCAAAAGTTTCCTGGTTTTGGTTTGACCTATAATTGGGTAAAGCGAAGTATCTTTTGGGAGCTTCTTTATTGGAAGACCAATCTGCTCCGTCATAACCTTGACGTCATGCACATCGAAAAGAACATGTTTGAGAACATTTTCAATACCGTCATGGATGTGAAGGGGAAGACAAAGGACAACATCAAGGCTAGATTGGATATAGCTTTATACTATAACCGTAAAAATATGGAGTTAGTTTATGATGAGTCACGGGTCGCAAAACCAAGAGCTAGCTTCGTGTTAGAGAAAAACGCACAACTGCTAGTTTACAAATGGCTTAAGAGTCTGCGTTTTCCGGATGGACATGCATCGAACATATCAAGGCTGGTTAATATAGAGGACTGCAGATTGTATGGAATAAAGAGTCATGACTGCCATGTGTTTATGCAAACACTCATCCCATTAGCTTTTCGTGATTTGTTGTCAAAGGGAATATGGGATGCACTCACGGAGATCAGTCATTTCTTCAGAGATATATGCTCCAGCAAGTTGAATGTTGATCACATTGAGAGGCTTCAAACGAATATCGTCGAGACACTATGCAAACTTGAGATGATATTTCCTCAATTATTTTTTGACTCAATGGAGCATCTCCCTATACATCTACCATTCGAGGCAAAAGCTGGAGGACTGATCCAATATAGATGGATGTACCCATTCGAACGGTTAGATATTACAGTTGCAATGTAATTAATATATAAAAGTATTTTCTATGTTTTTCTTAATTGAAAATACTTGATTAATTCAATCCATGTACTTGTTTAATCTCAAGAAAAAGGTTAAGAACAAGGCGCATGTTGAGGCTTCGATATGTGAGGCTTATATTGTCGAGGAGATCTCAACATTTATCTCGTACTATTTCGAAACTCATCTGAGAACGAGAATCAATCGCGTTCCATGACATGATGATGGCGGTGAAGTGCCTTCCAGTGGGAACTTGTCAATATTCTCCAATACTGGACGACCCATACCTAAAAATATCGTAAGAGGAAGATATTTATCGAAAATAGAGTTCAAACAAGCACACAACTATGTTCTATTTAACTGTGATGAGCTGAGACCTTTTATTCAGTAAGTTTATATATGTGTAATACTAATTAAACTTTGTGAGTAATATACTGTTAATTATATATTGTAATATCATACACTTACTATCACTTGCAGGCAACATCGATAATATTTGCTCTCCAATAACTCACAGCTGACCGAATCCCAGATCTTTCAATTACAAGATGAACAATTTGTCACGTGGTTCAGAACACATGTAAGCACTATCACAAACTCATTCTAACTTGCAAAATTACTGTACGTATGCATGTCATTACGAGATTCTCGTTCATTTACTGTTTATTGATGTACATTACATACAAGGTTTATCAAATGGAAAGGAGTACGCCTAAGTCATTGTCTTTACTAAGCCTGGGCCTGAAAGAAAATGTAAGTGCTACAACGGGTATTTTATCAATGGATATGTTTTCCATACTGAAGAATACGGGCAAGGAAAAAAGACATACAACAGCGGTGTTTGTGTTAAGGGATCCACTAGTAGTGAGTTAGAAGTTTACTACTATGGTATATTTGAAGAGGTCGTCGAACTGCAATATCATAACGAGCAGAATATAGTGTTTTTATTCAAATGTTATTGGTATGACACGACTGACAGAGGAATCAGAGTTGATCTGCACTATGGTCTGGTCGAAATCAACTCAAAAGCTAGACTCCGCAACATAAACGATGTCTTTGTTTTCGCAAAGCAATGTCAACAAGTTTATTACACATACACCCCTTCATTTAGAAAGGATCGATCAAGAGTTGATTGGTTGTCCGTTTTAAAAACGAAACCCCAGGGTCGTGTCGAGGTTGTTCAGGATGAGAACGAAGACACAAGTGTGCGAGATGAAGTCTTTCAAGTTAGTGAGTTGGTTGAACCATATTGAGTTGCTCCTTCGATTGAATTGGAAGAAAATTCAAATTTTCATGTTTTCGATGATAGTCTTGTTGATGTTGACGTAGAGGAGTTGAATGTTGTTTTGAGCTCTAGCGGACAAGCAAATGTCGATGAAGAAGATGATATCTGTATTGAAGATTGCGATGAAGGTGATGACAATTCAATTGATGACGAAGAAGAAGAAAATTCTGACTAACAATCAAAATGAAGCCCTGTGTAAAACCCTTTCTTTCATGTAATTTAGATTATGGATGATATATTTTGTAACACGAAATATTTATTACTTGAAATAATTACTTGAAATGCCACAATCACGAAATAATTACTTGAAATAATTATAGATCATGGATGATATATTTTGTAACACGAAATAATTACTTGAAATGCCACAATCACCGACGTCCATACCGACGGAATAAGTCCGTCAGCATTTCACAGAGAGTTCAAAAATAATTACTTGAAATGCCACAATCACCGACGCCCATACCGATGGATTAAGTCCGTCGGCATTTCAAAGAGAGTTCGAAAATAATTACTTGAAATACCACAATCACCGACGCCTATACAGACGGATTAAGTCCGTCGGCATTTCACAGAGTGTTCGAAAATAATTACTTGAAATGCCACCATCACCGACGCCCACACCGACGGCTATAAGTCCGTCGGTAACTTGTCAGCGGGTCAATATTACCGACAAAATTGCCAATGGACTGTGCGAATTCCAAAGGGGCGTGCATTAAATGCATATCTGACCGCGTCATCTTCCTGACGGAATTATCGACGGACCATGAAAAATATGGAGGGTCATTAAAAATTTTGGTGCGAAATTCAAAAAATACCGACGGATTTTTCACACTTTACCGACGGAATAAATTAAAATAATAATTAATTTTATTTTCGTTGGTGAATCCGTCGATAAAACTGTCATATAAGTTCCAGCGACCGCCCCTTCAGTTTATTTTTTCTTCTCCTCAGTTTTTCACCTTAAATTTCGATTCTTTTCCTCTCCGTTCTTCAAAGTTTTCACCTGCAATCTCTAGCAAGTTTTCTTATGAATCTTCATCAGTTTAAAAGGTATGTGTTTCTTCTATTTCATTTTACTTTAAGGGTTTTTTTTTGCTATTTTGTTTTGTTATGTTTTTTGTTTTGGTGTATTTTTTGTAATGTAGATAAAGTATTGAATTCAACACATTATTAAAGTAAGCATATTTCATTCCTAAAGTCTATAGTTGTTTTTTTGAATTTATTAAATATTTTTTATTGTTGTATTGGCATAATTATTATTAGTTAATTTGTTGAATATTTATTGTTAAAGTTGAATTTACCTTAGAATTAGTAGTTGAATATGTTGGAATAATTATTAATTTTACTCTATTATTGCATGATTTGTGTTTAATTTTTTGCATTTATTTTGATTGTTATTCTAGAGATTTTTTTTAATTTATTGTTTTGTTGTATTGGCATAATTATTGAATAATTTTTTGAATTGTAATTGTTAATGTTGAATTTACCTTAGTATTAGTAATTGAATATTTTGGAATAATTGTTAATTTTACTCTATTATTGCATGATTTATGTTTAATTTTTTCCATTAATTTTAATTGTTAGTCTACAGTTTTTTTTTATTGAATATATTTTATTGTTGTATTGGCATAATTATTGAATAATTTGTTGAATTGTAATTCTTAATGTTGAATTGTAATTCTTAATGTTGAATTTACCTTAGGATTAGTAATTGAATATGTTGGAATTAGTATAGACTGGGTCAATTGGTTGTGGCTTTTGTTAATATGTGCATGTTTGTGGATTTGGGTAGTATCCAGTATAGGGGAGGTGCTATCAAATTTTTTTTAACATTGAATTTAATTATATAATTATTTGTATAAAATTGTGGAGATGCGTAGAATAAAAACCAGAGCTGGTCGCTCACGTACGGTCGCAGCTAGTTCGTCTAGCAGCGTGATGATATTTCCTTAGGTGCCTCTCAAGAAGAGGCACCTACACCACCTGCGCCGTCAACCGATGCTGCCTCTTTCAGCGCTACTTCACAGCACAGAGGCAGGGTGCCTTCGCAGCAGAATCAATTTACCCGTAACTACGAGGCACAGTGGAAGGACGATCTTTCAATGTAAGTTTGTTAAGGTTTTATTTTTTTTAAAAAAAATTACAACATAATTTATGAAGTAATCACTATTTAATTTATTTCATTTATTTTCAGATTCACAAACATTGAGGTCGCCCGAGTAATATCATCGGCGTTTAAATCGTCGATAGAGATTTCATTGTTTCAATGGAGTCAGATATCCAAGCATCCTGAATGGATGCCTCAAATCAATGCATGGTTTGACAGATTTCAAGTTGGTGTTAATTTATAATTTTCAGCTTATTTCTAATAAATTATTAATATAATTGTAAATAAATTATTATTTTTATTTAAACTTATTTATTTATACACAGCACAAATTCTGCTGGGACAGTGAGCATAACACTGTTGTGAGGAGGGTGTGGGAAAATCACGCGGCAACTAGGTAAAATAAAAAACAATACAAGATTTTTTTTAGACAAAACTTTATGTTTCAAAATGTAATTTTTGGTTGCGTGAAGTAGGTTGCGTGATTTTTGGTATGAAGCACAAAAAAGAGGAAAAAAACCACGAGAGATAGGGGTTTCCAAGGCTGGAACGATGTTGCGGTTTGGAGGGATTTCAAACCGATATACATCCTGGAAGATATATGGCCGCACTATCTTGAGCACGTGACGTCTGAGTGGTTCACACGACGCTCACAGTCCGGTGCTGGCAACCGGAATCGGCCAATTCATGGCTCGGTGACAACGCACACTGGCGGCTCCGTTCTGTTTGCTGCACATGCGAAACGGATGGTAAGATTAATTTAAATGAAATATATCGTTAAATTAAGTTGTTGTTAATATATCTTTTTTCATTATAGGCTGCGTCTCTTGGACGTGAGCCGAGCCCGATGGAGTTGTTTGTGCAGACACACATGCGGAGTCAAGACCGCCAAAAGGGGGTGCAACAGTTCGTTGATAACCGTGCTCAACATTTCGTGGTATGTTTGTTCAACCATTTTATTTTGTAAGTTATTATGTTTATTGAATTGAATATGATGATTACTTTTTTTATTTTCAGGAGACCTATAATAATCGGTTGAGGGAGAGATACGGTGATGATATTTTGACCCATCCGGAATTCGATCCGGATTTATGGATGGAGGTTGGATCGTCAGGTGGACCCGATAAAAATCGGGTTTACAGGCTCTCCAACACTACGGCCGACAACTTGCAGTCGACCCGTAGTGTTTCAACCGTTGGGAGCTCCCAATCTAAAGAGTTTGTGGCCTTGCAGCAACACACGGCTCAGCTCACCGACAAATACGAACACCTATCAGCAGAGTACGCACAACTCAAAGCATCTCATGCACAACAAAAAGCGGCTTATGAACAACAAAAAGCGGCTTATGAACAGCTTCGCGAAATGGTGATGAACATGACAACATGTAGTGGAATATGTGCGCCTAATCCTTTTTGGCCGTATAACCACCAGCCTCCTCCTGCAGGATCTCCTCCTCCTCCTCCAGCTCCACCTTTATATTAATTTCTAATAAACATTATTTACCTTTAAAACTTCATTTAATATTTTTTTTTAAACATATTCAGTTTGTAATGAATATTATTTAACTTTGATTTTTTTTTGATGTTCAATATAAATTTTATTTGCATAATTGGTTTGTATTACCATTAATTTATATAGTTTTATATTATATATTCTAAATAATTTTTTAAAAACAAATTTAGAAAAAAAACTATTACCAAGGGTTTTACCGACGGAATAAATCCGTCGGCATCTGACAGTAGCATTCCCGACGTATTTACAAACGGATATATTTGGTCGGTATTTTAAACATTCACCGACAGCCTTACCGACGGACTTAATCCGTCGGCATTTGACAGTAGCTGCAACACTTACTGATGAATTTACAGACGGATATATTCGGTCGGTATTTCATACACTCACCGACAGCTTTACCGACGGTAAGTAGCCGTCGGTAAATCACGATATCACCGACGGAATAAAAATCCGTCGGTATATTTCAAACGGGAATCTTTTTTTTGGCGCGCAAATTCCGTTTGTAAAACCATCGGCAAATGGTTTTTTTGTTTTTCCGACCAATATAGCGACGGAATGGGAAATCACCGACGAAGGGAAAGGCGACGGACAGAATCCGTCGGTGAAGATGTCGGTAAATAAATCACCGACAAACTTCTAATCACACACCGACGGAATGTTTTCGTCGTTAAAACTGTGAAATCTTGTAGTGAAATTAATTGAGTCTATTAGACTCAGTAAAGTAAATAATCTTGAGTCTCCAAATATTTTTTTTAAGGAATTTATGCTTCACCTTAGCATTTTTTTTTTATGTTAGAAAAAACTTGGCCAGCTGCAAAGTAATGTGACCCCTTATCTCGTTGTTCTTGTGAAGAAGATTCAAGGAGATGAACAACCTCTCAATTTCCCTTTTGGGTGCGTATTTATGATCTTCCTTTAAACATACGATCGATAGGAAATATTCAGTGCATGATATAAACAAAGAAGGGTACTGTAGTAATTCACCTCGTTATAGAGTTTCCATTGATGTTAACCATGCTTATAAAAAGTTATTAGTGATCTAAATAAAAAGAGTCTAATAATGTCAATTCATATTAATTATTTGTTTAGTATAACTACATTAATGTAAAGCACGTAAATTCCATAAACTTAGAACCAAGGTAACACCTTAAAGCACAATAATCATGATCCAATGAATTTATATAAATTTAAACTAAATTGTTATAATAATACTTACTTGTTAAATCACGTAAAATTTGATTTCAATGAAGATTATTTGTTGTTGCGAATCAATAATTCATCTTTAATATTTCTTGCTCGTCATTAACATAAATAATTAAATGTAATTAATCTTATAGAATTCCAACAATACCACGTTAATTAATTAATTACATTACTTCTTGAGATCTACGAATCAAGGAAACCAATTTCAAAAGCTCCGTACAAAATCCAAACTTCAGCTCTAAAATGATTGAAGAAAAACATAGTAGAACATGCTGGAAGAAAGTAGAAAAGACACATGTTATCCATCTCAAAAATTTCTTTTCCATCGCTAGCCTGAAATCCTTAATCCCTAAAGACTCATCTCTTAAATCCCAACCTCTCACTCTATTGCAAATCCCATTTACGTTCATTCTTGATCGATGGGTTAGTCAAGGCAATTCTGTAACAAAATATGAGTTGCAGCAGATAATAACGGAGTTGAAGATTTACAAGCGTTTCAAGCATGCCTTTGAGGATCCACATTTCTCTAGTCCCTTTATTTTTATTATGATTTTTACTTTTACTTTTGGTATTGGATTATGATTTTTTGTTTCCCAATTTTTTTTTATATGGAAGGAAATGATTTATTGAAAATAAGTAAAAAAGTGAACTTGGTGTAGAATTCATGTGGTTTTCACTTTTTAGATGATGATCAGGGACTAAATTCTGTTGATTGCAACAGATGGGGATGCAAAAATGAAATTTTATTGAATTTGTGAAGTTTGAATGACCCACTTGAACCATTGTTGTTTTGTTATATATAATAAAAAGAATGAGACCTTGATCTTTTGTTATTAAACGACCAAATCTTATTACAGATTTTGCCAATCGAAGCAAATGGGCCTGTGAAATTAAGTAAGTTAGTCAGCTTGTAGAGAAGTATGTATACTTGTAAGTTATTCTGTGCCTGTGATTGTTTATGGTCGATTTGGATTGGTTATCTTCTGCCAACGAGGCTGTTGGCATTTCGTGGAACTCTTGACATTATAAAAAATTGATCTTTTTGCTTGGAGACAGCTGCAAAATTGACGGGGAGGTTGAAAATGCAGGTGGCCTCATCCTGATACAATGATTTGCAGAGATATTTTATTTTCAAGGCAGAAGTTGTTCAGAACCTTATAGTTTATTTGCGTAGTGGATATGTTTCTAAGTCATGCTTGTTTCCTCATCCTCTTTATTTTGATTTAATTTTAATTTCTTTGTTCTTGCTGGATATCTCACCGGATGAGCAACAGGATGTATTTTCCTCTTTCGTGCAATGATATAGCAACCAGGATGAACTTAATCTCGAGGGTCCATGGCATTCAAGAAGCAGAGAAATATGCTAATGCCATCCCACAGAAGTTAAAAGGGTTTATGGTTTATACAGCTCTTCTCAACTGCTATGCACGTGAAAAAGATGTGGAGAAGGCAGAGGCAACTTTTAAGAAGCAGACGGACATTGGGGTTATGAGGTCCCCTCTAGTTTTCAATATATTGATGTATCTTTACTTCCAGACAGGTAATAATGAGAAACTAGATGCCTTGATGTCCAAAATGGAATCAGAGGGCACTCCATTTGACCAATATACTTTCTGCATCCGCTTCGCTGCATTTGCAGCTGACTCTGACAATGAGGGAATGGATAAGATTCTGTAAAAAATGGAGTCAGATGGGGAGGTGGTTGGAGATTGGAATACTTATTGCGTTGCAGCAGATCGGTGCTTGAAAGCTGGGATAATGGAAATGGCGATGACAATGCTGAAGAAACTTGAGGGACAGATAACTGAAAAAACAAAGAGTATTGCATTTGATACTCTCCTGAAGTTGTATGCCAGAAAAGGAAATAAAGATGAGTTGTATCGTATCTGGAAATCTGACGAGAAAAGGGATAAAATCTACAATAAGGGCTATATGAGCATGATAAGCTCGCTTTTGATGTTGGATGATATTGAAGCTGCCGAGATGATGTTTAAGGAGTGGGAATCCAGGGGATTATCCTATTATTTCCGAGTTCCTAACATATTGATTAATGCATATTGCAGGAATAATCTTTTAGAGAAGGCTGGATCCCTTATAGATCATGCGATGATGAAAGGGAGTGAACCTTCAGCTGATGCATGGTATTCTCTGGCAAGTGGGTATCTTGAGGTTAATCAAATCCCCATGGCTAAGGAAGCTATGAAGAAAGCAATCTTGGTGTGTCCGGGATGGAAACCCATCAAGGAAACTTTAGCTTCCTGTTTGGATCATTTGGAAGGGAAGGGAGATCAGAACAAAGCTGAAGAGTTCATAGAATTACTGAGAACTGAGAATGTTTTCTCTCCAGTTGCTCACAACAGATTGCGGACGTATATTAAGGGTCTCAAATCACAATCTGATGGGCTTCTGTAATCTGATAGGTTGAAATATGTGGCATTGTTTGAGGGGAAAGGAACAAATGATGCTAGACAACTCACTCAAACTTTTAATTAATATTTCATTTGATTATGTGATTCTATAGGGCCATTGATTGGATACAATCTTGGTAAAAATAGGGCTTCTAGCTGATGTGATCTGCTCTTCCAACTTAACAAAAAAACGGAAGCTTAGGTGATATATTTGGTAGCTAAAGGGATGTATGAAGATGTTCTGCGCTGAAGGATAGCAGGTAGCTTCAAAGCTGACACCATGCAATCCTCTGGTATGCAAAGGATGGATGCTAATGCAGATACGGAACATAACCAATTCATCACAACTTAGGCTATGCAGGTATGATTCTGGTGAGTGGTGGAGGAACCGTGTTAGCGGGGACAATCCGATGGCCTCTGAGGCTGCTTCTGGAGTTCTGCCGTGATGTGGACGATGCATGGGAGGACTGGAGTAAGGGGTCGGCTTATTTTGCAGTGCTAGAGTTTGGAAATGGGCCAAAGGCCCGCCATTGGTCTCTCTCTGCATTTCCTTTCGCCTTCTTTTATGCAGAATTAGAGAAGAAGATGAGTGACCATGATTTTGGATACTGATATGACCAACATTGAAAAGAAAAGGAAAAAGAAAAAGAAAAATTCGTTTGATCATGAAATAAAGTCCCAATATCCTATGAAAAGTAAACTCCTATTAAAAACATAAATTAAAGGTTTCCACAATCAAAGAGACTTTAATTATTTCTTCCATATCATGACTTGGTACAAGTTTGGTGAGGTTGCATGATGAACTACGGAGAGAGATTTTGAGTTCAGATCTCATTTTTATTGAGAAACATGTGTGAGTAATTCTCATGAACTATATCTATGGAGCATTTTTCTCAAAAAAAAACAAGATGGGCTCTCACTAATCCACAGGCTGCCATGGCTTTTGTAAATATTGTTAAAAAAAGACCTCATGGCTAACACTGAACACGTCTGAAACAAGCATTCCAGGCAGAGTGGCAGACAGGCGCCTGCTGGGAAGTGGAAGTGGCCTTGCACTAAAGGCAGAATTGGAAAGGTATTTGTAGGCCTAAACAATCATCACTTTTGTTTTGTAGCAAGCCCAAGTTGTGTATCAAATTTCGTTCTCTCTTCCCTCTGTAACTTCAGAAATGATTGGCCATTTTGAGGGGCAACTCAAATTCTGTGTGACTTTTGCTTGCATCCTTCAATTTTTAAGATCTCAGTGATCCAAAAAAACTAATTTATTTTCCTAGAGTGGATAACAAACAATGAAAAGAGAGAAAAGTGAAAAACACTTGGACTCTTTCCAAGATATACATGATTTTGTCGGGGCAAAAGTGTTTTAAAAAAAAATTTAATTTTTTTTATTTTAAATCAGTTTATTTTTTGTGTTTTTAGATGGTTTTAATGTGCTGATATAAAAAATAAATTTTAAAAATAAAAAAATATATATTATTTTAATACATTTTCAACTAAAAATCACTTAAAAAAAACCGCTAGCACATACTAATAATATATATGCCCTTCTCGATGAGAATTCTTGCTATCTCAACTTTGTTGATGTTAAAAACAAAACACAAATCTCAGCTTTTAATGACTCGATGAGATTGATTGTGTGTCTGGTATATATATATATATATAATTTTTTTATATTTTCTATATAGTATATTAAAATTATTAAAAAAAATAATAAAAAACAGCAGAATATTATTTTTTTTCAAGTAAAAAGTAGCAAAAAAAAAATAGAGGCTAAGTTAACGAAAACACTAACTAATTAAAGCATAAGGTCCCGCCATTAGATAAACGTTTATTTCAAGTCCAAAAGTCTGTAACCCACAAAAGGGGATAGATTTGCTTACTATTTGTATTCCGTATTTCGGTGGAAATTAAATGCCATCAGCTATGGATCACCGTTTTCCTTTTCTTTTCTTTTCTTTTCTTTTTTTTTTTTGTTGCGAAAAGGGAAAATTAAAAACTAAATAAAATACTCACTTATTTCTTATTAAATTCAACGTTCAGAAACAATTCATGTAATTGAAAACAAGAATAAAAGTTATATGTTGGAAATATATTATCATTACATTTAAATTGATTATGATAAAGAGCATGTTTGGACTGCTACTTTTTAAAATGTTTTTTACTCGAAAATATATCAAAATAATATTTTTTTTATTTTTTAAAAATTATTTTTGACATCAATGTATTAAGATGATCTAAAAACACCAATAAAATATTAATTTAAAGTATAAAAAAAATTAAAAAAAATAATTTTTTTAAAAAAAGCTTTTAAAATATAAAAACAAGCTAAAAAATAATTTCATCCTATAACCGCACAAATCATCGTAATAACACCACTACAATTATTTGGGGTGAGAAGAATATATGTAAATTACTCTTCTTTTCTTGTTGTTTTGTTTTTTTCGTGCTTGGCTATGAGTTAAGATCACGACTCTACAGAACTACAATTATGAACTTCAATTATTTGCAGGCATCAATCAAGATAGACAACGCATACAGAGGGGTAACGCGTAGACTTGCAAGTCAAATTGCTCGAAAGTTTTTTTGGGAGCATGCACACGTAGACGAAGAAGATGAGTTATAGCCAAGTGACCATGGAGGGATTCCAAGTCAAAAAGCAAGTCTATGAAGCTTCGTTTTTAGCTTGGCATGGAGAAAAAGGAAGAGGGAGGCCTAACCAAGTAATAAAGACACCACATCCACTGAAAAAGAGATGTAAAATGAAGCTGGTGTCATGTCCATTCTGCAACATCGACCAAAATGAGTGATCATCATGGTGGCAGCCACCAGTGCTGGAGGCAGTTGGGTCAATTGTGGCTAATTTCCTGCAATCTATCATCATCATCATCATTCAATTTGATAAACAAGATTCTATTGTTCCTAATCCAACGCTTGCATTAATTTCAATGCTTAGTTTCTTGTCAAAAAGAAAAAAAAAAACTTCTTTAATTACTCTTCCATCTGCCACCCTTAGAGGAAGGTAATGGGGTGACGATGATTTGTTAACCATTTAGGCTATGGCAGTGGGTTGACGACAGAGACAGAAAAGCTTAAATCATAACGCAAGCTATACGCTCATCTGCCTCTATCATGTCAAATCAATTTAATTTTAAATTTTAAATTATTAAAATTTATATTATACTCAAATATATTTTCAAAACTCTCTAACAACAATTTGTTTACTAGAAAGTTTTTTTTTTAAAGTAAATTCTGAAAAATTAAATTATTTTTTGATGTTTGGAAGTGTAATGAAAAATAAGTTGAAAAATAATTTCCAGTGTTTGGTTATGTCATGAAAATTGAGCTGGAAAATAACTTATTAATATTTTATTTTTCTCAAGTTTATTAAAATAATGAGGAACAAATCTTACAGATTAAAAAGTTGAATGAGAATGAAATTAAAAAAAATATAATTTCATAAATTATCTCAAATAAAATAAATAATAATAAAAATAATAGAGATCAAATCTAAAAAATTTAAAAAAAATAAAAGTTGAAGAAATTAAAATAATAATAATTAACATTTCATAAATTATTTATTAAAAAAATAAGTAACAATCAAAAGAATGAGGACCAAATTTGATAAATAAAAAATTTCAATAAAAAAATAATGAGAAAAAAGCAAATAACAATTATAAAAATGAGGACCAAAGTTAATATAAAAATTAAATTTTAAGAGATGAAATTGAAAAATAAATATTCAAAACAAAATATATATATATATATATATATATATATATATATATATAGCAATCAAAAGTTTGAGGACCAAATTTGATATAATCAGCAAATAATATGACATTTCTAAATTTTTCACAACTTCCGGAAAGTGTTTTCCGCCCAAATTTTTCAGGAAAACACTTTCCTGGAAACCAAACTAAATTTTCCTTTGACTGAAAAGTGTTTTCCGTTGACTAACTTTTCTAATGTCAAATAAACACAGGAAAGTTTGGAAATGGTTTCTCGGAAATTGAATTCCGGGAAACAAACATAACCTAAATTTAAAACTTACACAAACTCATATTATTTTATTTTTAATTTTTATCAAATAAATAGAAGATGGTGAAATTTGAAATCGTGACCGCTTGGTTTTTTAATATAGTATCAGAGCTTTAATGACCAGGTAGTCACGAGTTCGAATTTCTCCGTCCTTATTTATTTGATAAAAATTAAACACAAGGTAATATGAGCTTGTACAAGTTTCAAGTTCATAGAAATTTCACTTAAAAAATATATTAAAAATAATATAAATTATATCTTAAAATCTTACCTATTAATTTAAATTTTTATATTAATTCTTCAACCCAGCAACTAGCCAGCCATGTACAAATGTTTTTGTAACTTTCAATCACAAGGCATTGGTGCTTCACCAGTAATCGATTATAGGTAACGTAGAGGAAAAGTGATTTGCCCAAAACACTTGATCTGTGTCCTTTTTCTTAACAATCAATTGGAATATTGTGCTTTCAAGCTATGCAAGGCAGAAGCCGAAAGGGCAACTTGTTTTTTCTCCGTCCCAATTCTATTTTTTTAAAAGAAAAAAAAATAGCTGTAATTAAAAAAATCGACAAAATAACACTATTTAAAAAAAAATATATATATATATATATATATATATATTTTTTTTTTTTTTTTTTCACTTTGTGGTCGATTTTTACTAAATATTGCGCTGTTCAGAACAGCTGGTTTGTCTTCTCACTCACAAATTAAGGTTGGGGCAGGCTTGATTAATTAGGGCATTTTGTGTTTGATTATTGTGGTGTTTTTTGCGCTTCCATGCCCAATACGCAGCACCTACTTCTCCTAATACATCAGCTCCGTATCAGATCCTCGTTTGACTTTCTTGCTGGTACGAGTTATTAGAATGATATATGATGAACTCTTCTCTACCTCTCTGATTTTCTTTGAGTGGTGATAGAAATCAACATCCTTGAGGTATTATTTACAAACCAACATTCAATCCACACTCCACATGTTTGATAATATGTCTATGAGAATTGTCTTTGCCCCGACCTTTGCCCTCTCTTTCCCTTTATAAGTTGATATCTTATTATTTGATTTAATTTAATTTTTATATTAATTTTAATTTTAATTTTAATTTTTATAATTGTTATTTACTTTTTTCTTATTATTTTTTTAACTAAAATTGTTTATCATTCATATTTAGTTCTTATTATTTTCATTGTTATTTATTTTATTTGAAATAATTTATAAAATTGTAATTATTATTTTTTAATTTCATCATCTTTCAACTTTTTTATCTGTTAAATTTTATCTTTATTATTTTAATTATTTTAATTTTTATTTATTTGATTTGAGACAATTTATAAAATTAATTTTTTTTTTCAATTTCATTCATTCAACTTTTAAATTTATAATATTTTTTTATTATTATTTTAATAAACATGAAAAAAATATTAATAAATTATTTTCCAGTTTATTTTTTATAATATAATTAAATATTTTTTAATTTTTTTATAATACTATTAATCATGAAAAAATAATTTATTTTTTAAAAAAAATATTTTATGAAAAAAAAAAAGTTATAGTAAACAAACGATGCATAAAGCAGAGATAAAACTTTTACTTTGTAGGCTTCTTTTTTTTATTTCTGTCATTTCATTTATTATTAAATAGGGTAGCCAATAGAGAGCGTACCAGGCCTGCCTAAAGCTGCAGGCCAGGTCACATCTGTCCATGAAGGCGACTCAGGGAGCATTTATGAGGTATATGTTTGGTCCCTTGGTTGGGGACGTAATTGAGGATGGTCAAAACCGTCTAGCAAGCACCGGTTGATCCAGGCAGCTGGACGGCCAACCTATCCGAGTTAGTGAACGGTAGCGGAGGGCCCTAACTCACCGGACACAGCTTGCCGGTACGTACATGATATTTTCTACGGGTATCTGGCAGGCTTCTGTCTGTGGTTCTGGCGCCATAGTTCGTGTATGGCCTACAAGCTGGTGGCCTTTTTTTGCTTTGCAGGTGTCTTTCAGCGACGTCAGTAATGGGCTAATGGCTGGGATACTTCCACCCAGTTGGCTCTTAAGGCAACGATTCCCAAACTCGTTTTATAAAAAAAAATATTTATTTTATATTTTTAAATTAGTTTGATGTTTTAATATTAAAAAAATAAATAATAAAAATATTATTTTGATATATTTTTAAAAAACACTTAAAAAACCACTGTTTTAATATATCTAAATTATAACCTCAATATAAAGACCATCTAAATTATAAGCTCTTGATTGGGAATAAAAGTTTTTTTCAAAAAATTAAAATTTTTTATATACTATTAAAAAAAACATTTTAAAAATTAATTATTATTACAGCAGAGTACCTGATTGGGAATAAAAAGGACAAGCTATCTTCAGAAGGCGAAGTCAGTCTCCTAAAACTAAAACTGCAAGAAAGCTGCCATCAGGTCTAGTAGTGACATCCATAGCATTACAACTTATGATGGAGCAATAAGATTCAGATTTACAATCTGCATATTCAGCATTATTTCACATGAAACACTGTTCAGGTTCTTGCCATGGATATAATTGATTAAAAGGCATGAATTTCCAGCAAAATATGAAGATCAATTCATATATATATAAATATAACTGAACCACGGATGTTTCATAAACTCGGATCCACTGCTCTTTACAAACTAACTATCGAGGTGAACAATGGAGAATAACCTAGTTCTATATTTCAAAATACAATGAGGCATAAAAGAAAGCAACAAAAGAGAAAAATGGAGATTCTATTCAATGACTTGTCTGCCATCAGCTCATGCCTTCTCAGCCTAGGGCTACCAGTACCCATTAAGTGATACGAGTTTGGAAAGGGACCGAAAACCCTCGCATACACCATCTCTCTGAACATCCCAACAACTGGTTGCTGCAAACCGGTCATTGTAGGGTCTCCAAGATTAAGCAAGGGTGATGGGGAAGCCTCTTCGAAACTGCCGTATGGATTAGCATTATAGTTATGGCTCCGGTAAGGATTACGATATGGAAGCCGCTGGCCGGTGTTAGATGTGTTTGACACCACGCCTTGAGCACCACAAGCTGAAGGTCTGGGAGGAATGATCATGCCCCTGTATGGTGTCTTGCCTTCAGCTTCGGTTGAGCCTTGGCCACGGCCATAGAGGGGAATCATGGTGGTGTGAGATATATCAGCCTTGCAAACTGGGCATTGCGGGTGCTCATCAGAGGCAAGCGAGGCGCTCTGGACGTGGAGCCACTTGTAGATGCAGGGCCAGCAGTAGAGGTGGCCACAGAGGGTGACTACTGGCTCATGTGCAAAGTCAAAACAGATATTACAGTCGAAACAACCACTGGGATTTTCCGAGTCAGTTGCCGCACTTGAAACTGATTTCCATCCCTGGGTAAAATATTTCTCAAATTCCATAGATTCTCACGTTCTCCTTTAACTCTGAAATAGGCGAGAGAAATCAAACCATATCAGTAACAAAATTCCCCTCGTTATCCAAGTTCAAGTACCTACTAACTTATAACCTTCGAGTGATACAAACTCTGAAACTCACTGTTAGGAAGGGGAACAGAGAAAGAATACAAAATCAGTAAAGATACCACTTGCACGTATAAGCATATAAAAACATCTAGATAGGCACAAGATATATGCCAACAGCAAGGCAATTATGATGGCTGAACTAGAATAAGTAAAGGCACCAAACAAAAGGTCCCCATGGCCCACCCCACCGTTTAGTTTTCACACCAAAGGCCAGAGCTCCAAAAAACGCAGGTTAAAGGACCCCACAACTTTAGATTTCTTATCAGATAAGGACTCTACCCTAGCAATAATTAGAAGTAGAGCGTGAAACTTATCCATTCCTGGTTCCCATTTTGTTTTTCGTTCTTCTATTCTCGGTAAAATTCCGTTTTAAAATTTCCCATTTCATATCTCTTGAAAAAGCAACGGCGAAGCATGGCTTTCACCAACACATTTGAATATTTTGACCTTCCAGCAAGAAACTTCGCAACTTTTCAATGAGAGACGTTAAAATCCATCCTTCTAGATTAGCACCACTTTCTAAATCTTTGTTAGACAATCAAATAGATTAAAAAATAAAATAAAAATTTCGAAGACAAAATCTAACCAGGAATGAACAAGGATAAGTTCAAGAAGAGCCCAATTCCTCGCGCTCGCACACACAATTTTTTTTTTTCAAGGCCAAGTGAAAATGACTACAAATGAGTGAACAATCAGCAAAGACCGTCTCAAATATAAAATATATTTAAGAAGTCGAATCATATAAATCAGATATTCAAGCATTGGATTCTTGTTACATCATATGATCAATGACAGACAAAACCACAAACAAAAAATAAAACAATTTTGCTTTCGACAACCTCAAGAATTCAGAGAGATGACAACTTCAAGACAATCAGTGCTTTTATGTCAAGGTGATCGCTCGCATCAACAAAGAAACTGAAAAGAATAAGATTAAGTTCCTTTCTAGGACCGATCTTCACTTCAATTAGGAACGACACAGCATCTCTAGAACTAAATAAATTATGATTATCCTTGAACATCCATCCAGCATACCTAATTACCAGACTACCAGTACCGGGTCCATTACGAACCGCCATAATTTTTCACTATTGATACTTTCATCAACCACCAATCATCAAAGCTATCACCACAGGCCCATTTTAAGCTCAACCAATGAAATTTTTTTATGCGCTTTGAAAATGGGAAACGAAAAAACTGTAACGCACACAAAGATGATTGCATACAAGGGGAACGCCCATTTGTAAGTTCGCAGAGAGGGAGAGACGGCAGGATAACAATGGTTGGATGACCATCAATGTCCCAGATGGTCAAATGTTTCAAGATTTAGTGTAATTAACAATATATGAAAAAAAATTCTATATAATTGTAGTTTTTTTTTAAGATGCCAAGAAAAGTAGTCGAATTGAACCTCAAAAATGTTTAATTCTTCACGTCCACACTTCGAACCTTCAAATTTAAAGCAGATTTTACTACTTTTACACACACAAAAAAAGAAGCAAATTTCCCACCCTTATTTTTTTCTAATTAAGCTTAAAATTTGCCAATTTTCCCTCATTAACCTTGCCTTTCCCCCTCCCTTTCCCAGAAACCAAACAAAACACAAGATAGAAGACAAAAAGGGGGAAAAAAGAAGAAATAACAACAAAACTCAGCCAAATTAACGAGATCCAAGATCCAGGACACAAACACAACTCAAAAATTCAAACAAACAGAGAAATGAGGCATTAAGAGTAAACAAAGAATAAAAAAATTCATGAATCCTAGAAAGCTGACTAACCAAAGATTACCTGAAAAACAATTAAAGGCAAAATAACAGTGTGTTGTTTGGCTTGATTAAAATAAGAGGATTCGAGGAAGCTTTAATGGAGATTTTGCAGATAACAGAGAGACAGAGAGATTTTTGCGAAGGGGACTGGTTAAGCGTTGTTGCCGGTGTGGGGTTTATATAACAGTGCCGGGAATCTAATGTCCCCTGTTTTTTTTTTTTTTCTTTTATATGTTTTTATTCTTCAGTTTATTTATTTCTATCTTTTTTTATTTATTTTCTTTTCAACTATTCGGTGGGGGGGTTTAACACATGTGGATCCTGCCTCGATGTTTTCCATTCCCTCCTTTAACTCTATAAATTTAACCTTTAAAGATATTATCTAAAAAATAAATTTTTTTATGAATTTATTGAATTGACGCAGAGACTGCGTATTTAAGATCATTTAAAAAGAAGAATTAGCGTGCGTTGAGGTATAAAATGATTAAAAACGACTCCCATTTAATTAAAAAAATTTATTTTTATTGACAAATTAAGAATCTTGTTATGGTGCTGTATCATGCAGTCTTAAAATAAATAGGGTTTTATTTATTTTATAATTTAGATTCCTTCTTTTTAGATTAGGATTTCTAATTTTTATTTTCATATGTTTTTAAAATATATTAAATTAATATTTTTTAATATTTATAAATGATTTTTATATGCTAGTGTTAAAAATAAATAAAAAATCATTTTAAAATACAAAAATATAAAATAATATTTTAAAAATTTTCACATCAGAGTATCAAAAACAGAATCCATTTAAACCTTCTACCTGTCATTTTAGCCAATCTCCAACAAAATCAGCCAAAAGTTACCAAATAAAAAAGCTTGTTGCGTGTATTATCATCACCAATCCAGAATTTGTAAAACTATGTGAATGATTTGATTATTATAGGTCCTGTTTGTTAAAAAAATTAAAATTTTTTTGTTTTGTTTTAAATTAATATATTTTTTGGTATTTTCATATTATTTTAATACGCTGATATCAAAAATAATTTTTCAAAAATAAAAAACAATATTTTAATATATTTTATAATAAAAAATATTTTAAAAAATAATCATAATCACACTTCCAAAAAAAAATTTTAAACTTAATTAGTAGAAACTTCTAGCTAGATGCATATGATTAATTATTGCATAAGAATTTGACCCTGGGCCTCCATTCATTTGATATTAAACGGTGTGTTTAGTGAGGCAGTTAAAAGTTTTATTTTTTATAAGTATCTGTTTTTTAAAGGTGCTAATCTAATGTTTTTGCAAATGTTTTCAGTTTTTCTAACATCCTTGTATTATAATCATTCAAAAGGATATTTTAAGAAAATATTAATTTGATATTTTAAAAAGCATTAAAAGCTGCAATACATGTCAAATAATCATCTCAACCTAATAGCTTAAACTGTTAGGTGAGGTCATAAGATATGATTTATATTATTCTCTAACACACCTCCTCGAGTAAAAGTCTTTTGAGTCTGAAACTTGTACAAACTCACATCACCTTGTGCTTAATTTTTATCAAATAAATGAGGAAGGTAAGATTCAAACTCGTGATCGTTTGGTCATCAAGGCTCTGATACCATGTCAAAGAATCATCTCAACCTAATAGCTTAAGTTATTAGTTGAGTTTCAAGATATAATTTATATTATTTTTTTTATAATATATATTAAATATGAATTATGCGATTGATGTAACAGACCAGATCCTCTGAATTTTTTCGAGTGGAGGAAAAAAAACTAATTTTGTTGAAATAAAAGAATCATAATTTAAATGGAGACCTTGTCTATTGAATTTGACAAAAACAACCTGAGAAAAAAAGGGTTTCGACGTGGGTATTCTGGCATGGAATCGATGGCCTGCTTCTAGAGAAGCTTTACGTGTGTTTTGTAGTTAAAATAATTTAAAATGATGATTAATTTTCATTAGTAGTCGGGCAGCATGTTCCTCCATCCCCGATTTGATTGTTTTTATTGTATCTTTAAATTTAAACACCAATACTACAAATTGACTGAGTGTAAGAGAAAACACAAAAATACAAAGTAAATAAATTGGATTTTTTAAAAAACAAATTAGCGGAGCAAATTTAAAATGACAAAAAACTACAAGTCAACAAAAAAATTGATAAAATAGTATAGTCTTAGCCTTTCTCAATTATGAAAGGTAACATTTTAAAGATGTTGATATTCCGAAACACGATAAAGTATCTTGTTAGAATTCAAAACATGATAAGTTAGGTTGTGTTATTATTATTATTATTATTTTGCTAGTTTTTGCATTTACGGTGAAACAAACACAGGAAGTTATTTAGCAACACATTAAATTGTATTTTATGTTGCGGGGTTGATTACAAAATTGAGTTTGAAGCGTGGTTTTTACAAGTTTTTTTAATCGAGTTTTGTAAAAAATCCTAAAACCCTGTTTGTTTTTGCGTTTCAAAAGCGTTTTTGAAAAAATTTGAATTTATTTTATTTTTTTCTCTGCTTCAAATTAGTTTTTTTATATTTTCAGATCATTTTGATACGCTGATATCAAAAATAATTTTTTAAAAATAAAAAAATATTATTTTAATATATTTTCAAGTAAAAAACACTTTGAAAAACAATCGCAACTACGCTCTCAAACACAACAACCAAACATTTTATACATGTTTTTTTTTTATCACACATAGGTATTTGTTTACGCGGTAGCTTCTGCTTTTAAAAGCTCTCCGCGTAAACATATGTTTGGTAACATCAAAATGTAATTGATTTTTTGTGTGGGACCCATGTTTTTTTTTTATTGAAACGCCGATTCACGATAAGCAGTTGAGAGCTGCTTCTCACGTCTGCAAACCAGGTGAATATAATTCACCCGGGCATTGTTCGCGTGAACAGTGCCAGGTGAATTTCACGTGGCACTGTTCACGCGCAATGCCATGATTATAATTTCTTATATTAAAAAAAATGCAATGATTATAATTACTTATATTAAAAAAATATTTTTTAAAAATTATATTTTACTCGAAAAACTAGTGTTTAATATTATTTAATAACACTACATAAATTAGAAGAACATCGCATGATGACGTAGCATTTGTGGAATTTAATCTCAATTTCATTTTTGTTTCTGATGATATTTTACCTGATTTTATTGCACGCTCAAAAACCCATAGAAACTATAGTACTTATCAGATGAATTTCATACATGATGAAATTGTAGATAATTTAACGGAATAATAAAAAATATTTGATATAAAATATTATTTATTTAATGATGTAATAATGGTAGTTAAATCTACAATATTTAAATTAAAAACCATCAATATTAATATATATCTTTTTTAATTATTTTATAACCTCAACTTGAAAAGCACGTTTAACCAAACACGTTAAATTACTTTTTATTCAACATCAATTTCAACCACAATTTTAACTAAACATATATAAATACCAAACCAACCTCAATTAAAAGTATTTTTTATAAAATAATTTTTTTTCAAACTACAACCATAAAAGCTACCACAATACCAAACACATCAACTTCAATCATAACTTTTACTAAACACGTATTTAAATCCAATTAACCATACTTTTTTAAAATTTATTTTTTAAAAACCACAACTATAAAAATTATCTTAAAAACAAACACACTCGTTACTTTGTACCTATTTGAATTCACGATATATCATTAAAATAAACTCAGCTCTCTTCTTTTTCCCTATAAGAACATAACTCTCTCTGTCTCTAAAATTGACATATAAAAAAGTCATGGTTTGAAAATATAATATTTACCTGGTATAGTATTTTGTAACTATGATAATCTTAAACTATGCTATTTTACAAAAATAAAAAATAAAAAATAAATTAATTTTTGTGTGCAAATAGGCACAAAATCTCTGACATGTAGCAGACCGGACTTTCTTGGAAACAACCTTTCGGTGGATTCGAAGCTTCTTGTTTCACTTTCATTGCCCACCACTACGCTGTAACTACCGATGCTCCTAAAGGGACAATTGGTAACGACGATATCAAATGAGGATTATATATATATATATATATATATATTATTTAAAATAAAAATATTTAAAATTTTATAAAAATACCTTCCAACCATACGGCCACGGCACGGGTTCTTTTAATCATCAAACATACGGCCACCACGCATGGTCAATGGCTGGCCGATTTCCCCAAATGTACAAAAGAGTCCCTCACAAACAACATAATGGAGCTAATTCACCAAATTTCCCATAACAAATTTCCTAATGGGGAAGAGACTTGTTTTCTTTTTCTACATCAGATTCAATTCTTTTTATTTATATTTGTCACCCCCGCAGTGTCTTACTCAATAATAACACGGACATTACTCAATAATTACTCAATCATTGAGCTTGCAGCGTGTTCAGTGGAACTGAAAATTAGTCGTGATATTTGTCACCCCCGCAGTGTCTTACTCAATAATAACACGGACATTACTCAATAATTACTCAATCATTGAGCTTGCAGCGTGTTCAGTGGAACTGAAAATTAGTCGTGGTGCGCGTAAGCTGGCCCGGACACCTCGGGTTATAAAAAAAAAAGTGTAATTTCAAGTCACATGTGGCTTATTGATTTCTGATTTATTATTATTATTATTTTATAAGATGATGCTCTTTAAATTATTTGGAAAATATGTTTAGAACATAATTGATGGGGTTGGAGACGCCCCTAATATATAATTAAGGTAAATAATGTCACATCTATATACTCTAATTAATTAATAAATTTCAAATCCTTAAACTAAACATTGACATTCCTATTTGTATAATTAATTGAGATACAATGATTTTCAAAATTTTATATTAAAAAAATAGAATTAAAAAAAATATGTAAGTTCACTTCAATGTAATTCTATTAAAAAAATTTCATTATATTAAAAAATATATACAGTGATGCCATCATGCTAATGATAATGACACGGACACTAAATAACTAATTATGTTTACCATTGGCAACATATATAATTACGAGACTTTAAATAAATAAAGAAGCAAGTGGACGTTACGCTCTATCTCAGGCCTAATAATTACGTTTTAATGGTGTTTTATGAAAATTTCAATTTATTTTTATTTAAAATTTATTTTATATATTTTTAAATAAAATACATTTAAAAAAAACAACTGCTTCCAAGTACAAACACCCTGTTAAAATTATTATTTATTACCACTTGTCCCGGTTAAAATAGAAATCCCGTGCTCTTGGCCTGTTGCTCACCTAGGTACAAGCCTCGTGTTATTTATTTTTTTATTGCTATAAAAAACCCTAAAAAGAATAATCCAATCATGCAGTGACACATGGTCAAATTAAACAAGGACGTCAAATTCCACCGGAATTTGTGGAATTCTATATTTTTATATTCGTATTTTAATCTCGTGTGCTGTCAGAGCTAGGGGTGTTCACGGTTCGGTTCGGTTCGGTTCAGACCCAAAAAACCAACCGAACCGAATTACATTAATTTTGTGAAATATTAACCGAACCGGACCGAAAACCGGTTCAGACCGAACTGGTCCGGTTCGGTTAAATCCGGTTTTTTGGAAAAAAAACCGAGAAACCTAATCCTATCATTCGGATTTTGCATATGGCAAGGAGAAAACACAGGCACAGCCGCACAGAAAGAAGATAGATTTTACAGCCCTTTTGCATGAAAGGCACAGAGAAGTTCAAGACAGAAACTTCCTTGATGGAGCTAGATGAAAGATAATTATCTTTAATATCAAAAACAACTCCTCCATGGTTTCCATTGCCATTAATCCCATCGATCTCAGCCATTACCACGAATACAGCTAAGAATGAAAAGGGAGGAAAGATAAGAAAAAGAAAAAGATACAAGTAACAAAGATGCGCAAAGATATTGTCTTTGTGGTAGCTTTGTTCTTCTCCTATGGAGTATATATAACAAGTACAAGCTTCTGTAAATTTTCAAGTTACAGAGGCTTATAATCTTTGAATGTGTACGTGATGTTGAAAGTTGTGACCTTCACATTGAAAGCTCATTCAACAACCCACTGGAAAGGAAGATTGGGAGTGGGTTGAAAGGAAGATTGGGAAACTAGGAAAGGAAGAATGAAAATTAATTGAGAGGAAGATTGAGAATTTTTTTGGAGCAGGCGGCGGCTTTTGTGAGAGGCAGGCATAAATGTTATATTAACTGTTAGGGTTAGGTTAGAGTTTAACTATTTATACCTCAGATTTGTGTAACTTTTGGCTTTTAATGGGTCCGGTTCGGTTTGTGCCGGTTTCTGGTTCAAAACCGAAACCGAACCGGACTTGTTAAAATTTATGGTTTTGACAATCGGTTTAATCGGTTTTTCATTTCGGTTCGGTTTTTTCGGTTAATTTTTCTTCGGTTTTATCGGTTTTCTCGGTTAATCGGTTATTTTGAACACCCCTAGTCAGAGCAACTTGATGACAGCATCAAAGTAAAGGTTACACAAAAGCACACAGACAATATCACAAAGAACCAGAAAGATGGAAGGCGTGAGGGTTAAGGTAATCTAATATATGACTATCTATCTCGGTTCACAGTATCATATGCTTTAATGATCTCGAGAAAAAATATTAATTAATTTGATATTTTTAATTTTACAATTGTAGCAGTTGAGTGGAATTTGTTTTGTCTTTTGGCAGGTTAGAAATGTCAACTTGTTAATTTTAAAAGTAAATTAAATTAAATGATTATTTATCACTAAGAATATAATAAATAGCATATCTGTTGGTAGTATAGTTTTGAAACCTGGTCTGGCCAGACAGGTTGACCCGAGGTTGAAATCGGGTCGGGTTGGAAAAAAAATAGAGAAAAAAAAAATTCGGTATGACCCGGTTGATCCGGCAAAACCTGATTGTAACCTATTAATTTTTATTTATTTTTTACTAAAATGATATTGTTTGAATTAAGCTAGGCGATCAGTTAAAATTCAGACCGGTAGATAGTTAATAAGAGGGTTAATTAGCTTGGACCTTTTTATTGATTGGTCGGGGTTTGTTTATGGCTCATATCCCAATGCTCAATAAATTTCACAAAAAACACAAACAAACATGAGGTAAAAACTTTTAATAGGAAATAAAGCTGTCTTTGGAATCAAAAGAATACAAATCTTGAGGATGTTGAATTGTTTTTTAAAATATTTTTTATTTAAAAATATATTAAAATAAAATTTTTATTTTTTTAAATTATTCAATATATTAAAATAATATAAAAAGATAAAAAAAATTAATTTGAAGTAAAAAAATAAAAAATATTTAATTTTTTAAAAAGCGTTTTTAAAATGAAAACATTTATAAATGGTATTTGGCATTATTCAAAGAGAAAATCCGTAAAAGTTATGAATAGCTTTTCAAGAAAAGTAATGCTGGTCCCATAATTTTTGGATAATCCAATTGCCAGCTGTATGGAAAAGACAAGGATTCTATCTAATTTACTAGTAATATATAATACATGATTTGTGATAAGGTTAATCTAAAAATATATATATAAAAATTTTTAAGTAAAAATAATTTTTGAATTTTACCCGATCTTTGGGCCGCAATCTCAGACAAAATAAAAAAAATAATATATCATGATTACCATCTTTTCTTACTTACATATTTTTTTTGTGATTGTAATTTTAAAAAAAAATATTTGAAAAAAAATATAGTTAGTTGTGACTAGTTAGATTTAGATATATGTTTTGTAAAAATTATGATTAAAATTTATGTATAGCAAAAAACATATATAAAATATTTGATTGTTGTGTTTGAGAGTATGGTTGTGGTTGTTTTTCAAAATATATTTTACTTGGAAATGCATTAAAATAATATTTTTAATATTTTTAATTTTTTTTGATATCTGCGCATCAAAATAATCTGAAAATATAAAAAAATATTAATTTGAAGCAGAAAAAAATAAAAAAATTTCAAATATTTTCAAAAACATTTTTGAAACGCAAAAACAAACAGGGTTTGAAATTTTTACAAAACTCAATTAAAAATATATGTAAAAACTGCTTTATAAAAACTATATTTTAAACTAATTTTTAAATAGATCCTACAATATAAAATATAATTTGATATATTACCAAATATTTTACCGCATTTGTTTTACTGAAAACATAAAAGCTAACAGAAAAAAAAAAAACACAACGTACTTGTAAATCTAAGGCTAGGCTTTTAATAAAGCCAGGACTAGTAAAGATCTTTCCTCGTCACTATATTACTCCCTTATTATTTAATATAAGCACGAGGCAGCTGCCCTATTGGCAGGTTAACTGTAAATCCAGGGGAGGTGGTCAGCTAGTTAGGGGGGGGAGGGGTATTAAAGTACATTAGTAGGAGAAGCATCTAGATAATAAGGAAATTACCCTTGACCTTTAATTTCTTTTTTTTTCTTTTTTTCCAAGTTTGGTGACTAGGAACATGAATTCAAGTAATCTTCAATTCCATCTTTTGGCTCCCTGCCACACATTAACCTTGATGGCTAAGCTAGTGTGAGAATGTATTTGAAATAGTATTTTTTAAAAAATTAATTTTTTTATTTAATTTTTTTTATATATTTGTATAAAAAATAATTTTAATATATATTTTTAAGTAAAAAATATAAAAATAATTGATGCTGCATCTTCGAACACCATTCTACACTATTAATAATACGTAAGTTATAATTATGAGAAGTGTAGTTTAATTAGTTAGATCCTATGTTTGTTCTATAGAGGTCATCAGTTCGAGTTTCACAAATCTCAGGATTATTGGAGACTTACATGATCGTTAATTTCAGGGCCTATAGAATTAGTCGAGATGTACACAAACTGATCCGAATATCCAATTAATAAATTTTATTTTTCAAAAAAAACAAAAAACGTTCGTTTTTTCAGATGTACAAGACAAAGTCACACCATTCAAGACTCCATTAATATAAACCAGCAATGATGATGATTCTTCTCTCTAATTGAGAAAGTCCTTCCACTCCATCTGTCAACTCCTATGAAGAAAAATACCAAATTATTTTTTTTATTCTTGCATCACAAAATATATATATATATATATATATTTTTTTTTTTTCAAATTAAAATAGTTTGGATTTCAGCTGGAATGTTAAAGAAATTATAACTTAATCATAACCAAAAATATTTTTTACGATTTTATCCAAATACCAGCTAAAATCATTGTTTACTAAAAAAAATCTACTCATTTATATCATCACTAGCAAATACCATAATCAATCCTATTCCTTATACATGCCATGTGTGGGGGAAGGCAGGGGCGGAAAAGTAATTTTCTCTTCTCCCCAAACCTGACAAGTAATGACACGTGCACATGATTAACCCTGTTGCCGCATGGCAGTCATCAATTGGAGCAAAGGACCAATACCAAACGAGATAACCGCACACTACCAAAAAAGGAACAAATTTGAATTAGAGAAAAAGAAACCAAATTAAGCAAGCGCGCGCCAAACACAGAAAACGCAACTCCCGCTCTCGTTTTCAAAAAACCTCTCCTTCTGTCTCAATTTCAATTCCAGATACCACAAGAAAATACCCCTCACTCAAAACTCAAAAATGTCAACAGCGAAAACAAGCTCCAAAAAGCGAGTTGCCGAGTCGTTACTCACCAAACCGGCTTCCAAATTCCGAGTCGAGGACGAGTTCGATCCCGATCTCTCAAGGTACATCCTCAAAACACCTCACTTTTCATTGTTTATGAAGAAATATACTAAAATTCAAATTATGATCTTAATTTCAGCGATATCAAGGGGATTATGTCGGCGCTACACCAGATCAGAGAGAAAGCTCAAAAGGACGGTCTGAAGAAGAACGAGCAGACGATTTCTAGGCTAGTAGAGTTTAATGTCTTTTTTTGTTAGATATTAATCGGTTATTTGTAATATATATATATATATATATATATATATATATATATATATATATATATATATATATTCGCGGATTCATGGTATTTCTAGTTTTTTTAGTAATGCTTCCAGGATTTTAGTGATAAAAAGCTTGAATGAAGTGTTTGATTTCGGAGGCGATCAAATTGATTTTCATGTTTCTTATGTTTCGAATTTTTTTAACCAAATCCGTTGAGAGACTGATTTTTTTTTTGTGTGCTTCTGTGTGTTTAAATATGTTATTTTGGTAATTCTTTTTTATATCTCATATAAATTTAATTGTTGATCGGACTCAGTTTTAGTAATTCTAGTTCTCTAAACAATATGAATTTAGTTTTTGATTTTTTTTTAAGAATTGATTTTGCTTTTTTTTTTTTTTTGCTTTTAATTAATTTATTGATCTCTGTAATTTGTGTAGTGATTTGACTGTTTGTTATTTTATGGGGACAGTGTGGGCTCTGAGATCAAGTCTATGATTGATGAATTGAAGTCTAAAATTGAGAAGGACAGGTAAATTAGTAAGAATAAACAAAGCCATTATTAAAGCCAGATAAACTCTGTTGATGTTCTTGTTTAATTTTATTCCTTTTTTAACTGTTAGGCAAACTTTTGCGAAGGCACTCTCAAAGAGCTCAAAAGAGGTAGGTAGAGAAGAAAGGGGGATTAAAACGAAGATAAAATTTTTGCTTTATTGTTTTTTCTTTAAGATTTTTGAATGGGTAATTAATGATGAGCATATGGGTGTGGTTATGTGATTGGATGTCTGAAGTGTGAAAATTGGTTGAAGAGTGAGACTGCCAAGTTTCAAGAGATATATGACAAGTTTTGCAAGGAGAAGGAAGCTCATTTGCAGGCCCTGAAAGGTACTTTGTTTACCGACTTTCTGGGGTTAATTTTCTTGGATCTTTTTCCCAACTGTTGATGAACGCTGAGCTAGTGTAACAATTGTTGATTGAACGGATTTCTAAAGTCAACTTTACACATGGGTTTTGATGGAGTACGTAGAATAAGACTGTGATTTGTGAAGGAAAGTAGGGAGATTGGGCCACGGATAGTGTGGGAATGGTTAAAAAGGATTTGCGCCTAATACACTTGTCTTGTCTTCTACTGACATCTAATCCATATTATTGTCTTTCATCGATTTGAATGTTTCTTTGAAAATTGATACCTTTATGTTGAAGATGAGATGATTTTGCTTGCTTATGGGACCACTCTGAAAAATCTTAGATATTAATTCCAGATTTTTTTTCGACCCTGTGCATCGAGCAGCACTTTGTAATAATGTAAAGCATTGTGTCACTATTCTAAAGGATTTGCTCTTACATCGAGCTACTTTAATTTGAATCATTTCGGGAGGATCAACTCGTAGAGTAAAACTAGAAAACAGCTCATGGTTTGCCTTTTCATGTTAGAATGCTGTTCTCTTTATGGCAAGCAAATTCAGTTCCAAATGATCACTTTCGGTGCTATTTGTTTTCCAATGCTGTTTGGCAGATACTGTTTCCAAATTCGAGGAAGACAAGGAAAGGCTGTGTATGAGATATGAACAAATGAGTAAGGACTGCACAAGAAAACTCTTTCTTTCTTCTAGTGAAGTATAACTCAACTCATTCTGTTATGGGTCGATATCAGGAAAGAAAGAGAAAAGCATGATATCTGAACATGAGAAAACCTGTGCTGATAAAATTGCTAAATTGGAGGAATCATTGAAAAAGAAAAAGCAGGTATGCTGATTATAGATATCAGGTTACTGAATTATTAGATCCGCCCACCCTCATGCCAACACCATTAACCACATTTTTCTTTATGAAAAGCACAGGATGGCAAGACTTTCAGCATTTTGAGGAAAAGCCTCGGCTCATTCCTGGAAGATGCTTCAGATGAGGACTTCCCTCCTGATGATTGAAGGTTGCATATCTGCATTAGTTTTCATCACTCCAAGCATTTAACTGTGGATACCCAATTCCTTCCTTTCCAAAGTCAATCTAGTTTACAACATACTGCCCCTAGGAAACTCGTATGCATTCTGCTTCCAGCATTCTCCTCGTTCATGTTCATGTGTCAATTTAACTTTTACTTGGCTCTAAATTTTGGATGTAATCTAATTTTGTTGCAGGAGGTGATTATCTCTTAATATCCTCTTACTATAATGGTAAGGAGGACATGACTAGTTCAATGTTGCATACGCACCTGTTGGTGGTTGTAGCTACCCTTGTCAGGCTACGTATTACCTCTTACTTTTCACGTTCTGGCCAACGATAACGGCTGAAATTTCTGTGGTAAGAGAGTTGTTTGGTGAGACTTTGGAAAATATCAATTAATGACTACAGTAATGAATCAAGTAGTTTGGTGAGGCAGCAGGAGTTCTTTGTTGGAGTTTGTAGTTAGTCACAGAAGTAATTGACGTTAAAAAAAATAAAATTAATATAGGTTTGGCTAGACATAAAAATCATGCTTTCCAGGAGTTTGAATGCTTCGAGTTTCATTATTTTCGAAGTTTCTAAAGTCAATTATTCATCATTTTGTGGAGGATTATAATTCAACATGAATTGACATGGTGATTTTCAAATAGATCTCGTTCAGATTGGGATCCACACATACGTGTGATTATAAGAATGTGGGATCCCATAATTTCTGGACGAACCTAAGAAAGTGCCCTAGCTATTGGGTTTGTAGTATTCATTGAGTCCCCCAAACAATTATATTTTGATTGATTTTTAAATTGCAGCGTTTTGTAGGGAATCTAATTATTTTAACAAAAAAACATTAAATAATTCCTTGTTTTTTAAAGTGCAATTTGAATGAAAATGAGGGCTCAAAATTGATAATGAGACAAAAAAAATGGGTTTTCCTTTTATTTTTATTTTTTTAGTTTGAAATTTTTATATTTTGATCTAAAATATTATTTTATTTACATTTTAGTTATAAAGTTTGAGAGTGGAGAAAGAGGGTCACTAGAAAATAATAAAAGAGAAAAAATAATCAGTTACCTAGTATTAAGACAATGTTTTATTTTTTTATTTAAAAAAATTGTATTTAAGATCATGATAAGTTTTTATTTAAAGAATAGTGCTTACAATAAAAATACAAGCTTATGTTCAAACAATTAAGAAATGCATTAATAAACTAACAGGTTGAAGAAATATATTTTTTCTCAATAATTTAATTTTTTATATTTCCTATAAATATCAATTTTTAAAATTATTTAATTAAATAAAAACTAAATTTAAAAAATAAAATTATTAAACTCAGTTACATCTAAAATTTCAGGTTGACAGACACCACCAAAATATCATAGTACTACTTCTGTGAGGAGATCCAACACAAGCGCAACTATTTCTTCTTCTTCTTCTTCTTGTTTTTTTTTTAAATCGATCCTCCATAAATTGGAACATTTTCTTACAAGTTTTTCGTTTTGTTAATTCCTTTTCAAATTGATATCATCCATAGTTGGGCTTAACACGAGTCAGGCTGTGAACTTAGGTGTAATTCGTGCAGAGCCCACACCCTTTCATTTGAAAACAAAATTTCTTACCGTTAAAAAGTACCTTGGCTGCTCCCTCTCTCTTTTTATATATATATATTATTAAATTCTCTCTATATTTAAACATCAAAAGTCCTCACATACATTAAAAAAAAACTATTTTTTAAGCACTACCTACTACTAGTGACTTTAACTTACTAAACACCATCTGCTATTAGCTACCAATTATCTGAATTTTCATATCAGGTCATCATACACCTTTGTTATGAAAAATATATCAAATTAATTAAACTAAAAAATTAATCAAATATATAATATATCAACCTTATTTCTAAATATCTAAGATTTTAGGATTTATTATATCCCTACAACGTTAAATATTTTCTTACATTGCCAATTTGCTAACAAAAAAAAAATTATAACAACTTTAAAAGAAGCTTTTAGCATTCAATGTAAATTGAATTTCGAAAACAACCTGATTGTATTATTATTAATTGTTTTTTTTAAAAAAACATTTCCTTTTTAGAATGATATTCAAGACCCACCCTGCAAGAAGAAAACGGAAAATCTCAAGGTTCTCTTTCATTTATTGTCCCCTGGTACATAGCTTATTCTACATTCAACACTCAAACGTTACATAATTCTGAAAGAAATATAAGCTTACCATTTTCAATTGCTATTACTGTCAAAATATACAATTGTAATTATTAATTCCAATTCTTTTAGCATAGACAATCTCTCTATTTAATTATTTAGACCTGAAAAACTCAAACAATTGCCACAAAACATGTTCTCAAAAAATTGAATCCAATCATGCTTTCCCCTTGGTACAAAAGAGCTAGCTAATGCCTTAAAGAACTACGACATTCAAGATAATGTAATTTTTTTTAATTTTCTTGCATCATTTTCTCTTATATATATATATATATATATATATATAAACAATTAATTACTGTATTTTCAAAATTTAATACTCATTCCAAGCACTTTTGGATATTGTTTGTATAGGGTTCTCATTTCTCACTGATTTACAGCACGGTTTGCTAATGGGGTTTGTAGCAATTTGTACTTCATGCATGAGGTCTGCGGGAAATTTTTGTGCATGAAAAAGGTTAGCTCTCTATTCTTTGTGTTTATCCTGGCTAATGACAGAAAGACAGTTTTGTCACATGACTTCTTAACTGTTTCTTTGTCTGAGATTTCTATTAAGATTTATGCCTTTCAGCTTTCTTAGAGATTCTGCTTTATGTTTGGTAATAATCTCTGCATCACATCACTTATAAGTAACTTTCCAAGGTATGCTAGGCGGATGAATGTCTAGACAGAAAAAATTATGCAGATCAGATCATTATATGCTGGAAAATTACAAAATGATCAATGTGCTCGCAACCACACATCATACTGCTATATATTACTATAATATAGATCATCATGATTTAAAGATTTTGTTCATAAATCATTAATAGGATATTCAAGTGCCGGAGCTCGAGGGGCCAAAGTGTGCAATTACTGTGTTTGATAGGCATCAGGATGCTATGCAATTCTGTCCTGGCTACAAATTAGGTTTCGTCATATTTATATCGAATTATAATTGAACTGTTTTACTAGAATACATGTGTAGATTGCCTGGTTCTTTTGTGTAACCAACACTGTCAAATCTGACAGTATTTTCTTCTCTTATGATCACAGATTTCAGGCATTCAAAACTTTCACAGAGGCCTGGTATTTTTATATACTTGGACATTAATTTTCCTTTGAAAGGTCTCTGCTCCTACAACAAAATGTCTTAACAGGAAATAAAGATCCAACACTAAGCAGTGACTGATTTTTTTCACCTTCTGTTATATCTTGTAGTTTGAGCAAATGCCTCCAAAAGAGAAACCAAAGAAGGACTACACCCTTAAGGTGACATCACCTGATATCGGTGGAAGGACAGTCATAGGCAGTGACAAGCTTACTCTAGTTGAACAAAGACAGTTTCTTTATGTCAGAATTGTGAGAGCCAATGGCTTGCCAGTGAACAACATGACTGGCACTTGTGACCCTTTTGTCGAGCTGAAGATCGGAAACTACAAGGGAATAACTAGATGCTTTGAACAGACCTCAAACCCGGAATGGAATGAAGTCTATGCTTTCACAAGAGATCGCCTTCAGGGTGGGAGATTGGAGATCTTGGTAAGAGATAAAGAATCTGCGATTAACGAGATTATTGGCTGTCTTTCCTTTGATTTGGGCGATACTCCTACGCGGTTTCCACCAAATAGTCCATTGGCACCACAGTGGTATAAATTGGAGGATCGCAATGGGGTTAAGGTTGCAGGAGAGTTGATGTTATCTGCTTGGATAGGGAATCAAGCTGACGACGCGTTTTCTGTTGCTTGGCATTCTGATGCAGCTGCTGTTAGCGGCAAAAGCGTGACAAACATTCGTTCTAATGTATACCTCTCCCCTGTGCTTTGGTATTTAAGAGTTCAAGTGATTGCGGCACAGGATTTGGCACCTTCAGACAAGAACAGGAAACCAGAAGCTTACATCAAGGCTGTTCTCGGGAACTTGGTTTTGAGGACTACAGTTTCAAAGGATAAGAATCCGAATCCTACTTGGAATGAGGAAGTGATGTTTGTTGCAGCAGAGCCATTTGATGATCATTTAATTTTAAGTGTGGAGGACAAGATGGGAGCTAATAAGGAGGTATGTTTAGGGAGGTCTGTGATTCCTTTGCACCAAGTGGAGAAGAGGTTGATGCCTCAAGCTATTGGTGCTCAGTGGATTAATCTCGAGAAGTATGTTGCGGAGGGTGAGGAGAAGACAGAAGTGAAGTTTGCCAGTAGACTTCATTTGAGGATCTTTTTAGATGGTTTATATCATGTTTTTGATGAACCAACTTACTACAGCAGTGATTTGAGGGCAACATCTCCCAAGTTATGGCCAGAGAAAATCGGGGTCTTGGAGCTAGGTATCCTAAAAGCTGAAGGGTTGCTACCAACGAAGTCCAGGGATGGTCGTGGAACTACCGATGCTTATTGTGTAGCGAAATACGGGCGGAAGTGGGTTAGGACGAGTACTATAGTAGACAGTTATGCTCCAAAGTGGAATGAGCAATACTGCTGGGATGTTTATGATCCATATACAGTTGTTACCATTGGAGTTTTTGATAACTGTCATTTACAGGCAGGGGACAAGAACGATGGGACGGGTGATCCAAGACTTGGCAAAGTAAGGATTCGGTTGTCTACTCTCGAAACTGGTAGGATTTATACACATTCCTACCCGCTTTTAGTCTTGCAACCCAATGGATTGAAGAAAATGGGAGAGCTTCACTTGGCTGTGAAATTTAGTTGCAACAACTGGATCAACTTGTTTCATACTTACTCACAACCTTTGCTTCCTATGATGCATTACCTTCAACCATTATCAGTCTATCAGCTTGATAGTTTAAGACACCAAGCTACTTATATTCTCTCTTTGAGGCTTGGTCGTGCCGACCCACCCCTAAGGAGGGAGGTTTTGGAGTACATGCTTGATACAGGTGTAAATAGATGGAGCTTGAGAAGAGCAAATGCAAATTGTGAGAGAGTCATGACATGTTTGAGTGGAATCGTTGTTCTTTGGAGGCAGTTTGATCAAATACGCCATTGGAAGATCAATTCAGCAATCACAGTCCTGATTTACTCATTGTTCGTTGCCATGGTTATGTGCCCAAAACTAATATTGACTGCATTCTTTCTAGCTCCTTTCGTGCTTGGAGTTTGGTGCTTTCCAAAGAGGCCAAGACATCCTCCACATATGGATACCAAATTATCCCATGCTGAAACTGCACAACCTGATGTACTTGACGAGGAATTCGATTCGTTTCCATCTTCCAAGCAAGGTGAAGCACTAAAGACAAGGTATGATAGATTGAGAGGAATTTCAGGGAGGTGGATGATAATTATAGGAGATTTGGCAACTCAATTGGAGAGGATTCATGCTCTTGTAAGCTGGAGGGATTCACGAGCTACTGCAATGTTTTTGGCATTCTGTCTCATTGCTTGTTTTTTGGTTCATAAAGTTCAGTTCAAGTACTTGGTTCTTGTTATAGGGACTTATGCAATGAGGCCTCCAAGACTTCGTGCTGGCATTCCTTCCATTCCTCAAAATTTCCTCAGGAGATTGCCTGCTAAAACTGATAGCATGTTGTAAGGAAAACATTTTTATGATGTGCTGCGGCCAGTTTTTTTTTTTTTTCCTTCTTCTAACATTTCATAACGTCGTTAACAAGCTCAGGTGCTGCATTGTTGCATGAAGCAGAGGGCATTAACCTCTGCTTATTGACAATGGGTTTTAAACTTTTAATTCAGGAGTTGATATGCTTCCTTTATCTATACTGTAAGGCACTTCCACCTCACACTGTTCTCCCTTCGTATTTTTCTTGTTGACAAATATTCATTCTGGTCTCTGCGTTCAACACCAATAAAAATCACTGGGAAGCAGCAGCTTCAAAAACTGATAAAGAAGCTACCGCAAAAAATCTCAATTGTGCAAGACTGTTCACCATGGCAAGCCAGTCGGAACTGTGATGAAGTTTTTGCCAGGAGCAACAGGTGAAGTTCTTACAGTGAAACGTTGTTTACTGATATGAAAGTAACTTCTAATACTTCAAATATATTTTTCTTGAAATAGAATTCTTCGTTGGATTATGCAATGTACTGAAATTTAGTAGATACATAGTTTAGAGATGGAACTTGAAGAATAACAAAACATTATCCGCTCCAGCAATGAAGAGTAACGCTAAGCAGTCCTCCGACGTTACTGGATAAGCACTAGCAGATGAAAAATAAAGGACACTATTTGACAAGTTTACCATTGCCACAGCCAAAAAAACCATGAAAAGAAAAGGGAAAAAAGGCTCGTTACCTATGTTATTTAGTTGAATTTCAGTTGCACTACTTGTGACTGAACATCCATAATCCAAGACAAGCTAATGGCTAAATTCCAAAGACAGTAGCCATTGATAAATAACAGATATTTCTTCATGCTTTGAATAACTCGAAAAGCTACATCAAGAATGAAAGAAACTTGTACAAAATCGCTGCATCTGATGACAAAAATTCTCAGAGAAACTTGAAATATATCATTCAAATCAGCATAGACCCAAAAGTATACAGAAATGCCAACGTTGACAGTTGAGATAAATGGCAAGAATGTAAACAGTTATATATAGCTCCCACATTCCAGAAAAAAAGATGGATTTGAAAAGAAAAAAAAACACTGGGATGGCGGCACCCATTCCTAAGCACTTCAGAAAAGATTGGCTCAAGCTGGAGGGAGCATCCCCCAACTGAGTGGCGCAGATCCAAAACGAAGTGGTCATAGACAAACAGCATTACAACTGGGCCTTCCTAAACAAATATTATCATTTGCTTCATTATGGTTAATAAAGCACTTCTGAATTGAGCCGGTAGCCCGGTAGAATGAGCCGTGACCCTCCAAGTCGGGGACTTCTTTGTGAATAGAAGAAATAATATGGAGAGTGTTGTCGTTTAGCATGTCATTAAACGACACCGGTTATTACCGAAAGTTTTTTTTAACTATCATGACCCACAGTCAATGTTTGAAAAATTAATCTGACTTAGCAGTTAACCTATAATTTAGGTGATATAAAGACTAAATCAGATTATTTTTAAATAAAAATAAAAAAGAATTGACATTGTATGATTAATAAAAAAACCTGGATTAATTGAGCCGATTGAGGTAGAAAAAATATGATAATTTTTTTTTTATTTTAAAAAAAATAATATAAATTTTTTTATTTTTATAAAATAAAAGAAATTAACTGACATGTGTTGACACACTTTTTTTTTAGATTAACGTTGGTATCCGGGTCAGCTTGCGTGTACCTCGACTAATCTCATGAGCCCTGAAGTTAACGATCATATAAGCCTTTAGTGACCATTATATTAGTAACCACAGAGCTCAAACCTGAGACTATAGAGAAAACAAATTTTTTAGTCCTAAACTCTTATTACTAGCCACTTACTAGATGGTTAACCTGTGTTAACACATTTAAATTAACGGGATGAACTCAAATTGGGTTTATAACGGGATGAACTCAAATTGGGTTTATAACGGGATGAACTCAAATTGGGTTTAAAAACTAGGCACACGATTCAATGTCATTATATTTAAGATTAGTTTGTCTCCAATTTATTTATTAAAACATAATGAAGACCTAAAAAAAAAACTGAAACTCAAAATAAAAGGCAAAAAACTATGAAATAATAAAAACAAGAAAAAAAAAAAGAGTAGAATAGAATTTGCATTATGATGATGCAGGATTGATAAACAACACAAAGGCTTTCAAGGTAGCTGCACAAACTTAGAAAATTTGGGGATCGATGGAGTAAACTACTCAACTTAGAAAATTTGGGATTTATAATTTATTTTGAGTTAAATTTTTAGTTAAAATAGATAAGATGTTAATCTGGTAAATAAAATTAATTTGATAAAATTTAGTTGGGTGAGCCCTATTTTCATAAAAAATTTAGATTGTGTTCAGGTATGCTTGGTGTTTTTATTTATTAAAAATATATTAAAAAAATATAATTTTATATTTTTATTTTTAATATTAGCTTATCAAACTAATAAAAAACATTAAAAAAATATATTAATATAAAGCTTTTAAAAAAAATCAAAAGCTTGAAAAAATACGTATTAATCTAGAACCCATAACCCCTTTTCCTCGTACAACGATGAGCTTGAAAACTGTGCCTCCAATACCTATCTACTTAGCCATAAAAAGTCCGCGTGGACAATAGCGGTAAAACTCCGGCCGGATTGGTTTTGGTAGTTCAACTGCTCATTGATAATTGGAGCCGAAATTGCCAAATGACGAGCCTATTTTCACAATTTTGTTTTTGTTTTTTATTTTAAAAGTATTTTTTTAATTTTTAATTTAAATTAAATTTTTAGTGTTTTCGATCATTTTGATGTGCTAATATCAAAAATAATTTAAAAAAATAAAAAAATTATTATTTTCATGCATTTATGAGCGAAAAACACTTTAAAAAGCAATTGCTACCAAATTATAGTGTTTGGAAGTGTGGTAACGATTGTTTTTTGAAGTGTTTTTTGCTCGAAAATGCATCAAAATAAATATTTTTTTAAAAAAAATTATTATTGACATCAGCACATCAAAAAGATCTGAAAACACAAAGAAAAAATTAATTTGCAGCAAAGAAAAAAATAAAAAAAATTTAATTTTTTAAAAACACTTTTAAAATGTAAAAACAAACAACCAAATAACCAAATGCAATGAGAAATAACATATTTTATTTTATATAAAGCAAATAAAAGTAAAACTTTTAATAAAGGAATTATTCTAAAATAAAATATAATATCTCATGATTTTTCAAAGTAAATAATTTTTTTTATGATGGAGAAATCGGTAAAGTGAGACTCAAATTGAACAAAAAAAAAAATTATTTTTAGAATCTATCTTTATTAAAATAATTTTTAGGAGCAATCTTTATTAAAATCAAAGACATTGAACCCTGTAGCTCCATGCATTGACCGGTTACCAACCCTCGTTTCCAGAAAGATACCATTGGAGGAGACGAGATCACAGCCCTCTATCTCTCTCTCTTTCTACACATCACACCTCCTTGCTAGCTTCACCCACCTGGACTGTCCCGGGCTCATGTGTCCAAATGTTTCTGCATTTAAGAACTTCCATGGACACCGCGTTTGCCTCTTCATACTAACTTTAGTCATCCAACAAGAGCTTAACCTCCATGGCTAAGAGTAACAAGATTTTCACCAACACCCTCAGGCTCCTTGCCTTGGCTGCCACTGTGGTTGCAATTGTCTTCATGGTCACCAGCCATGACTCTGCCCAAGTCTTGAACTTAACATTCACTGCAAAATATAGCAACACACCAGCATTCAAGTAAGTTTAGTTTCCCCACCTTTCTGCCCTGACCCCTGCATTATTATCATCCTATTTTTAGTACATTTTTATGCCTGCCTTGTGGTTTTACTGGTCTCAAATGCTGGCATTTAGGTTCTTGGTGATTGGAGAGGCAATTGCAGGTGGATACACCGTTATATCTATCCTTCTCTCGTTCAAAGGCTTGTTTTGGCGCTTGATTGTAATCCTAGATATGGTAATTAATGATGCAGATCTTCTTCTTCTTCTTCTTCTTCTTCCCCTTTTAGCTATATGTGCTTCTGTGATCATGAAATATGAATTATGAATTGTCATGGGAACTTGCTTGTCATATAGGTCACAACAGTGCTACTCACATCAAGCATTTCTGCTGCGTTGGCAATAGCTCAAGTGGGCAAGAAAGGGAACACTCATGCTGGTTGGCTACCAATTTGTGGACAAGTTCCTGATTTCTGCGACTATGTGACTATAGCTCTTATTGCTGGTTTTGCTGCAGCAATAATTTACTTTGTGCTTCTTCTCTGTTCTCTCTATGTTGTCCTCAGTCCTATTTTTGTTGCAACACCTTAGATAAGCTTCCTTTGAGTAAAGACTAAAGATATATACTGTAATTTCATCTATACAATTTGGTTTAGCTTATATACTTCTCTGTTTCTCAAGGACTGCTTAACCTGTGAAAGAATACATGTACCTCTTCCCCGACTGATGATCATTTAACATATCGGTGTAGCATGCTTGCTCTAGTTATTGTCTTGTAGTTATGACAGTAGGAACCCTTAGAAAGGATTTTCTTGAGAATCTTCATATGTCTGTCTGCTTGAGGCAACCACCTCAGAACATTTAAGAGTTAACAGGCCTAGCAAGGAGAAGCCACTAAGCATGAGGAACCATGGAAATCACTAGGCCTACAAAGGAAAAGGAAAGCATTCAACAACAGATGTTATATAAACTTTATTCGACGGGCTATGGTGCTCTTGGGGTTTTCATTATTGGAGCTGGAGTCCTTAATTAATACTGTGTGGCTGCAGCAGACTTTGTGATGTAATTTTCATTACATTTCGTTGCATGTTTCCTCGACAGAATCAAAAACGTCCTTTCCAGTTTCCTCGAAGAAGCCATGAACTGTATTCATCATTTCCATTGAAGCAATTACCTTATCCACACCCCTCGTTCTAAAACGTCCCTGATGAATGAGAGTGATACAAGCGAGGCTAGGACTTGAATATTCCCATTGTAGATTCACAAATTAATTATTTGAAGACTATAAGTTAATTATATATACATATATATTGCTCATGAGTAAATAGTAGACGTTACCTTGTGATCTGTAGAGCTTTCTTCAGGCCATGTCATTTTCAGCAAGGCGTGGTTTTCAAACAAAAATAGCGTTCTGATGATGATCAGAAATATTTCTAGCACAATAAAAGGTCATCGGATTCATTGCCCGATGAACCACAGAAGCTGTGACAGCAAGAGAAGCAGACTCCCTCAAGAAAGGCTTCACAAAAGATCACTGTTTAAGCTGCGTAGAGGTAGTAGACGGTGAGGAATTCACTAAAATCAAGAGTCATTCCCGTACTTGCCCAGGGCTTCAAAGAAGTTCCGTTTTGTGATGCATGCGAAACCTTTCTTCTCAAGGAACTTCTTATATTCACTGAGGCTTATCCATCCATCTCCGTCCTTATCCATTGATGTATAAAAATGAGTTACATTTTCTTCTGCTGCCTCGACAAGTTTTCACAGTACGTAAATGCAGTTTCGCATATCTCTTCCATGCTCCCTTTCACTGCCACTGGCGCCACCGAACGCGCTAACCAGCAACCAGGGAACTACTTATAGTATAACAATAACCTCAATGCTAGACGACAACATATTTTATTAACAGTTAGAAGGTTTTTTCGCTGCAAGAGGGGCTCGTCTCTCTGTTTTTTTTTTTTCCCTTTTGAATGATAAGTTGCATCACTTTTTAGGCAATTGAATTTGTTTTTGTTTTGTCTCTAGATAATTTATAAAATGCATTCCTCCACATAATACATTCAATAAATTTTCTACAATTATGATTCTAAAATTTGAAATAATAAAATAAAAAATGAAATATAACTTATTAACTATCAAGCAAGCTAATCCTTTATAGCGAGGACATTAAGAAAAGAAAAGCTAAAGACACATAAGTGAATCATTGTGAAAGTGTTTTTTTTTTATTATTTTTTTTTCTTGGGTCATCAATTTATTTATTTTTAATTTAACTCTTTCACATTGCATTAATTGATAATTGAGTTTGATAATTTATTTCGGGCTCCTTACTTTTGAGTTTTTGTAATCTAAAAAAAATACCTAGCAATGAGTTCATTCTTGATTTTAAAAAGAAAAATTTGATTTGATTTTTTTATGAATAATTAAAACTGAGAGGACCAAAATTGAAAATGTAATCCTTTATTTAAGAAGAAAATATTTTTCTTTTTTGGTCATTTATTTCTTTTTTTTAGCTTGGCTATTTTGTTTTTCCTTTTTAATTTCATCTTTTCACATTATATTGATTGATGGTTCAACTTGATTATTTGGTTTGTGTTATTTTCTTTCAAGCTATTGTAATCTAAATAAAAAATTTCCAACACCAAGTTGGTTTTTGATTTCGTAAAAAAAAAGTGTTATTTGTGAAAAAATAAAAATCAAGGCACTAAAATTAAAGGCTTGGTGAAATGGCAACCCTTAAAACAAAAAATTGGTGTCAACACCTTTTTTGGCTTAAGATTTTGACCAAATTCATTTTTTGTCCCTTTAATTTGAAAATTATACGATTTAGTTCAAGACTTTATTTTATTCACATTTCAGTCTCTCAATTTAGAAGAGCAAAAAGAAAATTGCTTAATTTACAGCGAAAGAGGGAGAGTTATTGAGTGGCCACATTTCATCAACGGATTTTATTTGACGAGAAAAATCCAATTGAGGTCTTTTAAAACCTTAATATTGTTTGGAAAAATAAATTGGGGTTGAGAGAACATTCCCCGATTTGATTTTATATTTTTTGACCAATTTTAGAGGATTTTTGGATTGGTAAGTAAGTTTTTGGAGGTTCTAAAGGTGTTAATTAGAGGGTTTTTTAGGTGAAAATGAGTTAAAAATTAATTTTTAGGTCAAAAGAACCCCCCCTAATTTAAATGTTAGTGTTGAGATCTTTTTCTTTTTATTTTACATTTGTTAGTGTATATAATTCTCAATTTATTTTATTAAACATATACATCACATTTTGAGTTAATGATTAACATTTTTCTTACTTCTAGAAAAAGATATTAACAACACTTAACATTTTTTATTTTAGGTTAAAAAACTGATCTGACCTGTGATATGGTGCGAACCAATTATCTAGTAGTTATTAACATGGTTAGATTTATTGTGTTGATTTAAGAAACTCATAACTTAGAATCTGATATAAGTTGGATTTTTAATTGAATCGGATAAGATATTGATTTGATTAAAATTGAATAACTGAATTAGCATTTTAATAACTTAGTTGACCGAGTAAAATCTAGCCACGTTAATATCAAAAAGATTAGAAAAACAAAACTATGTTGTTTATAAAAATAATAAACCCAAATTAATCTCATAATCTAATTTAATAATTCAATAATCTAAACTTTTTTTTAGATTGGTTCTTAAAATTCTGAGAACTATAACATAAGGGTCTCACTCCTATCTTCAGTGAAACGCTAGCTAACTTACTTGTGCTACGCTAATGGTCGAATCAAAAGTTGTTTTTCAATGAAAAAAACAAAGAAGAAAGTGTGAGCATTGCCAGCTTGTTTTTAGCATGAAGAAAATTTTGTATTAATTTTATTTTAAGGTTTGTTGTTAATAACAAATGATTTCTTTTTTAATATAAAATTCATACAAATACAGCTAATTCATGTAAAATATAAAAGAAAAAAACTTAATTTAAATCAAACTAATCTTTTAAAAGTGTCATGTAACTAAAATACAATTTAAAAAGATCAATCACTATCTAAAAAGATTGATTCGATTTTCTTTTACAGACAAGAGAGTAAGCACAAAACAATATTTAAATAGAAAAAATTAACAGAATAATATTTAAATAGAAAAAATTAACAGAAAATGATATATAAACAAAGATGTCAAGTGCTAATGGGCTAAACCCACTCAGCAGACCGTAATAAAACAGCCTAAGTGCACATAGGCCCACATCTAGTTTTTTATTTTTTCCTCATAAGCGGGCGCTCTTGTATTTTCTGATTTTTTTAAGGCGTGCGATTGGTCTCATGTAGTGGTAGGCGACCTGCCACTAACTAGTCTTTTTCTAGTAACCTTCGGTGATTAGAGAGTTAGGATCATGTTTTCTACCCCTAAAAAACCTAATTTTCAACTTGTTTTTATTTAAAAACACATTAAAAAATAATTTATTCCTCAAAAAACCACTCAACAACCCCAAAATCACTCTGAAAAACAAAAATCAACTAAATAAAAAAAAATAAACAAAACCTTATATAATTTTTTCGAAGGAGAAAACTGCCTCCATTAAACTCCTCTCGAGAAAAAAAACTTATTGATACAAAGATCCTCTTTTTGTGTGGTAGAAGCTTGGCCAACCAATAACATTCTCTCTCTTTTGTTGTTTTCCAACGAGTTTTTCTCAATTAACTCAATGTTAAAAGATGAACTTGAAAAAAAAATTAATAAAAAAAGATCAAAGTTAACCTACCAAACTTGCAACTTGGGTTATGAAATTAAGATAACCCTATAAATATAAAAATTAAAATAAATTATGAAGTTCAACTCTCAATCAACCCAACGTTGAAGGATGAAAATTAAAAAATAATATCAATTAAAAAGTACACTATAAAATGACATGAGTCAAACCGGGTTAACACTCCAAACTTGTGACCTGAATCATATAACCAAGATAACTTAATAAAAAAACAATTTGAGTCAACTTAAGTTAACCCACCAATCATGCGACCCGAGTCATGAAGTTAAGATAACCACATAGAAAGTAAATTGAAACAAATTATGAAGTACAATTCTAATTAGCCTAATGTTGAAGGATAAAATAAAATAAAAACTAAAAATATTACGCAAATTAGCCTAGGGTTGCTCGTCAAACTTGTAACTCGAGTAATGAGACTATAATAACCTTATAAAAAAAAAATATAAAATTCAATTCTCATTAAATTAACTATTAAATGATAAAATTAAAATTAAAAAATAAAATATAATTTTTATTAAAAAACAATATACTATTAAAATAAATGGTATTATCTGAGATGAATTACAATTAATTACCATCTTTTTTATTGTGTTTTGTTAATAATAATAATAATAATCATAATTATTCATTATCATCATCATCATCATATTACGTGGAAGGTTTCGATTGTCAAATGGTTGGTTTTCTTAGTACCTTTACGGCATGGTATACTTTTGTGGGTATTTTAGACATTTCCTCTGTGATATTGATAAGGCTGTATAGCATTCATATACGGTTATGCATGCCACGTGTTCCCCTCATTATCTCTTTCGTAAACCTCTACCACAAGTATCAGGTTAGAGTAGATGGATGGAGGGATGGAGAGAGAGAGAGAGAGGAGAGGAAATGCAGAAACAGAGGGAGAAGAAAGAGAGAGAGAAATCACTTAGGGGTAACATCAGAACCTTTTAGAAACTAGAATGGTAACAGTGATAATTCTTAAACTATAACAGTAGAATTGAAACATTGATGAATTTATAGGGACGAAAATGAAGTTTGCCCTGGAAAGAAAAGGGGTCAAGCAAATATATCTGATCAACATTCACCATAGTCCCCAGTCAGTATTTCCTCGTCAATGCATCTAAACCACCAACTGACATGGTAGAGAGCCAAATGGGACATAAAAAAACAGAGAAGAACCATTAACATACACTTAGTTTTCGGACACATCTTACTGCAAGATGATTTGTGGAGTTCTCACCTTCAGAGCTCCTCTTTCTTCAAGCTGTTCATTCACTTGTGATTCAAAAAGACCTGCTAAGCATTCTGCCAGACTCAAAATTCAATGCTCAAATTCTAGTCCGGACATTCCTTTAACCGCCGGTAAGCTCTTGCTTTTGTACTTCTCCATTCTGTAAGCAATGGATTAAGTTTCCATTATAAATCCAATACACAAAATTGTAAAGAATCCAGTGTTCTAGCTATATGTTTCAACAAAGTTGTTTGCATGCTTTACTTTTGAGTGGTCTGGGATTAATTATGAGAATTTGGTTTTGCAATATGGTTAGCTCTGTGGCCTTTTTGACCTGTTAAAGGATGTAATTTTTCCTCAGTTGATCATTTTATGTACTCTCAGAATAGGGTGCTTGCTCTAGTTTTAGTCTTGCAGATATCATTATTGAAAGCCTTGCAAGTTTCTTGAGAATCTTCATATGACTTTCTTCTGTACACAAGTAACACAACCACCTCAGAACAAATAAGAATTGAGGCCTAGAAAATGTTGGTGTCCGAAAAGCCATCACACTAGGATTTCACCAACTCGTGCCTTGTAGTGATAGAGAGTACCAAGCCAGTTTGCAGGGTACTCAGTGTTCTGGTTGCAATTGCCTATTTGGAGAAATGAAGAAAGAAATTTATGAACTGTACCAATCTGAGAGATGGTAATAAGTATTTCCTGGGGAAAATCTCAACAGTGATAGGAGTTCAATAGGTTGCAGTTTTTCTATGTAATGAAATTAATGAAGCCATTGAGCACATATGGTGTTTGGCATAAAAGAAACCCTTTTTAGCATATTTTGTGTGAATGGCAATAGCATTACATAATCTTAGTATACATGACATGATGCCAACCTATAAGTGCACAAGGCATTTATGCATAATACCCCCTTCCCTCCATCTGCCGCGATCACAAGGCTTGCTCAATCAATCTTGTGAAGTGCTAGGTGAAGCTTGTTCCCAATTGAAGCTGATTTTTGTCATGGATTTATGACAGAGAAGATTGTAAATGACTCTTATTTGACTGGCGGTGCATATGATTTTGATAGAGCATCAACATCACTTACTCAGAAGTTATTATCATCTCCAAAGAAGGTTACTATTGTAAGGCACGGTCTTAGTTCTTGGAACAAAGAGAGTAGAGTTCAGGTTTTTAGCTTCTCTCTTGCAATTTGTGGATAAAAATTTCTTTTTTGACCATTCTCTGTAAGCTGCTAACCTGATTATGTTATGCGTACCTAGGGAAGCTCAAACTTATCTGTCTTATCAGAAACTGGAGTGAGGCAAGCGGAGAGGTGTAGGAAAGCCTTGGGAAATATGTACTTTGATCGGTGCTTTTCAAGTCCAATATCTCGTGCCAAGGTTTGATCAATGATTGCCATGATTGATATCCTAACTTTCAGTGTTTCTCTCTATCAAATTACAAACTTGGCATTCAATGCAGTCCACTGCCGAAGTCATATGGCAAGGGAGGGACGAGCCACTGGTTTTTCTGGATTCATTGAAGGAGGCCCATCTATTTTACCTTGAAGGCATGAAAAATGGTCTGTTCCTTTTGTTTTATTTGCTCAGCTACTGCTAAAGCTTGAGAATTTCTTCGTACAATTCTCTTGTTTACTCGTCAAGTTCTTTCTCACCCCATCACCAAGTTGTGGTGTTCATAAGTCATAACTCAGTCAAATTTGAAGAATGAGCAGTCAACTTTAATGAATAAAACTAGTCTCCACAATCTAGTGGAGAATAACACTGAACATGCATTTTTCTTTTCATTTCTATAAGACTAAATCACGTTCTGAATTTGGAGGCAGTGGATGCTAGGGAGAAATATCCAAAGGAGTACACAACATGGAGAGAAGATCCTGCTAATTTTACTGTCAATGGCATCTACCCTGTGCGAAAGCTATGGGGGACGGCTAGAGAAGCTTGGAAGGAAATATTGTTTTCGTCTGTGAGTAACTTTGCTTCTGATGGGTATACCTTATTAGTTTTCATGAAATGTTAAATCTACTGACTTGAAAATATTTTCTTCAGGGAGAAAACTTTTTGGTCATCACACATAAGTCAATATTGAGGGCATTGATCTGTACAGCTTTGGGGCTAAGTCCAGAGAGGTATGTGCTGGACTTGAAATAATTTCAGTATCCCTGTTTAAGGCATAATGATCCTTCTGGGATATCTACAGCTAGTTCTCAAATACCTGGAACATCTTTGAGCCTGGGGCTGTTTTTCGGTATTAAGTTTAATGTGGCCTTATTTAGACATTTTATTGAAGCCTGATTGCCACCATGCTTGAGTATACAACAGTAACACTTTTTGCTGCATACTTTCAGCTTATAAGTGCTTTATTTGTTGGTTCAGGTTCCGCTCAATTGATGTAAATAATGGTGGCATATCTGTGTTCACTTTCAACAAAAAAGGAGAAGCAATGCTTCAATCTTTGAACATGACAGCCCACATGTACAATGATCATACCTATGTTTACTGAAACTTCAAGACTTCACTTTTTGGCGAGGAAGAAAATTCTGCTGAAAGGAAACACACACCAGAAACAGGGATACAGTGCTCATGGAATGATAACGGGCAGAGTAAGTGATGCAACTTATGAATCATACCAACTTCATCTTTGTTTAGTTACCATGAGGAGTTAAGGATTGTAGTTTAGAAGTTGAAAAGGTGTATCGGATGCATATTCTTAGCCCACGCTATGGTCGCTTGTCCATGGTAAAGCATTTATCTGAATTCATTATGAGAAAACCTGCATTACTGTGGAATAGTATTCCTGCAAAGCCCTTTCCAGAATATTCATTTTCTCATTATTCTCTCTTCCAATGTTCTTTTCTCAGCTATCATTTTTCTCGTTGAAGAATGGATTCTTGCAAAGCAAGAGGGTTAAGGACTCGAGTTTGAGTCCCAACTTTGTGAATTCATTAACAATCACAAAAAATTGTATACTTGGAACTGATAAAGTGGCAGGCTTAGGAACCTGAAAAGCAGAGATGTGCTGAAGCTTTGTTTTGGCAAAGAGCTAATAACTTGTCCGGGAGTCGATGAACTGCTTGGTCTCAACCGTCCATTTTCTTGGTCATCATTTCCGGTATCATTTCTTGATTTAAAAAAAAAGGGTCATGAGGCAGTGAGAGCTGAGTGTATTCTAATAGAAATTACATATCACTGCAGAACTCTTTGGGCTGCCTTTGTTGAACAGTGATACAAGGAATTTATGGAAAACGAGAAGGGAAATGCGTGACCATTTTATTCTATGTGAAAGAAAAAAAGTTACTAGAAATGGACATCATATATTTGGTTTTTTCCATCAATATTATTGAAATGACAGAAGGAATGTTGCACAGGAGAAGGTGCAAGTGCCTTCAGGTTGCTGCTTTTCTTCTTTTTTCTGGTTTGAAGTCTTCTGTGCTCAAGTATCTGGCTGCCCACAAAATTAAAATACCCTCAAGCACCGGGAATCATCGTTTTAAGTTCTATAATTTGGTGCAAAATACAGTGTAAAAGTAAGTATAAATACCACATTAGTTATCCAAAGAATTTTGAAGGAGAAAGAAAAAGGTTATGGCCATAATTGCTGCGGGATAAGAATACATCGTTGAATATAATCATACTATGAAATTAAATTCGAGAAACAAACAGCAGGTTTGCCCGAGAGGTTAAGGGGGAAGACTTAAGATCTTCTGTACATAAGTACGCGTGGGTTCGAACCCCACAGCCTGCATTTTTATTTATTTTATTACTCGTACTTTATGGGCCTCTTAATATTTTCATCGTCTTTCTTTCTTTTTCCTTTTCAGGTTCTATGTTGAAATCTTTCTCGGTTCATTGATTTTTATCCCATTTGATCGAAAAATACTGAACGATGGCATAAAAGTCTATATCCAAATCACTCTAATATGAACAACCCATAATTTTTTTCATAAATTATATTTTAATTTGTACTAGAATTATTAGATATTTATACACACACACATAAAATCTTTATAGATAATGAAAAATTTATGGATGTTTCCCGGCTGAAGGTAGTTTTGGGCTACCCATTTGACTGCAAATGTGATCTCATCGGAAAGGTTGATGATGGAGGAGGTCAGTGATGGAGATGAGGGTGGTCATGGTGGTGTTCATGCAAGAAGGTCAAGAAAGGAGGCTGGGATGGGGAACGGTGGTGGGACTTTGAAGAAAAAGAAAAGTCGTCTCTGGTTATTATTCAAATTTCTGCCGTTGTTGTGAGATCTCTTGTCATTCAGGAGTGACAAATGGTGGTCGCAACGACAATGATTCCTCAGTTTTACTTTGGTTTCCTTCTAGATTATTCTCCCCCACTACGCGCATATCAGATCAAGTTTTATTGTGTGGTGTTAATTTAATATAACTTTGTCTATTTTATGAATTTAAAAATAATATAAATAATTGATAAAAATATAATTTAATTTTAAAATAATCAAAATAATATTTATTTTAAAATAATAAAACAATAATATATTAAATTGATTCAGGTTAACTTAGAGTAATTTGTCAAATCCACAATTCAGGTTATAAAATCAGTATATATCTATAAAAAATAAATCAAATCAGATTATAAATCTCAATTTTTATTCAACACAATATTAAATGTTGAAATTTTAAAAAAATTCAATTAGAAAAAGCAAAATAATAATTAAAGTCATCATGTCAAATTCATGACCCATATTATTAAATCAGAATAACCTCATAAAATATAAACCAAAATAAATTATGAAGTCTAATTTCTAATCAGTTCAATGTTAAATGATGAAATTAAAAAAAATAATTAAAAAAATAACTTAAAAAAATGACCTGAGTTAATCTCGTTAAGCCACTAAGTCAATGATCCATGTTATGGTACTGTAATAACATTATAGAAAGTATATTAAAATAAATTATAAAATCTAATTTATAACAATAATAAAATAAATTAAAAATTAAATTAAAAAAATTAAAAAATTAAATTAATTAGATTAATTTATTAAACTTGTGATTTAAATTATGATATTAAAATAATTAAAATTAAATAAATTATAATACTCGAGTCATTTAAATGTTAAAGAATGAATTTTTTTTAAAAAAAAAACCTTTTGTTCCGGTGAACAGTAATACATAAGGAGGGGAAAGGTGATTTACCATTCTCAATTATTTCTTATTAAAATGTAAAATATAATATATGTAAATATAAGAGTGAAGTGTTATTTAGGTAATGATGACATGTAGGATGTAGGTATAAGGTGGTGTTTTTGTCTAGGTGATGCTGACTTGTAGCACGTAGGTTGCTGTAGCAAGCACGCAGCGCCAAGCACGTGTTGAGCATATGACAAATTATTGCAGCACGTAGGTGGCAGTAAATATTATGTGTGCTACATACTTTAATTTATCGCGGATTTGTAACAATATATATAGATAATTTTATGTAGAAGATAAATATAAAGAGAGTTCAAATATTAATAATGTTCCTTGTAGATCAAAATATTAATTTCTTAATAGATCAGTAACAAAATTTGAAGATAAATTCTTCTTATTTCTTTTTCTTTTTTAATATCGTGAAGATAATATATTATATCATAAGTTTTTTAACTTAGGTTAAGTTACTAAACTTGTGATTTAGGCTTTAAAATCAAGATAATCTTATAAAATATAAATTAAAATAAATTATAAACTTTAATTCATAATTAATTCAATTAATTTAATGTTAAATAAAAAAATTTAAAAAAGATAAAACAATATGACCTTAGTTAATATAGATTAACTCGTCAAACCTATAAATTTATTTATAAAATCAAGAAAACATCATAGAAAAAAAAATTTAAAATAAATCATGATGCTTAAAATATTAAAATAATCAATTAAAAAAAAGATAAAAACAAACTCGAGTTAACCAATATTAACTCATCAGACTCGTAACTTGGGTTATGAAAATGAGATTACTTAAAAAAAATTAAAACAAATTACGAAACTCAATTCTCAATAAACTCAATATTAAAAAATAAAATTACAAAAAATTAATTAAAAAAACCTGAGTTAACCTGATTAACTTATTATCAAAGTCATGAGATTATGATAACCTCATAAAAAATAAATCAAAACAAATTATAAAAAATAATTCTTAATAAACCTGAAATTAAAGAATGCAATTTAAAAAAAACCAAAAAAAAAACCAAAGCATTATTTATGTGAGGAAATAAACAATGAATACATCTCCCTTTTAGTTTTTGTTAAGAAAATAATATTCATTTAATATCATATTAGAAATTTATTATTTTTTATAAACGTTTTGGTATATTTGTTATTATTTTAAAAAAGTTCCGGTAACAATTTAAAACTATTTTTATTGTAGTGGTATATTTGTTATTTTATCAAGTAATAAATTCTTTATATTTTTTAAAACTTTTGGCAACAATACACATTATTTTTTATGTCATTCTGCTAACTCTTAAAACAAATTTTTATTTAAACACTAGTATATCATATATAAGATTTCAAATTGGATAAACCTCAAATATATCGTATAATATTAAAATAATATCAGTCCTGCATCCAAAATATTTTTATATTAATTTTAAACAATTTTAATTTCGCAATTACATATTTTTAGTAGGATTACTTAAAGTAAATGTTAAATTTTCTATACAATGATGCTGGTTTTTTTTTTTTAATAAAAAATTATAATTTATATGAAAACATAAATAAAATCTCTTAGAATTAGATATATTTTTTTAATTAAAAAATCATGAAAGTTTAAAAATAAAATTAATACTAAAAAAATAAAAAGATTGTTTAATGGCAGTTTTGAGGATGTTTAAAAAAACGTTTCCTCACCCGCCAAAATAGCATAAAAACAGGGCAGCAGCAGATTCATGGCATACTTTCATGGAGACCAAACAACCCCATAAACTCCCACATTCTCCGGCCTACAATTTCCTTCTCCAAGCTGGACCACGTCTCTATCTTCTCCACCAAGTCCACGCCCACATTATAGTCTCTGGCTATGGTCGCAGCCGATCTCTTCTTACTAAGCTTCTCAATTTAGCTTGCGCTGCTGGCTCCATTAGCTACACGCGCCAAATCTTTCTCGCTGTCCCAAATCCAGATTCTTTCCTCTTCACTTCCCTTATCAAATCCACCTCCAAATCCCACAACTTCTCAATTTATTCCCTTTACTTCTATAGCCGCATGGTCCTTTCTAATGTTTCACCTTCAAATTATACTTTTACGAGTGTGATTAAATCTTGTGCTGATTTATCGGCTCTGAAACATGGTAGGGTTGTTCATGGGCATGTTTTGGTTCACGGGTTTGGATTGGATGTGTATGTTCAAGCTGCTTTGGTGGCTCTTTATGGGAAGTGTGGTGATTTGATTAATGCGAGGAAAGTGTTTGATAAAATACGTGAGAGAAGTATTGTGGCATGGAATTCAATGATTTCTGGGTATGAGCAAAACGGGTTTGCTAAAGAGGCAATTGGGTTGTTTGATCGAATGAAGGAAACGGGTGTTGAACCGGATTCGGCCACATTTGTGAGTGTTCTATCCGCTTGTGCTCACTTGGGTGCATTTAGTTTAGGGTGTTGGGTGCATGAGTATATTGTTGGTAATGGCTTAGATTTGAATGTGGTGCTTGGTACTTCGTTGATTAATATGTATATAAGGTGTGGGAATGTGAGTAAAGCGAGAGAGGTTTTTGATTCGATGAAGGAAAGGAATGTAGTGGCTTGGACGGCAATGATTTCTGGGTATGGAACAAATGGTTATGGTAGCCAAGCAGTTGAATTGTTTCATGAAATGAGAAGAAATGGATTATTTCCTAATAGTATTACATTTGTTGCTGTTTTGTCAGCATGTGCTCATGCAGGGTTAGTGAATGAAGGGCGCCGGTTGTTTGCAAGCATAAGAGAAGAGTATCACTTGGTGCCTGGGGTGGAGCATAATGTTTGCTTGGTGGATATGCTTGGTCGTGCAGGACTTCTCGATGAAGCATACAATTTTATCAAAGAAGAAATTCCTGAAAACCCAGCACCTGCTATTTTGACGGCGATGCTTGGAGCTTGCAAGATGCATAAGAATTTTGACCTTGGAGCACAAGTTGCTGAGCATCTCTTAGCTGCCGAACCAGAAAATCCAGCTCATTACGTGATACTCTCAAATATATATGCTTTGGCAGGTAGAATGGACCAGGTGGAAATAGTCAGAAACAATATGATTCGAAAATGCCTGAAGAAACAAGTTGGCTATAGTACAGTAGAAGTGGATCAAAAAACTTACTTGTTTAGCATGGGGGACAAGTCTCACTCTGAGACAAACGCGATTTATCATTATCTAGATGAGTTGATGTGGAAGTGTAGCGAAGCGGGTTACGTGCCAGTATCTGATTCAGTGATGCATGAATTGGAAGAGGAGGAGAGAGAATATGCACTTAGATACCATAGTGAGAAGCTCGCAATAGCATTTGGGTTATTGAAAACGAGCCATGGAACTCCTATCAGGATAGTGAAGAACCTTCGAATGTGTGAAGATTGTCATTCGGCCATTAAATTTATTTCAGCTATCTCCAGTAGAGAGATTATTGTCCGTGATAAGCTTCGCTTCCATCACTTCAAGGTCGGCTCATGTTCTTGTCTGGATTACTGGTGAAGGCTCCCTTTTGCATCTTTTAATCAAATATGAAATAAATATCATTTTGTGATGCCTTGATGTACCTTTCAAAATGGACTTGGAGACGCATCAAGATTCAATTGGTCAACAGGAGTCTCATCATATTGTGATTGGGAAAAGCAGAAACAAACATGAAGGGCATCGATTGTTCATTCTCAGTCAGGATCCTGTTCAGTTAGACATGAACAGGCTACCTTGTAGACATGGAGGATGAAGGAATCATCACCAAATTCGCAGTAGCGGACCTATTTCCTGAAATGTGGTCATTAACCAATTCCTTTTTGGATCATCCCATGAGAAGGTACTAATTCTTCGGTGTTCCTCGAAAAACTGTGCTGTTCACCATGTGATTGGTGGTCTAAGGCACTGCATCAACAGCAAATGCAGGAGTAAAAAGAAAAAGGAATAAGAAGACCAACCATCAATCGTGCATTTTTTTTATTTTTATTTTAAGAAGCTTCTATTAATTCAGTTCCGTGCATATGGAAAGATTTGCCTGGCAATTTCCAGCATTTCCGCAGGACAGTATTATGCAGCCTATTCTTATTGATTTTTTTTTTAAAATAGCACTTTAAAAAAATATTTAGCCAAATAACATCATTTAAAAAAAATGGTAAAATAATATATATATATATATATATATATATATATATATATATTATTAACATGGGTGTTCTGGTCAATTTACGTATATCTTGACTAATCCTACGGGCTCTGAAATTAATTAATGACTATATAAATTTCTAGTGGTCTTAAAGTTTATGAGACTCGAACTGATTACCTCTAGAAAGCAAATATAAAACCTGACCAGTTAAGATATATTTATCAAGATTGTAAAATAACATATTATATATATATATATATATGAAAAACATAAAGTTTAAATTTGTTGTTATTTAGGAACAGGAAATTTCAATTAAATTGTGAATTGTGATGCACAAATTAAGATAGAAAAGATGAGCGAGAAAAAAAGAAATAAAAAAGAGAATCTATAGGCATAGAAACTATGATTTTCATTCTTATTATGACACCATCAAAAAAAATCTTAGCGTGATGAATTCAACATTATTAAAAAAGACTATCAGCGATTACGCGAGCATGTCACAGATGTCTCATCAAGACGATAAAGATGATGGGTGGCCGACTTATCTTCTTGACAGCAAGTTGCTGCGTTTTTATAGAATCTACTGCTGCATAAAAGTACACATTGACACGCAAGTTATAGTTCAATCTTCTTCGCATTCAATAATACTTTGATGCAATCGAAGAGGTGTACTTTAACTTATTATATTTTAAATTTATTTTTAAAAAAATTTATCAGTTTAAGTTTTATAAATTATAGGGTTATTAGAATTTTATATAGTTGTTAATTTTAGAATATATAAAATTAATCAAAATATATATAAATTAGTCTGAAAATCCACATTAAATTAAAAAAAATATATTTCATGCTCAATAACTCAAACTTGTACTATTTCACAGTAGACCCATTTTTTAACGGAAAACATGTGTATTATTGAGTTTCTTTGAATATTTTGCTGTTAAATTCACAAGAACTCGTCACGGAGTGGACGAGGGCAGCTCTCTTTTCCCAAAGGAGAAAACAAAGCCAGTACAACTCTCTCCAAGTTCAAATCATAAAAAAAAAAAAAAAAAAAGGGGCAGGCAAGCAAGTGGAATCGGCAAATTGAACTTATTTTACCGTTTTTTTATTTATCGGGCATTAATTTTAATTTCATCGGAATTTATTTCACTGTTTCTTATTAGGTGTTAATTCCTTTATTGAAATTAATGCTATTGTTTCTTATAGGATATTAATCTCATCATCAGAATTAATTTTGGGTATTAATCCCTTTACTGAGAAATTACTTTCTTCCACTAAATATTTTTCAAATTAAATATAAAATAACATAATATATCTAAAACATTATAACAACAATATTACAAAAAAAATATATTAAGGTGTGGAACACCTATACGCAGTCATGATTTTTGAGTGCCTCCTTGCCACAACACGGTTTTAGAAGTCTCTCCTGTATTAATAAACATATCATATTTTCTTTTTATATTTATTACCAAATAAACTTTCATTTCCAAGCATTTATCTAATAATTTAAATTAACCAATAATAATCGGTTTGACTTATTTAATCAAAACTATCATCTTTCGGGTAGGTCATTTCAAATTAAAATTTTCATTCATTTCTATATTTTCCTAATTCTATCAATGAAGGAAATCTCACATAATCTCGCATATACAACTATTTCTTACACTCTTTTTTCTTTCCCGTTACTTTAAAAAATTCAGAATTTTAAATTAAAATTAATTCCAAATATGGGTTGAAAACTAACTAATTTCATATGGTTTGTTATAATTAACTCTTAACAATATTTGGTGTTTTAATTATAGTCAGAGTTCTAAAATTGGTTTCATGGATAGTTTATTTCTTTGGAAAACTAAAATATTTTTCTATATTTTTGAAGATAAATACTAAACCTAGTTTTGTCATCTTACAACAACATGTGGAATTTGTCCTACTACTCTCGGTTTAGATCTACTTTCTGTTTTTTTTCTATATCTAGAGTTTTATAACTTTAATTTATACAAAATCAGTTTTATTAAAAAGTTAACATCCCTAAATATAACTTTTATGTTGAGATAAATTTCAAATTTCATCATTTTCATACCTAAAAATTCCTTATAAATCAAGAGACAAAGGTATCTCGTCCATAAATTTTACAATCAATGAAATATCCTATACAATTGTATCATTTTATTACAAGTATTATACACACACACACATATATTGTGATATTATTGATATCAATTCTCTAAAACTCTTCATGCTCATTTACATTTTATTTAAATATCTAAAGTTAATTTATGCAAAACATTCATGTTAACAAAATTTCTGATTACATCACGACATTTCAATAAAAAATTCAAATTATAATTAAATTCTTTTAAAAATCATTTCCCTACATAAAATGCATTAATTTACAACAATTTAATTCAATTAGATGCATGCATCAACAACAAAGGCAGGAGTAAAAATAAACGGGAATAAGAAGACCAACCATCAATCATGCACTAGTGTAGGTAGGGGCGGAGGTGGTAGCATTTGATAGGAGAAGTCAAAATTAATATAATAAAATATATTATTAAAAATTGTATTTATTTAAAATAAAAATATCATACTATTTCATATTTAAATACTAAATAAATAAAAATATATTTTGCAGCGGCCCTTGCCTCTTCCTGCTTCCTCCCCCTGAGTGTAGGCTTATACATAATATCTCACTTAAAAAATAATGTGAAAATGGAGATGGAGCCCACCATTGCATGTAAACCCTTGTGCACGCAGACCCATATATCTTTTTAAAAGAATGAAAACTCCCTTACGAAGTGGTAAAGAAGGGTTTTTTTTTTTTTTTTTTTTGCGGGTGTTGATAAAAGATACAACAAGAAGACTTTATGTAGCTAGATTATAAACCTTTTTAAATTTAGATTTTGTAATTTTCATCAATTAGAGTTTAATGGGATCTAAGTCTTTAATCATAACTTATAAATTTTATACAAAACAAGATTTATAAACCTTTTTAAATTTAGATTTTGTAATTTTCATCAATTAGAGTTTAATGGGATCTAAGTCTTTAATCATAACTTATAAATTTTATACAAAACAAGATACATTAATTTAAAAAACATAACATGGTATATGTAGTGAACACTTTCCGGCTGCAAAACATGATGCAGTTAGGGGTGAAAAAAAACCCGAAAAATCGGTTAAATTGGAAAAATAATAATAAAAAAAACCAAACTGTGAAAAAAAACTAATTAGAATTTTGAAAAAACCTACCGGTTCGGTTCGGTTTTGATTTTATAAGTCTAAAACAAAAAAACTGAATTCAAATCGAAAAAAAACCGGGAAAAAACCGAGTCAAATCGGAAAAAACCGAGCCAAACCGATTTTTGTTCTAAAATAACCGAACCAAAACTGATTAATTTGAACCGGTTCCAGTTCGGTTTTGATTTCTTTTTTAAAAAATTAATTTGATTAATTTTTTAATAAAAATCAAACTGAAAATCCTCTAGATGCTGCTATTTCACCAAGATTTGCCTGCAAGGTTAGTAAAACAACAATGCCATTTAATTTGGAGATTATTTAAAAATATAATAGTGGTTGTTTTTTAAAATATTTTTTATTTGGAAATGTATTAAAATAATATTTTTAATTTTTTTAAAATTATTTTTGATATTAATATATCAATATAAATATACTAAAAAAATATTAATTTAAAATAAAAACAAATTCAAATTGTTTTTTAAAAAACTTTTAAAATACAAGATCAATATGACCACAAATGCCTTCTTCACACATTTGAGCCCACCCACACGCGAGTGCACTGTCATCAAGCTCGAGCTGACAGATTCTGTAAGTAAGACGCACAGAAATGTTTTGTTGGGTAGCGCCCAACAACCAAAAGTCATGATGGCAAATACAAAAACAAAGAACTTTGTATTACGCACCCACGTGATGCTTAATCACTTTTTAGGCAAAAACAAAATTGAAAAAAAATTGAAAAGTTGAAGGGTATAAATGTGTTTTATTTTTTTAAGAAAAAAAAGGTTACTACTACTAGATTTGAATCCTAAACAATAAGACCTCAATTGAAATCATACATAAACATCGAGGACTGATATGTAGTTATCTCAAACTTTTCCAACTTGCACTACCGTTACAGCTCAGACGAAAGGCCCCACCACAAAATTAAATTAAATTAAATTAAAGAAACCACAATCAATAAATCCGAGACATTCCCCCATAACGTCTATTTTTTGAGTTTCACACTAGATCTATCCAATCAAAACCAGCCAGATCAGCATGTTTTCCATCTCTATTATTATAAGTAAAAAGGATTAAAGAATATCCCCCATGCATTATTTTATCGTCCTTTCTCTTTTCTCCTTTTTAATTCCTAGAAAATCCCGTCAAGGCAAGTCCTTGACTGGTGGGCTCCCACATGATTCCCCGCTCTCACTACCTCACTGATTGCTCCGTGCACGTCACTTCTTTAATAGCGCGTGCTCTAACATCACAACATTTTCAGGTAGCCTTAGCCACGTATCAGTTCCCATACTTTTCTCTATACTCGAAATCAGTACACAAAAAGTATAAGTATTTCAATTTTACCATCCAACATCCATTTTGTCCCTCTTTCTACAGGGAAAAGCTCATTACATTTGGTTGGGCTGCAATGCCCACTATCTTACTAGAGTAAAACAAGCACTTTGAAAAAGTTAGTCATGGAATAAATATGATGATTAAGGATCAAATTAGACGATTGGTGTACGGTAAGGACTATAATTGTATGATTTAAAACTCTAGGGACTTCTTTGAAAGGATCTGAAACCTCAACGAAAACAGAAAGCCGTGATCTCCACTTTCACTTCAACTTTTGAAAATTTCTCTTCTTGTGTTATCCAAAGCCAAAAACTGGTGCAGCGCTTGCAGCTTTCCTTTCTCCTCCTTAAAACAGTGCTTAACCAAAAAAGAAAAGAAAAGAAAAGGAAAACCACCAGCTTTCTCTCTCTCCTTAGACTTCACTCTCCTCTTCTTCCTTACCATAAGAAAACCAAGCTGAGATGAAGTCAGCAGCGGCTACACCGCAGGCATTTGTAGACTGAACCAACTCAGCCAACCTGTTCCTTACCATGGACGTAGGGCAGCGGCCTTATCCCACGCGCGTTCGGAGTGATCTCCACGCGCGACCTCAACCACCACCACCACCAGAACCGTCAGTCTACAACATAATCCCAATCCACGACCTACTCACGGACCACCCTTCTCTGCGGTATCCGGAGGTCCGAGCAGCTGCCTCTGCCCTCCGCACAGTCGGCGACCTCCGTAAACCACCGTATGTAACATGGGACCCGCACTGGGACTTGATGGACTGGCTTGGTGTCTTCTTTGGGTTTCAGAACGACAGCGTTAGGAACCAGAGAGAACACCTAGTTCTTCACTTAGCAAACTCCCAAATGCGGCTTGAAAAGCCGCCGCCTGTCCCTGACGCTCTCGACCCCGCCGTTGTCCGCCGGTTTCGGAAGAAATTGTTGGGAAACTACACTTCTTGGTGCTCTTATTTGAGGCGTAAGTCGGAGGTGATTCTACCGAAAGCTACGAATGATAATAGTCTTCGCCGTGAATTGCTTTATGTTGGGCTTTTTCTCCTTGTTTGGGGAGAATCTGCAAATCTGCGCTTCGTGCCGGAGTGTATTTGTTATATTTATCATCATATGGCAATGGAATTGAATAAAGTTCTTGATGATTGGCCTGACCCTAATACGGGCAGGGCTTTTTTGCCTTCAATTTCTGGTGATTGTGCGTTTTTGAAGAGTATTGTTATGCCATTTTATAAGACTATTAAGACTGAGGTTGAGAGTAGTCGAAATGGGAGTAAGCCGCATTCGGCTTGGAGGAATTATGATGATATAAATGAGTTTTTTTGGAGTAGGAGGTGTTTTAGGAAGTTAAAATGGCCTATTGATTTCTCGTGTAATTTTTTCGCTGATGTTGAGAAGATTAGGAGAGTAGGGAAGACAGGTTTTGTGGAGCAAAGGTCATTCTGGAATGTGTTTAGGAGTTTCGATAAGCTTTGGGTTCTGCTGATTTTGTATTTCCAAGCTAGTCTGATTGTTGCTTGGGAGAGGACTGAATATCCGTGGCAGGCGTTGGAGAGGCGAGATGTTCAGGTTGAGTTGCTGACTTGTTTTATTACTTGGTCTGGGCTTAGATTTGTGCAGTCGGTGCTTGATGCAGGGACGCAGTATAGCCTGGTTTCGAGGGAAACATTGCTGCTAGGGGTGAGGATGGGGTTGAAAGGTATGGCTGCTTTGACGTGGACCGTGGTGTTTGGAGTCTTTTATGGGAGGATTTGGAGTGCAAAGAATTCTGCTGGGTTTTGGTCTTCTGAGGCAGACAGGAGAATAGTGACATTTCTTGAGGCTGCCTTTGTGTTTGTTATCCCTGAGTTGCTGGCACTGTTGTTTTTTGTTCTTCCTTGGATTAGGAATGCCCTTGAAGAATTGGATTGGAGTATTTTGTATGTGTTCACTTGGTGGTTTCACACTCGGATTTTCGTGGGACGTGGACTGCGGGAAGGGCTTCTTAACAATATCAGTTATACATTGTTTTGGATTGCAGTATTGGCTTCGAAATTTGTGTTCAGCTATTTCCTTCAAATCAAGCCCCTGGTTGCCCCAACGCAGGCTCTTTTGGATCTCGGGCGGGTGTCTTACAATTGGCATGAGTTTTTCAGTAGCAGTAACAGAATCTCAGTTGTGCTTTTGTGGCTGCCTGTTGTTCTAATTTATTTAATGGATTTGCAAATCTGGTATGCTATTTTCTCTTCATTTGTTGGTGCAGCAATTGGGTTGTTTTCTCACTTGGGTGAGATTAGGAATGTTGAACAGCTTAGGCTTAGGTTTCAGTTCTTTGCTAGTGCTATGCAATTTAATCTCATGCCTGAAGAACAGTTGCTAAGTCCTAAGATGACACTGGTGAAGAAGCTCCGTGATGCAATCCACAGATTAAAGCTAAGATATGGACTTGGCCAGCCTTACAGAAAGATTGAATCAAGCCAAGTGGAGGCAACTAGATTTGCCTTGATATGGAATGAGATTGTGACAACATTTCGGGAAGAAGATCTCATCAGTGATCGGGAATTTGAACTCTTAGAACTGCCACCTAATTGTTGGAGCATTAGGGTTATTCGCTGGCCATGCATCTTGCTCAGCAATGAGTTGTTGCTTGCCCTGAACCAGGCAAAAGAGCTGGCAGATGCGCCTGATAGGTGGATTTGGTTGAAGGCAAGTCAAAGTGAGTATAGACGGTGCGCTATAATTGAAGCATATGATAGCATCAAGTATTTGCTTCTTACGGTTGTTAAACGGGGCACCGAAGAGAATTCTATTGTTGCAAAAATTTTTCAAGAAATAGATGAGAAAATACACATCGAGAAGTTCACCGAGTCTTACAAGATGAATCTTCTAGAAGATATTCTTTCAAAATTAATATCACTTGTTGAGCTTCTGATGAGACCATGGAAAGATCTTAGCAAAGCAGTGAATATATTGCAGGCTTTGTATGAGATTTATGTTCGAGAATTTCCAAAAAGTAAGAGGAACACTCTGCAATTGAAACAAGATGGTTTGGCCCCTCATGGTCCAGCTTCTGGTGAAGGGCTGCTCTTTGAGGATGCTATTGAGTTTCCTGATGCTGAGGATGAATTCTTCAATAGGCAGGTACGTCGTTTGCACACAGTTCTTACTTCTAGAGACTCAATGCATGATGTCCCAAAGAATATCGAGGCAAGGCGACGTATTGCCTTCTTTAGCAACTCAGTGTTCATGAACATGCCTCATGCTCCCAATGTGGAGAAAATGATGGCTTTCAGTGTTCTGACGCCTTACTATGAGGAAGATGTGTGCTTTGGCAAACAAGACATTCGAACCCCCAATGAAGATGGCATTTCCATAATCTTTTATCTGCAGAAAATCTATGAAGATGAGTGGAATAATTTTATGGAGCGCATGCGCAGAGAGGGAACGGAGAATGAGAACGAAATCTGGGAGAAGAGGTCTAGGGATCTCCGACTTTGGGCTTCGCACAGAGGCCAGACACTATCCCGCACTGTGAGGGGAATGATGTATTATTATCGAGCACTTAAGACACTTTCCTATTTAGATTCGGCATCTGAGATGGATATAAGGATGGGCACACAAGAACTTGCTTCTCATCACTCATTGAGAAACAATCGTGGTTTGGATGGTCTTAACTCAATCAAGCCACCCTCTGCACCTAAACTGACCAAAGCTAGCAGCAATGTCAGTCTTTTGTTTAAAGGGCATGAGTATGGGAGTGCTCTGATGAAATTTACATATGTAGTCGCCTGCCAGTTGTATGGACAGCAAAAGGCAAAGCCAGACCACCGTGCTGAAGAGATTCTATATCTCATGAAAAACAATGAGGCCCTTCGAGTTGCTTATGTTGATGAGGTTAACTTGGGGAGAGATGGAGTGGAGTATTATTCAGTTCTTGTGAAGTATGATCAGCAGCTGCAGAGAGAAGTGGAGATTTATCGGATCAGATTACCTGGTTCCATAAAGATTGGAGAAGGGAAGCCTGAAAATCAGAACCATGCTATAATCTTTACTCGTGGTGATGCACTCCAGACCATTGACATGAACCAGGATAATTACTTTGAAGAGGCACTGAAGATGCGGAATTTGCTGGAGGAATTTAAAGCCTTTTATGGTATCAGGAGACCAACCATTTTAGGAGTCCGTGAGAATATCTTCACTGGTTCAGTGTCCTCACTTGCTTGGTTCATGTCTGCTCAGGAAACAAGTTTTGTGACCCTGGGGCAGCGTGTTCTTGCAAACCCTTTGAAGGTGCGAATGCATTACGGTCACCCAGATGTGTTTGATAGGTTCTGGTTCTTGCCTAGGGGTGGAATCAGCAAGGCTTCCAAAGTTATCAATATCAGTGAAGATATATTTGCTGGCTTCAATTGCACGCTTCGAGGTGGCAATGTGACTCACCATGAGTATATACAGGTAGGTAAGGGAAGGGATGTTGGCTTGAATCAGATTTCGATGTTTGAGGCAAAGGTTGCAAGCGGCAATGGTGAGCAGGTTTTGAGCAGGGATGTATATCGGTTGGGCCACAGATTGGATTTCTTCCGGATGCTTTCTTTTTACTTCTCAACTGTTGGGTTCTACTTCAACACGATGATGGTGGTCCTGACTGTTTACACATTCTTATGGGGTCGCCTTTATCTTGCTCTCAGTGGTGTTGAGAAATATGCGCTGAAACATAGCAGCAACAACAAGGCTCTTGGCACAATTCTGAACCAGCAGTTCATTATCCAGCTAGGACTCTTCACTGCCCTCCCAATGATTGTAGAGAACACACTTGAGCATGGATTTCTTCCAGCACTGTGGGACTTTCTGACAATGCAGTTGCAGCTAGCCTCACTTTTTTACACGTTCTCCATGGGAACTCGTTCCCATTTCTTTGGTCGGACTATTCTTCATGGGGGTGCCAAATACCGAGCAACGGGTCGTGGTTTTGTGGTGCAGCACAAGAGCTTTGCTGAGAACTATAGACTCTATGCACGAAGCCATTTTGTGAAGGCAGTTGAACTTGGAGTCATTCTAACAGTTTATGCTGCCAACAGCCCATTGGCTCGGAATACTTTTGTTTACATTGCCATGACTATATCTAGCTGGTTCCTTGTGATTTCATGGATAATGGCCCCCTTCGTGTTCAATCCTTCTGGTTTTGACTGGCTAAAGACTGTATATGACTTTGGAGGTTTTAACAATTGGATATGGTATAGTGGTGGGGTGTTCACAAAAGCAGAACAAAGCTGGGAAACATGGTGGTATGAAGAACAGAGCCATCTGAGAACAACTGGTCTTTGGGGGAAGCTACTGGAGATTATTTTAGATCTTCGTTTCTTCTTCTTCCAATATGGTGTCGTATATCATCTTGACATTTCTGGTGGAAGCACCAGCATAGTCGTTTACTTGATATCTTGGACATACATGGTTGTGGCGGTTGGGATTTATGTGATCATTGCTTATGCCAGCGACAAATTTGCAGCCAAGGAGCACATCAAATATCGTCTAGCACAGCTTATAGTCATCGTGCTTATAGTACTTGTGGTTGTTTTAATGCTGAAATTCACTAATTTGACAGTTCTTGATCTTGTGAGTAGCCTTTTGGCATTCATCCCAACAGGGTGGGGCTTTATTTGCATTGCCCAGGTACTTAGACCATTTCTGGAGTCCACTGTTGTGTGGGATACTGTGGTGTCCTTGGCTCGGCTGTATGATTTGCTGTTTGGGGTAATTGTTATGGCTCCTGTTGCATTGCTGTCTTGGTTGCCTGGATTCCAGTCAATGCAGACAAGGATCCTATTTAACGAGGCATTCAGCCGAGGACTCCAAATATCTCGTATCCTCACTGGAAAGAAGTCTAACTGATATATAACTTGAGGTGATTTCTTCTATCTCGAACATTTCATGGACTTCTGGAGTACTCCATATTGCTATTTCTCATTGGCTGTATGTCCATTTAAGTGAATATTGTGATTGAGTTGGATTAATTTTGTGTTTCATGTATTCTTAAGTTAATCTTTACTGTTGAAGTTTAAACCATAAAGATTTTTTTTCAATTATTGCTCTTTTTTCCCCTTGAAAACGTGGGGTTTGTTTTTTGTGAAGAATCCATGGGGTGCTTCGCTGATCTTCCACGGAGATTCAATTATTTGTTCCGTCATGAATATCCTGCTGAATGACATTTTTTGGTTATATTCAATGACAGCTATTTCTCTGTACCGTTCCCTATAAGAGCATTCACTTTCACCCCTTGTATGTTCGGATATAAAGAGTTGTGTTACAAAAAGTTGAGCTAATCAGTAGCCTTAAGCTGGGCTTTTCTTGTGCAGTCTACTAATCTACTTTACTTGATGGAACTCATATCAGCTTGAGACATCCTGAGGGAAATCTTGGTTTGTTTAAGTTATGAGTATCCCAAGTGGGAATTTTATTAGAGTGAATCTCTAGTTTAACCGAAAAATGTCCTAGGTGAGCCAAGAAACAGGCTGCTCAAGATGGACTGTCATTCAGTTAATCCCAAGCTGACACCGACAACTTCCTGGAATGCCAAAACTATCATAATTATCAAGCCATCAAAGGGTAAATTGTATTCAGACTTAAAAACCTTGGTCATTCTGTATATGCTATTACTCTGATTGTTGCTGGATCCTACCTGTCCTATCGTAAATGTTTCCCAAAGCAGATTTGGGAAGAGCCTATTTTTGTTGCTTTCTTGCTTTTCGTGCTCACAGAACATGACTTGTAATCTTTTACTGCCAATTCTTGCATGAATCATAAGAACATCACATACTGCACCCTTCATATGTTTGCTGGTTCCAAATCAGCAACTTGCTTTTGGCACCTGTGCTTTGCCTGCTGTCAGTGCTTTTTCACATTTAATGTGCAATTTTTATGAGAATTGTGTGTGATCCTGAGAGTTACTGCCAGAATTGCATATTGAAAATTAATGAATTCTCGGACTTGCCTATTTGATTCAATCTATGACATTGCTCAAACAAATTTTTTATTTAATTTTGAATGATGCAAACAAATTTTTGATTGTCAAAAGAATGCTTATTCCAGCTGTATGTTAAATGAAGTTGGAGATTCCTCACAACTGCTTACTGGATTTTGCAATGCGAGCACTATAAATTGTGCACGTAAGTACTGCCATGCTTTATGACAATTATGCATCTATGCAATTCATTTTTTTCTCTCTCTGCCTGGTTGATTGTTGCTATTCGTATATGAAATTAACAAAGATTTTATTACATCTCAGGTTTCTAGGTCGGACTAGAGAACAGAAGTAGACAGGGTGGTGGACTCCTTTCCCACAGACCAAGGGTTTTATTCTATGCTGCTGCTGTTACCTGATCTTTACAACTGTCAACTTCATCTGCTGCTGCCATATCAGATCATGTTGTTGCATTCGACTCATTTCAAGATCTTTCTGCTTGTACAGAATAATTAGAAATGATTCACAGGAATTTTGATCCAGCCACGCTTTTATTCTTTTCATGACTTCGTAAATATTATTGATATGGTAAGCTCCAGTGCTAGCTTGTTAGGAGTAGTGCCAAGTATATTGCCAGTAATTCTCTTGAATTCCTTGCTTGTTATTCTGTTGCACTTGTGAGCATCGAATATTGATTGAATTGCTTTAAATATGAATTCCGCGTAAAACATTTAGAATCTTGGCTTTGAAATACTCAAGTGTTTGCATAGGCTGAGCTAAGAGCTGCATTGTTTGTGTTATTGAATCTTCATGATCAAAGCATAAAAAAGGTGATACTTTAGGGTTCAGATTTCAGAGATGAGAACTCTTAGAAGCAGGGGCTAAATTCATTGTTTAGCATAAATGATATGACCTGCTCTCCTTATCCCCTGTTGATGCCATAGCCAAACTCCACCAGCCTAAACTTGAAATGTGAGAAGGAGTCAAATTTGAACTGCAGTCTCATCGAGTTCATGTTGGCAATTGTTTTTTTTTGCAGCAGGAACTCATATAGCGTAACGTATTGTTCCACCCTTGTGTTTGTAAAAATTTCTCAATTTCATCACTCTTAATAATTTTTCAATTTCTCATGTATACAATCCATTTTTTTATTTTTTATTTAAAAAAAAAACTCCTGACGATTAGTCTAAATCACAGCCAAATAATATTTGACTTGAAAAATAAGGATGTACTGAAAGCATACATGTTAAGTTAGTTGATCCCGCATTGTAATTTTAATTTGGTGAGAAACTCATTAATTCCACATTTTTTTTTCGACATTCCTTTATTTTCCATATCAATATTATTGACAGTGAATCAAATAGTTGTTTTCAACCTGTTTATCTTTTTATTTTATTTTTATTTTAAATTAATTTTTTTTGATATTTTTAGATTATTTTGATATGTTAATGTTAAAAATAAATTTTAAAAAATATTATTTTAAAATGTTTTCAAGTACAAATTTTTTTTGGAAAACAATTATTAGCTAAAAACTGGATTACACAAATAACTGAATAAAAAATAATTAACACAGATGAAATTCTGAAATTGTGAAGAAAACACAGGTAAATGATCAGTTAGGGCTCTATCAAATCCAACCTAACCATTAAATCTTCACTAGATTCAACAAAAATGGTTGTTTTATATTTAATTTGCATTATTGTACTTGAGATTTACAAATAAGGTTTTTAAAGGGTGGCACAATTAATTGAGTAAAATAATGCTAAAACATTTAATGATTCAATTTCAGAAATTTCACTCAGAACACCATAAAACTTCTCCCAGCAGTCCAAGTTATTAAGTCCTTCAGTTGCTTTCTGAGGATAGAAGAGATATGGCAGCTCTTTTAGACAACATGATGTAATGCTCACAAGAGAAAAAAAAATAAAATTAGAGCTGGGAGGAAGAACCATGTTTAGTTTAAATTATCTACACCATTTCTCTGTACGTATCAAAGCCTGCACAGATTAAGTTCAATATACATCAAGTATCGAATGATGCTTCATAGATGACGAAAAAAAATCAGTTGTTCCTATGGATAACTAACACTTGAGGCAACGCTTTGTTGGTTCATTTACAGCAAATACTGACTTGAGAAGCATTCTTGAGATGCAAAGGAAGAAGTTCCATGGAACAGGTAGATGAAGAAGGTAGTCTCCAGTCCACAGCTTGCCCCCGTCTTCTTAATCTGCTTTCTGAGATTTCCATGTGACTGAGATTTCCGGTTGTCCCCTAGCAACTAAATTCAAATCACCATGATCAGAACAGACTATGACTTCTGAAGATCAAATTATAATTATAAGCTTTATTGGCTGCAATATCAAATTTAAAGAATGTCAATATGCCTGCAGTCTGCAGAGAATCAAAGAAATGCCAATTAAATATTCTCCTAATTAGCTCATGTGCAGGTAGTAAGATAACCACCAACCATTCACTTTCCGCATCAAAATTTTATGGAGCACATACACATGGTGGACATTTATCCCTTGAAAGAAACCAAAGATTGATAGAGTGCACACAAACATATACACATGTAATATGATGCAAATATGAAGTTTAATTTGCTCCATGATGCTGTTGAAGAACAAAGCAAAAACACAAACATGCAAGCAGCTTAAAAAAAATCCAGATATCGGTGTTGGCATTCGCCGTTAAAAAAAAAAGCTAGATGACCAAGAACTCAATTTCCAAGAATAGATGTGATAATCTCAAGAAATAGTGCTATGGTGGATCTTGATACCAGGCTCAGATACTCTAAATCACCAAACAAATAAGGTGATCAAATTCCATAATCGTGAACTTGTAAGATAACCAAGACAATCAGAGTATTTAGCAGAACTTTACCTCAGTTGTTTTCATGCATCAAAGCAGTCATTCAGTGTCACAAAATCTTCAATGAGTTGTTATCTCTTGCAGTTCCTCGTTGCTAACTATGGGAACCTTTTCATATGCAGGACCCCCTCTAAATCTCTTTGGAAGAAAGCAACGACCACCAAATTGCTGCTGTAAGTAAATGAGGATAGCAAACAACAGGCCACACAAAGGGATTATGATGTCCCATGCAGTAGAATAAAAATCATATGTGTGATTTGCATACAAGTATGACAAATCAAGGTACCATGTGGAACTGTGAGCCCTGTAAAGGTCATATGCATGAGGCAGCAAACGAATAACAGTTGTCCCAGCATAAAACGAAGGGGCAAGAGCTTTTTCACTAGAGTTCAAGAATAAGTTAAACATTATCTGTGGGAGTAAGAAACCATCCAGAACCAAACCAGCATATGATTTAAGATCTGTCCAGGGATAATGTTGTTGGTAAACCTTATGACCTTGTAGCAGGTGTGGGCTCCTAGAAGTGTTTTTCCAGTGATGCACATACCATGCAATGAGTCCACCAACAATGTACATCGGTAAAGACAAATAAAGAACTCTTTTCTCAGAAATCCACACGTTTTTGTTGCTTCCATCGCTCGGCCTAGCAGACCAAGTGAGTTGGAGAAGCCGGAATATCAAAAGAAAGGCTACCATCTTTACCACCCTTACTGCTACTTCATTGACTTCAAGCCATCCACCACTCTCAAGAAAAACATTTTGTTGGTTACGGTTTGACAAAAACAAGGCTTCGAAATTTAACAATAGAGGTATCATATGACCCAGAGTAAGAACAAGAAGCATCATAAAAGAAATGAAGGTTAGCACATCAGGATGCCTTTTCACATGATAGAGCTGCAAACCCACAAGGATACAAGCAAGAGTACTAGAAATCAAAACCATGGTTATTTCCATATCCATTCTCCAAATGGATTCCGCAGCTTGGTGCCTATAAATCGAGTTTGAAGATATCTCAAGCTTCTCAAAGTGAAGAGGGTCTGAGTTTTTCCTTACGCTTTCAATGGTTCCTTTGATGTTACCGTGACCCTTTCCATTCAGTGGAGAAAACTGGACATTGACAAGAATCTCACAGTCAGTTGAATCATTTTTCATTGAATTTCCCATACGTGATATCAAATGCCGACAACCTATCATGCATAGAACCCCATTCTCATCATCGTACGTTCCTTCAGCTGAAATTGTGCCAGAGTCATTTGATGGAAGCATACCCGTGAACAACATCTTGTAGCTAATATTTAGATGACCACTGTAGTTGTTGGTCATTGGATATGGCTCAAACAGCTGATAACCCACAAACAATGGGGTTGAAAAGCCCTGTGCTACGTGTCCTTTTCCATTTCTCACTAACATATCAAACCGCATGTCAGATGAATAACCATGTGGGTATGTCTTTCCTTTACCTTTCATGGACTTCTTTTCTGCACAAGATTTATGCACCTTGTCAAGCATAGTATACTCATAAGCCAGACCTCGAAGTCGCCTTGTCCGAAACTCAGAACCATGAAACCCAATTCCAGGAAAGTAGCTCGTGTCATTCACAGTTTTGTTGCTATAAATTTGCCCCACTACAACACTCTGATCTCTAATTGTCAAGGTTCTGGGGAACCGCAAGGTCAATTGAATCGAGCAATCACCAACAGTAGCATTAGCTGATGAATCATTAAAATTCAAGACACGACATGCAACCACAAATAGTCTATTCCTCTTCTCATCCCAGACCCCCTCGCCAATTAGTGTTGTATAAGGATCAAAAACTCTTTCAGAGCCATAAGGTCCATAAACATTAACAACGGCAGAATCTGAAAACCCAATCAAAACCCGAGCTTCACGCCCACGCTCATGGTCACATCTAATTCCCTGAATTGTCATAATCTTCGGCAAAACCCCAGAACTCCCACTAAGAGGATTACATTTACCACCATTATCACCACTACAATCACTCCCATACTCCAATTCCAATATCCTAGCATGCCTATACATTTCATTTAAACACATACTTCTATCGACCGATTCGATAGGCAAATTCTCTCTCCCCCCGACACTATCATAAGTTCCACTAAAACCCACATCCACATTCTCTTTATCTACCAATGTATACTTGTATTCACCAAAATGAGGAATGCCCAAAATCGAAACCTGCTCAAAATAACTATCCTGAAAATCCAAACTTTCCAAAACCCCATTAATCAAGCCACTAAAGTCACTAATACCCACAGGATAATTAGCCTTAAAAGCAGCATTTAAAGAACTTAGACCACTGTTACCTGAACCAGATCCCACCATACACAGCTTCCCTGTATTCATTGACCAGAACCCATATAGCTCAAACAGTAGATACCTCGACCTGACTGGAGTTCTCGGCGGGCGGTACCGGATTCTCTTCGAATTCCTGCGATCCCGTGTCACATTACTCCAATCAAACCGAGCAGGAAAGCGAAATTTAAGAGACCCTCGAAGGGAAACCACATAAGGGTTCACAGTTTGCTGAAGATCGAATTTTTTTGGCTTAAAAGAGAGGACACTCGGAGCCGAATCAGAGTCCCTTTTTTTGGGTATGATTTGTGAGCCACCAGTAAAGTATGCGACATCAAAATTAAGGATTTTGATTTTGTCTTCAAAGAAAGAAGCATTGTTTATGAGAGTACCTGTGATTGGTGATTCAGGGACTACGTTGTTGCAGTGTTCGGCGTAATATTCAAGGAAATTAAAGGAATTTATTGTTGGTGCAGAGGTTGCCGAGGTTGTAAGGAGAAGAAAGGCGAGGGAAATGAGGAAGGGAGTGGTTGGGAATCTGCGGGAAGTAGAGTTTTCGAGAAATGGAGATGATTTAGGAGCGCGAGACGGCTCCATAGTCGGTGGCGATTTGAGAAAGGTGAAGACTGTAGACTGAGGTGGAGATTAGGGTGGTATTTATAGGTGTGGTTGTTGGGTATTCGGTATTGTACCAGACCCGAATCTGGATCCTCTCTGAGATCGGGTTAAGCGGGCAAAGTTTTAGAAAAGGATCTCATGGCACGGCCACCGTTTTTGTTGATAAACTTTGATCCGGTGTTTCAAGAAATTTATTGTCTCCTTCATTTACTTTCAAAGATTGAACATTTTGGAACCTTATAAAAAACATTTATGTTGTTGAATTGACGTGGAGGTTGTTGAGAACATTCGACAAAAAAAAACTAGTGAACATTTAAGTTCAAACTCCAGATATCTTAAAAATAACAATCCAGTTTAGATTTTTTAATAGCAAGACCCGTTTAGTATCACTTTGGAGTTGCGGTTCTTTTTTATTTTTTTATATTTTAAAATTTATTTTTAATATTAGTATATTAAAATAATTTTTTTAAAAAAAATAAATAAAAAATCAATTTTTTAAAAAAACATTTTTAACATGGAAAAACAAATTGGCTAAAAGATTTTTTTTTTCAAAACAAGTTTTAGATAAATGTTATTTCTGCTTAAAATGTTAGAAAAGTTCACGGTAAACACTAAAGTATTTTTTTTGAATATTTTTCTTTTTTTAAAAAAAAATTACCTTCTAATTTATTTTTTTGTTTAATTTTATTCTTTAATATTTTATTGATTTTGAATTAATTATCATAATTTATTTATTTTTATTTTTTATAAGGTTATCACAATCTTAAATAAATATTCTAATATTTGATTGATATTTAATTTTTATAAGTTTTTATTTTTGTTATTATATTATTAAATAAAAAATAATTTTTATTTAAAAAAAGATGTCATTTTTAGTTTATTTTAAAGTCAAACCATGGTTTTACTTGTAGTTCGAGTTATCTCTAGATCTATCAAGTCAATTAAATCACGTAAAGTCAACTCCCATGTAGGTAAATTTAAAACTCAAGTGAGGAGGTTTCAAGGTTGACTTGCTGGGTCAGGGTTAATAATAATGCCAAATAATTTTATTTTTCTTTAAAATTTCATCTTCTATTTTTTTTCCTATTGAATTTTTTTTATCAATTTTATCCTTCAATATTTCATTAATTTTAAATTGATTTTCTTATTTTATTTTGGTTTGCTTTATATAAGGTTACCATAATCTCAAACGAACCTCCTAATATTTGATTGGTGTTTAATTTTTCATGTTATCATATTATTAGAAAATAATGTAAGAAACAAAAACAATGTTGTTAGATTCAGTAGAATTTATAATCCGAGTTATAGGTTTTGTGAGTTTTTTAGATTAATATGGTTAGTCTGGATTAATAATATTACAAAAGAAAAATTCATCCTGACCTAAATTTCTTTTTAGATTCATTTTTTATGAATCAAACGCTGCAAAACTTGGTGTTAGCAAACTAGTTCTGACTAAATGTATTTATTGTTTTGATAATCTTCTCTTGCATTTGACTCCAAAATGGTATTTGAAAAGCAACCACCTGTGAAATAGTCAAGTCCGAGATGGTATTAGGTGAGCAACTGTGAAATAGTTGAAATAACTTGTTAATTCTCATCGGAGAATCTGTGTATCTGGTCTTGATTTATCCAGAGATGAGCTCTGCGGAAGTACAAATCATGGTTGGTAAAACTCAAGTCCTCAATTATCAAAAAAAGAAAGCCAAGCTTACTGCTGCAACAGATTTTGAGATGATATGTCAACACAGGGGGCCAAATAATATGAAGGGCTCGGCTTTGATGCATCTAATCGATGTAAAAATTTCAAATTTCTTCTCTTTTATCAAGTGAAAAACTAGGTCAGGGAGAAATAGATTTAGCTTAATTCTTTGGTTGCTAGCAATTGGGACCTGGAGAACAAACGTTTGTAAGAATTATTGCTTCGATAATTATTACGAGATCGAGTCTTCTCAGTATTACTGGAAGGGCTTGTAAGATTAGTTGAAGCACGCATAAATTAGCTCGAACATCCATGTTAATTAAAAAAAAAAACTTAAAAAGCATTGGCAGCATCACTAAATATAATCATTTACACACCAATCCAAATTTTATTACATTATTCAAGGTTTTCTGCAGCCCACAATACATTTTTTTTTTTTTAGATAATACATCTTTCTCATGATCAATTTTTGTTGCAACCCATAGCATAAATACATTTACAACACCAAGACTCTAAAAATATTTACTATATTTTTTTTCCTTTTTTTTTGGTTCTCACACAGCATGCGCACACAATGAGATCACACGAAGACTTAAAACCACCAAGAACACGATGATATCATATAGAATTATAGATATGGGAGGAATGCCTTGCTATGAACATTCATTTCTCTTCCTCAGTGAATCGGCTGCAATCGATTCCTTTACCAGAAAATGTCTCTACGAGCTTTGGGAAGAGCTTTCCAAGCATGATTTTGAACCCTGTCGAACCACCCTTTTGATTTTCATGCTCGGTGCTTCCAGAGTCAAGTGCATACGCCACCGGAGCTCCTTCCAGATATGATTTACAAGCCAATAGAATATTCTGAGAACGTAGCTTTAAGTGCTCCTCTATGAGTGGCTCAAAATGCTGTAACAGTATATTGACACACTAAATCAATCCTGATCACTAACAAACAGCATTTCTACCTAAATTCACAAGGCCAAAAAAATAAAAAAAAGCCTGAGAAAATAACAGGATAGGGAAGTCCAAAATCCTGTAAAATCTCAAATAAATTGTTTTTAATGAAGAACTTTCTGAGAACATAATATGTAACACTCTATCATCATGAAATACAGTACTCAGAACACAGTAGGGCTCTGTGAAATTCATCTAAGGATCCAAGCATCCTTAATATTATATTAATCCAAAAACAGAAGTAGCAGTTGACATAGAGGCAGTTGGTTTTCTAATGATATTTTGACAATAGTTCAAAGGCAATTATCATCATAGTTATGAATAAAATCAATGCAACAGTGGAGTAAGTTTGTTATCAGAATTGTTTATTTTACCTTTGGTGGTTGGCGGAGCAGGTAAAGCATGGATTTCCAGGTCATAAGGAATGCGTTTTCGTTATAGCTTATAGAGTTTTTCTCTCCCTCAGCTCTTCCTATCTGCTTATCATACCCAGCCTCGTTAAAGTAGGGTTTTTCATTAAGCACAAGGGCCTGGAGGGAGAGAAGAACTTGAAGAATACTGGAGCTTTCTGGATTCCATACTTCAGAGCCTGTGCCTGTCCATGTGTTGAGGAGACTCAGACAGATTTTTCCAGACTCATACAAATTTGGATTGACCCGAAGTCCACCAGAATGATAATGCACCAGCTGCATGAGAGATTACATTGACCAAAGGTAAGTTTCTTGTCAAAAATGAATGATCCTCATTCATGTAAGTAGATATAGTTAAAAAGAAGAAGAAGATGATAGACTTCTATATCGGATAACCTAAATTTGAAAAATTGTATGTCCCTTTGAACAATGGCACTGCGTTTTCAGATTAACCCTTTGGTATAAGGGAACAGAACTTATAGAGATCATTTTGTCTTTGAGCAGCACTGACCACTGTGCAGCCATTAACTCAAGCAGCTCTAGAGTGTAAACGCTTAGGAACTTTAGATTAACTTACAGGTGGTTCATGTGGATACCCTGGAGGAAGAAATATATCAAAAAAGAACAGTCCATCATGATATGGAGTTCCATTTGAACCAACAATGGCTGCTCGAAGAAGATCCATCCTATCCTCATAGATGCGGACATAGATTGACTCTGTTCAGATTACCAAAGGTCTTAGAAATGATGCAAAAGTTGAAAAATGAACCTCCACAAATAACAATCAAAAGTGAAGTCCAAAATTAGATAAAAAGCTAACCAGGAAGATTCTTTTCTAGAATACTCCACTCCTGTTGAACCTTCCTCAACCAACCTCTTTTCACCTGTGTGGAGCAAAAACATAAAGCATATGATTGGTTATTCCTGTTGACTACTAAGCTTACAGAAAAAAATGAAGTCAAGCTTCTGACCTGAGACAATGCTGGCACATTCCCTGCTCCATCAAGAAAGTGGTGGTCAGAACAATCAGCAACCATATCAAATTGATCAAACCGTTCTGGTCTCTTGCTGGCAGATGAAGATCGATGTTCTTTGCTCTCCTGATCATCATTGATTTCTAGCTTTAAATTTGTCCCTTCAAATCTCAGCATGTCACCAGCTACTAAAGGTTGCATCTCCATGCACAGATCACAAGCTTCCGGATTTTCTTTCTCTTCAGGTGTCTTGAATTCATTTCCATCTTCAGAAATAAGGTCAGATGCTACTGGGCCAGACACTGATGTGGAACCAAAGGGTCCAAATATACCTCCTGTAATCCTTGAGAAAAATCCAAGTGCAGATTGAGGAAGAAGGGAAAAGGAACTGGATTCCCATGGGCACTTAGTGCTCTCATCACCAATGCTAATGGAATTTAGCAAGTCCTAAGAATGTAACTCTCTTCAGTTCCAGTTTTAAAAGGAGATGACAATGCAAATGATTCAAGAAGCTTTATAAAATAACCAGAACATTAATTATTCCAAACTAAAGAAATTCACCAGGATTCTGTTTTTGTTTATGGTCTGCCAAATATGGTAGCACAATATTTTTAGTGATTGTGTATTACATAGAACAAGTTTAAGTTGGGTCACTTTTTTGAGCCTACAATTCTTTATTAATTCGTTTTGACATCAGTTTATTAAGCAATCAAAGATTGGGCATCAAGCAAACATGTCCTGATGAGTGAGTTTTAAGTAGAGAATATTTTTGAGGTTATATATTCACTTTTATTATGCATCTTCTGTAATTGCAGATCAATCCTCTATGTTTATACACTTCAAAACTCAACAGATCAATCCTGGACGTCTATATACTTCAAAACTCAACAGATCATTCACCAAAATTGTAACAGCTGAAACACCTAGCAAAACTGAAATCCTGGATTTCGCATAAGCTATTCCAGAAGTTCATAGCTCAAAACTCAACATGCAAGTTGCTTCCTTATTTATTTTATGCTAAATTAAAAAATTGGACCCTTCATTTCAGCATGTTATAACCCATACTGAACTTCCAGAACTGGAGAGCAACTCTATTTTCTTGATATGAGAGAAGGGAGTTGAATTTACCTTTCCTTTCAGGACTGAAAATTGTTTGTCATGATCAACTGTCTCTTGATTCACTTCCTCTTCACGTTGTTCATGTTGCACCATTGTTTCAGCTGAAACTTCATTTTTATCAATTCGAAAAATGTCATTAGGTGAAACCTGTACAATGTCCAACACGGTATTTAAGATTGATGTTTCAATCAGTCTCCCCAGCAATTGATGAAAAAAATAAAGCAGACAGTTGTTTAAAAGCTGATTTTAACCAGAGGATGAATTATGCCAACGTTCAGATTTATCTGGTTTTTGAAACTGAGATTATCACATGTCAAGAATGTAAAGGTTACTGGAAATCAAACAGCACAATGGACCTGCTAATCTTCCAAACATGAATATAAATCCTAATTCTATATGTCAAAAGGAAAGGTAAAAGAAATTCAAATTACTGACCCCAAAACTACACCTCCACAATATCACTAGGTGTGGGATGGGGTGACCTAACCCAAGGAACCTGCTGGCCTATTTTTATGGCTTGTCATGGATTCTGCCAAAAGCTTGCTAATGGTCTACAATATAAGAGAACAAGACAATTTCCCATAAAAAGTAGCATTGCAAAGTCCGAACAGCTTTAAGGCCGCAGCTGGGTGGTGGGTTTTACAAGGCCATGATTGCAGGTTCATGACATGTGCAACCAGATTTGAAATGAATAAGGAAATATGAATGTTTTAGATAATAATAACCAAACTAATTAGGGCATACATTGTCATTGCACTATGGGTTTTTTACCAAATTTTTCATAATTAGCCATTGGATTCAGTGCAACTTCCATTTTATCACCCCTAATTCTGTAATACATAGTACAACTTGAGAGAAATGAAGCGGATCACATCATCTACATGTGTCCAAGACAGTGCAAACACATCATGGACTCTCAACTGCCTACTAAAACTAGAAAATTGTAAATTAATGAACACAATAATCATGAAATTCAAATGAAGAATGAAAAATGGCTAGAGCTCGCACCTTGGTTTTGAGACTAGAAGCCCAAGTCACCTCAACGCTACCATCTTCAAAGCCAGTCACATAGCCGATACAGCACAGGTAATCAACCTGATCTTTACCATGGTCACTTCCTTCGAGGGGAGCATCTGCATTCATTCCAGTCTCTCTGTTCACATGGTCTTTATTAGCCTGATCCAAGTTTTTAAATACAATATCCCCATAAGAGTAGGAGTAGTCAGGGTGTTCAACTAGCTCGTAAGCACTAACAGTTTCCTCAATCTGACCACTTCCTACATTGTTAACCTGGTTCACTCCAATGAATTTCCATTTCACCATAACAGTCCGTTCCTTCGCATCCACACAATTCACAACACCCCATTTTTGGTTACCTGAAACATGTGGATCATCACAAGCACCCTTCTCTAATACGAACTGCCCTGGCCAGAAATCATGAGCATTTACAATATTTACAGGAAGCAGAGACTGTGAATCCAATCCCTGCGAGCACCCACCATCCTGCCACACAACATCAACAATGGTTTTTGTCTTCACAATAACAAATATATCCTGAAAATTCAAGTAAGGGTTCTGTCCCTTAAACCCATGGCCTATCCTCCTGTCCTCTTTAATGATCTTAATGATAGATGCATCAAAAAATATCTGCCCATTCATACCCTTACAATCAGCCAGGGGAAGCATGCACCAATCACCAAGCTGCCAATTTTCATGCAAGAAGCATGACAACAAAGTCAAGTTTCTCGCATCCTGCAAACGCTGAGGAGCAGGCAAACTCAAATCAACAAGAGCACAGGCAAGCCAATCAACATACACTAAACCTGCTTTTACAGCAGAAACAGTCCCTACATCCTGATTTTCCTTCCAAACTCCACATAACCATCTAGCTGATTTAGACACTGCTGAGAGCCTAATCCGTACTCTCTGTCCTGGATAATATGGATATGTCGGATCTTCAAGTATGTTAGAAGAAATAGGCAAGAGCTTTTCTTGATCCACTGCAGTAACCTCACAAGATGTCCCATCATCAAATACAACAGTGACATTGTCAACAACTTTATCAACCCTTCCTATCCATGGCCCATGAACCACATAATCCCCCACTGAAATGGATCGAATCTTCAAAAGTTTCTTTGAATCAACATCCTTTATGATTTTTCCATGCCTATTTTCCAAGTTGACAAGCATATTAACATTTACAACTCTGCCCATCTGTCCAGATGGATCAGTCACAGAAGAAACAATGTCCCCATGTACAAAGCCCCTCTCAAATGAGAGGAAATCATCAATTTTCCCTATGCTTTCCTCCAGACTAGAGAAAATGCTGCTAGCCCTCCCGCCATACAGAAAGTCAAGTTCCTCTATGTCCTCACTGCTACTACCATTATCACTGCAACTTTCCCAATCAGAGTCGCTGCGGAGCATATCCATCACATACAATGATATATCTAAACTTCACCTCTGAGACAAGAACATGATAATTTAAGGTCATAATAATAAAAAAATGCAAATTTAACAAATATGTTAAAAAAAAGTAATGAATAGTGAGGAGAAGAGAGAAGTACCGTTTAATTAACACTTTTTCAAGCAACTGTCCAAGATCAGCGCCACTGTAATGCTATGATAAACACACTGGCAGAAGATAACTAAATGGTGGTGTGCCGTAGGATTGAACTACAGGTGCTGATAATGTGGAATGGGTTGAAAATATATGTTTTCTCAAATGATGCTGAGGATCAATATGGATATCTTAACCTTTAAAGGAAGAGATGATGTTCAAAACACCAAAATTTGCCTTAAAGGGATAACAGGAAGCCAACTAAGGACTTCCTAATGCCAAAGGAGATTTGCCCTAAAGGGATAACAGGAGTCAACAAGGACTCCAAATGCCAAAGGAGATTTGCCCAACAAATGGACTGAAGCTTCTGCAAGAAGAAACTTCCAAAGAAGATTGTACTGCACAGCTGATAAATTGATGAGCCACAACTGTTGCAGATCGGAGTGAAGCTCAACAGAGAGAAAATAATTTAATGCCAAAGAAGATCTGCCCTTTATAGGGAGGGAACTTCAGTAACTTTGCCAAAGGAGATTTGCCCTAAAGAACTTACTCTTAACGTCTAATTATTACTATCAACTCTTAAAAAGGAATTTATATCGCCAAAGAAGATTTGCCCTGCTAGAAGCCAAACTTTCTGCCAGGTTGGTCCAGTGCCAATTGCCAAAACCTCATGGAAAGCAGTCGGCTAAACAGAATAAAATGTAAAACCAGGTCATCCAGACACACTTCTTGCAGCTTAACTTGATTCATGGAAACTTGATTCTGTGCTCAATGATGCCTTAAACAGAACCGTCTCATAGCCAGCATTAGTTGCCAAAAGTAAGTCCTTTTGCATCTAGTTTAGTGTGTCCATGCAACCTTCAAGAACAAAACCTATTAATGATATTATGTAAAGAAAATACAAGCCAATAATTCAAAGAAGTCACGAAAAGGTAAACTTTTCTCAAGGAATTTATGATGGTTTTGTTATGTAAAAGAAGAAAAATCCAAAACAGGGCACAAATGTTTGAATGAGGAAGCAAAGAACAGAGAACTTGAAACATGTTGAATGAATTGTTCTGCGTATTGGAACCATATTTTCTCAGAGAAAAAGAATAACATCCCATGAGAGAAAGCCATTAAAAAAATAAAACTCTAGTTGATTAATTCCAAAAACAAAAATCTACCCCATTCTCTAGAAAGACCTTCATCAGAACGTTCATAAATTCACAAATACAGGCAAATATATGGACAGAGAGCAAAAGTATATAAGAACACAAAACTTTAGCCCCATGCTGAATATATACTAAATAAAGAATCAAATTGCCTAAACCATATTTATCTGCATATTCCCAGGACCACCTTCTTCAATAACAGCATCATAAATTCACAACATAAATAAAACTATAAAGCAAACAAGCACCTTGTAAAGATAAGAGAAATTTCACCAAAAGCCAACAAAAGAATTGGCTTCCAATTGCCCAAGCAATTCAAAACAATATCAGATATGAAAAAAAGAAGAAAAATTAACCTCGAAGAACCCTTTTTATATATCAAAGAACCAACAAACTACGCCATAGCTCTTAAGTCGTCAAAAAAAAAAAATATCATCAATCCCACCATGACGCATAGCATTATTACAGACCATATATGCACATATATAATATATGAACGCATGTATGTAAAATAAATAAATAAAAGTTCAATAGAAAAGTACCATTTAAAGCTTCTATACATCACAGGAGCCATATGTACAAACTATGACCAACAGTCCACCACCACCAAGAAAACCATACAAGGTACTACATGAGCCAATCAAAAGAACTCAACCGAATTCATAACTTGGCAATAAAGACAAAATTCTTCAGACTTTCCTCGCACTTTCTTGGCCAAGAAAAGAAAAACAGAAGGCTTATGTGACTGGGAATTCAGAGAGGTCAATAAGGATGTCCTCTCTGAACCCCACACATCAAGGCATGAACGGAAGAGGAGAACATTGCACAAAGACACAGACACAGTCAGGAAAAAAAAAAAAAAAACAAGGGGTCAGTTTCTTTCTCTCTCTAGAGTTTAGTTAGGTATGTGTTTAAGGCTGTTTTGGTATGTCTCTCTCTCTCTAAAATCTAAGACTTTGGAGGTTGTTTTGAGTGCTTAAACTTGCAGTCACATCCAATAAGATATAGAGATGGTTAAATGTGGATACGCACAGAATATACCAACAGGATCAGGCTCAAATACTGTTCTTGCTGCTACAGAAGCAGTCAGATTACTCAATTCACTATTTTGCCCTTGTCTAGCAATCAAATGACATACTGCTAATCACGACTCCATTTTTACTGAAAAGATTTTTATATTTTTTTGGTTGCGATAGCAGTCAAGGGTTAATGGCATGGCGGGCTGGCTATGCCTAAAACCTATTTGTTTTTTTTTTTTTTTTTTTCTAAAAACAAATTAGGGTATTCTGAAATTAGCCTTGGATCACCAAAATTAACTGTTCTTTCCCATCAAAGGAAATAATGCAATTTATATAATCATAAAAAGGGTGATTTTTAAAAGAAATTAATTTGAAGTTTACTTGGTAAATCTAATATATGAAATAATATTATTCGATAAAAATTTAATTTGACATGAAAGAATTCTTCAAAAAATGTCTTCAATTTTTTTTTAAGAAAAATTATTAACTCGAGTCAATTTAAGTTAATCCATCAATTTATAACTCTAATTTTACATCAGATCATGTGCAAAGTTAGATCTACTTTGTTTATAATGTCTTTATACATATAAAGAAATATTTGTTTTTAGAATACAACTCTAAAAATTAAAATTTATAAAATAATAATAAAAAATAAATCTCTTTGGTTACCAAATCAATATTTGGAAGTTACTTATTAAGGTATTGTTTAGCGCAGCGGTTGAACCATTAATTTGCTATTTTTGAATATTTTTTCTTTAAATTATTTTTTTTATATTTTTAGATTGTTTTGATTTACCGCTGTCAAAATAAATTTTAAAAAATAAAAAAAAATATTATTTTAATATATTTCAAAACGAAAAATAATTTGAAAAACAACTTCTACCATTATTTCAAACATCTTCTAAGCCTCTAATAAACCAAAATTTGGTTAAACGACACAGTTCATTTTAAGAGGGATTCGGACAAAAAAATTTTATGTGAAATCCTCTACTAACCTGATTTTCTTTTTATTTTGTAAATTGAACTTTAATTATAACTCTATAGAACCAAACAACATTATAAGCATTGTTAGCATGAAAAAATAATTTTAAATAAAAAAATTAAATTTATATCAAATAATATTTGGGTTGGGTTCTCAAACGCTACCATAATGGACATCCAAGATGTTAACAAGATATGAGAAACCCTTAATCAATGTGCACTTAGTTCGTCTTTAAATATAAAAAAATAACTTTATTTTTCAAAAAATTAAAAATAATTAGAATTAGAATTTTGTGTTTCTAAAGTAAATGTTTTCATTTACAAATCTTCAACTTCTAATTAACTAGTTTCATGTTAATACTTTTAGGTGATATATATAAGTTTTCTTACTTCTTTTTTTCTAACATAATTAAGAGGCATTCATAAGTCATTAAATAAGATACCAATCTCTCTTTTCTTGGTGTTACTACAAAGAAAATGATTATGATACTCATATGTAGTGAATTATATAAAAAGAAGTTCAAATTAATCAATGTCATAAAAAGGTTTTCATTCAAATTACAAGAAAAAACACCAAAATTAATTATATACAAGTAAAAAACTTGGAAAAATAAAATAAAAAATTGAAACTCAATGTCTTTTCCGAAGCTCAAAGTGTAAGAAAAAATCCCATATTTAAATGGATCCTTAATTAATAATTAGCTGGTTTAATTAACATGCCCTTTTCTTTTCTTATTTGCATGTCAACTAGACATCGAGGGATCCTTTTTTTTTTTTTTTTTTAAAGTCTCGATCCCACACTATATATAGTTTCTCCCACTTGTGCTGACTTTCTAATAGTGAATAATAGCACGTACTGTATATTCAAATAAAAGAAAAGAGGAGATTCTTCCATCTTTAAACATATAAATTAGGGTTTGCCATGCGGCGTATAGTTCAAGTTTTAGTCTCTGTTTGTCGAGGAGGGCCAAGCACATGGCAGCAGAAATTATGATCTCTAAGCTAAGAGAAGACAACTGTTGTTCCCTATCATTAAAATTAATGGGGACTTCAGATACAATGATAGCTAGATTGCCCATAGCAAAATCATACATATATAGCAGTAATGGCTTCCACATGCATGTGTAAGCTAGTTGAAATCACAAGCTGTTCTCTGCTTAAACTTATGTTGGAAACAGCATAAAGAATATGCTTGGTAGTGTTACTCATTTAAAGCATATTTCTGACCTTTTTTTTTTATAAATAATGCCTAATAATTAAGCTCCCTTGTTTTCCTGAAGAAAAAAAGTGATCAAAGCATCATTCAAGTTTGATCCGGTTGTTCGATCTCATTGTTTATTCTAATCTGCATACTTTAGTCCAAAGAATATTCTTAAGCTTGGCTCATACCTAATTAACACACTTTATTTATAAAAATATTATATATGAAAAGAGAGAATATATATCACATTATTACGAGGGAGAAGCTTTTTAAATGTCTCCTTTAGTATGACTTTCCTAACACCTAGTATCTTAGAGGTTGATGAGTTCTTCGTATATAAATATTCACCATATATTTCTTTGTAAGTAAAAAACATCATCTTCTCAACATATACATATCTTATTGCTTCAATATAAATTCATAATTACTCAAGATTGTTGGTCAAGTTGACTTAAAAAAAAACAGAAGACAAATTCATTTTTGAAACCTAAGTTGGAAGGTAATCACCCTTATAATATTGTTTTGAGCGGTCTTATTTTTATATGGTTTCTTTGTTGAGCGGTCTTATTTCTGCTATCCTTGCCTTAATGTTTAGTTTTATTATTGATAAAACATTTGTCATTGAACTTATTAGCAATTACATTCCCCTTCACAACAAGTTTTTTTCTTTTGGTTTTTATATGGGATTTCTTTACGTATTCAACAATGTTTGCTTTAAGGGCCATATATACTAGAAGAGTTTATTCTTTTTCCAAACAAATTGTTGTCCTCTTTTATCCTCAACTTCTATTTTTTTGCACTTATGTTTAAGGTAGTTTTTAAAGTCTTTTTAGGATGGCTATGGTTCTTGAATTGATCATTTTGAAATTTAAAAATTTGTTAACTATGAACTTTTCATACTAGAATCTTTATCAATACTTTTGATCTAAAGCTTCTCATAGTATATTTTCACTCTTGATTGAACTATACACATTATAGAATGTGTTGTTCAATCCATTTAAGATTAGTTTTTTCAAATGAAGTTGTTATTATTTCAAGCATTTATAGCTTCTACAATGGAAGGATTAGATTCATATATCAAACAACTTTGGTGCTTTTTTTTTTTATCAACTTTGTTATGCTCAAGGTGGTCAACTAGAAAAATATTTTTTTATTGTCATATTTGAGAGTCCAATTCATTGAAATTTTTAGATTTCTTACCATGCAACATAGAAGTTGATAGTGTAATTCTCCCTACCAAAGTACTACATGTCAAAGTAACATTGGTTTGAGCAACCAAATCTTGAAAAAAAAACTAAATTGGTCAAATTAATGCAAAATCAATTCTAGTAATTATTAAAATTAATTTTCATTGTTTTCCCTTAATTACCAACCATAAGTAGGTAAAAAAAAAAACTAACAATTTTTGTCTTAAAAAATATATGTTTTTACTTAGAAAATAAAATTATCTAGTAAGTAGAAAGTTATCGTTCAAATTGTTCATTTATAGACTGGATAAACCAAATAAGCAAGCAAAACGTAATTATTTATAGAAAAAAAACTATCTTACAATAAAAAAAACTATTATTTATAGAAATAAAACACATTTTTAAATTAAGATTTCAAGCAATGACCGCTAAAAATAGAAGCTACTTGGCTGCATCATCCTTCACCATTACGATCAATTTTATCTAGAAAAGAATGTTTGCCAAATTAAAGCAAGGGGGCAATTACTTTTTTTTCTTTTCTAGGTGCAATCTTCAAAGAATGATATGGTCTAAATGCACTAGTTCACTGTCTAGTTGGAGAAGCAGAAACATTGCTTAAATATGGCTATGAAAATGACTTTTTCCTAACTATCTTTTCACGGAATAATTTAAATATTTCTTTTATACATTCTTTGAGTGGACTATAAGTCCCACTTCTTGCACTTTCTCTTGAATATGCCTTGGATATGATCCTTTTTGTCAATAAATAAATTAAGAGATATGACCAGTCTCTGATTATGCTCCAAGACAAGTTAGTATGGATTGGAATAGCTAAATAAGCGTTTTGTCGTTCCAAAAAAAACCATTTAACTAGCTAATGAGGTGAAATAACTAGTTTACTCTTAAAAGAAAAAAAAATTCAAAACCAACGTCAAGAGGTTTTTTTGTATTTTACTTTTTAAAACATAGTTAAATGACTAAATTATTTTAAAAAATAAATTTTTTAAACTTGTATCTAGGAGCTTTTTTTTATTTTTTTTCATTGTGTTTTTTTTTTAAATTAAATTTACTACTTGGTAATTTAATAAATATAAATATTATTTGAAAAAAAAAAAGCCAACGCGTGCAATTCACATGTCAATACATGGGATGTGGCACGCCATTAGGGCGGCACTTGTAAGGTCATGTGGTGGCGAAATAGTGGCCTTCAAGGTGACGTTTGAATCATCTCGGTAACCCCTTCATTCTTAGTCGATACTTGCAGTCAACAGACCTTTGTTTTAGTGTTGGTGACTATTTTTTTTTTCTCTCTCTCTCATCTCTGATTTCTACACATGGCCCTTCAAATTCTCAAAGAAGCCTTTTAATTTATTTTCTATTCAAATTTGGTCCTTGTTTTTTTATTAGTATTTGAAATAGTTTATAAAATTAGAATTTCTTTCAATTTCATCCTTCAATGTTTTTCTTCTGTCATATTCGATCCTTATTCATTTGATTGTTATTTGTTTTACTTTGAGAGATTCTGTAAATTGAATTTTTTTTCTATTTTATCCTTTAATATTAAATTGGTTAGGAATTGAGCTTCTTGAACGAGCCCAGGTTTAAAATTTGGGTTGCAAGTTTAGGAGATTAACACGGGTTTTTGAGATTTGCCCAGGTTTGCTTCTTTTTCTCCCTTTTTTAAAGCTTTTTTGTTTTTCAGTTTCGTTCTTTAGCATTTGTTTAATTAGAGATTGGACCCTGTTATTTTTTTTATTTGTTTTCTATAAATTTTTTCACTAATTTTGAAAATAACTCAGGTTATCTTGAGTGTTTTTATTTGTCGTTCTTTGTTAATTTAGTTTTTTCTAAAAGAGATTTTGTTTTTAAATTAAATGAAATTGATTGATTAAATATAAGCATGAGATGCTTGTTTCATAATATTTTATTTGATTTGTTTCCCGAGTGGTTGCTTTGACAACACGTGTAATCTCTTTCAATGTCGTTGCTCAGCCTTTCACATTAGAACTGTCTCCATGAGCTTCTCAGGGTTTTTTTGCTTTTTTAAAATCTCTAGCTTTACCTCAACATCCTTGTTTTTAATTAGAGAAAATTTGATCCAGACTATAGCATAACGCAAACCATCTCTTAAGTTATAAAAACCTAAAATATATGGGGGAATCATTATAAATATATCTTGATTTACTATAGATTGCAATAGTAAATTAACCTATTCGCTCTTGATAAAAAATCAATTGAACTAGTTTAAGAGGGTAAAATAATCTTTTTATAGGTCTATTTATCATTCTATTTTTGTTAAGGGTCAACTTAATATATTTTTTAATTTTTTCACAATAAAATTACTGTTAATGGTCCATGTTCTACATAGACTTGGGTTAGGTTAATAAGTTTCAGCGAAATAAGTGAGAAGACTTTTTGAGCAAAGCCGAAAGAGATTTTGAAGAAAGATTTTTCGAGATGCACGTAACCTCGCAACTTTTGCCGAGTCAAACTCCTCCACTAAGCTGCTCCAGCTCCATTAACGAAAAAAGTTAGAACTAGAAAATTGCATTAACAAGGTTAGATTACAAGCCTAATGAAAAAAGTTAGAACCTAGAAGTTAGTCTGGTAGCCAGTTCATTCAATAGAGTATATATTTTAGCCAACCAGGGACTTTCATTCCATAATTGTTAAGCTGTTAAGTGAGGTCTCAGGATATGATTTATATTATTTTCTAACACACCCCCTCAAGTGAAAGCTCTTTGGGCTTGAAACTTGCACAGATCCACATTATCTTGTGCTTAATTTTTTATCAAATAAATGGGGATGGTGAGATTTGAACTCGTGACCGCTTGGTCATCAAAACTCTGATACCATGTCAAAGAACTATTTCAATCCAATAGCTTAAACTGTTAGGTGAGGTCCCAGGATATGATTTATATTATTCTGTACGCTCTACAAGATATATTAACTAGTAAAAATGATAATCTAAATTTAAATTTAATTGGATTTATAGTTAAATAAAATAAGATATTTAATTGACAAAAATCGTTTAACCTGGTTAGGTTTTTAGTGATTCAATTAACCTAATTAAACTAAATTGAGTCAACAATTAAAGATAAAAAGGAACAAAAATTTATTTTTATAATAATAATAATAATAGAACTGAATTTACCCTATGATTCATGGGATGACTCAATGATCTGATGATATTATTTGAATCAGCCATGGAGTTGGCTACAATAATCATGCTTCATTTTGTCTTTATAATGCATCATAAAGTTCCAAAAAAAAGAGAAAAGAGAGAGAGAGAGAGAGAGAGAGAGAGAGAGAGAGAGAGAGAGAGATCACCCTTCCCTTTCCTCGTAGACCATCCTTTGAAATTTAAATTACTTGTATTATTGAGCATAGTGGAATTGTGCATCAGAACTGCAAAACAACAATGGACGGCTTGCAATCAAACAATATATTTAAAGAATTGATGTCATGTAATAGTTTCCACCATTGTTCTTTGGACAATCTCAAGAGCTGTTAAAAGATTTAAGAAACAGCCAGTTACTATGTCAAGACGGCGATCAAGTTCGTCGGCTAATTATAGCTGGAATGCCTGTAAAGATGCATGAAAGACAGGTAGATTTACAAGAAAGCTCTTGGAGCGGCTTAACCTGTGAATGTGGACTAAAAAATCAGTCTTTTTCCTATCTTTTCACGGTATAACTACAGCGAACCCCATATATATATATATATAGTGGAGGGATCACTCTATCCCTGTTCACAAGCATGGACTAATTCTGTGCTCTATAAAAAAGAGGCTTTTTAATTATCAATATAGATAAAGATCGGCACAAAAAAAGTTCTACCATGTTGTATCAACTGTAATTAATCGAAAATGCTCAAGTCAACACCTTATCTTATTTCAGGCTTTATGCTTAGGATTCCTCCGTCTTTATTATGATTTTTTCAAACATTACTGTTATACACCCAAAAAAAAATTGATAAAAAGTTTAGGCCAAGAAGAAAATGGAAGAACATGCCAAACTATTTGATATATGGCATACCAAACTTGATAAGGTCTAGACTTGAACGTAGATGATAAATGAAAGAAATAAAAAATTTACACTTTACAAGGTACAAGATTCTTAAAACAAAAATTGAGTAAGTAGTTATATTGAATAAGGTGAGTGAGTAATTAACAAAAGTTACGTTGAATAATTAAGGTGAGTGAATAGTTACGGAAACTTAACTTGAATTTTTCTATTTAAAAAAGAAGGCAAGGCAACCAAGAGGGGAACAACTCAACAAAGAATAACTACATTATAGTTCAATCAAGTTCATATGATTTTTAAAATCTGTTTATCAAATAGACATGTAATTGTAGGCTGATAACGAGTAGGCGATAGCTTGTAGGTGGCAATTTAGTAGGTGATAGTCAAATAGGCTTATGATTTTCTTTGTAATCAGCAGGTTTTCAGTTTCAATTTCATAAACCAAAAATACCAAAAAATGCTCCATTATCCAAGATCTCACTAGAATTTTTAGATTTACCAACGAAATTTTCTGTCGGTATTTATACTCAGAATCTGTTAGCAAAAAACATACCAACATGATTATGAATAAAAATCATCCATTAAAAAAACTCTCTTTAATAATTTATGATCTGCCAGTGAGTACAATACCCTGAAAAGTTGTCTTTCAAAAGCAATGCACATAGAACAAATGCATGATCTTTCTTTTCAGGCTGAAATGGTATCTCGTTCACTATTTGGGGATAATGGTTAAACACATCCTTATATATTGGGGCAATTCTCAAAGTGGTCCCTATTTGTTCCAATTAATCATTCCGTCGAGATTTTCCCTTCAAAAGATAGACTTGACATTAAAAATGCGCATGGCCACCCCCACCCTAGTCTACACTTAAACAAACAAATAGAATGAGAATTAAATAATAGAGAATTTTGACAAGAGAACTCATTGAAAAAGTATTTTATTATTTAAATTAGAGAGATATGTGTGAAATAAATAATACTTTATATAAAATATTTTTTATTGTTCCATTAAACTATTTACAATTCCATTATGTATGAAATACATCCGACAAGGACTACAATTTTCTTGATTTCTTAAGCGCGCAACGACATCAGGTAAAATATAATCAGGAACAAAATTGGGATTGCGATCAAATTCTACAAATGCTACGTCATCAGCGATCTCCGTCTAATTTATGTAGTGTCATTGAATAATGTTAAACACTAGTTTTTCGAAAAAAACACAATTAAAAATAAAAAATAAAATTTAATTTTTTTTATTTTACTAGACCGGACCCGGTTCAATGCATTTAACTTTTGACCGGACCCGGTCCGACTGGAACAGTGGAGACATGCTTCACTATTCACGTGAACAGTGGAGTCACTTTCCGTTATTCACTTAAATGAACAGTGGAGAGTGATTCCTCCACGCAAGAAGCAACAAAGAACTGTTTTCCTTCCCCCTGCGTTTTAAACTCAAAAAATAATGGGACCCATGAACAGTAAATGACTTTTTAATTATTACCAAACGATTATTTCTTGTGGTTTACTTCAAAAACAAAGCAATCACGGAAACAAACAGGCAGATAATTAATTGGAAAATCTCTTTATTATATAATCACAAATATAGCCCTTATCTCTCTTATTTGTGATCTAATATCCCATTTTAGCAAAGTTTTCTTTCTTCATTATCCTTCCACTTATGGAACAGAATCTCATTTTCAAATGTAATTAGTAATAGAGCAAACAAGTTTTTTTTTTTTTTTTTTTGTCATGTCCGTCCTCCCTGATTTATTTTCAATGCCAGGCGCCGCGTATGTAACTAGAGATCATAAAATCATCACTGATTATATGCATCAGCTTATTTTTCTGAATTGATGGCAATTAATATATATATATATCATCAAGTTTTGCTTTGGATATGACCTGATTTAAATCACTCGTATTTTAAAGTTATTGGGTTTATTTTTTTTCAAATAACATTTTTATTTTAAAAACATATATTAATTTTAACATGGATTTGATTAGGTCAATTAATTAATTATAAGTCAAACCTATCCAGTCATTCAAGTTTAATCAAATTAATATAAAAAATTATTCATAATAAACTTGGCAACTCAAACAAGTTTTGAGTTGGAGGTTTATCAAATTAAGTGAAATCAATAACTAATCACATTAGTAATAATAAAAAAAAGAATATTCTAGATTCCAGATACTTTGAATCTGTCCACGTCCAAAAGGGGAGATTAATGAAGAAATTAAAAGAAATAACTTTCTATAGTGTGATCCAACCATGAAATTAAAGGAACCAAGAGAAATCAATTCTGACAATAGAGCAAAATGATGTGTGAGCTTGCACGTCGCCATTGAACGTACCAGAGACATAGGCAAGTGGATCCATTATGAACTGCGAGGGGAAAACAGATTATCCTATTTGAAAGAAGTAATAAAAGAAGAGAGGGAGGGAGGGAATTCACCCTTAGCCACCAACTCTGTTTTTAATTCATAAAAACCAAATACATGGGTCAATGATCAGCCAAACAAGTCAACGTAAATTTCAATTTTCAACCACTAGCAGGATTTTCTGGTGTGCCTGGTTAGATTCTTGCCGTAACCAAGAAATCTCGGTAGATTTTTGGATGGCTTACCTGTTTATTTTTATATTTTAAAAGTGTTTTTTTAAATAATTTTTTTAGTAATTTTAGATCGTTTTGATATATTGATGTTAAAAATAAATTTTAAAAAATAAAAACAAATATTATTTTAATGTATTTCTAAGAAAAAAAAATCATTTTAAAAAGCAATTATTATCACAATATCAAACAAGCTTGACATAAAATAAGACTATACTACCAATAGGCCCTTGGATTGATCGGTATTCCTGCTAGCTCCATCATGCAGACATTTACAAAAAAACTAGTCCATAATAGAGTTGAATGCAAGAGAGATCCCAAGTGGTTCGAGAGAAGGGTTTTGGCTTGAGTTTTTGCTAAGGAGTAAGGAGATCACATTTGTAAACAAATCCATCCAATGCGTAGCAATATGTAGGTTGCAATAATTGGGGTTAAGGAGGGAGGAAGTGGAGAAACTATTGTGACAGCCGATGTCTATTAGCATAATCATATTTTAAAGGATAGTGGGGGAGGAACAAAGTGCTTTAGGAAATGCCAAGTCTTATTTATATAGTTTTTAGTTGAAAGATGACAGAAAGGTGGCAAAGAAAGTAAGTCCACTTAGAGGCACTATATGTTACATGGAATGAGATATTCTTTCATATAATAATAATAATGATGATGATAAACACCATGGCCCTTCAACCACCCATAGAACATATAGTAAGATTTAGGCTTCAATTTCGAATTATATCAAAGGAAATAGAAATTCTATGAAGGTGGCCTGCTGGGCTCACCTATATTGACCCCTAGGCAAGTCCCAGCTGCCTGTGTGCTTCGTCTCCCCCTCTATTACTACTTCAGTTAGCTTGCTGAATTGTTGATAATATTGTTAGAGAATAATATAAATTATATTCTGGTATCTTATCTAATAGTTTAAGTTATTGGGTTGAGATGATTCTTTAACATGGTATCAAAGCCTTGATGACCAAGTGGTCACGAGTTCGAATCTTACCATCCCTATTTATTTGATAAAAATTAAGCACAAGATAATGGAGTCTATACAAGTTTTAAACCCAAAAGGCTTTTACTTGAAGGGATATGTTAAAAAATAATATAAAACATATCCTGAAACCTTACCTAATAAATTAAATTATTGAGTTAAGATAGTTTTTTGACAAATAATAATCTTTCGTCACGTAAAGAGAGTTAGCATAGTTTTGCTTGCGGGTTATAACTTCTAGGGCTAAATACAGCTACCATGCACAGAAAAAGCGTCGATGATTTGAGGCCAATGGAATATCAATGAAAAGGAGAAAATGAATAAATAAATCTAACGACCAAAAGTGAAGAGTTTCATCCTAATCTGGACTTGAGAGTCAACCAAAGAGATGTGCATGCAAGAGAAAAGATCGTGGAGGAACTCACAATATTGCAAGTGGCATCAATTTAAAAGAAGAGAAGGAAATAGAGGGGAGGATGTGTAGCTCTTTGCAGTTTCCATTAACATCAATCACAATCGATTGGAGCTACTGTGCGTAGTAGGAAATGATGAGATTTAATGCAACGTCATTGTCTCTATCCATATGTTTTCGACTGTTGCAGGTAGCAAAAACATGTGCAAAATATTGTCTCGTTGCTGGAAAAAAGCTACATGGCAATTTGGCTCCATGGTGTTAGCCCATTAAACAAGTGCATTTGCCCACAAGCAAGCATTCGTAGCAGGCAGTCCTTTCACAATTCAGACTCTAAAAGAATGGAGACTGACCATTTCTGATCACTCGTGAGAAGTGCTACAAGGGAAGGAGCTTGGTTTATTTCCTGACCTTGGAAGAAATGGATGGATGTAAAAAAGCCCTCCCTTCTGTGAGAAGGCGAAATAGATTACACTAGCTGTTTTGTTGTGGTCAGGGGCGGAGTTTTTTATAAGGCTAAGGAGGGCTGTAGCCCAAATAACAAAAACATTTAATAATCCATTTTCTTTTTATTTTTTACATAGCAAATCTAAACACTACCCACTTAATTTTCCTTGCAACACTAATTAATTAGCAGTTATTAGCCGCCTGCTTAATTTCCCTTACAACACTAATTAATTAGCAACCATTAGTCGCACACTTAATTTCCCTTGCAATACTAACTAATTAGTTATATTTTACAGCAAATCTATCTAAATATAAATAATTAATTGGTTCACATGTCTTCTAAATAACTTGGGGTTTTAGCGTTTTCTTCTCAACAATATACAATTTTAGCTTGGATTTTGAAGAAGAATCTATACAGAGAGCCGTAAAAGTGTAAAATCATCAAGTAAGAATTTACAAGCCTTGATTTTTCATTTTGAATTCAATATTTCACATTCATTACAGTAGATTGTTTGTGGAGTAAACAGTAAACCGTACCTTAGAAATGAACGGATATTAACACACTAGTACTAATAATTTACTGGTTATTTCAAAGTTAAGTTCTCCAAATCTCCCAATAGTTTGCATCACCAGTTTATCCTTGTATATTCTGCATTTTATAAATATTCTATTGTGGCATTAATATCTTTTCACCTTACACTTGACTTCCCTAATCTTTTTTACTTGAATAGGTTATAAATTATAATGGAAATTCAAGGAAGCAAGAGAGGAAAAACTATGTTTGCATTCTTTAAACCAACTATAACTAGCATTAGTTGCAGCGGCTGGAAATGAGATTTCTATTTGGTTATTTTTCTCAAAATTGACAACCATTATCAACCTTATTTGTGCTTCTCTCAAACATCATAGCGAGTTACATAATAACAGGCTATAGAAATTGCACATATGGTAGCTACTGGAAAACATGAGACTAGAGAGGGGCCAATCAAATCGGTAATTTACATCGAAGTGGAACTACTCGCTGGAGCTCTCATTTTGATTCTATTTGCAGCTTAATAGATATGTATGGTGCAACTATTACTGTGCTTAAAAGTATGGTTCAAGAAGGATCTTCTAATTCTATACGTGGAGAAGCTGGTGGTTGTTTGAATATTGTGATGAAATATTTTGAATTTATATTCATCTTATATTTGATGCAAAAAATAATGGGGATTACTGATTTACTTTGTCGAGCTTTGCAGCAAAAATCTCTTGATATCTTAAATGCAATGGATCTTGTATCAACTACTAAAGCATTACTTCAAACTTTGAGAGATGCTGGATTTGATCTTCTCCTTGCAAATGTGCAATCTGTTTGCACAAAATATGAGATTGACATACCACATATGAATGCTTCACATAAAAAAGCTACAGGTCGTTCATGTCAACAACAAGGTTCAGTGACAGTTTACCAGCATTATCATTATGATATATTTAACTTAACAATAGATTTCCAGGTGGAAGAATTAAATTCGAGATTCAATGATGGGATAATGGAACTCCTTATACTTAGCTCTGCTTTAGAACCCAAGGACAACTTTAAATCATTTAAAGCTGATGCTATTTACAAGCTTGCTGAGAAATTTTATCCTGAAGATTTCAATGAACTCAGCTAGAGCATTATCATATTGATGTGATTCATCATGAGAGCTTTCAGAATATATCTACCATTTCTGAATCATGTTGAGGATTAGCTGAAACAAATAAGTCGCAACACTATCATTTGATTGACAGGTTGATTCGTCTTGTTTTGACTTTGCCTGTTTCCACTGCCACTACAGAGCGGGCATTTTCAGCTATGAAACATGTTAAAACTGTGCTTCGCAATAAAATGGAAAAGGAGTTCTTAGCAGATTCTATGATGATTTACATTGAACGAGAGCTTGATGAAGATATTGATTCGGATTCGATCATAGATGAATTATATTATACAAAACATCGAAGGGTGCAACTTTGATAGTATAATTTATTTTTATTTTGAATTTTATGTACTTTAAATTTAATTTTTTTTTATATTTTGTTTTATGTATTTGAATTAAAACTTTATTGTTAACTTGACAAATTTATATATTCGAGTGAATGATTGATCTTAAAAAATAATTTGTGTATTTATATCATAGCCCAGGACATGAAAAATTCATGACTCTGCCCCTGATTGTGGTTGTTTTGATATAAAAATAATACTGGGTATGTATGTTATTTTAATATATTTTTTTATATAAAAAAATATAAAGTATAAATTGAAAAGCCTATACAAACATTTGATTAAATAAATCAATGATATTTTATGTGAATAAAAAAATGTCGTTAACAATAACAAAAAATTTTTTAGAAATGAATGTAGATCAAGATATTCAATCACGTAAAATAAGACACTTATCTAATTGTGTTTACTGAACTTATTTATTTAAATCAATATAAGATAAATTTATACCCTTAAAAGCTCATAACTTAAAAGATAAATACAAATGAAACTAAACACGCCATAAAAAATATTAAGCAAGGCCAAACACATCAATAATATTATTTAAAAACGAATATTTTTTATTTTGAAAAATAAACTTTATTTGTATAAAACAAAAAATAAATTATATATGAATTAAAATAATATCTTGAAAAATCAAACAGAAATGGAACAACTAAAAAAACTTATATTTAAAAAAGGCATGCAAAACCCGTGACTTGAATCATGAGACCGAGATAAAATCATAGAAGAAACTTGAAAATAATCACAAAATCAATATTTAAGAAAAACTAATGCAGAACGACGCTAAATCTCCAATGTCGAAAGATGAAATAAAAAAAAATACAGATCTAAAATATGGGGGTGAAAAATAATAATTTGAGGGATAAAAATTTTCAAATTGAGAGTTAAATTGAATTGAAAAATAGCTTTAATAAAAAGAAAAACAAATCAAAAGAATGAGGGTCAAACTGGAAAAAAAAACAAAAAAATTAATTGAAGGATGAAATTGAAAAAAAAAATCAACAAAAATGCCAAGGAAAAAAAATTAAAAAAAATAAGGACCAAAATGAAAAAAAAAACATATGAGAAATTGTAATTGAAAGACTAAATTGACAACTCCTAAAAACCCTTATCCAGTAGTCCAACAAAACATATAAGAAATTGTAATCGAAAGACTAAAAGACAAAACATATTTTTTTTGTCTTTTCCAAGGTTAAAGATGTACTTTCATTTTACATGAATATTTGAAAACTCCAAAAACCCTTATCTAGCAGCCCAATAATTTTTCAACCTTGGAGCCAAATAAGTATCTTTATTGTTAAGAAGCTTACGAAAAATAAAAAAAGACCTTGATCAACAATTTTAAATTTTATTGACTTTAAAAGTAAAAAATATTTTTATTATGTTGTCTGAATAATTTAAAAAGACAAACACTCATGTAAAATCTTTTAATGACTAATTGGCCGACGATAAAGACTAAAGCACTCTCTCACCCTTAGGGCTTTATCTTTTTCTACTCAAGGACAGAAAAAAAATTTTACTACTATGTCTCAGGCTATAGTAAAACTCCCATGAATTTTAGAGTTTTTGTTAATAATAAAACTAAAGTCGAAGTACACTTGCTCATTTTTTTGGAGGCAAAAGAAATTATGCATTTCCTTCATCTCTACCTCTGTATCATCCAAACAAGTGCAGAAAATAATCTTATTTTCTTTCAACTCCTTTGTTCTTTCTTTTGTCCATACACACCCTTGAGAGTGTTTAGAAAACCTTAAACCACATTAGCACTCATGCACTCAAAAAACAACTTTCAGAGCACCGAGGCTTGTAGCCCAGCGGCAGAGGCAAGGTTTCCTTACCTCTGTCACCTGGGTTCGAGCCTCAACGTGCACGCCTGTTACCTTCGCAGTGTTCTACTTGCCTACTGGGCTTACAGGATGTTCAGTGGGTCCGGGGATTAGTTATGGTGCGCGTAAGCTGGCCCGGACACCCCGGGTTACCAAAAAAAAAAAACATCTTTCAGAGTTCCATAATTGTCTGAAACGAGCATAAGAAACGATCCTTGAAAGTACTATCCGAACACAAAATTCAATTATTTGTGGCAGAATAAAACTTGAATGACCCTTCTGTACACTTTCAGAGTTCAACTTGGGTTTTTGACCGAGTCAAGTTGAGTCAATCTATACTTTATTTTTTCTTAAACTTGGACTAATTTAAACCCCGGGTCAGCTTGATTCCAAGTCAATATGTCAAGTGAGTCCTAGTTTTATAACGCTAGGGTTGTTATAATATTATTAATTTCAACACTTAATATAAAGTAAAGTTAAAAAATAATATCTAATTATTTTTTTAAATATATAAGTTTGACAGTAATACATATTAAGGGTAAAATATATTTTTTTATATTTGATTATATCTTGTCCCCCATAACCAAATATAATACAGAGACAATCAATTTTTCTTGTACACAACTACCAAACACAATTATATTTTCTTTTCTTTTATGTCTTCATTATCTCTATTTTTTTTCTCTCGAAAGAATAATCAAATACTATAACATTGTTTAGCTTTAGAAGGGCATGGTAAAAGCCATTTGAAATAGCCAAATTGTCAATATAATATTTTAAATAATGTAATTTTTTTTCTCAATTGGTATTATGATTAAAAAAAATGATGTTTCAACAAGTTATTTTGTATTTTACATGGAAATTAAAGGGGAAATGGAAGTTTAAAAGGAAAAAAAAATTCTCTCTATTTTATAGCTTTATTTTTTAAAAAATGTAAGACAAAAAGGATTTTAACATCGCTTTTTCCTATCCCGTTAAAGATTAAAAAACAGTTGAAGACCAATCATTTTAGTTGTTACTAGTATATTAGCCCGCGCTCCACAGAGAATTAATATCAATTTTTTTAAAAAATGTAAAAAATATATTTGGTGTATAAAGAATGTTTTAAACATCTTGGGTCTGATAGTCATGCAAGACTCAAGCGAATTGGGTCTGACATCCAATACAGACCTAAGAGCCTTGGGTCTGGCTCTTGGGTGTGTCAGCCATGCAAGACCCAAAGCTTTTGAGTCCGGCGCTTGGGTCTTGCATGACTGCCAAATCCAAGAGAATTTGGTTTAACAGTCATGTCAAATCCAAGAGCTTTGGGTTTGACAAACATACTAGGCTCAATTTTCTTGGGTTTGACAGACATGCATGAGCGTTAGACCTCGCCTAGGTCTGGCACTAAACAGGGTTGTTAGACCCAATTTGTCGATTCCATATAGTAGAAGGCTTGACTTATATTGAAGAATTTTTTCAGCAATCTCAATTTGGAAATTTTTTTGCTGCTAACCAAAGATTGAGCCGACAAATAGAGATATATATTAATATTAAGATATTTGATCGTGTCATGTAATGAGCTTTTAAAAAAATTATTTAATTATACAACAACAAAATTGTTACATGTAAGGCTCCGTTTGTTTGCAGGAAAGTTGTTTCCTTTTGGAAAGTGAATTCCGGGGAAAATGAATTCCTGGAAAGTGAATTCCGAGAAAGTACTTTCTGATGTTTGGTAGTGTTATGGAAAATGAACTGGAAAACACTTTCCAGTGTTTGATTATGTTATGGAAAATGAACTGGAAAATAATTTATTAATAAATTAATTTTTTTTTCAAGTTTATCTAATATATATAAAATATTTAATATAAATATTTAATCACTTACAATAAAAGAATGAAATCTAAAAAGTATAATGATGAATTTTTTTTATTATAATATATATTCATACATAGCTTATTTTATAAAATATAACTATATATGTCATATCATATTATATAGAAATAAGCTTGCGAAATATTTTTTAAGTAAAACCTATTACTATATTTTTTTCAATTTTAAAAGCTTAAAATAAGTATTTTTTTTCATATGAAGAAAGCCAAATTAGTTTATGGTAAGAGTTATATATTTGTGTTTTTTTTTTTGGTATGAAGTGTTTTTTAAAAGATAAATAGATTCAAAAAATATTTTGATGGGTTTTTTGGATAAATATTTTCTTTTACGGGTAAAGGCAATTATCCCTTTAATATCCCTTTAATATATATCAAATAAACATCAAGAAATAAATATAAATATCTAACATCAAATAAAGTCATGCATAAATATTAAGTTTCGATATCATATACATACATATTAGTTCAAATTACAAACATAAACATGCTAGACCGAATTAAACAAGTAAACATACTTGTCAAATAACAAACATAGTCTGAACCCAAATTTTAAACATAGTCAAACTATCTTAGCAAGCAGGCCTGTAGTAGTGTTGGTTCACAAAATTCTGAACCCAAATTTTCCTCAAATTAGCATTTTTTGCCATAAATGTTTTCGCCATCATTTCATTTTGGACCAAATGATTAAATGCATCCCCAAGAGTAATCTCATCAAAGCCTTCAATTTTCATCACTTCCGCATACAACGCATTAACATCGTCTCACAAATTTATCCATATGTAACAAATATAATCAAATACTAATAATGAATTAATCAAAGTAAAATAAAATAAGCACATCTATAAATATAGCAAAATAAAACAATAATTGTGGCAAAAAAATACATGCTTTTTAGTGTTATCAACGTTTTTATATTTGATTATGTTAATTCCTCTTATTAAACTTCCTCTCGGTCTTGGTTCCCCTGTAATCCTCATCTAATTCCCCTTCCCCTGGTTTCTCCCTTCCCCCGGTTTCTCTCATCTAATTCCCCTCCCTTCCCCTGGTTTCTCTCTTCCCCTTCCCCTGGTTTCTCTCTTCCCCTTCCCCTTCCCCTGTTCGGTTTCGGTTTCGGTTTCTCCCTTCCCCTGTCATCCCCTTCCCCTTCCCCTATTCGGTTTCGGTTTCTCTCATCCCCTTCCCCTTCCCCTGTTCAGTTTCGGTTTTTCTCTTCCCCTTCCCCTTCCCCTTCCCCGGTTTCTCCCTGTTCGGTTTATGTCATCCCCTTCCCCTTCCCCTGTTCGGTTTCTCTAGGTTTCTGTCATCCCCTTCCCCTTCCCGCTCCTCCTTCCCAGTTCTTCTCCCTCTCTCCCCCGACTACTTCTACTGGGACTTGAAAAAAAAGAGCAAGGGTTGATTAATTCCTTGATATGGTGGCTAATTCCAGTTCTACACATTGCCTCTCTCTCTTTATGCTTCCACCCGGGATATGGTGGCTGGATCCGGGGATGGGGAAACCGGGTAGGGAATGCTTTTTGTTGGGGAAGTTTGGCCAGTTTGCTTTGATTGATTCACAGTAATCTTCAGGGTAGGGATTTTGCTTTGATTTGTGGTTTGTTTGGTTCTGCCGGTTCTGCAGGATGTGAGTGAGGAAGAATGGAAAACATGTGTTTTTTATGGCTTGCTTTGTGAATTTGGGTTGTTTTGAACACAATGAATGTGACGAGGAAAGATGAAGCAAACTGTGTTATGTTATAAGAAAAATATGACAGGCATCAGATTTATCAAGAAGATGAAGAATTTATGTTGTGAGAAAAATGTGTATAATGAAAGAAAAGGAAAGTGTTTTCCGGTTCTTATCAAAAGGAAAACACTTTCCTTTGTTAAAGTTGTGTTTTCTGTGTTGACCGGAATTAAATTTCCGTTGACTAGTTTTCCATGTTGTTGCCAAACATGGGAAAACAAGGAAAGTGAATTCCAGGAATCACTTTCCTGCAATCAAACACGCTCTAAGAAATTAATTATTTTAACTTTCATTTAGCATAAATACTGTCTTTATTTTTTTGAGTTAAGAAAATTATGATACAGTGAAATGCACTTGCAACATTATTTTATTTTTATACTAATTTAAAAATTAACTTGATATTCTACACGTGATGTTACATTAACAACTTTTTTTATATTTATTAACGCATATGATCCTCATTTTATTTTATTATATGTAAATATCAATTTTTTTATTCACATTTATATTTTTTTCTTGATGTTAAAAAATACGCTAACAAAACCTACATGTTTATCCTTTCGCGTTAAAAAAAAATTATCCAACCCATGATAAAATGAGTTGTACAAATGCATGAACACCATTTTTTTTTTTTTACATTTATTGTCATAATTCATGGATGATTCTCGATTTAATACATGCACAAACTTCTTATCACAATTTTTTTAAAATGCATTGGAAAAGCTTGCACATTTTTTTTTAAATGCATTGGAAAAGCTTGCACATTAATTTGTTTTTGCTGAAAAACAATTATACAGTTCATGGTAAGTAAAGCTTAGATCAAATAACGAATGCATGTTTACATGGTATTGCTAAATACTTTTAGGAAAAAATTACTTTGGTCCTTTTATAGTTTAATAATATTTTTTTACTCTGTCTTTATTATTTTAGAAATTACTGCATAATACTTTATATCAACATAAAAAAAATAAATTATAAAAAATAAAGTGAAAAAACAACTAAACTATAGAAGAATAAGGTAATTTTTCCTTGATGAGATACCTTTTATATATTCAAGTAATACACATAGCATCATATAAATTATCTTTAAAAATATATAAAATAGATGGATTATGTCAACTATGTTTTATATTTAATAAAATTTAAAAAGTTGAATAAACCTAAAATAATAAAAAAGTTACTTTCTCAAAGTTCCCTAAAGATAAAAAAAAATGGTTCGATATTTCTAAATAAAATAGACGAAAATCAATCTTAAAAAAAGGAGCTAAATAGGTAATGTCAATTATAGAGTTTTTTCCCATCAAGTTTGTAATTAAAAATCATTTTTAATATATCTTATAAAATTATTTATTTTCTGGTATAAATCATATATAAATAAAAATAAAAATTAATTTCATGAATAAAAATTACTTGAAAAAAAACCATACACAATTAGCATTCATATTCAACATTGAGGCTTGATAGAAGTCAAATGTTGGGTGAAAAAAACAAATTTAGAGAAAACATGATTAAATTTAAATAAGAAATCAAGTTAAAAACATAAAACCAAACACAATTAATGATTTTACTTAAATAAAAAACAATCCAACTTACGTATATGAAAGACAGCATAATAAAATATATGGAAAATAATAGCCTGAAAAAATAAAATAAAAATTCAAGAAGGAAAATTCTGAATAATAAAAAAAAGAAGCAAAGGACTGTTCACACCACACACCACACATCCACACGAACCAGCATTTAAAAGCAAAGTCATTTTAGAACTCTGCTCCTCTTCTCCACATTTCCCTTCTCCAACTCTCTCACTGAAAACAAATGGCGGCGGCTACATCCTTCTCCAATACCCTCACCACTCCAGCCCCTTCAAAAACCCTAAAGCCTGCATCTTCAAGATCGCTGCTATGTAACAGCAATTTAGGGTTTTCATCATCACTCTCTTCTAAGACCTTCAAACCTCTCAAAGCCAGCAGTGGTAACATCTCTGCTGGAGTTTTGGGTGCTAAGATGGTCTCTTCGGTTCCCAGTGTGAAACCCATGATCTCTCTTGATTTTGAGACCTCTGTGTTTAAGAAGGAGAAGGTCTCTCTTGCTGGTCACGATGAGGTATTTACTTTATTTTGGATTTATTTTCTAATTTTCAGTTTGAATGTAAATAAGATCTTGAGTATTTTGAGTTGGTTAAGAAAGATAAGATTTTTTTTCGCTGTGTTGTTTTTTAGAGTGGTAAAGAGAGATGCTTTTTATGCTGTATTATGTTGTTATGGTTATGGATAGTGTTGTTTTGTGGATTTTGTGTAGTACATTGTGAGAGGAGGGAGGGATTTGTTCCACCTGCTGCCTGATGCATTTAAGGGGATTAAGCAGATTGGCGTTATCGGATGGGGTTCCCAGGTGAATATTCTCTGTTTTTTATGTTTTTTTTTTTAATTTTAGTTTATGTGTAAGTTGCCTTAAATTTGAAGTATTGGATTTGTATAAATTGGCTCTATTTGTGCAAAACTTGTACACATCATTTATGCCATTATCTGACTTTTGCTAGATAATCAATGATTTTTTATGTGCTTTAGTTTGGAATGCTTAACATAAGTTGCTAAACAATGATCCCTTGTTCCTCTTAGGGTCCTGCTCAAGCTCAGAATCTAAGGGATTCTCTTGCTGAAGCAAAGTCTGATATTAAAGTCAAGGTAATTTGCACTTTGTTCTTATGTTCTGTTCTAGGTAGCTGTTTAGCAAAAAGCTTGTTTGATTGATTTTCTTGTCTTTATATTTGTATTGCTGCTTTGAATGATGCAGATTGGACTGAGGAAGGGCTCTCGTTCCTTTGCTGAAGCTCGTGGTGCTGGTTTTACAGAAGAAAATGGGACTCTAGGTGATATATGGGAAACCGTTTCTGGCAGCGATCTAGTATTGCTACTGATTTCTGATGCTGCACAGGTTTGTTTATTAGTTCTGTTTGTGTTTGTACTTCTGAAGATTTTTGGTTCAAATTTTGAGATTGTTTCTGTGTGTTTTCCTGTTTCGTGTTTTCTTTTAATTAGTGGGTTTGGAGGTTTTGGTAAAAATAAAAATGTATAAAATTTGATATGTAACATACCTGTTCTCGTTGTGTGGAAAAATAAGCCAGAGAAAGATCTAGCATGTCTATAAAGCTACTCCATTCTGTTTCTCATTACCCTTTTTATGTAATCCTTGCAATATAGTGAAAAAGTAGTCAAATGTGCATCTTCTCCTTTGACATTCTGTTTTGTATGTGAGGATAAGATGACAGTTTGGTTTTTTATGAAGAGTATGACCCAGAATCTTCAAGCAAACTCTTTTGGGAAGTTAATTTCATAATCATTTCTTGGGGACTGCTCTTAAGTGCTCTGCATGTGGTAAATATTTTGTATCGAGGTGATATGGTGTATTAGGAAGGGAATGACAATGCTTCAGCTTTTTTCTTCCCGTGAACATCATCTGTAGCTGTTTTTTTCGCTATCTTTTTTTGTCCTGTACTTTTTGGTAAACTAGAGGGATGGTGAAAGCTATCAAGTTTTTAAGAGTTTATCTTTTTTTTTCAAGTTAATGAAACAACACTTTTGTAGTTTATGGGCTGTCACATATAGTTCCTTATCTTTTTTGTGGTTGATGATTACCTATTACATTTTCTGTCTTGTGTCTGTCAATGTTTTCCCCTTTACAATTACAGTTTCATCTCTTGCAACAGGCAGATAACTATGAGAAAATCTTCTCTCACATGAAGCCAAACAGCATTCTTGGGCTTTCCCATGGATTTCTTCTTGGGCATTTGCAGTCAACGGGACTTGATTTTCCAAAGAACATCAGTGTCATTGCTGTGTGCCCCAAGGGAATGGGTCCTTCTGTGAGGAGACTCTATGTTCAAGGCAAAGAGGTCAATGGTGCTGGAATTAATTCCAGTTTCGCAGTCCACCAGGTTCTTTCTGTCTCTGCCCCTGCCCCTACACACACACACACACAAAAGATCCATCTGTTTTAATTAGGGGTTATTTCATTTCACTAACTCTTTATATTTTTATTCTTTTCTGTGTACAGGATGTTGATGGTAGAGCCACTGATGTTGCCTTGGGATGGTCTGTTGCCCTTGGTTCACCTTTCACATTTGCCACTACACTAGAGCAGGAATACAAGAGTGATATCTTTGGGGAGAGGGGTGAGTTTAGTTCCTTATTCCTTATTCTGTTATTATTTTGCTACTTTTCTTGCTTGATACCTGACTTTTCTTCATTGGTTTGCAGGCATTTTGCTTGGTGCTGTTCATGGAATTGTGGAGTCCTTGTTTAGACGGTACACTGAAAATGGAATGAGTGAAGATGAGGCCTACAAGAATACTGTTGAGTGCATTACTGGAACCATATCAAGGACCATATCAACCAAGGTGCATGCTAAATTCAGACTCTCCTGCTACCAAACAGTTGTCTGCATCAATTTATTTAATCAGTGAAGCCAGGGATCAGTAGCCTAATTGATTTCATTTCTTTGTTTCAACAGGGCATGCTGGCTGTTTACAATTCCTTGTCTGCAGAAGGCAAAAAGGAATTCGAGACTGCTTACAGTGCCTCGTTTTATCCCTGCATGGACATCTTGTATGAGTGCTATGAAGATGTAGCCTCTGGAAGTGAGATTCGCAGTGTTGTCCTGGCTGGACGTCGCTTTTATGTATGTTCACTCTTTCTGTTGCGCCCACCATACTGAAATGCTATGGAAACTATTTTTTAACTTGGAATTTGGGAACTGATATCTTCTTTTACATCTATGTTGAAGTTATGATCTCTTTGTTCCCATAGATGAAGAGACTTGAAGCTTGTTTTATTGTGATGTGCTATTCCTTTTACAGGAAAAGGAAGGTCTACCAGCTTTTCCAATGGGTAAAATTGATCAGACACGCATGTGGAAGGTTGGTGAGCGAGTCCGGGCTGCCCGGCCAGCTGGGGACTTAGGTCCATTGCATCCATTCACTGCTGGTGTCTATGTGGCACTAATGATGGCTCAGGTACTTCGCTCTTGTTCTGAGTATGTTAGGACAACAAAATGTTGAATACTCTGAAAGCATGGTATTTACTTGAAGTTTGTATTCATAGAAGCTGGGCTTGTTTGATTTGTGAATTTGAACACGAATGAATGATTAATTTCTTTCTGTGAAATCTAATTTAAGTTTCACCTGGTGGAACTGGTGAAACTGGAGAAAGAAGCTCATAGTAGTTGGTGCTCTATTGTTTTTCGCTTTTCTGCTGTCTAATATCTATTGCTTCTTTCCAGATTGAAATATTGAGGAAGAAAGGCCATTCTTACTCTGAGATCATTAATGAAAGTCTGATTGAATCTGTGGATTCCTTGAATCCATTTATGCATGCCCGTGGAGTTTCTTTTATGGTTGATAACTGCTCAACCACAGCAAGATTGGGATCAAGGAAATGGGCTCCTCGTTTTGACTACATCCTCACCCAGCAGGCCTTGGTAGCGGTAGACAACAGTACTCCCATCAACCGTGACCTCATCAGCAACTTCTTTTCAGATCCAGTGCATGGAGCCGTTGAAGTCTGTGCCCAATTAAGACCCACAGTTGACATTTCCGTGCCAGCAGATGCTGACTTTGTGCGACCTGAGCTCCGCCAATCTAGCAACTGAGATTCAAAAGGAGAACCTTTAGCTTGAAATAACAAGGAGAATTTTTCCATATTTGGTCTGATGGAGAAGCTCCCATGAGTTACTAGCAGAGTGTAGTTTTATTATGAACTCCTAGTGTGAGCTTGAGTATTGTCTGTCTGTCTGTCTTGTTCTGCATTAAAACGAGTATGTATTTTTGTCATGTCAGCATCTAAAGAGTATGCACTTGTATGAGCGACTTAGTTGCCTTTCTACTCTGCAGAAGTGAAATCTAGTTCTGTTGTGATATATGGAAAGTACCTAGCATCAGAGTATCCACATAGTACAACTGGAATGCGGGAGAAAAGGGAGGTCGAACATGCATGCTATGACAGTAGGAGAGATGCACTCTTCTTACTGATTTTGTCTCCACTCGCTGCTTAGGCACTAAAACGTGGGATGATAATTACAATCACCTCTAAACATGCAATCGAAGCAGACGTGTAATCTGGTTGGTTTCAAATCTCCGTTGTTGCAGTGTTGAGAATACAACCAGACGTCCGATGTTCAAGAGTGAGATTATGGGTGGGAAAGAGGGTGCACTGCCTAGTACCTGGTAGGTAAATTTGGAAAATAAAAGCTTTAGCTCGATACTATTTTCTCTGCCAAATGGGTTCATCCATGGCGTGTAACTTTGGAAAAAGAAAAGCTTTAGCTTGAGACTACTTCCTCTGTGCCAAATGGGTTCATCCATGGCATGAAATCAGATTGTCCCACAGCCAGTTTTGTGAACGACGAAGAACTCATCCAATCTAAACTATGTCTCTGTATTGGAACAGCTTTTAAATGAAAAGCACTCAAGTCTTCACTCTCTTGTCATGAATGCATGGCATAAGCTCTCACATCTGTTTATAACGAGATCAATTCCGTTGGGGAGGTAAATTAAGGGCAAACCTCAAATATGCCCCCTATTATAAATACATTCTTGATTTGATCCCTGATTTATGGTTGAATTGGATTTCCAAATTCTAACTTGAGTCGTTTGTCCATTTTTAATATGGATTCCATTCAAATTGCATGTTATGCATAAAAATGATGTTGATTTGTTTGAAGCTTGATTTTGTTTTTCGGTCAATATTTGCTAAGAGCCTAAGAGTTCAAACATAAAACTCAAAGGAGAATTTTTGAAACCTTTGAAAACTCAGTTGGAACAAAAAAACTTTAAGGGACTCAATTGATGTTCGGGTTTTAATTTGGGGGGTTGATTTGAAATTTGGCCAAAAATGAAAAAAAAAAAGAGAAAGACTTCAATGCATTTAAAAGTCTTAAGACACGTAAACCGGCAATTACAGACCCTCCGATTTCATTTTCTTCGGTCTCTCCCGCCCTTCCTTACTTGTATATATACACCATCATCATCACCTTCATTTAATATCTTTCCATTTCTATTTTTTTTTTATATAATTAACAAACAGATCTTAGAAGAATCGAAAATGGCGAGTCGGTTCGGTTTCCAATCGTCGACAATGATCGTGACGAACACACCGGGGGCAGATCTCGCACTCACAAACCTCGCTTACTGCTCACCCTCCGATCTCCACAACTTCGCCGTCCCTGGAACCAAGCTCTTCTTAGCTTTAGTCGCTGACTCCTTCGTTCTATCTCTTTCATATCCTTTACGTATTTATACATTCATCTCGATTTCAATTTTGACTGCATTCGTATTTTCATTAATTTGATCATTAAGTTTTGATATTGTTAATAATTAGGTTTTATTTTGTTTTGTTTGCTCAAATCTACATGATGATCAAACAGAGAATTGACCGACTTAATCTTCTTGTTTATTGTGATAATCTTTTTTGTTAGTTTAAGTAAATAATCGCATTACCATTATTAGTTATTGTTGGTAAAAAGTCTATGGTTTTAAATTTATACTTTCTCTTTTGATGTCCGGCGAGTGACAAATGAGAAAATTTAAATGTGCGTGATCGTGTGTTGTAACAATTTTAGTTAGTTCTTTGTTGAAGTAATCACAATTTGGTGGCCTTAACTAAGAGTTACTCCTCATGAAAATATTCGTACTGGCCAAATTGCGCTGAATTCGATTCAGAGAAGGCATGCGAGGGTTTCATCTGGTGATACGGTATCTGTGCGCAGGTTGATTTGTTTTTTGTTTTTTATTTTTTATTTTTTTTCCTGTTCTTACGAATTGCAGTTTCTAATTGTTGGCTGGGTCAAATTTCTTAGGTTTATCCCTCCTGAAGATTTTAACCTTGCATTATTAACACTTGAGTTGGAATTTGTGAAGAAAGGGACAAAAAATGAACAGGCAAGTAGATTGGAAGTCCTGATCTTTTGATTATGGCGGCATTAAACTTTGTGCTGTTTTAGGACGGGTGGCAGGATTAAGGGATTCTCGTGTTTTTTTTTTTTTTTTTTGTAGATTGATGCTGTTATTCTGGCCAACCAACTTAGGAAAAGGTTTGCTAAACAGGTAGAGATTTGTGTCCCCTACCTGTTGTATATGATTGAAAATATTTCTTAGTTGCAGTCAGGTTTATTTTGATTGGATTTTTACTGTTAATCTAGTAATTTGCATCATCAGTGATTGGAAAATGCCTTGAAGTAATCGAACTCTTCCTTTTTATGTGTTGGAATCACGAGTTTCATTTTGTTTCTTCTGATTTTTCTTGCAAAACAAAAACTGGTTATTTGAAGCTTGCTGGTTGAGACTACATGTGATTAATTGTAGAAAGAATACAGGATTGGTGACACATTACGTTTGATCAATTTGAACTTAAAAAATGAACACTTGGATAAGATCAGACATGCTTGCTTGTACGATATCATGTGAATTTGACTTTTTTTGTGATGCCCATCTCTCTCTTGTGCACGCACTTTTCTCATGCACATTTCTTTTCCATCTAAGGTAGCATTCAATACAAGGTTAAAAATTGGAAGGGAAGTTCTTACAAGTGTAATCATTACAAAAGTAATTTAGAGGACATAGAAGTTAGTTTTAAGGAGGTTTGGTGAATTCATAAATTGAAGGGTAAATTGTTAGTGATAGGAGAGAAAATAATTAAAATATTACTAATGATTTGAGAGAGAGAAATAAAAAATTATCTGGGTGTCTGTTAAGATAAAAAGAAGAGAATGAAAAGAAATAATATTGCTCGTGAGGTTAAAATTTTATCCTCCACGCTTGCAGGGTAAAACTTAACCTCTAAAGGCATCAAGATGGGGGTAATAATTATCCCTCTCAATGTTTCACCTTTCCCATTAAAGGAAACCAATCTAACTTAAATACATAAAAGGGCAATTTTTAACCTCATTACCTCTGGGCCAGATATATCCTGATCAGTTATATCTGACTGAGATTTCCATTTTTTATTTTGATCTATTATTTGCATATTGTGCTTGAGGCATGGAATTTGACTTTTTGTATACAGGTTATGACATCGGGGCAAAAAGTAACATTTGAGTATCACGGAAACAATTACATATTTACAGTCACTCAAGCTGCTGTGGAGGGGCGAGAAGATTCTAAAGATGCTGAGAGAGGAATGATTTCAAGTGACACGTACATTGTCTTTGAAGCATCAAATTCTAGTGGCATAAAGGTCAAATTTTGATATTTGTGTTGTGAGCTTGCCTTTTATTCTCCATGCTTAACTTTTGTGGCTTAGGACAAACCACCTATCTGTGGATTTTAATCATCTTAAAAAATTGTTCTTGGAAACGTGAATAGATGATGACCTGCTTCTTTTCAACTTTTGAATTGTTGTTCAGTATAACATGTGTATGCCATTTTAAACTGTATTTTCTTTTCTTTTATAAATAAATCTAACTAGAGGTAAATTGTAATGGTTTTTGACATGGATACTTCCATGGTTGTGTCAGTCTAATCTATGAAATGGTATCATCCTAGATTGCACAGAATTTGCACCTGGTAAATGCTCAGCATTACCAAACTTGATGGTGAATGTGTGTTTGATGCCATGTTATTGCAGACATCTGTGACAATTGAATCTATTTCCTTTGACTGTCCTTATTGCTCGGTCCTCTTTAGGAAAGTATTCCTCTAATCTGACATGCTGATCATAATTATAACTTGATGAATCGATTGAAACTTTATGGATTTTATTTACATGTATTGTCACGCAGATTGTCAATCAGCGTGAAGCTGCCAGTAGCAACATCTTTAGGCAAAAGGAGTTTAATCTTCAGTCACTAGGTATAGGTGGTTTGGGCGCAGAATTTGCAGATATATTTCGAAGAGCTTTTGCCTCTCGTGTTTTCCCACCTCACGTGACAAGCAAGTAATGCAGTTAACTCTTCAAGTTATATTGATCCAATTTGGGATATGCACATGTTCTTGCTGTTAATAAGCATTTGATTTTCCAGATTGGGGATCAAGCATGTAAAGGGTATGCTGCTTTATGGGCCTCCTGGCACTGGAAAAACTCTTATGGCTCGTCAAATTGGAAAAATGTTGAATGGGAGGGAGCCAAAGGTTTGGAATTGATTTCACAGTTTTTTTCTTTGCATGGGTGTGCGTGTGTTTGTTGGTCTGCTAGAAGGAAAAGAATATTTGACCTTTTGCTGCTAGTGTCATCTGAAATTTGCTTTTACTTTTAATATTTATGCCTATCTCAACACCTGAGATTTCTATTTCATTTTTATGTGTGGGAAGTTGGACAAACATATTAACATTGATGCTTTATAACACTTAGTATTCCTGTTTATGACTGATGTTTTAATATAATCGAGCTTTGTGCTATGTTTTGGTAAGCAGTAGAATATGGCTGGTTTACTTGTGTGTTCAGTGGAATGCTATATTTCAGGATCTTATAAGCCATCCATCTTAGTTAATAGTTATGATGTATTTCTACCCTGTGTGAACCTTTTGTGGTTATGGTTTTACTTTTGAATTACATCTTATACTTTTTATGTTAAGGTTCAGATTCAAGTGTGAAATAGTATATTGTAATGGAACATCAGTAATAAATATGTGCCTGTTATTGTTAATTACTGTTTAATGTCAATGTGTGATTTCTTTGTTTGGTAACAACTGCACTAGATTGTTAATGGCCCTGAAGTCCTAAGCAAATTTGTCGGCGAGACTGAAAAGAATGTTAGAGACCTGTTTGCTGATGCTGAAAATGATCAAAGGACCAATGGTAAGGGACCTCTTTGAACCACAATATGATTTTAGATATTTTCTCCATGATGCTAATGCCACCACTACTTTCACTTTTCAGGGGACCAAAGTGATTTGCATGTAATAATCTTTGATGAAATTGATGCCATATGCAAGGTATGAGATTTCTAAACTCTTTGTTACCATTTATGCAAGTAGATTTTATTGCCTATGTTATATAGCAATTATTCTACTTTTTCAACCCCGCCACTGTCCAGGACGGGAGAGCCATTTTTAAGCCAATTAGTATTCATCTAATGGTGATTGAAAGTGTGTTTTTGATCCTGGTTTTGGTGGTTGGTAAAGTCTTTTGCAGTTATCTTTCAAATATAGTGAGAAAATGGTAATGATATCCCTGGGTAATGGTTAGCTAATCTTCAATCTAAGGGTAGATTGTTAACATCTGTTCTGAAAAGAAGAAAAGTAGACGAGAATAAAAAGTGACAGAAAAGCACTGTTGAAAAGCCAATTAAGTGCACTGATAGTTTGGGGAGGGATTTTATTAAAAAGAATATTATTCAAGCACCTTTAGATGAGAAAGGCATTTTTATCAAGTAAATATATTGTGTTACCTAGGAAAGATGTACCAACTTTGATTGTGGTTCTCTTCATGTATGTGTATATGTTAATGGCAAAAACTTTAAGCAAGCACACATTTCTGGCATAGTTGCTTTTGTTCTAATGATAATCTGTCAGTGATGCAATGCTCATTAGTGTCCATGTATGTTGGAATTGAGGCTGTCGGCATACATTATAAAAACGATAACAGAAGACATGCATGTTTTATTTTTGTTTTTGCAGTCAAGAGGATCAACTCGAGATGGTACTGGAGTCCATGATAGCATCGTGAACCAGCTTCTTACAAAGGTTGGTGAAGAGTTCTCAGTGCTTTCTGAACATTCGAGAAAATAAAATAATTTTCCTCAGCCCTTGTAATCTGCTTAAAACGCTTTGTGATTCCATCGACATGACTAAGAGACTGCTTGCTTTTCAGATAGATGGTGTGGAGTCCCTGAATAATGTTTTACTTATTGGAATGACCAATCGAAAGGATTTGCTTGATGAAGCGCTTTTGAGGTTACTGCCTTTCTCCTTTTCTGTTACTCTCATGTAAAACAGTGTCCCATTTTATTGCAATTGCGTATAGTGGAAGCATGGGTTGCAAATAATAGAAAAGGTTGAAGTGTAATTAGTTCATTGAATTAAAATGTGAGAGATGAACTCTAGTTAGTTTTTGGAACTCATGGAGATTATGATGATTTAAATCGAGAACAGTAATGCAGGATGCAAAGAGTGTAGATAAATATAATTTATTCTGAAAAATACAAGAAATTTGAACTCTTTTCTCCCCACTATTTTTTGGCTTATGACAACAAAGCTTCTACTTGAACAAATATCCTTTCATCTTCAAACATTTTGATTTTGTGGTTTGTAGGCCAGGACGATTGGAGGTTCAAGTTGAGATAAGCCTTCCTGATGAAAATGGTCGGCTGCAGATTCTTCAAATTCATACAAACAAGATGAAAGAGAATTCTTTTCTATCTCCCGATGTAAATCTTCAAGAGCTTGGTATGTACTCTCACACAGTGATTTTGTGGAGGGGGGGTGCGAATGTGGAAGGGGTGCGGTAGGAGGGTGGAATGAGGGTTTATGTCCTGCCATATCATATTTGTTGGTGAAGTCATTTATCTTCAAAACTTTGTTAATGGGACTGACTGAGTAAAGTTTATAAAATTGATTTATTTGTGTACAGCTGCTCGTACAAAAAATTACAGTGGAGCAGAACTTGAAGGTGTAGTGAAAAGTGCAGTATCATTTGCTTTGAATCGACAACTAAGTCTAGATGATCTTACCAAGCCAGTAGATGAAGAGAGTATTAAAGTAACTATGGATGACTTTCTGCATGCACTCCATGACATTGTTCCAGCATTTGGAGCCTCCACTGATGACCTTGAACGATGCAGGTAGAGTTAGAAATTTTCTACTTGAAATCATACATTATTTTTAATTCAGGCTTTCAAAAAGTGTTGACAATTGTTTGAATCTCAATTTACCCCCACAATTCTGGATGCAACGCTCTTGGTATTAGGAGCTAAATTTTCTATGGTGGATAAGAGCTTAAATAATTATATTATAGCTAGGCATGGTTGGTTGTGTGAAAGTAGAAAATGTAATCCCACTCAAATATAAATGCCTAAATTGTGCCACGTAACATGACTTGTAGACTTAATGGCATGGTGGACTGTGGTGATCGACACAAGCATATTTATCAGAGAGCTATGCTACTGGTGGAGCAAGTTAAAGTTAGCAAGGGAAGTCCAATGGTTACTTGCCTTCTGGAAGGCCCAAGTGGCAGGTAAGAACTTTCCCTTCCGATTTACATTTCCCTTTTCATTTGCTTCACCTAATCTCCTTTATTGTCAGTTTTTTGAATGTTACTCTCTTGTGTACAGTGGTAAAACTGCATTGGCAGCTACTGTTGGCATCGACAGTGATTTTCCATATGTCAAAATAGTGAGCTCTTTCCCCATAATGTACATCAATTTTCATAGCCACTTTAATACTGTATATTTTTGTTCTTAACACTTTTGAGTTTCCACTTATTTGATAGATCTCAGCTGAAACAATGATTGGTCTACAAGAGAGCACTAAATGCGCTCGGATTGTTAAGGTGTGTCAATGAGAGGTTTATGTGCCCTTGAACAAAGCCCCTGATGGTACCCTGGGGTTTTATCATGCTTTTCATTTTTCCCTTTTAAATTGGAACTTGAACTTCTCCACACCCCAAGACTTGCTAACAAGCGTTATCAATCTATAATATATTTGTAACTCTGTATTTACTGTTCAGTTTCACCCGCAACTAGTACTACTTGCCTTTATAATGTAAAGAATTAAGCACTGGATAACTTGGTACTGTCCACAGGTGTTTGAGGATGCGTACAAGTCTCCTTTGAGCATTATAATTCTTGATGACATTGAGAGGTATCTACTTTGGAATTTACATGTTAACTTCGATCACTTGCTTAGGTCCTATGTTTTTATTTTAAATGAATATTCATGATGATCAGTTGATAATTGATGTTGCAGATTATTGGAGTATGTTGCTATTGGGCCTCGCTTTTCAAATATAATTTCTCAGACATTGTTGGTACTCCTCAAACGTCTTCCTCCCAAGGTTTTCTTTCTTCCCCTTTCCCTTTTTTGGGCTATAGCTACTTTTGTGCATATTTTGTGGTAATGTGTTTTCTTGCGGCTCCAGGTAATACAACACTTGACTTCAGATATTATAAAATTAAGAGCAAAAAAAGTCCTCCTTCCATTCAGTGTTCTACAGTACTTTGTGCATAATACTCTCTGATTAGCCTTGGCACCTGGAACCTTCTGAATGGTCAAATAACTATATCCACGTAAGAAATGCTCATCAGTCTCTGTAAACCGCTGTTACTTTTTAGGCCAAAGTAGCACCTTTGGTTGATATGTTGGTCATACTATCAGTTTTTCCCCAAAGAAAAAGGGGAAATAGAGTAAATTATGGTCTGTATAGTTTCAACGAATTGAATTTCTTGGAGCATCAGTGAATAGTTTGGATTCTTGTAATCTTGTTATTGCCTATTTAGTTGTGAAGGAAGGGAAAGGGGATAAGAAGTTTACATGGGTACTGGATATAGGCTATTAATGCAATGGCTAAACTTATTTTCGTTCAGTACTAGTGACTGTTGAATTTCTTGGAGCATCAATGACGTTCGTGATTATTTAAGAATTATCTATCTTGGGACCTTTTTCTTCTTCACTTATTTGGTTAGTAGTTTTCCTGACCTTATTAAACCTGCAATTTTTATAATTCTTGAACTTCGCTTTCAGGGAAAGAGACTTCTGGTGTTAGGGACAACAAGTGAAGTAAGCTTCTTGGATTCAGTTGGTATTTGTGATGCTTTCTCTGTTACTTACCTCCTCCCCACGTTGAAGGCAGAGGATGCAAAGAAGGTAATATGGTCATTTGATGTACAACTTTTCATCCTTTTGCAGTTTAGTATTGTTTCCTTGGTCATTAATGGTAAGAGTATAAAGCATCTTTTTTTGTTTATGTTATTCATAATTAAGCATTTCTTGTAAACCAACAAAACTACTTGAGCTTTTGAATAAAGGTTTCTAATCTAATGGAATGATGAATGTGAAAGGTGTTTAAAGGGTTGCTGTCTTGTAGCTAGGATGGGGAATTGACACCATCAATTTATTTGTTTTTCTAACAAAAAGATTCATACAAATCTATTTCAAAGCTTTTAAGAGCGGTTCTGGCTGGAAATAATTGATTTGTCTTAAGGACGTTGCTTGTAATGAATGATATATCTGGTCATTGCTGCTAAGAGATGTTTGGACAGCTCTATTCTCTATGGATGTCGTACCTGTTCTCAAGTCCCAACTCCCATCTCTCTATAATTTGTTTCCAGGATTCTGCATAGACAATTCAAACGCGAGCTCACATTTATTAGTTCCTCTGATAGTAAATATTTGACAGAACCTTTATGTTAATATGGTGCATTCCTCTCCAGGTATTGAAACAACTCAATGTTTTTGCTGAAGATGACATCAGTGCTGCTGCAGAAGCCCTGGATGATGTAAGATTGTCTCCTGAAATGCTTATTTTATACTCAATTTTGCTGCCTCCCTTGTCAGTAGATTGGTCATTACATACTTGAATCGCGAATCATAACTAATTTCTGATGGAGGCTACTACATTCACGATTTCATCCATCAAGGGGTGTATTTTTGAGATCATGCCCTAGTCATATATGCAAATGATGGTTTAGGCTCTTAATTACTACCCCTTCGCTAGGAACTAAAATGACACGGTTTTTATGCTTGTCTTTTCTGCAATCACAATATGGAATTGCTCAAGCCTGGCCAATCAATGGCATTTAAGCAATGATACGGTCATGGTATCTTACTGGAGAAATTTGTTTGATCGTTCTTGCGTGAACTTGACTTCCGTTGAATAACGAATAACCATCTGGGATTTTCTTCCTATATTTTTTATATTTAAATAGGTAAATCCATAGTTTTCTGCCTTAATATTCAATTCTAACCTCTTATCTTTCCTTAATCTCTCTTCATTAGATGACTATCAAGAAGCTCTATATGCTGATTGAGATGGCTGCCCAAGGAGAGCAAGGTGGGGATGCAGAGGCTATCTATTCCGGCAAAGAGAAGATTAAGATTGCACATTTTTACGATTGCTTTCAGGACATGGTGCGATTTTAGTTTGAAGCTCACTCGTTGACCTTGCCAAAACATACATCCCCTCCCATTTTAATTTTTTTACCACATCCGTTGTGGCGATCTTTTGCTGTATATTTTTGGTAAATTTAGGTGTGATTTACCCTGAGCTTTTGAGGCACTAAGGTTTGTATTAGGTTTGTAAAGTTTCAGATGAGTTTGTGAACAAGGTCGATGCATTTTGTATTGAAACCCACTCCTAAAGGTTTGCGCCACTTGCGTCTTGCTCATCACAATACATAAATAAATAAGTAAATAAATTCCCAGTTGCCCATGGAAAAATCAGGTGCTTCAATATAATAACAAGCTTTTCACAGTTCACACAGCAGAAGCCTAAGAGTTGTCCACTCGAGGACGAAGGGGTAGGGCGTGACTATACACATCTCATCAAAAGGAAAATAACACTCAGTCGGAAAAGGGAAAGAAAGGAAAAGAAAGGAAAACCCTAAATATGGAGATTAAAGCAAATAGTATAGCCCTAATCGTACTTCTCTCTCCAAGAACAAACAAGAAATAAAACCCAAGAGAGAGCCAATAAGATATCACCAACTGTCTGTCTCAAACAAACCCAAGCCAACACCTCAACTCTCCTCTCAAAATTAACCCTCCAAAGAACCATGAAAACATGAAGAACAGCACACCCCTTTGCAAAGAAAGATTGAAACTCTCTATCCTTGACAAAGGAAACCATGAATATCAAGAACCCGATATCAAACAGAAGCAACCCGGAAAATGAATCAGAGGTCCGGATCAGGAGCTGGTCGTGTGGGGTCGACCCCATCAGCTTTGTGGCAGTTTCATTACCATGTGTGAAGGTGTAGATTTCCTTCATTTGGAACATCATGAGTGTTCCACTTGTTATGGCTATCAGGGAGTGTAGGATGCAGATCGTAGAGAAAGCTGACGAAGATGATGTCATCTGAGGGCTGATGCTTTAATCAGACGGTCGTCGTTCGTTTGGGAACTTAGGCATGGTTTTAATTCTGAGGAGATGGGAAACAAAGGAACATGAAGAGAAAGAGTTCCCTTTGAGATACGGAGCAGAGTTTTGTCAGCGGGTTCGTGCGGGGGAGATAAATGGAGAATGTAGGTGTCTTTCTGTCAAGATAAGGATCTTGTGGGGCCCAAAATAGAGGACCGTTTGTCCTAATATTGGACACGTGTCATGTGTTTAGTCGCACTGACGTAATATGACGACTGTGCATTAATTAATTAAAAGAAACTAAGCCGTCTGTCATTTTACTGTAGCATTTTTGTAGTGTTTATTCTTTAACAAATACCGAGGATAATATTCGGTGTTTTTAAATCCGGCCCGGGGTCCACCCGGTTCAAGATTTAGATCACAATTTTTTTTTCACTAAAGATTTTGAACCTCAGTTAGCTTGTAACTATATATTGTTTTAGAAGGAAGAGCTCGATTGAAAGTTAGGGGATTAAAGTATAAAAAGCTAGTAAAATAGATAGTGATTTTAAATTTCTTATAAAACCTTTATTTTGATCCTTATATTTTTTGGTTTATAGGTGATTTATCATTTTAGTTGTCAAAATTTTATTTTTGTCATCAAAATTCATTTAGCTTATTTTTCAGTCATTTCTTTTGTGTAAGGAGAGAGAAAATGTTGAATTCTAATGTAGAGAGAGAAAATTGTTTTTGATGATAATTTTAGCCTTTAAAAAGATTGAAATTAGTGTCAATGAGTTCCATTTCATGAGGATATTTTCACCTGAGTGTTTTATTTTCTTCTCTTTGCCTGAGGAGACAGATCTAATCGCGGGAATGTTTTTGGGTTCGGGTTGCTTTTAGTTTTTTGAAGTCATTGATATGTTTATCAAGGTGTTATCTAAGTGTTTTAGATAAAAATAAATTGAAAATGAATTTTAAAGCCAAAAAAAAATTCAAAGTCCTGTATTTTCAGCGACCTCTTGTTGCAAGATTATGTTGAAAACAGATGACACCTTATCTTCTATTTTTTTTAAATAAATAAATGGGGCTAACAACATGTCATCCGTCCCTTTAAGAAATTACAAAAATAAAAATCGGCCAAGAATATATATATATGGGTTAAAAATTTTGATAAAAAAATTATTGAATTCAATTGAGCTCATGAGCCGAGTTATAAGTTTAACGAGTTAATCTGCAACATCCAGGATACTATTATTTTTTATTATTTAATGTTTTTTCTTCTCCTTAATTTTTTTTAAAAATACAATTTCATCATTTGTTATTGGTGATTTTTTTTCTTAGCTCAAACCTAAAAGAATTCAATATCATCCTTTGTTATCAATAATGTATTTTTATGCACCACATGCTTATCATGAATTTTTTACTTCTCGAACAAATATTTCATATAAAAAATTATCACGTGTTTTAATATTATATAATTAAATAAAAAAAATTCATGAGATAAAGAATTTATTGAATTCGATGACGTGCATGACTTGGATCGCGAATTTGCTTGGTTGATTCGAGTTTACTTAATTTTTTAATTAATTTTATCCTTTAATATTAAGTTAATTTAAAATTAAATTTTTTAATTTTTTTCAAGACTATTCCTATAAATTTCATGAGTCAAATGTTAATCTAAGTTAACACCTAAGTAGATCAAATATTTTTATATTTTAATATCAAATAAAATATGAGATAAAAGTATCATTTTAAAAATCATATTTTGTTTTAGAAAACAAGTCATCAATATCTAGATATTTGTTTTTGTACTTTAATATGTTTTTATTCAAATCCGCTGCGGAGTGCATACCGCGTGCTAATGGTATAGTCTTGACTCTTTACAGAATTGGGGGCAAGGTCGGACTTCAGTGATGGGCCATGGCAGGCTAATTAGTAATTGATTACGTACCCTAATTAGCCCTAATTGGTTACTTAAAGCTTTGATTTCTAGTAGACTTCGTAGATGTAATTATGCCTTTGAAAATACAAATAAAAGCCAAAGTTTGTGAATGGAAATGGAATTGCCATTGGATGTAATCATCATGCCCTTTGAAAATGGAAATGCTAAGCATCGCTAGTAGATAGCGATTTTTTGGCCTTAAAGGGAGCTCGAGAAGCCTTTCAAGATCAATTAGAATAATGAAATAAATAAATATAAATGGATGTTATTTAACTTTTTCAGAATTATTTCTTAAAAATTATTCCCATATTATATTTCAATAATATTATTTATGTTATTTAAAATGAAAGCATTTTCATCAAAATATATTATCAAAAATGGCTACGCGGATAGATATCCAAGAATTTCTTTAATTAGACCTGCAAAACTAGCTCGTTGTTCTTTATAGTTTGAAACTGACTGCGCATCAGATTCTCTAGGAAAGGGGGCTGAGGCGTTGCTGTCATGAATTCTGGTTGTTTTTAGTCATTTCAATGGTGCTAGCTAGCATATCATCAACTCAGCAGTCGGAAAAGTGAGAGAACAAGAATGGTTGACGCCAATCTAAATCTAAATCTTTCAATCACAATCGACACCGTCTTTGCTAGGAAATATGAGCATGCAGTGATCACCTTGTATTGGTTTCAGGCGAGTGGTGACTGATGAGCAAGTCTAACCCCAGATGTGAGACATGGGCCATGATTATCCAACCCGAGCTCGATATATGGATGATCTTGCAGGATGTACATTACTATGGCCATGTGCGCTTATGATTCAGAACGAAAGATTGGAGACAAGCTTTTCTCCAAAGAATTATGGCCAACGCTCGCCATGTGCATGTGGACACGATGGTCGGTTTTTTGCTCTAGCTTTTATTTGTCGCATGTGATGCAATGCCTGCATCAATCAAGGAATGGCTTGCCTTGTTTAGCAGGCTAAAAGCACGTCTTTCAGCTGTACCAGAAACAAGTTTAGCACAATGAGTTGAGATGAGCTTTTGACACAAATTCCAGATGATGTCTGCAGTTGCTTGCTTCTCTTTACATCAGCTCACTGAAGGAAAAAAAAACTTGCTTCCATAAATTAAGCCCTGTCTTGGAAGCTATTCTGCATTTATCCAGATATTCATGAATCACAAATATAATACGACATAAAGAATCGATACAAATCCTCAAAAAATGACAATCTCGTAGCTAGCTGTGGTGCCGGCAATTCTGTCAAACGAGGTTGAGCAGTAAGCATGCCCACACCAGGCATGCAGTTTTATCCTACGATTTAGTAACAGAGGAAGAGAATCATGGCCGTGAATGATTTTTGCATGTTCAGATTTTTGGGTCTCCGGTGTCAAAGCCTAAAGAATTCCGACAAGATTAAATGCGAGAGAGAGCCTCGATCGTCTCTTTACTTGGCTGTTGCTAGGGTTAAGCTAGCAAGGGTGAGTCGATTTAGTTGGATTTGTTTTCTAATCCCTTACATTCTAAACTAGGATTTATCCCTTTTAGCGAATGTCTCATTGTCACATTGTCATTTAAATAAAAAAATGATTCAAGGTTACAGACTACTCACTAAATAACTTTGAATGTTTAGGTTGAAATTGTGTTTTAAAATATTTTTTAAAAATATATTAAAATAATATATTTTTTATTTTTTAAAATTTATATTTAACATCAATCTAATCTAAAAATACTAAAAAAAATAATTTAAACAAAAATAAATTTAAATTTTGAGAAAAAACATTTTAGTTCCCATGCCAAAACGCAATGAACATGGCTCGTGCCATTCGTACACACATGTTTACACGTTTAATTGGTAAAAAGATAAATTACTGTTCTGAGAAGATTCAGTGGTTAATATCTAATAGCCACTCGTAATACAGTAGATCTTCAATTATTTTTCTGTTTCAAGCTCAGAATTAAGCCACAGCACTGGTAAATTCAGCTGTCTAGTTGTAAGCCTTGAATCTGGTAGAAATAACTGCTGTTGTAGGAGTTAATACCTCAACATATTGGGTTCTGCCTCAGCAAACCAGACGATAATGCAAAACAAAATGGTAGAGCGACAAGGGAAGTGGAAAATGATGTTCATTATATTTATTTGTTCCTAAAAGAAGAGACATTAGTATTACTATTAAATAATCGAGTCTAATATGACCTTGCTATCATAATGAACAAAAAAATGGGTTACTACAGTGAGGATTTTGGTAGCAACCCATGTCATAATTATTAAAATTTTAATCTATATACATCAAAAAATGAGTTGGAAAGGATAATTCAAAAAGTAGGGAAAAAGGAATGAGAAGGAACTCCCTGAAGCGGCAGAACTATAACACTATTCTGGCACGAATCTTCAGTTCCTGCAAACAATTTTAGAAGAGAAGGAAAAGGAACGGTACGTTTCCTGATCAAAATTTTTAACTTGCATCAGTTTCCTTGCCACCAGCAGCAACTTTGCGGTGGCGACTAGAGCCAGACCTCCTTCCACGCCTAGCTGGGGCTCTCCGGACAGGAGCACCTATCACCTTTTCAGTTGAAGTATCAAGTGTTGTTTGAAGTGGAGGTTCATCAACCAAAAGAGGTGGAGGAGGAGGTGGTGGTGCTAGCAGCAGTGGTGGCGATGGAGGATAAACAGGCGGACGATGAGCCATCTGTTCTAAAACATCTCTATGGTATTTCTGCACATAGGAACAAACAGTCCAGGGTTAAAAAGAAATGCACAAGGAGACAACAGAAGAGTTGGACTGTCAAGAAAAGGCAAAAGTATCATTAGATAAATATCCGTTTCTAAAACATCTTGATGTTTAACAGTTCACACAAATTCAAACAAGTTTCATATGAGCACAAAAATCTATAGCACTCAAGCACAAAGAAAAATTTTAGGGCAATGCCTTTAAAGCATTAAAGAAACCAGTGAGAAAGCATTACAAAAATATAAAATTACTAATTTACTTTTGGCAAACCTCAAGAAGTTTATGAAAGTCTGCCTTGCAAGTTTCATATGCATGTCCTTTATGCAGTTCACTAATTTTATGTGAGCTTCTCCACTCCACAACCAATCTCCTGGTTAAACACATCCTCTGGTAATTAAATATAAGAGAACTCTACACTATGATGAGTTTCTAGCAAGAACCATTTGAGGTAATTTTCATAAAAAAAGAATCAGGACAAAAAATCACTGTATGGGATAAAATTCAGGATATCACCAGCAGTCGCCATGTGAAGCCTCCTTGCGATAAGCCACCATGAAATATGGCATTCTTTATCACAATTTGGTCCAGTGCAATTAGACCGAAACTGTAACTTCCATGAGGGGTGCTAATCGACTCTATAAACATACGCAGTTATGGAAATCAGAAGGAAATGCTTATCTGCAACCTAAAACTAAAACAAAATTATGTCAGAAACAATTTTCTATAAAGGAGTTGAATTTGTTCCAATCTTTCTTTTTTTCCTTGAGAATTTGTTATAATCTTGTTTTCCAATGAACTGGGTGTTCACATGATATTTTGGTACAAACAGAACCAACAGTACATAAAATAATTACCTGAACAACAAAGTTGCGCCTTTGACAGTCCAGGAACATGTTGACAGTCCAATTTGTTTTCTCATGAATCTTATCCCTGACAGTGGAAAAGCTGATTTGGTCCCTGGAAGTAAAGCGATCAACTTCATTGAACCAAAGACAAGTAAAGAGGTTGCTAATAGGAACATGCTCCCTTATCACAACACATCCTTCAGGGACATCTGCAGAGCCACAGGTAAACAGGAACTATATCAAAGACAAAGGACAGGCAACAAAACACCGAAAGAAAACCAGGAACTTGCACCTACCACTTATAATAGGAAACTTGGCCTCAGAATATGGAGTTAAACCCTCCTTTTTATAAAATTCAACCTGAAAGTCAATGGAGGCATTTTCATATTTTCCAGCAGCTTTATTTGCCTCAGCTTCAATAAACACATCAAAGCGTCGATAATGTCTAGAAATTGCAAAAGTAGCATTTTCCCTCCACAAGAACCTGAAGAGTAGCTCAAGAAATAAGCTTGGTGCCCAAAAGTAGATTCAGGCAAATAACTAATAATAATATCATCTAAATTGATCAAAGCATGAGAGGACATCATTTGAAATATTTAGTACTGATCACAGAGGCAAGTGTTTTATAAGCTTGTTAAGTAATCCACTCACTAACTTCTATTATTGATGCTAAGCACATGAAATGTCCATGATCAACCTTTCAAGGAAACAGTGTTTTCATTCAATAATGAGAGAAAATTACCATTTGGTTTCAGATGTACACCCCATTCGTTTCTCTCAGAAACAGTGTTTTTATTCAATCAAATACAATATGATTTGGTCCACAAAGATGTGCATCACACCATCACCATTCCAATTGAGAAATGTTTCAGTGACAGGCACTTGCAGGACATTGCAGGATGTGGTTTGATGTTCTAGGAAGAAAAGGATGAATTCGACTGAAGTAAAGCCTACAATCTCAATCAATTTGAGATAGCTACATGGATCAATTTCGTCCATTTACTTGGAAGAAAAGGATACATTTAATGAAAATACCAGGACCAAAAAAGTCAACCAGAACTTGTTGGAATTATAAGCATGTAAGCGGTGATACGAAATCTCAAAGATCTCCAAATCAAACAAAAAAGATTATTCAATGATAAACTTTTCATAGCGATTTGGGGGCATGAGAATCTAAGGGTTGTGATAACCGAGTGCCATTGGATGGAAGTTTCTGAGTTCAGGATTCTAATCTAGCCAATATTGAGAGTAAAAAAAAGAGTGACTATTGGGATGACAAAAAAGGACAACGAATACAAATTGAAAAAAGAGAGGAAAGCAAATGCAAAGTTAATTAAAAGATAAAACAAGAAATTGAGAAGTGGAAAGAGAGTAAGCAGGCAATCAAACAAGGAGATTCAAGTTATAATGAACGCATATGTTGGAGAGGATCTGATGTCTAATTCCAGAAACTCGAGTAATCAAAATTTTCTTGTATCGCCAGATTGTCAAGTATTGTCACTGAAAACAAACCTAGCTCAAAAAAATAATAGGACCAAGGTAATTTAATCAATTCAATTAGAAACAAGCGGCTTATATCCAGATACTAGTAGACTTATTCTATGCATAAATGGAATAACTAGATCAAGGAAAAAAAGCAGAAACAATGGATACATACACACACACAGAGTGAGAGAGCAGACATCAGTGTCACCTTTCTAAAATTTGATATGGATCGACAACAAGTTCAAGTTTTCCATCAATCCACAAAGAAAAGCGGGCATTTGGAAACATTCTATGCGATAGAAGCTTTGGGACCTGCCATGGACAAAACCAGGTTTACTATGTATGCTAAAGTACAATCTAGTGTAACGTAGATGTTAGAGAACCATGAGTCTGCTGCTGATTTGGAAAAAAAAAAAAAAACTGGTTCACGTTTTATCTATTGGTGGTAGCAGGGAAGCGGGTATGGGAGTTGGAAGGAGTAATTGATCATTGTTGCATAAGACTTTTCGGTTCTGGAAGTGATGGAAAAAATCAAGTTCATTCAGCCATATGCATCTTCCTTCCATTCATGATATGGATCATAAAGAAGCCAAAGGAAATCAAATAATTAGAGCTACAGTGTCATCGATGACCAAACAGACAACCATTAAGCCAAATTTGCACCCAGAAGTCCAAAACAAAAGGTGCTGAATGAAGTTTACGGCAAGTACCTTCCCATTGCGCCTTCCATCTGTGTAAGGAAGATTATGGACAACAACAATTCTCCATATACCAACTTTCCTGCTGTCATTAAGACCACTGTTATTCTTCAAATAAGCCTCTGTTTCTTCATCAACAAACATGAAGAAGCAGATAGTGTTCTTGGAGTATTCACTAATATTACGTGGCTGTTGTATGTCATCAAAAGCTCCTGAGAGGAAAGAAAAGGAGATCATTTAATAACAAGCCATCAAATCAACAGATGAAAGATAAGTTGGGATCCCATTACACGGAGAAATACCAAATATTGCTGAGGCAACGACAACACCATGGCACTGCTCCATCGCATCCAGGTCAATTTTGTCCATGTCAAATCCTGTATTCTGGCCAGGTCTTTTCCCTTGGACAAATCTGATCAGTGCACATATGTGTCAAAAATATGCAGAGTGAAAAGTTACAAGTTGGCAACAGTAAGAGAAACTGGTCCAATAACTAGTCACTAGAATGATTATGCTACAAATATAGGGTTGGCTGAAATTTCAAAGGAACAACCTTCAATATTCATAAATACATAAAAGATCTTTGGAGAGAGAGCTTACCCACAATGCACTCTCATTGACTCTCTAATATCATAAGAGTCACTTCTCTGCTTTAAAGTAGGATATCCACCGAAATCAGAGCCTCCAAACTCTCCTTCTCTACTAAGAGGATCCTCCTGGATATATGTCAAATTCTTAATTACTGGAGAAAACGAGGGGACCTTCGGCATTAAGGCAATGGCTTCTTCCACAGGTAGGTAACATACAGGACATGCTGAAACATAAATGATAGAGAAATCTCAGGAACATGAGAGTGAAATCTCATTACTTACTTATCATATGTCCTAGCACCTCAACATCCCTGTCACCTTAGAATGTTTACAAACTAGGACCATGGTGATGCCTACAACTAATGACTGTTAAACCTAAAAAGGAAAGCAAAATCTAGTAGTCAAAACAGTTGGGGGGAGGCAAGGAACTTACGCCGTGGTCCAGTTCTTTTTTTATCTGCTGGTGGGGGAGGTAAAGTGAAACGATTACATGGGTGCCCTGGTGGAAGGGTATATCCCAAAAAATATGCAGGAGGATGAAGCAAACTAATATTCGAAAATATTCCTTGAAAAAAAGAAGTCTTGTTCTCAATCCTGCTTAAGGACGATGTGTCACTGAGACTTATAGTCGGGGGACGGCCACCTTCTTGTGCATCTTCACCTGCAAACAAAGCAAAATGAAGACGTTATTTCCACAGTTGCAATCGAACTCCAAAAAGACCACCACACTGATAACTCTAGCAAAGGTTCAAATGCAGTCAAGACTAATCCAAGAAGGCTCGAGAAGTGAATAGAAGAGAATATTTTCAAAATTTAGTACAAAATAAACATCAATCAGTGGGACCAATTATCCATGAGAATACAAATCTCCCAGCTCATGTAATAAGAGCAAAGCACGAACTAGCTGAAACACACTTTCTCCAATTCAAACAATCAACTGAAAGAAAGGCAAGAACTACATAACAGCCATAAGCACCGATTCAACACAGCATCAGTGATGAATTTGAGCATTATTCTAAACTAAGAAACAAACTTAATCACCACTAAAATCCCATATCCTATGATTGAACACATCAATATCTAAGCAATAACAACATATAGATAAATTGAAAAATAAAACATACCTTTTCCTACATACAAAACCCAGACAAAAACCGCGGCAGAGATGACGCAAAGGAACAGCATGCCAACCTTTTTCCTACCAGCAAACTTGAAGATCCAATGGAAGAGACTCTCTTTCTCCTTGAACATCTTTGCAGGCTTAGTACGGCCATTTGTTTGCATAGGAAAGGGGGCACTACTAAGAACACCATTACCATTATGTTGCTGTTGTTGTAGTTGCTTGTCCAATGAACCATAACTACTAGAACGGATCCCCAATGACCCTCCAGTCATTGTCTCTCCTTAAACCTCACACAAAACAACACCCCTCTCATCTCATCTCAGAAACCCTTTTGCCCACGTGAGAATCAAATACTATCATGAATTCATCAACATATAATGCATTAATGAGGAAAACAATCAAAACCCACTTCACCAAATTGGCCAAAGATAAGATTTTTTCTTAAACAAACTATCTAATCACGCTCTAAATTCAACAAATAAAGCAAAATAGTTAAGATCACTTCACCAAATTGTCCCTAAACTCTTGGGGTACCTTCAAAATTTTCACTCTCCGTATCCAAAATACACTTACAAATCCCAAAACTGAAATGAAAACAACACGAATAGACAGCGATTACAAAGAGGCAGAAAGTATAAATCTTTTTTGCATCTATGAATAAACAGATCAAAGAAACTGTGTAACAAAAAAAATGAATTTTGAAGAAAAAGGAATAAGAAAAGAAAGGGATTTTTATTGGATCTTGAAGAGAATAAATCTAGGATTTGTGATTGGATGAAAATGGTTTTTGAGCAAAAATCTAAATTGATGAAATCGAGGTTCGTTTCCTTTTTTGTATTTCAAATCAAATCCGGGATTTGTGTTTTATGAGTGCATGGTTATGTTTTTTGGTTTCTTTTTCGCTTAATTTGAGGTTATTACAGAAACTGAGAAATTCAGTGTTTATATTTATATTAGCATTTACTTGGCAAAAGACAGATAAAATCAAATAATGCTTAGAATTATGGCATGAAAACAAGGAAATAATAATTTTGATAGGCTAACGGACGGTTTTTTTTTTAGCGTCGCTGTGTTCTTTTTTTTAAAAAAAATTATTTTAATATATTAATATTAAAAATAAATTTAAAAAACGAGAAGAAACAAAACAACAAACATTATCTAAATCTCTGGGTGACGAAAAAAAAATCACAGTCATGCATAAAACAATATATGTTTATGGCAAGAAAAAAACTTATCAAAGATTGAATAAAGTCATTAATGGCCTAATTGTATTTGTTAATGCTATTAATTAATTAATCCAGTTACTAAACAAGCAGCCGTTTGTTGAAATCGGAAGCATTATGCAATAGGGATCTTCGCGCAAGGAAAAAAGGGAAAAATAATTAACTTATTTTCATAAACCCTAAAGATTATTAGTTGATGAACAGTTCTAAACATATAGGGGGTTGTGGAATGTTGGAGGAATTATGTTTGATAATTCTCTTTTTATAGAGAAACTAGTTAAATGAACTTGGATTAATGGATATTTATCAACAAAGTGTTGGTTTAGCGGTTTAAACATCACTATATCCCTGTAAGGGTGAGAATACAAATTTGATTTTCGAGAAATATACTTGTTGGGAGGGACAACCACTAACCCTAAACGAGATTTATCCAACCCTTTAAAAGAATATGGGGATATCCAGGTCACAGAAAAAAAAAAAAAAAAAGAACTAATAGATATTTACCTTTTAAAATTCTTTCAAGCATTGAAATTATTATTATTATTATTGGATTGTTAACAATTGTTTAAACATATTGATTATTTGTCCTATGGATATCTTTGCTTCAAAATAAAAGAATTAGAATTAAAAAAACTATATTAAAATAAAAATATACATTGACCGTATAGAATAATTGTGAATAAAGTTTTTTTTTTTAAAAAAAAAACATTCAAGAACTCATAATTCATAATTAATGGTTAGACGGAACAAGAGACTCGTAGTATCTTAATGGTTAATGGAATAAAAAAGTTGTATTACCATAATATTTTTCTTAAGCTCAAATAATTCAAAGAAAGAATTTAAACACCCAATTTTTTACATCATCACTACACCAAAGACCTGTTGACGTTGTTAGTTGAACTTGATTATTTGATTAATGATACAATTAGTGTTAATTAAGATGGTTATTGGTGGTAATTGTACAACTATCATTAATTTATAAAACCCCAATTTAAATATATTTTCCTTTTCATGTTTAAACAGAAGGATAAGTCTTAACCACGAGAGGCATCACCATTTTCTACCTTGATCATTTTCAGGTCAATTTTGAGAGCGTGCATCACCCCTTGAAACACAAGTTTTGCAAATCTAGATTTTGACGGTTTAGAAAGTGTTTAGGAACGTGGTTAAAATTATATTTTTTAAAATTTTAATTTATTTTTTAAAATTAATATTTTTTTATATTTTATGTTGATGTTAAAAATAATTTTTTTAAAAATAAAAAATATTATTTTAATATATTTTCAAATAAGAAAAAATTTTAACCGTAACTATCACCGTACCGTATTGTTATACAACTCCTAATTTCTGTGGCAAATTACATTGATTTGCGGCAACATATATCATATAATGTGACTCTACAACGATTAACTGAGCCTGTTGTTATTATCCATCGAACTTAATTGTGTGATTTCATAAGAAAATGTGTCTTGATATGGTTGAAGGCAAAGAAAGAGTTAGTGCTAACCATATCCAATGGATACAATTGTTGACGGGGAGGGGAAAACGCAAGCATATCTTATAGAAAAAGACTTCAATTTAATGGCTCTCTCTCGAAAGAAAACTTCAGAACATTCACCGAAATCTCTACCCATTCTTCAACCAATTCAGAAGCTTCTTGCACCTAAAACTTTTTCTTGTTGCCTGCACACTCCTAGAGGGTGAGGCCCAAGTTGCGTTACAAGACCTTTTTGTAGCCAAGTGAAGGCTTTGCTAGGGCAGTAATCCGTCGTTGAGAGTGATCCCTAGAGATAGAAAGAAAAGGTAAGAAACATGTCAATAAAAGGAGGGCTAATTGAGTCTCGTAGAAGAGAATATAAATACTTGTAATTTAACCTAATTCAGGTGGCCTTAAAGCCATTAACATGATTAGTTTATATACTAAAGGGCTTCAAATCCCACATTAAAAAAATAATTTTTTTCTTGTGAACATAGAGTATATATACTAAAGGATTTCAAATCCGACATTGAGAAAATAAAATATTCTTTTAGTATTTATATAGTGAATTTTAAAAAGGGTTAATAATCAACTAAATATATATATATATATAAAAGTCTCTAGTTAGGAGAAAAAACATATTTGAAAAAAAAAATCTCAATCGGGCTTTACCGCATCGTTTAAGTCACGAATCAATCGGGTTTTGCTCATTTCAATTTTTTATATAGATTTAATAACTATAATTAAGACTCACAAATTTGATGTGGTAATTGGATCTAAAAATATAGCCTTAGTATACTGGATATGTGGTATAAGGCTGAGAACTTCGCCTCACCAGCCTGCTTTGATATGGGCTATAAGATAACCTTTCTCCAAGAAAGTATATCTTTGCCCACTGAATTCCTAATTAGATGTTTGGAGCACCTCGAATTAAGTTTAAGAAGAAATGGTTTTTGACTAATTTAAGTCGCTAAAAGCAATAATTTTATATCCAAATCTTTCATGAGAAGAAAGATTGTTACTAGAAGAAATTGAATGTAATGATTGTTACTAGAAGAAAATAGATTGTTACTATTCTATTTTCCAAGTTTCTAGTAATAGCTTGTGACCTCGTGGCACTTGAAAAAATAATATTTAATAATTGTTGCGGGTTGATTATTAAAAAATATATATCAACATTTTTTACCTATTTTTTTAACATAAAAAAATATCAATTATAAGTTAAAAAATTTATATATATATATATAATTAAATAAAAAGAATTATTTATACAACTAAAATAAATTATAAATCTTGATTTCTAATCAACGAAGTTAACACTTAAAACCAATAACTTGGTTCATGAACTCAATTACGTTAAATAATTTTTTTATTTAAAATAAATATTTTTAAAATTAAAAATTAATTAAATATAAAGATATTTATTTAAACCTCGATTCATCTATAAATATTAAACCAAAACAATTATGTTACTTAATAAAAAATTAAAAAAAAAACATCAGACCTCCTATATTTTAATATATTTTTTTACCTTAATATTTTAAAAATTTTCACTTTGCATCATTGTAAAACTAAAATTTCAAATAATATGAAATGACGCTACTACTCTCGTGTATATAATACATTGTAAACTTAAAGGAACCACAGAGCACTCACTCTCAATCTCATTTCTCTCTCTCTCCACAACATTTTAAATATTTAAAAGGTACTATCATTTTAAATATTTATCACCCTATTTTGAGAAGAAATTGTTACTAGAAGAACTAAATGTAATGATCTCATCAGAAATCTCAAGGGTAATGGACTAGTTGTGGCTAGAGAATGTATTAGCACCCCTAGTGTATCTTATATGTGGTAAACTATATTCTATGGTCTAAATATGGTTTTAAGATTTTGATGGGTTCCTAACTGGTGGTCAGTCTATGACTTAAAATAAATATTTGCTCTCGTGAATAAATCTAGCATTTTGAATTTATTATGGACTCGTATGCTCAAATAAATTATTTTGAGAATGGTCTATGTACGTACCCTAACAGGGTTCATCTATCCTGAAAGACAAAAGTGTTCTCCACAACTCGTATATTGTGGTGAAAAATACTCACAATTAAAATTGATGAATATCTAAAATAATTTTAAAAATTATTTTAATTAACTTCTGGTATTTAAATACCATCATACTTATATATTTAGCATTTATATCATGATGTTAACCATTAATTTTCATGAATTAAAAAAAAATCAAAAAAATCCACAATCAACCTCTTAAACGAAAGTATCCAGGTTTTACCACCTACTTCGTCGTTCGATTAGTAATCATTCGTGATCCTATTATTCACTTACATATGTACATGTGGAAGACATGTAATGTACATGCATTACATGTAGGAACTACATGTCTAAAAACTGAAGATACATAAGTGGATTTAATTAATTACAAGGTCAACACAAAAGAATTTATCCATTATTTTCTTAGGTTTACTGGTTTTACGCACGGGTTATCGTGTTTAGAATCTTAACTAATCAATATTGTAATCTGCTTTTGTCTTGATTAAGAACTATATGATCCTTCGAACCTCTCCTTCCTATATATTAAATTTTAACCCTAATGAGATAGATTGTCATCTCCGTGTGAGCAAAATCGTATCTTTATCTTAATGTCCTTATCATCCGCTAAAATATTCACAAGATTAGTTGCCGTGGTGGACGGGGAACCTTCAATATTTTTATGAAAATAATTGATATCTTGTCTCATATATATATATATATATATAGGGATGAGGAAAAAAACCAAAAAACCGATTAAACTGAAAAAACCGGGAAAAAATAACCGAAAAAACCGAACCGTAAAAAAAAGCCGATTAAACCGGTTAAAATTTTGAAAAAACCGATTGGTTCAGTTCGGTTTCGGTTTTATAAGCCTAAAACTAAAAAAATCAAATCGAACCAAACCGGAAAAAACCGAGCAAAACCGGTTTTTGTTCAAAAAAACCAAACTGAACCGAAACCGGTCGATTTGAAACGGTTTCGGTTTTTTTTAAAAAAAAAATTCGGTTTGGTTATTTTTTTTGATAAAAACCAAACCAAACCGAACCGAAAATGATCACCTCTAATAAAAAAAAAACATGGCTCCATTGGTGCTTTTTTATATATATATTTTTGTTGAGATGCCCTTTGGTGGTTTTTGAAGTATAATGTTGTTTAGAAATTTATAAATCCGATAATACTAAATTAAAAGCTTATTATGTCATTGATTACGAAGCTTATGATTGATTAGTGTGTGTTGATTCCAGATTTTCTGTGAAGAATGACATGTAATGGTATTCTGAATATTATATATAAAATGCTTTGATCAGAAAAGCTATTGGTGACATGCTTAAGTTATTTTTTGAAAGGAGGTCAGTTGTAAAATATAATTTATAAACTAGATCGAGCAATTAATAAATATAATTTAGAAATATAGCACAATTAATTACGCCACTAAAAAGTTAAAGCAACCTATTGAATATTTGAAAATCTTTTTTGAAAGGGTGGTGCTGCGCTATTCCTAGAAGCACAACCCTTGAAAATCAATAGTTGAACTATATGTTAAAAGTATAGCATATATTTTTCTTGTACTAGATGGTAGGTAAAAACCCAAAATAATCCTGGTCATGTCAAACACCATGTGTAACAAAAAATAAATATAAATTTAATTTCGAGTGGTGTAACTTAACTGGTCAGGTTTTGAGTTTGCTCTTTAGAGATCATCAGTTCAAGTCCCATAAATTTTAGGGTCACTGGAGGCTTACATGGTCGTTAACTTCAGGGCTTGTGAGATTAGTCGAGGTGTGCGCAACCTAACCCTTACACCCACGTTAATCAAAAAAATTATAAATATAAATTTTGATCAAATTATTGATTTGAATTCAAATTTTTCTGGAGACTATATAGTTTCAGTTTTATAATAGGTATGCTCGTTGTAACTAATTAAGATCAGTAAGACTTTTAAATTTTTTGGTCGAGAAGCTACTATTTTTGTTAATTTTATTATTTTTATATTTAATTTTGATTTGTTAACTTAATTGAAAACTCATTTGTATCAAATTTTTGATACAAATGAGTTAAGAAAATTTCAAAAGTTGCGTTACTTTTAATAGTGCAATATTTCAGAATTTTTTTTTTTATGGGTTGCACTAATATTGATAGCATTTAATTTTATTAGATTATACTGCTAAGAGTCACGCAATATCTATTTGAAATTCATGATTTTAAAAGGATAAGCTCCTCAAATAACAAAAATGAATTGTTTTTTTAGTTTTTTTTTTTCTAATTAATCATACTAGTTCGCGAATTTTGTTTTTGTCAAATGTTTTATTTTGAAAAACAAAAAACTTTGACAGGCTGTAGTTATATCCATCCTTTCTATACCTTCAAAATGATATTTCAAATACAAAAGTCACAAAGCCACCAACACACAACACGATCACACATAATTAAAGCAAATCATAATTTAGGCCTGATCAGCTCCATACCATCATAGGTTTAGGTATCTGATTATGAGATTTTAACCACTTGGAATTATTTCCCCTCCCTCTCATGATTAATTGCTTAAATTTGCTACCATGATTGCTTTAATTATCATGGTATAAAGTATTGTGGAGTAAGGTTATGGCAATTAGGGGTGGGTAAAAAAACCGAAAAACTGATTAAATCGAGAAAACCGGAAAAAAATAATAAAAAAAACCGAACCGTAAAAAAAAACCGATTAAAATTTTGAAAAAACCGATCGGTTCGGTTTCGATTTTATAAGTCTGAAACCGAAAAAACCAAACCGAACCAAAACAAAAAAAAACCCGAGCCAAACCGATCTTAATATATTTCAAAGTACTTTTTACTTAGAAATATATTAAGATAACATTTATTTTAATTTTTAAAAATTATTTTTGATATCAATACATTAAAATCATTTGAAAAAATAAAAAAAATATATTAATTTAAAACAAAAAGACAAATACTCCGCATCAGCATGTTAACTTGTTTAGTTAAAAGTTTTTGAATTTTTTTTAATATATTAATATTAAAAATATATTTTAAAAAATAAAAATATTATATTAATATATTTTAAAAAATAATGTGAAAATATCAAATTCTAGCTTACTAGTCAACGATGCTCGCATCCTCGATGGTTGATAGTCAAACAAACTTGGTCGTCTTTTCGTCATTGGATTTTTCACAAACAGGTGGCAGCCGCTAAGTTCACTTTCCTGTCCCATTCTTTTATATCTGGACATTTTTCTAATGCTAGTGATTGTAACTCTTCTTTTCCTTTTGGATATTCGTGAAAGTGAACGAACCTTCTTTGACCCTTCAAAAATTAACTATACAGTTTGAATTTCTCTTAAAATATATCAGTTGCCATTGTATCTGGACCCCAATTCTTTTCTTGCTACCTAACTCTATGATCGTTTTGGTTTAGAGGTTGGTTGGGACTATAATTAATACGAGAAGAAGGAGAAGAAACCAGAAAAGTCTGAACTTGCCTCAAAAATCTTCAAAATAAAGTTTATAATTAGACTAATCAATTCAATTTAAAAATTTAAGTTGTTAGGTAGAGTTCCAAGATATAATTTATATTATTCTCTAATACATCCATTTAAATGAAAGTTTTTTAGATTTGAAACTTGCACATGCTCACATTACCTTGTGCTTAATTTTTATCAAATAAATAGAATAGTGAGATTTGAACTTGTGACCGCTTGGTCATCAAGGCTCTGATACCATATCAAAGAATCAATTTAACTCAAAAACTTAAACTGTTAGGCGAGGTCCCAAGATATAATTTATATTATTCTCTGATATAAAAAATAGTTATATTAGTTATTAATTTTTTTTTAAAAAATAAATAAATTAGTAACATGAATATTGCCAAACGTATTTGATTATTAAATCATGTAACGTGTAACATGCCTACCCTTTTATAACTTGATTAAGATTTCTCTAAGGCCCTCGATAGATATATATATATATATATATATATATATATATATATATATATATATATATATATATATATATATATATATAAAAGGGGGGAGGGGGAGATAGTTGTAAATTTTGGACAAGGAAAGATAAAATAAATAAATAAATATTTTTTTAAAAATATAAATAATATTATTTTTAAAAAAAATTAATGAGTTAGGATAAAGTTTTGAATCTAAATTTTTAACTATATTAACTATTTTTTTAATTTTTTCTTTAATTTAAATAGGTTTATATCCTAAATCAATTCCTAGGCTAATCCAAAATTTATATCTAAGGAAATAAGTTTGAACCTACCAATGATTTAGTATTTTCTTTGAAGATAATCGACCTTGATATTGTAATAAATACAGAATTCCAATTGTGTAATGCTGACAAGGTTCATGGACAAATTCACAACCATTATATCCTGCTGCTAAACGTTTGACTTGGCAAGTTGAGAGAGACTCCTATCCTTTCTCTACGACCTTAACCTCCTGTTTCAGACCAGCTTATCTGCCTGAAGTTATAATCTACCATGAAAAACACTCCTTCCTTTCTCTTTCTCTTCTGGCTTCTTGGATTGAAATGAAGAAATTCAACAGCAAGCTTGATCTTGTCTCGCTTTTACTTCCTATAATCCTGTTTCTGCAACCCATATCGGCTATTGATTTTGTCTTCAATGGATTCAATTCCTCTAGTGTTTCACTCTATGGCTCAGCCATCATTGAATCTCGCATTCTTACACTTACAAATCAAACATCTTTCCAAATTGGCCGTGCTTTGTTCCCAACAAAGATACCAACCAAAGCTCCAAATTCTTCATTTGTGTATCCATTTTCCACTTCTTTTATTTTTGCTATGGCCCCTTACAAGAATGTTCTTCCTGGGCATGGTCTGGTTTTTCTTTTTGTGCCCTTTACAGGCATTCAAGGCTCTAGTTCAGCTCAAAATTTAGGCTTTCTGAATTTTACGAACGGTAACAGTTCAGATAATCATATGCTTGGCATCGAGTTTGATGTGTTCGCAAATGAAGAATTCAGTGATATGAATGATAATCATGTTGGAATAGATGTAAATTCACTTACATCAATTGAAGCAGCAGATGCAGGCTATTGGCCTGATAATTCAAGGAGCAGCAGCAATGGGAACACCAGTGATGAGGATAGTAATTCTTTTAAGGAACAGGATCTAAATAATGGTAAAAACTACCAAGTTTGGATTGACTATGAAGATTCTATGATTAATGTTACTATGGCTCCGGCCGGCATGAAAAGGCCTACCAGGCCTTTATTGAATGTGTCTCTTAATCTATCTGATGTTTTTGAGGATGAGATGTATGTGGGATTCACTTCTTCAACCGGACAACTTGTTGAAAGTCACAAGATTTTGGCATGGAGCTTTAGCAATTCCAATTTTTCGTTGAGTGAGAGGTTAATCACTACTGGGTTGCCATCTTTTGTGCTTCCAAAAGATCCATTTTATCGGTCTAAAGTGTTCATTGCAGGAGCCACAGTGGGAGGGGTCCTTCTTGTTGTTTCTGCTGCTACAATTATATGGTTTTTGATTAAGAGAAGACAAAGGAAAGCAAGGGAGAGAGAGGAAATGGAGGATTGGGAATTGGAGTACTGGCCACATCGAATTAGGTATCAAGAAATCGAGGCAGCAACGAAAGGATTCAGTGAAGAAAATGTTATTGGAATCGGAGGAAATGGAAAGGTCTATAAGGGTGTTTTACCAGGAGGGACAGAGATTGCAGTGAAGCGCATTTCACATGAAAATGATGGGATGAGGGAGTTTTTAGCTGAAATTTCAAGTCTTGGAAGGTTGAAGCATAGGAGTTTGGTGGGGCTGAGAGGTTGGTGCAAGAGAGAAAGAGGAGTCTTCATGTTGGTATATGACTACATGGAAAATGGGAGTTTGGAGAAGAGGGTGTTCGATTGTGATGAGAGTAAAATGTTGAGCTGTGAAGAGAGAATAAGAATTTTGAAAGATGTGGCTTCTGCATTATTGTATCTGCACGAGGGATGGGATTCTCAAGTCCTACACAGAGACATTAAGGCCAGCAACGTGTTACTTGACAAGGATATGAATGGAAGGTTAGGTGATTTTGGATTGGCTCGAGTGCACGGGCATGGTCAAGTGCCTAGCACCACGCGGGTGGTTGGAACCATAGGATACATGGCACCTGAGGTGGTTCGAAGTGGAAGAGCCTCAGCTCAAACCGACGTGTTCGGTTTTGGGGTCTTGATTTTGGAGGTCATGTGTGGAAGGAGGCCTATAGAAGAAGGGCAGCCACCTTTGTTAGAATCGGTTTGGCAGTTGATGATGCAAGGGCAGTCACTTTATGCCTTGGATGAGCGACTAAAGGCTAGAGGAGAACAATTTGACGAAGGAGAAGTAGAGAGAATGCTTCATCTAGGCTTATTGTGTGCATATCCTGACTCTAAAGCGCGGCCGACAATGAGGCAAGTAGTGAAGGTCATGGAGGGCAATAATGAGCTTAGTGAGATTGAAAGTGAGGATATGGATGCATGTTTGCTACAACAGATGAAGTCTAAGGATTTTTGGTCGAGTTATTCTCAAAGTTCTAGCCATGGATCGCACCCAACTTTTGATGAAATTAGACGACACCACTCATCTTCTATGTCTTTATCTTGGAGCAATACTATAGTGGAGGGTAGGTGAATCTGCAATCAATTGATGAATTACGCTATCTGTTGGTTATTTTTGCAAATTTAATGAACTAAAATTTGCCAGATTTTCCGTGGCAAGCTTGGAAGAAGCTGCAGAAGTTGGCAGGATCAAGATCCAAGAGCATAAAAAATGAAACAGTGGGGAGGGAGCCTTGATTTTGATTTGCATTTTTTCTTTATTAATGTTTGATAGATTGGGACAATAATGTAGAGGAGAATCCTTTCTTGTTTCTGTACAAGGAATAACTAGCATATTGGTGTACATAAATACAGCAAATCCACAGATGTTTTTTTTCTTAAATTTCTCTTCCTCTTTGCTAACTTGTCACCTTTGTCTTTGCACATTCTTCAAGCTTAAGAAATTTAAGTGGAGTTGTTGGTTTTAAAACCAAAAACCTCACTGAACATCATGACTAGAAGTACTATATGCATGCTCTAGTCAATTCACCATATAAATATATATATATAGAAGAGAATAAAGCACCAGTATGATCATTACGCATGTTTTTTTTGTCACATTACACTAGGCTAGGAATGACTATTATTAGGTGAGTAGGTGGTGGGCAGGGAGGAGTATTGATTTTTAGCGAGATAGAAAGTTAAACTTTGTCGTAATGGTACAAGATTTCTGTCAAAAACACCTGCCTGCTATTTTGCTTCTGTGTTTGACTAGGAAATAGGCGTGCTATTAGTTATAATTAATAATTTAATCCACACGTTTATACCAACAAGCACCAGTGGTCTAGTGGTAGAATAGTACCCTGCCACGGTACAGACCCGGGTTCGATTCCCGGCTGGTGCAACAATTTTTCGCCACGTCGACAGGGCCTTTTTGGGTCTGTCATATCCCACAATGTTTTTGACTTCAGACTTTTTTGTCCTTGTCCCTTCTTAAATGGGCCTTTTTGTCTCTTCTTAAATGGGCCTGAAGTGCACACTGTTAAGTGTTACCCAATGCTCTAAAGCCCATATAAAACTCATTATTCCCAGTTTAATGATGGGCCGGTCTATACTGTGTATGGATAACAAAATTAATGATCGGCCAATAAAAAAACATCATTTCCAGGCCTTAATTTTTTTATTTTTTTTAATCTGAAAATACTCTGTTTAGAATGAAAAAAAGAAAAAAAATGTAGCATTTGTCAATAAAAAAAAAAAAAAGAGGTTAGCTTTGGCCAGTTTAGTGTATGCCATACTCCTATCTCTAGTCTCTATGAAACTCGGATTTGGTGTACTAGAGGAGTAAAAAAAGGAGCTTAAAAAAAGTAGCTATTTTTATTTTATTTTATAGCTTTAAATGGACAGACAAATGAAGAGCTATAATAATTTTTCTATTAAAGAAAAATAATTCCTACGTATCTAATCAAAAGAGCAAAAATATTAAAATAGATTATTTAAATATTTTTTTTATCTCCACAACTTTTCTCATCACTTTTCTAAAAAAAGCTGAAAGTATTAATTTTAAATATATTAAAATAGAAATGGGTTGTTAAATCTCTTGTTGGACCTATGATTTTATTTTATTTAGTTTAATGTAGATGTTCGAGTCAGCTCGTGCACATTTCAACTAAATCCACGAGCCTTGAAGTAGTTTAGCTGGACCCATGATTTCCTCGTATTAAAACGGGTTCGTTTGTTAGTAAGGGAATTGTTATTTTTACTTGAAAAAAAAAAAAATTCCTTGTCCCGTCTGTGAAGAGAAAGTGTAACTCACAAAAGTAGCTTCCAGTGGTATTCCAACCAAAATAGATGCTTTCCAAAAGCTGCTTCATCTCTTTAGTTACAGTAGCTTGGTTGCTGAAGTAATCATGGGGGGCCCCTGTACAGGTAAGCAGTTAACAATCATTATTTGCGAAGTAAGCAAAACATAAAGTATAGTTACAGACGCGAATTGTTCATAAAATTCTAGAAGTTTAGGGGTTAATTTAGAAACTAGAGTTTTAATTTAATCTTTTTCCATAAGTCCACGGGTAGCAAAGGTTTTTTTATATATATAAAAATAAATCTAATTTGAAGGGATTGATGTCAAATGATCAATCCACGCATTTTCATTTTTAGAGATAATGTAAAATGAATTAAAAAAATCAGGATAATTAATAACAATATAATTTTTTAAAAAAAATACATAATAAATATATTCTTTTGTGAAAAATAGATGTTTTAAGAGAGACGTAGTTATTTATTTAAATATAACTATTTTTTTAATTAAATCTGTGTAATTAATGTTTTAAAAAATTACTTAATTTTAGTAAAAATAATTAGTTCAATAATACCCTTATCATGACAAGAAGATACTTTAACTTCTTGTTATTACTTTAAATCCATTGTATTATAAGAAAAATTAAAAGAGGTGTTTTCAATAGTGTTTTCTCTTCCCCTTTTTTTTTTGTTCTAAGAGAATTTTTTGCTTTGGTATCAAATTTTTGTTTAATTTCATCCCTATAAGTTATATTAGCCTAGATTGAGGCTGATAATTTGTTTCAGTTAGCTTGATATATGGTTCTCGAGGTGTCAAAAATATATTCCAATATTAAATTAATGTTATATTTACCAAGAAAATATTTTATCTTACTGCTAAAAAAATTAAAACTTTAGGAATTGAATGTGACTCTTAAACAAAAATACAATATTTTTTATTTTTTTCTTTACTGTTCATGAGGCACATTTTTTTTTAGTTTTGGTCCCTAAAATTTTTTTATTTATGTGTTTTTGTGTTTTTTATGTTTTAGCCCACAACTTCATTTTGTTTCTATTTCAGTTCCTAAACTTAAGAGATAAGAGAAAGAGTTGTCAAATAGAAAGGGAGAAGAGAAAGTAGTTAATTGATCATATTCCAACAAGAAAAAAAACCCATTATTGGTGTCAATAAATTTCATTTGACAATTGAGATTCAATTGATGTGTTTTACCCTTCATCTTGCTAGTGAAAATAGATTCATCTTGCTAATGAAAATAGATTGGAGATTGAGTTTTCTTTTTAGATCATGATGGATTTTTAAATTTCTGAGAGATTAAAAGTTGTTTTAAAGTTAGATATGGGTTAATTGAAAATTTTCTAGTGTTTCTTAGGTATTTTCTTATGAAAATAGATTGAAAACAAGTTTTTTTTTTTTAATCTAATTACTTGATATCCTGACAACTTTTCAACTAACTAAGGTGATCAGAATGCAACTAATGAATGATGAATTTCTGTCCATTGTAAGAAAAAGAAAAAAAAATAAAAGAAAGCCAGATGCTCGAGTTTGGCCTTGTACACCTTGTCTTTTTTTAGTGAGACGGGTGTCCTGGCCCAGTTAGACCCAATCCAGTTGTCTAATCTCTTTTTAAGTCTTTATATATATAACCAATTAAAAACATTTTGGGATATTATTTTATTAATTAAGAATGTTATAATCTTATTTTCGAATAAGATTATCACATTGTTTTTATAATATTTTCAAGATTGTTTTTTTGCAGACCTTTATGATTCCTTTTTTTAAATTTTTTTTATTTTGGTGGCTTTCCTGCATGTATTTTTTTTTATTATTATATAATTAAATAAAAAATAGTTTTAAAATAATAAGCTATTAAACCTAATCGGGTCTATGACCCGGGTCACCGGTTTGATAAGTGAATTTGGCTTGACCTTGATCAATTTAAAATGTTGTAGTCTTAATATTAGAAAAATAAAACGATGGCATTTAGAAGTTTTTTTAACTAAGTTAAATCAAGTTTTGACCGGGTCGATCGAGTTAGTTTTGGATCTACGAACTCGATCCGATCATGTTAGATCAACTCTCACGTGACTTAATTTGAAACCCGAGTTAGAAAAGGAGTTAGGTTGAGTGACTCTAAATTGACCCCTAGGCCAAACGGGGTTTAATGATACTATCAAAGAATTCCCCACAACAACGCATGAATAATATAGTATTCTTATTTTTTTAATACAATCCCGTTAAAAATATAATAATATTAATTTTTTAATAAAAACTTATTTTTATGGTTATGATAAGATTTTGTTTAAAAAACAAATATTATTATAAAAACTTTCTAGAAAATTTGGGCACAATAATAAGATAAATGTGTTTTAATTAGACAATTGCCTTTTTATTTTTATTTTAAATCGTTTAATTTTTTTATGTAAGTTTTGATTGCTTTTGATTTTCATTAATGAATGACACAGAACAACAAAATATGTTTTTTTTAAGAGATAGAAAATATTAATAAGAAAATGAGGAATTATACTAGTAATTTATTTTGATTAAACTTAAATTATTACTTTTTTTTTATATAAAAACAACTTATTCTCATATAAATACATAAATAAATTTTAAGAGTTTTGTGTGATAGAAATTCGCTATATTAATCTTCAACTGTCTTTTAGATTCTTGATTTGATTTTTAGTTGGAATTAACAACTCTTTTTAATATTTTATTGACATGAATAATTCTTAATTAATTTTATCAATTATACACATCAAATTTTATATTCATAATTATTTTTTTTGCTACTAGAAAACTTGTTGATAACATCTACCTTTTCTCTTAAAAAAATTAATTTGCGCCAACTGCTAGTTTAACTAATTTAAACTCCTAATAATTCAAGTGTGGATTATTTTTTAAAATTATTTTCTATTATCATAAAAAGAATTCGTATTGCTATTTAGGTAATGCAGTTTCAAATATTTTGGTGGAGTAAAATTCTAACTACAACATCACTTATTGAAGAATAAATTCAAGATACGTAAAAAATTTAAAAGTTTGATTTTAATAATAAAATCTTAGATTTTTTGAGGTTGCAGTAATTACATTGCGGTGGCATTAAAAAATAATAATAATAATAAATAATAATAATTGCATCAGTGATATTGTTGAGGCTAAATGAATTGTGTTATTTTTTAAAATAATTTTTTAGCTATACCCTTAATCTATGCCTTTTTTATGTTTCCCTCAAGAAATTTGATGAAAATTGAAGAAATCTCCCCCCTTCTATATATTCTCCTAGTGCCGGCCAAGTATGGTTTGTTTGAGTGCTTGAAAAGTGTGTTAACGGTTGATTTTTAAATAATTTTTCGTGCTGAAATACATGTCAATGATTTTTTTTTATTTTTTAAAAATTATTTTTGATATCAGCACATCAAAACGATTCAAAACATATAAATCATATTAAATTTTAATAAAAAAAATTTAAATTTTTTGGGAACGCGATTTGGACCGCATTCCCAAACGCATTCTTAAAAAACCACAGTACTATTTATAATTCCTCTAATCCTCATTAATTACAACAATGCTATCATTTCTTATTACAAACACAAACACAAACACATGCTCTAGTATATTGATCAATGTTTTCCAACGAGTTAATATTATATTTATTTTTAAATATAAAAACAATATTAAAAATATTTAAATTTTTGATGATAATATTGAATCTAAGGTTCTTGGATTTAACACCCACACTCCACAACGGGTTAATTTCATTTTTTTTAAATATAAAAAGAAATATATTAAGAGTTTCTGTTCATCAATACCCTTGAATTTCTCTTAAAATATATCAAGTTGCCATTGTATCTGGACCCCAGTTCTTTTCTGCTACCTTACTCCTAGCTGTATGATCGTTTTGAGGTTGATCGTGACTATAATTAATACGAGAAGAAGAAGAAGAAGAAGAAACTAGAAAAGTCTGAACTTGCCTCAAAAATCTTCAAAATGAAGTTTCTCTAGTTTTTTTTTTTTTTTTTTTTTTTTTTTTTTTTTTTTTTTTTTTTGTATATGAGATCTGTATGAACTTCATGACCAGTTTTGGTTATTAAATTAATATATATATATATATATATATATATATATATATATATATATATATAAAATCACCCTTAATGTTAAATGAATATTTATAATTAGACAATAGTTATATGAGTTTAATTTTATGATTGTTTTAAGTTCAAATATAAGAACAACTTTTCTTTTAAAAAAAAAAACAATAAATTAGAAACATGAATATTGCCAACGTATTTAATTATCAAATCATGTAACGTGTAACATGCCTACATGAGTTAATAAAATAAAATAAATAAAATATTTTTTTTGAAAAAACAAATAATATTATTTTTAAAAAATCAATAAGTTAGGATAAAGTTTTAACTAGCTTAATTAAATTAATCTGAATTTTTTATTATATTAATTATTTGTTTTTTAATTTTTTCTTTAATTTAGATACGTTTAGATTCTAAATCAACTTGCTGGCTAATCCGAAATTTATATCTAAGGAAATAAGTTTGAACCTACCAAGTTTTTTCTTCGATGATAATCGACCTTGATATTGTAATAAACACAAAATTCTAATTGCGCAAGGTTCATGGACAAATTCACAACCATTATAATCCTGCTGCTAAACGTTTGACTTAGCAAGTTGAAAGAGACTCCTATCCTTTCTGTACAACCTTAACCTCCTGTTTCAGACAACCTTATCTGCCTGACGTTATAATCTACCATGAAAAACACCTTCCTTTCTCTTTCTCTCCTTGCTTCTTGGATTGAAATGAAGAAATTCAACAACAAGCTTGATCTTGTCTTGCTTCTACTTCCTATAATCCTGTTTTTGCAACCCATATCGGCTATTGACTTTGTCTTCAATGGATTCAATTCCTCTAGTGTTTCACTCTATGGCTCTGCCATCATTGAATCTCGCATTCTTACACTTACAAATCAAACATCTTTCCAAATTGGCCGTGCTTTGTACCCAACAAAGATACCAACCAAAGCTCCAAATTCTTCATTTGTGTATCCATTTTCCACTTCTTTTATTTTTGCTATGGTCCCTTACAAGAATGTTCTTCCTGGGCATGGCCTGGCTTTTCTTTTTGTGCCCTTTACAAGCATTCAAAGCTCTATTTCAGCTCAATATTTAGGCTTTCTGAATCGTACGAACGGTAACCGTTCAGATGATCATCTGCTTGGCATCGAGTTTGATGTGTTCGCAAATGAAGAATTCAGTGATATGAATGACAATCATGTTGGAATAGATGTAAATACACTTACATCAATTAAAGCAGCAGATGCAGGCTATTGGCCTGATAATTCAAGGAGCAGCAGCAATGAGAACACCAGTGATGAGGATAGTAATTCTTTCAAGGAACAGGATCTAAATAATGGTAAAAACTACCAAGTTTGGATTGACTATGAAGATTCTATAATTAATGTTACTATGGCTCCGGCCGGCATGAAAAGGCCTACCAGGCCTTTATTGAATGTGTCTCTTAATCTATCTGATGTTTTTGAGGATGAGATGTATGTGGGATTCACTTCTTCAACCGGACTACTTGTTGAAAATCACAAGATTTTGGCATGGAGCTTTAGCAATTCCAATTTTTCGTTGAGTGAGAGGTTAATCACTACTGGGTTGCCATCGTTCGTTCTTCCAAAAGATCCATTTTATCGGTCTAAAGTGTTCATTGCAGGAGCCACAGTGGGAGGGGTCCTTCTTGTTGTTTCTGCTGCTACAATTATATGGTTTTTGATTAAGAGAAGACAAAGGAAAGCAAGGGAGAGAGAGGAAATGGAGGATTGGGAATTGGAGTACTGGCCACATCAAGTTAGGTATCAAGAAATCGAGGCAGCAACAAAAGGATTCAGTGAAGAAAATGTTATTGGAATCGGAGGAAATGGAAAGGTCTATAAGGGTGTTTTACCAGGAGGGACAGAGATTGCAGTGAAGCGCATTTCACATGAAAATGATGGGATGAGGGAGTTTTTAGCTGAAATTTCAAGTCTTGGAAGGTTGAAGCATAGGAGTTTGGTGGGGCTGAGAGGTTGGTGCAAGAGAGAAAGAGGAGTCTTCATGTTGGTATATGACTACATGGAAAATGGGAGTTTGGAGAAGAGGGTGTTCGATTGTGATGAGAGTAAAATGTTGAGCTGTGAAGAGAGAATAAGAATTTTGAAAGATGTGGCTTCTGCATTATTGTATCTGCACGAGGGATGGGATTCTCAAGTCCTACACAGAGACATTAAGGCCAGCAACGTGTTACTTGACAAGGATATGAATGGAAGGTTAGGTGATTTTGGATTGGCTCGAGTGCACGGGCATGGTCAAGTGCCTAGCACCACGCGGGTGGTTGGAACCATAGGATACATGGCACCTGAGGTGGTTCGAAGTGGAAGAGCCTCAGCTCGAACCGATGTGTTTGGTTTTGGGGTCTTGATTTTGGAGGTCATGTGTGGAAGGAGGCCTATAGAAGAAGGGCAGCCACCTTTGTTAGAATCGGTTTGGCAGTTGATGATGCAAGGGCAGTCACTTTATGCCTTGGATGAGCGACTAAAGGCTAGAGGAGAACAATTTGACGAAGGAGAAGTAGAGAGAATGCTTCATCTAGGCTTATTGTGTGCATATCCTGACTCTAAAGGGCGGCCGACAATGAGGCAAGTAGTGAAGGTCATGGAGGGCAATAATGAGCTTAGTGAGATTGAAAGTGAGGATCTGGATGCATGTTTGCTACAACAGATGAAGTCTACGGATTTGTGGTCGAGTCATTCTAGCCATGGATCGCACCCAACTTTTGATGAAATTAGACGACACCACTCATCTTCTATGTCTTTATCTTGGAGCAATACTACTGTGGAGGGTAGGTGAATCTGCAATCAGTTGATGAATTACGCTATCTGTTGGTTTTTTTATGCGAACTAAAATTTGCCAGATTTTTCGTGGCAAGCTTGGAAGAAGCTGCAGAAGTTGGCAGGATCAAGATCCAAGAGCATATAAAACGAAACAGTGGGGAGGGAGCCTTGGTTTTGATTTGCATTTTTTCTTTATCAATGTTTGATAGATTGGGACAATAATGTAGAGGAGAATCCTTTCTTGTTTCTGTACAAGGAATAACTAGCATATTGGTGTACATAAATACAGCAAATCCACAGATGTTTTTTTTCTTAAATTTCTCTTCCTCTTTGCTAACTTGTCACCTTTGTCTTTGCACATTCTTCAAGTTTAAGAAATTTCAGTGGAGTTGTTGATTTTTCAAACCAAAAACCTCACTGACCATCATGACTAGAAGACGTATTTATATGCATGCTCTAGTCAATTCACCACATATATATATATATATATATATATATATAGAAGAGAATAAAGCCATGTTTTTTTTGTCACATTTCACTATTAGTGGGCAGGGAGGAATATTGTTTTTAGCGAGATAGAAAGTTAAACTTTGTCGTAAAGGTACAAGACTTCTGTCTAAAACGTTGTCTGCTATTTTGAAATTTTTGCTTCTGCGTTTGACTAGGGAATAGACGTGTCATTATATATATATATATATATATATTTAATTACCTATTCCACACGTTGATACCACAAAACATTGGTCTAGTGGTAGAATAGTAGTACCCTGCCACGGACGTCATATACCACAATGTCTTGACTTTAGACTGAGAGTGATTATTTTCTTTTATTTATAAAAATAATAAATTAAAATTTTGTAAAATATATAAAAAAATCAAAATATCTTTCAACCGATCGATTTCGGTTTGATTTGATTATTTTATATTAAAAATTAAAATTCAATAGACCGATTTTAATTTAATTTGATTATTTTATATTAAAAATTAAAAATTATGTTTTTTTTTTGTATTTTTAGGATATTTTAATGTGCTCTTTTTTATTCGGTTCAGTTTTTTAATTTCAGGTTTATGAAATCAAAATCAAAACTAAATTTTTTAAAAATATTTTAATCTATTTAATTAATTTTTTTTTATGATTTAATTTTTTTAATTTAATTAATTTATCGGTTTCTTTTCTGACGGTTACTTCAGACTTTATCCCTGTCCCTTTTTTCTCTTTTTAAATGGGCCTGAAGCGCACACTGTTAAGTGTTACACAATGCTCTAAAGCCCATAGAAAACTCATTATTCCCAGCTTAAACATCATTCCCGGGCCGGTCTATACTGTGTATGGATAACAAAATTAATGATGGGCCAATCACAAAACATCATTTCCAGGCCTTAATTTTTTATTTTTATTGGCAAATGCTCTATTTTGAATGACAAAAAGAAAAAAAGAGAAAAAAAGAGTAGCATTTGTCAATAAAAAAAAGGGTAATTTTCTTAGCTATTTTTATTTTATTTTATAGCTTTAAATGGATAGACGAATGAAGAGCTAAAATAACTATGGCAAGAACAATTTGCTTTAAGAAAGAGAGCAACAAGGTAGAATCTTTGATGGAGGAAGTCATAACCTTGTTTTTTTTACTGCCTTTTTTTTTATATATTTTGAAACTTAGAGAAAATTAAAAAAAATATTCTCCGAGTAAATTTAGTTAATTTTAATAATTTTGTTATTTTTATTTAGTTTTTTGTGTGTTAAAAAACCATGAAAATTAAAAAAAATACAAAAAAACTAAGAAAATAAAAAATATATAATTGGGATTGAAATTGAACAAATAATCAAGTAATACAAATAAAGGTAAGCAGTTAACAATTATTACTTGCGTGGTGAGCAAAACATAAAGTATAATTAGAGACGCGAATTGTTCATAAAATTCTAGAAGTTTAGGGGTTAATTTAGAAACTAGAGTTTTAATTTAATCTTTTTCGATAAGTCCACAGGTGGTAAAGGTTTTTTTTATATATATAAAAAAATAATTTTTTTTAAGGGATTGATATCAAATGATCAAATGGACGCGTCTTTCATTTTTAGAGATAATATAAAATATAGTTTTTCTTAAGGTATTGAAGTCAAATGATTCAATCCACAAAGTAAAATGAATTAAAAAAAATTGGGATAATTAGTGATAATATAAAAAAATTAAAAAAAATACATAATAAATATATTTTTTCAAAAGAAATGGATGCTGTAAGAGAAACACCGTTATTTTCTTAAATATAACTATTTCTTTACTTAAATCTATGTAATTAAAGTATATTTTAGAATACTTGATTTCATTGAGAAATTATTTAATTTTGGTTAAAAATATTTAGATTGGTAATACCCTTATCATTATAAAAGAAGATACTTTAACTTCTTGTTGTTACTTCAAATGCATTGCATTACAAAAGAAATCAAAAGAGGTGTTGATTTTATTTTGAGAGAAAAAATTGTAGATTTCAATAGTTTTTTCTCCTTTTTTTTCTAGTTTTAGGAGAATTTTTTACTTTGATATCAATTTTTTTTTCAATTTCATCCTTACAAGCTATATTAGCTTGGATTAAGGCTGATAATTTGTTTTAATTATCTTGCTATATGATTCTCGAGGTGTAAAAAAAAAACATTCCAATGTTAAATTAATACTTTATTTGGTAAGAAAATATTCAATCTTACTATTAAAATAATTGAAACTTTAAAAACCAAATTTTACTCTAAAACAAAAATACAACCTTTTTTTTTAATTTTTTCTTTACTGTTTATGAGGCACATTTTTTTTTTTTAAGTTTTGGTACTTAAAAATTTTTATTTTTCATTTTTTATTCATGTTTTCTTTCGTGTTTTTTATGTTTTAGCCCACAACTTCATTTTGTTTTTTTGTTTTGGTTCCTAAACTTGAGATATAAGAGAAAGAGTTGTAGAAAAAAACAAAGAGGGAGATAAGTGAAAGTAGTTGATTAATCACTTTCCAATGAGAAAAAAAAAATATTATTGGTGTCAATGAGTTTTATTTAATTATAGGGGTTCAAATGATGTGTTTAACCCTTAATCTTGCTAGTGAAAATAGATTGGAGATTGAGTTTTTTTTTTTAATCGAGATGAATTTTGAAAATTTTGAGAGATTAAAAATTGTTTTGAAGTTAGATATGGGTTAAATGAAAATTTCGGAGTGTTTCTAAAACATTTTCATTTGAAAATAGGTTGAAAACAAGTCCTTTTTTTTTTTTTTATCCAAAGAGTTGTTACCTGATATCTTGGTAATTTTTCAACTAACTGAGCTGATCAGAATGCAACTAATAAACAATGAATTTCCATCCAATTTAAGAAAAAGAAAAAAAAAGGATAGATGCTTAGGTTTGGCCATATATATATATATATATATGAGAGAGAGAGAGAGAGATATTGATTGATTATTTTATTAATCAAGAATGTTATAATCTTATTTATGAATAAGATTATAACATTGTTTTTATAATATTTTCAAGATTGTTTTTGCATGCCTTTATGATCATTTTTTTAATTTTATTTGGGTGGCTTTCTAGCATGTATTTATTATTATTATTATATAATTAAATAAAAAATAGTTTCAAAACAATAAGCTGTTAAACCTAATTGGATCTATGACCCAGGTCGCTGGTTTGACAAGTGAATCTAGTTTGACCTTAATCAATCTAAAATGTTGTAGTTTCAATATTAATAAAAATAAATTAAAATGATGACGTTTAAAAGTTTTTTAACTAAGTCAAATCAGGTTTTAACCAAGTGATTTTTGGACCCACAAACTTAATCTAATCACATTAGATCAACTTCCACATCGCTTAATTTGAAACTCGAGCTAATAAAGAAGTCAAGATGGGGGGCTCTAAGCTGACCCTAAGGCCAAGCTAGGTTTAATGACACTGCCGAAGAATTCCCCACAACAACACGTGAATAATATATTATTTTTATATTTTTTAATACATTCCCTTCAAAATTATAACAATATTAATTTTTTAATAAAAACTTATTTTTATGGCTAAGATGAGATTTTGTCTAAAAAACAAATATTATTGTAAAAACTTTCTAGAAAAATTGAACACAATAATAGGGTGTTTTAATTAGACAATTGCCTTTTTTATTTTTATTTTTCAATTTTTTTTTATGTTAGTTTTGATTGCTTTTGATTTTCATTAATGAATGACATAGAACAAAAAAGATATTTTTTTTAAGAAAATATTAATAAGAAAATGAAGAATTATATTAGCAATTTATTTTGATGAGATCTTAGCCAGATTTGACCAGATTTCTTCACGGGCATTATTTTGTCCTGATTAATTTCCAATTCATACGTGGCCTAAGCCATATAATATTCTATGCCTTGCATATTATCTAAATCTCTTTTATAACTCACTTTTAGCAATTATGGAAATTCTTTTGACTTGTCAAAATCATCTGTTCCGCCAGTATCCAGGCCACTTGTCCAGCATTATGGAATTTATTGTCTAATGGTTCTCACTTCTCATGCACCACACGACTTTTTTGCCCAAATCATTCACTAGGAAAGATTGAATTAGGTTATTAATAAAAAAGAAAAAAAACCCTTAATTATTAGGTGCTGGAAACTTTCCCTATCAAGGTCAAATTCAATGTCGAGTGATGATTTCCCTACCAAAGCTTATCCTTTTGGTTTCTTCGATGGTGAAGAAATTGATCATTGCTTTGTCGAGAAGGCAAATCTTATGGTATGTAGACCACGCTAAAGACAAAACGAGCAAAGCACGAACTCACCAAACTTTGGCTTGCACTTATTGCACATTTCGAAAGATTACACACGTAAAAGCTAAATCTAATAGCTGAGCAAGCATTTGTATTAGCTTGAAGAAACCATGGGCTAATTGGAGTACGTGTAATCTATCAATTTCCATCCATGCTTTGTCATGTTTTTGTTTGTGTAACCTTATCAATTCCACGATCGAGTTTCCTTTTTTTGAGTACTCTTGTAGAGATACACAGGAGTACTCAAGTTAATATTTTACTATATCTATTTTACATTTTAGAATTGGCATGAGTAATTTTACACGGACTTTGTATAGCGCGCTGTGTGGCCTAAGATTTAGGAAAAACAATCTTGAAGCTCGGATGCGAAGAATTTCTTTGGGCATCGATGTCTATCTTATATGAGAAGAAAAGAACAAGCAGATATTTGAAGGAAAGTGCTTGGGGGTTGATAGAGTCTTCAGGAGATTTCAAATCTTATTCTACATAATATTCCACTTCCATGCCGCGGACCACTCCTGACTAGATGTTGGTTGAGTTTATTTTGCTTTTGCTGTTGGGGTTACAAGCCTCCTATTAATGACCCTTGTGTGTTTCAGTAGCCGTTGGTGGTTCTTTTATGTTTCAGCTGTAAATTGCGCCAGCTGTTGGATTTTCTTTTGGTTGATATTCTTTTTGGTTGGTTATCTTTGTCACCTGCTGGATCCTGGGTTCCTTAGCTAACCGATGTGATACTTTTGGTTCTCTCTCTAGGTAACTGTCTCCCTGTATTTTTTATGAATGGAAGCATGTTCCTTTTTGCTTCTGATTTTGTATATGTGTATATATGACTTGCCAGCTTCCTGGCATGTTTCATTTTGATCTATTATATTCTTACATTTGATAAAAAAATATAACCCCATCCAAGTTGACTACAGCTGAAATACGCGTTACATTTTAGTGCCAAATTCTTTGAGAGAAGGCAATGAATTTTGAGAGAAATATCACTACCAAAAAATAGCAAATTATCTGATGATTATTTTGTTGGTGTTTAAAGCCTAGTTTTGTCAAAAATACAATTACCGATGGAATAACAGGAGAAAAAATATCGTCGACGATTTCTATCCCGTTGGTCATTCTATCGGAAATGTATAATTGCCAATGGATTTATCGACATAATTATTGCGCCAAACAAGAAAATTTTACCAGCAATAATTCCATCGGTATTGTTTAGACACATGTCAATATTCTATTAGGGCTAAAAAAATATTTTTTATTTTAAATATTAAAATTTCATTTGTCATTAACTCATAGAATATGTTTGTATCATGTAAGTTGCGTGATTTTTGGTATGAGGCGGAAAAAAAAAACTAAAAAATATGCTAGGAAAAACGCCCTGCCTGACTGGAATGACGTAGCGGTTTGGAAGGATTCCAGGCCACCATACATCCCGGAGGATACATGGACGGAATATATTCAGCACGTGATGTCCAAGGGTTTCACACGACGCTCGCAGTCCGATGCGGGGAACCTGAGTCTGCAAATTCACGGCTCGGTTACCACGCACATCGGCGGCTCCGTTCCTTTTCATTTTGCATGCGAAGTAGATGGTAAGATTAATTTTAATCACATCTATCTTTAATTAATTTGTTGTTATTTATAAATATATTTAACTTCAACATTTTTTTTCTTACAGGCTATGGCTCTTAAACGTGAGCCGAGCCCAATGGAGCTTTTTGTGGAGACGCACGTGCGGAGTGAAGACCACTAAAAGGGGGTGCAACAGTTCGTCGACAACCACGCTCAACACTTTGTGGTATGTTCGTTCAACAATTTTCTTTGTAAGTTATTTTTTTAATTGAATTTGATGATTTTAGTTTTTATTTCCAGGAGACATATAACAGCCGATTGAGGGAGAGATATGAGGACGATACTTTGACCCACCTGAATTTCGATCCGGATTTGTGGATGGAGGTAGGATCGTCTGATGGACCCGATAAAAATTAGGTGTATGGACTCTCCAACACTACGACCGAAAACTTATGGGCGGCCCGTAGTGTGTCAACCATTGAGAACTCGCAGTCGGTATCGAGCACCTAGTCTCAGGAGTTCGTGGCCTTGCAACAACATACGGCTCATCTCACCAAAAAATATGAGCAACTCTTGGAGGATTATGAACAACTCCGTCAAATGATCATGGACATCAGATCGCAAATGGGTGGTACGTGTGCGCCCCCTTTTTGGTCGTATGGTCTCGGGAACGACCAGCCTCCTCCTCCTCCTTCTCCAGCGCCGCCATTGTTCTAGTTTAATTTTATTTGAACATAAATTTGTAATGAATATTTGGATTTTACATTATTCAAGTTTATTTTTACATATTTCAATTTTATACAATTTTATTTTTTTAATTGTTTTCTTTTTTTGTTCAAAAGATTTTTTTTAAAAAATTATTTTTAATTCTTACAGACGGATATACCGACGGACACAATCCATCGGTATATTCTAGAGGCAAGGGGAACAATTTATTTCATATGCCACTACAACATTGTTATATCACCGACGTAATTATTTATGTCGGTATTTTACAAAGAGTTGAAATAAAATTATAATAGATGTCATTGCCAATCACCGACGGAATAATTTCGTCGGTGTATTAAAAGCGAGTGATTTTTTTTTTGCGTGCATTTTCCGTCTGTAAAATCATCGGTGTTTTTTTTTTACCGATAGAAATGAAATTACTGACGGACGTATTACCGACGAACAGTTTCCGTTTGTAAATCTGTCAGTAAAGTTTTTGCCGATGGATTGTTAGTATAAATACCGGAAAAAAAATTTGTCGGTAAAACTGTTAATTTTGATAGTGAGCATTTTTTCTGTTGATATTGCCGTTGATATTTGATAATTTTTTGGTAGTGTATTATCATTTTCATCTGAATAGAAATGTCATGTTTAAGTGTATTTTTGTTAGTAATATAAGTTTCTTGAAGAAAGATTTTACAAAAAATCAAACAAGATTTAAATTCTATAAAAATGTGAAACCAAACAAGTAAAAATAAACTTGGGTTAATAATGAATCATATTATAAACAATGAGTATTTATGTCGAATGTAACCTTATAGTGTCGAATGTAACCTTCTACAAAAAGTTAGGACCATATCTGGGGTTTTGGATGAAGATACTGTACTTGAGATCGATGAAGTTGGGGAAGCAACCAGACAAACGGGTGACTAGCGCATAATTTCTATTGTATGAATGATTATAGAAGTTGTTCATATGAGAACAAAACATCTCTCTCTCTCTAGATCGATCATGGCGAGCTGCTCTCTCTCTCTCTCTCTCTCTCTCTCTATATATATATATATATATATATGGGAAGGGCTTACACTATATATCTAGAAAGTAGTCGATTTTGATTCGAGTCGATAACGTGGAAGAAGGCCAAAAGATAAAGACGATTAATTAGAAAATACTAGTTGGATATGCAGGAAGCAACATTTTCCTAAATAACATTGATCAACTGGCATTAGAAGTAGGCAAGATATGTCATCAGAAGATTAAAGAATAGTTAGGAGGTTGGGGAGATATTTTTTGATAAGCAATTATGATCATAAAGTAGGCAAGATAGAGTATCTAAAAACGTCATTTGTGAAATAAAATATTCATAATTTATTGACAAAAATGTTGCTTTTTATCTTACTACAATGACATATATATATATATATATATATATATATATATATATAAAATAACATTTCCAATTTAAGTTATTAATTTCTATTTGTGCAACTGAATCCTTTTGCTCCCCCACCAATATAAATCTTACATCAGTCTTGAAATCATAAGGTTAAATCAAGTTTTAAATAAAGAGGTTTAAATTGAATAGTAAACACTGCATTTATATCTCTTAGAAAATAATATAAATCATATCTTGGATTTTATCTAAAAACTTAAGTTTTTGAATTGAAATAGTTCTTTGATATGGTATCAGAGCCTTGTTAACCAAGCGGTCACAAGTTCGAATCTCGCCATTCCTATTTATTTGATAAAAATTAAGCACAAGATAATATGAAATTATGCAAGTTTCAACCCCTAAAAGCTTTCACTTGAGAGGGTGTGTTAGAGAATAATATAAATCATATATTGGGACCTTACCTAAAAGTTTAAGTTTTTAGGTTGAGATGATTCATTGACAATATCAACCAGTATATAATAAGGTTTAAATCAAGAAATAAATTATATTAAGAAAAAATATTAAAGTGGATGAAAAAAGAAGAAGCCATAAACAGAAGTAAAAACATGTACAGAAAATAAGAAATAAAGCTATAAGAAGATTAATAAATAAATCTTGAAAATGAAGATAAAATATAGAGCTAATTAAAAGAGTACACTTACAAAAAATAATTAAATTATAGGAATTGAAAAATAAATTGCAAGGCTTTTCTTAAATATTTATTCTAAGGCCTAAACAACTTGTTCTACGAGAAAGGAATAAATTAAAATTGACTTAGAAATAAGTTTTCAACTAAATTTTTCTTGATTAAGATAATTTCTAATGTTCAAATTATATAAGAAATAAATACCTCTAGTAATTTACATGTTGAATCCATTTTGAAGACTAAATTAAGACTAAATGTCAACTACTAATTGGACAATTGTTCATTAAAAAAAAAACTAAAGTCCTTAATTTGAAATATTTATTTTGAAGTTCAATAATTTTATAGCGACATTTTAAGGAAATATTGTCTTCATTCCTTATATATGTTGAGAAAAAATAATTAAATTTTGATGGCAATTATATCCATTTTAATACCGATTATAATATACTTTCTTTACCTCACTGTTTTAGTCACATTTAATATTTCCCATGGATTTATAAATTATAATTAATTAAATGTAGATGATATAAGAAGTGAGAAAGAAAAAACCCATCCCAGACTCAGTATTAACCTGGTTTGCCCAATTCTTCTTAACACATTCTTTTATGTATTTTTTTTTTAAATTCTAATAAGCAATTCATACAAACTTTTCATGCATATAATTTTTTATATGTTCATACAACTTTTTCTATGCAAAGAAGGTAATATTTTCTACGTCAATGACAGACCATTACCAATATTTTTCACCAATAATAGACATAACACAACAACCAAGAGCAACCATAGCTATCCAAACCAATACCTGTATCAAAGCTTTCATCAATGATACAATCTCTTCTTCATGAAAAAATTACAAGGCCCAGGTGTATAAATACATCAGTTAACAGGCAAGCAAGCAAAAACACAACTAGGCCTACAAGTCAAAGGCAATGAATGCCAGGCTAGGTCATATAATTTTTAGGTCAGAAACGTACTCCCTAACCTTTACTTTATTATTTCTCTTCTTATTTATTTTAAATACTTATATTGACTAAAACATTATAAAGTTCCATGTTTTTTCAAATGACCTTTTTTCTTTTTCCAAACAACCATTAATCAAGCTCATCAACCCAGCCATAAAAAACTAATTTTTATGAATTTTTTTTATGACTTCATCAGTGACATTATTTGTGAAAAATAAAAAAAAAACCTAGTTCATTCCTTTTCACTCAACTTCAAAAATATTTTCAAGACGGACAAAACTCCAGAACAAGAGAGAGTAATTGATTTCCCTATTACTAGGACTTTAGTTCCTCCAAGTCACCAACAACTCTCCTAACAAGTACAAATGTTCAATAAAGTTATTTTAACCATATAAGAATAGATTAACACTATTCTATTCCATTAACAGAAAGTTTAACCTATGGCTCTATTACGTGCACTAGATGCACATAAGCAATTCTAGTTCCACAAAGAAACATGACAAAATAATATGCAAGGTATGCATGACACTCTAACTCTACAAAGAAGTCACTCTTATTATGAAGAGCTCTTCTTTACAGATCTTATCCACACATGTCACTATCTCAATCAATCATTCTTTGACTTGCATTCACATGCTTCTCGATAAAAACATAAACACGAGATGAGATCATCTTTATTAAAATGAACACCAGTCTCATCTAGTGGGAAACTCTTCACTTTATCATAGAGTCTTACACACTCATCTCTCTAAATAACGTGTCACCACGAAGGCTAATTTGGAGAATTAAGATGGTCTTACTCATTTTAAAAAGCACATACAAAACATCAGAAGCATTTAGAACTCATAACACAAAAAAAATGATGTTATGTGTAAAATTCTCCTCACAACCTTTCATGGATATACAAGGATGTGGTATCATAACTTTGAACCCAACTCTATCCTTGACCTTCATGATCTCTACGTGAAGCTCATATCTCATTTTAGCACTAACATTCCACTAAAAAGAGTATGACTAAGCTTTTTTCCATCACCTGATGAGAAGATGAAAGCATTAGAGCTTATCTTTAAGGATTCAACAAGAAAATATTAAACAAGAAAAATCTACTCGAACCAATTTTTACCAAGACTCTAATTATTGAAGTCTCTAACTATCTATTATAGGAATGTCTGTATACAATCTATAACAAGACTCTCTTCAATGTAAAATAGGCAATGAAGAGTTATATTCAAGTAAAAGAAGCAAGTGCCACTAGATAGGGACACTATTGTTTCTAAATAGTTAAGTCTCCACAACACCATCAGTCTCACACTAAAGCATAAAAAAGAAGCACCAAAGGGCACTTTCATGATTACTTGATATTCTTTGAACATTTGACCACACCTCTCTCACCACCACACATGCTAAAGTGCTAGCCATTATAAAGAGAAAAGATTTCATGAAATACCTATCTCCCATTAAAAGTGGTTTAAACACAAAGAACCCTAAATTTTTTTGTTTATTAACATAAAAAAGTGCAATGCAATACGAAAAGAGATAGTAAGATTGATCTTTAGAAGATACCTTCAACAATTTATGAAGGAGATGCAACTTGGAAAAAAAGAAAAAAAATTTTCTCATGATGCATTGCTTGAGATAAGATATATTTTAGAAATTGTATATCTACTCTCTTCGATTTTTTCAAATAAAAAGATAGTGTTTTTCCATGTCTCCATAAAAATTCTACAGGTCTCCATAATTATTTATTGGCAAAAGGATCAGGGATCCTTCCCCAAGTCTCTACAACCATTTATCTCCAAAAAAGATTATGAATCATTCTCTATGACTTTATGACCACTTGTTTTATAGAATGGATTGAGGATCTTTCTCCAGTATTTGTGACTACTCATGGAATAATTCCATCTAAAATGAATTCTTGAAATGCATATATAAACCATATTATTTTTACACTCATTTCTTATTACTACATTAATTCTCTTCATAAGCAACATAAATAAATTCTTATGTCTCTCACAGAAACATTGGAAAAGATTTACTTGAGGAAACCTCATAAAAGAAAAATTAACAAAACCCACAAGCATAGCCACAAAGCTTTTGTCTCTCATGTAGACATAACTGCAGTAGCAATCTTATGCAATCTTAACAAAAAAAAGGTAACACCCACCCACACACACACAATAAGTATTTTTCTATTTTTTTTTGTTAAAATCTTCCAAACATATATGTTTAAAAGACTTTGAAGGGTGGAAGGGATGATGACACAAGAAAAAAAAAGATTTTTTTCTAAAACAAAATCATTTTTTTCCTGTTGAAAACCCATTCTAAACCTAAGGTTGACTCGATTTGTCCAAGTTGCTTTTTTTATTGGATTATTATGAGCCACTCACATAAAATTTTCACGCACACAATTTTTTTTATGCAAAGTAGATAGTATTTTCTACATCAATTGTAGACCATCACCAATAACAGACATGACACAACAACCTTGGCATGTCATATCAACCAAGAACTACCATGGCTAACTAAACCAATATCGACACCAGTTTTTCCATCAACAAGCTAAAGTGATCAAAGAGTTCCAGAATCAGTCAGCACAAATGTATATGACTATTGAGATGATGTCAAAGGCTATAGATGAGACTTTAGACAAAGACGAGGTTGAAGAGGAAACAAGGGAGCTCACTAACCAGGTGTTTGATGTGATTGGCGTGGACATTATATCTCAGTAATCTTCAGCTTCAAAAGGTCATATCACATCAAAAAATGCTCCTCTTAATGTTGTTACAAGTCTTGAATCTACCAATGTTGAGGATATTAAGAAAAGATTAGCTCCTTTTAATGCTGGTTTGCTAGCTTTATAAATGTAGATTGAAGGGGAGGGAGGGGGTGACTGGTTTGCTAAGGAACTATGGTTAGAAAGCAAATTTTTTTATTTATAGTACCCTTGGTTTTTTCAGTTATATTTGAATCAGTTTGGCTTGATCCGATTATTTTGGTTTCAGCCTCACAAAACCGAAATCGAACTGAATTGAATGTTTTTTTTTTTAATTTTCTAATCGGTTTTTTTTCACGGTTTGATATTTTTGGTTTTCTCGGTTTAATTAGTTTTTTATTTTTTTCTCACCCCTGCATCATAGTCCATACAACTTGCAGGCCAGATATGCACTTCCAAACCTTTTTTTTTTCTTTCTCTTCTTGTATATTTTTTCCTTTACATACATATACTGACTTAAGCTTCAAAGAGTTTCCTATTTTGCAGGGACTTACTTTTTTTTTACAGAAACCAGTCAAGCCCATTAACCCAACAATGAAAAACTAATCTCTATGTAAAGTTTTTTCACGACTTCATCACATGTCACGCCAGTTGTCTTTAAATTATTTTTCCAAATCAATTGGCAATGTGTATATCTCACGACTAGTGATAAAATTTTGGTATAAGGTGTAAAAACAGAATGAATAATTAGTGTGGCTTCCCAGCTTATAGTTTGATTTCTAAGCCATTAATTAAGTTGGCCATTTAATGCGGGTTTTGATACTTAGAGATTGAAGGTATTTTCTGTTGATTAGTGCATGGCAAGGTGGGGATTGACAGAGGACCCCAGGAAATTAACCAAATCTAATACAATGACATATGCCTGTATATGTCGTCTGAAGATTAAAGAATAGTGAGGAGGTGGGGGAGATTTTTTACGAGAAGCAATTATGATCATAGAGTAGGCAAGATAGAGCATCATCAAAAGCATTTGTGAAATTAAATATTCGTAGTTGACTCGTAATTTATTGACAAAAAATGTTGCATTTTATCTTACTACAATGACACCAAAATGTTGCATCATATATTGAGGGTATTAATTTGCTTTTTATATATTTATATACACACACACAAATATATTTTAATATAGAATATTAATATATTTATTAAAATTTTTAATTAAAAGCGAATAAAAACTTGTTTAAGGATATAAAAATTTCAAATCTAAAATAGTTTTGTGGATTGGGTTATGAGCTTTTGAGCTCATGAGTTTGGACTTGAGTTTGATTAATTAAAAATACTTTTTACTATTTATAAATCCATACTTGATCATTTATTTATTTTTAATCCCTAAAATATCTTAGTACATGAATTAATACATTAAATATGCGATGAGAATAAATGATATTATAAGTAATTCATGAACTATAAATATTTATGAATATTTTGGATATTAGTATATTATAAACATTTATAAATTCCTTCATGAATTATGAAGATTAATAAATTATGAGTATTAATATATTTGTTTCCAAGTACTATAAATAGCTGTTTTAAATGGGTTGAAAATAAATCCTAGAATTTTATTGAGTTTTTTTTCTTCTTTTCTTTTTAATTTAGAGGTTAGGTTTTATAGAAAGATATTGAATATTATTTAAAACATAACTATATTCTACAGAGTCCTAGGCCAGCCCCCCGTCTCCGCCCTGCCTTGTAACTTGTTTAGGAAAAAACTTAAAATATGAAATTCTCTCATATTTAAGGATATGATAGGATAAGCTAGGCTGGCCGATAAAATCTGTCCAGCTAGGCTTTTTGTTATCTAATTCCCAGATTCAACAGATTGATAAAATTATATTAAAAATAAAATTTAAAAATATTATTTTAATATATTTTAAATAAAAAATATTTAAAAAACAAACAAATACGTAACAATCTATCCTTATGGCGGTGATTTTGGCAAAAACCATTGGCAAGGCGCCGCGTTTATGTGTCTTTATTTTATTTAGATAATGATTGTAATAATTTTGCGAAAAATCCGATAAAAGCGATTTTGAAATAATTAATGTAAATAAAAAAAAAAGGAATTTTTTGATGTAGGTAGCCAACAAGATGGTCCCACTATTTGGAAGAAACTTTACATCAAACGTCTCAGATGGCACCACGTTTCACCATCACGGATCTTATCAACTCATTATGGAGGCCCCACACCAGCGACTTAGACAAGGATTTAGGATAGAATTACGTACTTCAATTAAAATTCATTTTTCGCCTGCTTTTAAAAGATTTTAAATTTGAGCCTTTTTTGTTCCTTTTTTTTTAATTTTAAAAAAAAAACATATTTACATAGGTTCCTCTATTCTAATTCCATATTTATTGAGTTTGTGATGGAGAAAATAAATATTTTTCCATTGGTTTTGGGATGAGTTTGATGATTCCAATTAAAAACAGTTTTTTTTCTTAATATAATTAATACATGGTGCAAAAACAACTATTTAGCCCATAATTCAACATAGATGACGAAAAGTTAAATTCAATAATTTAAAATTAATTTCCATTTCCATTTATTTACAGAAAAAAAAATTTATATCCATTTTATATTCATTTTAATAAAACCATTTTATCGAGTATTTATTAACATAAATAGTGCTAAAAACTTTTTTAGATTTAAATAATGGAAAGAAAAAGAAAACGGCATATGGAAGCCTCAACTTAAGACCTCCTCAATCATAATCCATTCTTAATTACTTAAACCATCCATGTCAGGTTTTTACACACACACACACACACCATTCACGCTCTTATAAAAACATGGATAGCTAACTGACGTGGATCCATGCTGTCTGGTCTTGATTTGCATCACCCAATTATAAACTGCCAATTTTATCATCAAACCAACCCCACATGTGTCCGGCGGCTTGCTGTCCACGTTGGCCTAATGGGTCCCACATCAGTTCTAATCTTGGTATATAAAACCAGGTTTTTCATGCTTCCATTGCAATTCACACATTTTACCCTTTTCTTCTAGCAAGAAGTTCAAGAGTAAAATTGAACAAATACGATGATGTGTAGTGCAAGGATTAGAATCCCGTTTGGTCAACTCAATTTGATGTCTAACGTCAATCAGTTTGAGTTACTTGATCAACAGGCGCCGAGTTTATCCGATATGGTTTTCGGGTTTCTTGAAGATGGTGAGTCCTGGTCGGAAAGCGGGAGTAGTGAAGGGTATCATGAAAATAAGAGAATGGATTTGGAAGAGGAAGAGGAAGAGGAAGAGAATAATGGCAATGTGGAAGAGAACAGGAGTTTCTGGGAGAACCAACACCAGCTTCTACATGTAAGTATCACAATTCTTTATACAATTATTTGATTATATGCTTTTCTTGTGGAAATAATATATTTATGGGCCTTGAGATTGAATGTGTACAACCCTATCTAATACTTTTTCTGTGCTGTGGTGTTCAGGCAACCCTGTGCAGGACTAGCTCCTTGGAATCTAGCATTAGAAGTATCACTAAAGATGCATTGAAGGAAAGACAAATGGCTGGAAATTGTGGTTGCGGTAGACCAATGGCTGCCGGCTGTCGGAGTTGCTTGATGGCAGAGGTCTCTAGCCGTCTACGAAATGCCGGTCACAATAGTGCCATTTGCAAGACTAAATGGAGAAGCTCGCCTGATATCCCAGCAGGTTAGTAATTAAATTAAGATAAATATTCAAGAGAGTTGTTTCTAGTCGTAGATAATTGCAATACTTTTAAAACTAGCTCTTGATGTATGTTTTTTCCTATACAACGCAGGAGAGCATACTTTTATGGATGTGATAGACAACACAGTCTCAAAAAGAGGAGAGGTGAGAGTTATAATCGAATTAAATTTTCGGGCAGAGTTTGAGATGGCTAAAGCAAGCGAAGAATACAATCAACTTGTCCACAGATTGCCAGAAGTGTTTGTTGGGAAAGTTGAAAGATTAAACTCTGTGATTAAGACCTTATGCTTGGCTGCAAAGAAGTGCATGAAAGAAAAGAAAATGCACTTAGGGCCATGGAGAAAGCAAAGGTACATGCAGGCAAAATGGCTTGCGACGGCATGTGAAAGGGCAACGTCTATGCCTCCCTTGTCGATGGGACATTCCGGTCGATTGCTGAGGCCGAAGGCATCGATGCTGACGGTGGATTTGAAAGAGATGCTTCCTCATGTACATTGCACTGCAGCTACGGTTGTGTGGTAAAAACATAAATTTTGTTGTAGCTCTCTTGCTTGCTACCCCGACAGAGTTAGGAATATATGCAAGTTCGGGAGAGAACATACAGAGAAATCATAAAAATAAGGGAGAATTGTCCCTTCTATTTTGTGATCTTTGATCGAACAAGAAATTATTAATCACTTTAAAGAATTTTAATCATTAATTTTCACCTGAAACACCTCGTTTTCAAGTCCCTATAAATTAATTAAGGATGCCTCCAATAAATTGAAAGGAACTATATATTATCTGTTTTTTAAGGGGAAAAAAGCATTAATCTTTCAAACATTCTGGATTTTCCGTATAACGAAAAGATCATTTCTTTGTGGCCCCTTCTCTTTGGAACTGCTTCAATCCCACACTGCTGCCTTCAAACGGATTCCATAAAATTGTCTTCGAAGACATCAAATTTTCAGATGGAAACAGGAATTTGTTAAATTATGATATCTAAAATTAACAAATCATGGGGATAGATAAAAAGTTCACCGGATAGAATTATGCATGTCTAATTGAGGTGCATAATCAAGTTCGAATCATTGCCTCGATACACTTAGGATTATTATGTGTATTGACCTGCAACAATCCCTCAATCAGACATTTATATAATCACTGCTAAACAAAAAGAAAAAGAAATCACGTGTAGTTAATTCAAAAGTAGCATAGTTGATTTATTAGTAAATGTCATATGACATGATGAACTCACTTTTTACTTAATTTTTGTTTATAAGGTGTAAATGATGAGTCTGGAAAAATCTTTGAGATAGAGAATAGAAATGTTTTTCATGGGTGAAAAACTAGATATTGATTTTGTGGTCGAGATTGTGGTTGGGTACAACTCAATTATGCACAAAACTCAACCACAAAAGCTAATATTTTTTGTTTTTTGTAGCTTTTTAGTGGATTCCACACCCAAACCTCACCTTCCATCTCTAAAACAAACACCCTCCTAGAGTACTATTTGATGGGGCTGATGACATTTATAAAAAAATAAAAATTTGATGCCCTCTAGATATAAGTTTTGAGAGAGATTTGTTTATATTGATTTTTTTAAGATAAATATATTAAAAAATATCAAAGTTTTAATTTATTTCATTTAAATATATCATAAGATAATATATTTAATATAAATATCTTATAAATCTCCTAGATATTTATATAGATATTTATGGAGACACATATATGGTATAAAATACTATATAGATCTGATTAGATTCCATTCAAGAATTAATATTATTATATAGTTTTTTAATATATTTCATTCGCGCGCTTGTCATGAGAGAGAGAAATCTAATTTCAGCTTAATCATATGGTTAATTATTGGGGCTACCAGCTTTGGAAGGTAGAAATGTTACAATGGCAACTTGCTAGTAATCAGCTTCAACGCCTAATAAGGCACAAAAAATAAAATGTGTGATGGTATATCAACTATGAAATTCTTAAAAGGTATTATATGGTTCAACTAATTTACTCGAAGTATTTAGCCCAAATTTCGAGTTATAAGTTTGAAAATTAACCATAACGTGGTGTCAATTAGTCCTCATGCTCTCGCCGTCTTGCCTCCAAATAAACTATGATGGGAAATAGGGGTGATTATTTTCGGTTCGGTTCGGTTTTTATCAAAAAAAGTAACCAAATTGAAATTTTTTTTTTTGAAAAAAAAACCGAAACCGAACCGAAACCGGGTCAAACCGACCGGTTTCGGTTCAGTTCGGTTCGGTTTTTTAAGGGCAAAAACCGGTTCAAACCGGTTTGGCTTGGTTTTTCTGGTTTTGGCTCGGTTTTCTCGGTTTGGCTCGGTTTTTCCGGTTTGGCTCGGTTTTTTTTCCGGTTTTTTGTCGGTTTCGGTTCGGTTCGGTTCGGTTCGGTTTTTTCGGTTTTTTGTTCATAAAACCGAAACCGAACCGAACCGGCTGGTTTTTTCAAAAAATTAATCGGTTTAATCGGTTTTTTTTTTCGGTTCGGTTTTTTCGGTTATTTTTTTTCTGGTTTTCTCGGTTTAATCGGTTTTTCGGTTTTTTTGCTCACCCCTACTCTTCTTGGCCACACTAACATTATTTCGAACATCGGGACCAAAATATGGATACTAGTTAAGGATAATAAAAGTATGGTAGTTATTATTGTATTTAAATAATTTTTGTTTAGAAATACATTAAAAATAATATTTTTATTTTTATTTTTTAAGAGTTATTTTTTATATGGGCATATTAAAATGATTTGAAAATAAAAAATAAAAAAATATAAAATTTTTTCAATAAATTTTTAAAACACAAAATAAAATGTGCTCTGCCAAAACTATTTTCAGAGTGGATTCTGTGAATAAACCACGGGACATGGTAAAGTGGATTCTGGATTCTGTAAAGAACCCACGATGTTATATGTAGCCTTCAGGCCTACCCACGACAAATAGGAGAAAGTTTTATACTTTCTCAATTTATGGGCCTGATGCTTTCCGATGCCGGCGTGAATCAAGTTGCTCAACCACCAGTGAGAAAGGTGGACGAGAGAACTTTCGGCTATTTGGATGAAGATCCAACCTGTAACCTTAAGCCTCTATTACTTTGATATCTCCATAGAGCCCAATCTTGGCCTCCGTTTTTACGTGGTTTCCGCTACCCAACATTTAGGTCATTAGACTGGGACAAGGACATGCTTGTTAGCAGAAACTCTTTTTTGTAATTTTTAGTCAAATTTATAAAAAGAAGTTTGGATAATTAATTCCCAAATAATTTGGTTAACATCCCTTCTTCAAGGTCCAACACTTCAGGCCACTCATGGGTAGCCGGATAATGGCCTCAATGCCATGTATTAGGATGGCCTAGAAGTTATTTTAGTAACCTATTTGATAACTGGGCCAATTCTTTGAGAATCTGTATGAAAATATGTTAAGAACTAAGTAATGTTATTTGATCATTTTCAGTTCGGTTCGGTTTTTATAAAAAAAAAATCACCTAACTGAATTTTATTTTTTTTAAAACCGAAACCAGTTCAAACCGACCGGTTTCGGTTCAGTTCGGTTTTTTTGGATAAAAACCAGTTTAAACCGGTTTGACTCGGTTTTTTCGGTTTGGGTTCGGTTCGGTTCGATTTTTTCGGTTTCAGTTTTATAAAACCAAAACCGAACCGGTCGGTTTTTTTAAAATTTTAATCGGTTTAATCGGTTTTTTTTCACGGTTCGGTTTTTTTAGTTATTTTTTTTAATTTTCTCAGTTTTTCAGTTTTTTTCTCAACCTTAATTTCTACAGCTAAGAATCCTATTATATTTATAACATCTGCAGAAAAGGAGAGATTTTAACTTATTTTTCAAATTATAGAAAAACATATTGTTATAGTAGAAAATAAGGTTTCATTTTATCTAAAATTCCGAAAACAAAAACCAGCAGTTGATGTTTAGAAAGATCATTCATGTTTAATAATCACAGAATAGTGAGAACGCCCATGGACGGAGCTTCATCAAACATGCTCAAATTAGATTATATATATATTTTTTTTTTGTAACAGTTGATGTTCTGGTCAGTTTACACGCATCTCGATTAATTTTTTGAGACCCTGAAGTTAACGACCATGTAAGCCTCCAGTGACTTTAAGGTTTGTGAAACTCGAACTAATAATTTATAAGAAATAAATTTAAGGTCTGACCAGTTAAATTATATCTCTTAAAATATTTAAATTGGATTTTTTCAACCGGTAGGTGGAGGAGGGAGTTAAAATGTGTGTGGACCGGTATTGCTTTGCCTCCACCGTATCTTTTTGGGCTGGCAGTGTTGTTCCTTGTAATGGCATTCAACACTGGATTGCGTTTACATGTAAGAAAATAATTGCAGATGGTCCCAACAGAAATTCCAACCAATTTCTTGGGATGGACTTTCCAAAGTATGCAAATCGAAATTATTAAGGTACCCACAACTAGTTGTGTTCATCTATAATGATAGTTTGAAGGGGGGCAGAAGTTGTGGGTTCTTGTCCACTACTTCGAGACATCACATCGACTGTGTTTGAGAGTGTGGTAGTAGATATAATTTAAAGTAATTTTTTTAAAAAATATATTAAAATAATATTTTTATTATTATTTTTTATTAAAACGGTTTGAAAACATAAAAAAATTAATTTTAAATAAAAAATATCTCAAAATTTAAAAAAACATGATCTGAACCGTGTTCCCAAACATTACTACAAGAATGGGGTTTGCAGCACACATGTAAACATAGCCATTCTTAATGAAATTCTTGTTGATGGTATGGTATGTTGCCGAGGGGCATTGCACCTTTCGATTTGGACATAAGATGCTTTGATTATGGCCTGATTTCACACGCATGAAAATTTTGATCTCAAGTTAATTCCCATGAGATTGAACTGACGCTAAATATAAAAATTATTGCTCCATTTTTTCCCATGATTATAGATTTGTGATCTATGCAATGTGTGTGTGTGTGTGTGTATATATATATATATATATATATATCCATTTTACTGAATTCTATATCTTTGCAATAACCTCAAGAAACATATATATAGATATAAATGAAGTAAATTCAAAATTAAAGACTGAAAATGTGATGCAAGCATGATATTATCTTGCACAATTCACTCTGGGATCAATCATACATATTATCCATGTCGAATCAATGTAAACTCAGGAGTCTTTTTGCTGGTGAATTCTCCATCATTGGCTATCATTAAGGCCAACGATGGAGACTACTTTAGGAGGTGGGGGGCTGTTTTGGGCTCTTTGGTTCGATTCGACCTCAACTCCATCTCACTGCTTTAAGAAATCGATTCTCAGCCACTGGGATTGATTTTCAAAAAGTGAAGAAAAAATTATGTTTGGACTTGTCGCATAGAAAAAGAAGGTTTGATGGTTAAAGACCTTGCGGATTGATGTTAGGTGTCAGAGTATAATTGGATGGAGACTCTAATTCGAATCTTAATATGATGGGAACAATTAAATAAATCCAAGAATACATAAATCAGCCAAAAAAAGGTTTCCAGATAAAACTATTATTGAAAAGTTTTGTTACAAAATTCAAACTAAACAGTATTATTTATACTAGTCATAAATCTATCTTAAAGAGAAAAAAAATCTTAATAAATAATTATAGAGTCATTATATGGTATAGGAAAAATAAAATTATTGAGCAATATTGATTTCCTAAACAAAATAAGAAAAAAAAATAAAAAATAAAAAATACTTCTTAAAACTAATTAAAAAAATAAATAATTTTTCATAAAACTTTTCTTGCACCAGTTTTCTTGTGTTGGAAAGAACTCATCATCAAATTCAAACTAAACAGTATTATTTAATACTAGTTATAAATCTATTTTAAAGAGAAAAAAAATCTTAATAAATGATTATAGAGTCATTATATGGTATAGGAAAAATAAAATTATTGAGCTATATTGATTTCCTAAACAAAATAAGAAAAAAAATAAAGAATGAAAAATACTTCTTAAAAATAAATAAAAATAATTAAAAAAAACAAGTAATTTTTCATAAAACTTTTCTTGCATTAGTTTTCTTGTGTTGGAAAAAATTCATCATCAAATTCAAACTTGTTTTTATCTCGTAGATATCCAATCATTTTTTATTTATTTATGTGGGTGTCCGGGCCAGCTTGCGCGCACCACGACTAATCCCACGGCCCACTGAACATCCTGCAAACCCAGTGAGCATGTAAGGCACCGCGGGGATGACAGACATGCACAGTAAGGTTCGAACCCAGAGGCAGAGGAAGGGAACAAGTCACTACCACCGCTAGGCCAAGACTTCAAGTGCATATCCAATAATTTTTCTTTCTTAGCTTAAGGTGTTGGATAGAACCATATTCCATCAATCTTATGGTTCATTGTCATTTTCAAAGAAACGGTGCCAGTCCTCTTTTGTCTCCACCAAAGAAATGCTTCATTAATTCTCAACAAAATTAAGAGAAGACATTAACAAACTCAAAAGAAGTTTGGACTAAATTACTTGTGTGCATATAGCCACATATCAAATGCTTCTGTTAAATTGATCTCCAGAAGAAAAGCCCTCTTCCCCCCTCACATCCTCTACTCTTCTCCAGATTGATCTTCTCCCGAAGGTATCCAGCTTCTGCACCTGGAGCCATGATCACATCCATGCCAGCAATCCCAAATATGTTCTTCATTTTCTCATATTTGTTCATTGTATTTTATAATAAAAATTGTATTTGTTTCAAGGCATATCCATAAATAAAAAATAAAAAAAATGTTTCTTTAATATTTTAAAAGATTCTCATTCACCTTGAAACCAACTCCGGGTGGAAGGCACAAAAGTATAAAGCTCACGCTTACGCAATTGGATTTGTATTGTGATAAGAGATTGTTTGAAGGTAGAAGGGAACAGAATGATGTTCTTGTGTACGTGCACGAAGCAAAGAACATTATACATTCAAAAGATTGATTCTTTGATAGGAAGGAAAATATCTGCTCTTTATCCATGTTAGCTGCTATGCTTCTCTTTTCTATTCAATGCAGATTGGATCTCAAACATTACCTTTGCTGTTGCATAAAAAAAACACTAAATAATTAAAAAAACAAGTAATTTTTTATAAAAGTTTTCTTTCATCAGTCCTATCGTGTTGGAAAAAACTCATCACCAAGTTCAAACTTGTTTTTATCTCGTAGATATCTTATCTAGTCGAGCCATTCACCTTTATGATGCTGAACCAGAAAAAACAATAAAAACATAAATAAATTCACCGAGAAAAAAAGAGAGAGAGATTTGAACCCTTGATAGTTCGGAAAGAACTATACCGGTTTTCAAGACCGGAGCTATCAACTACTCGGCAATCTTTTCGAAAGATAATTTCTATTTTACTATTTTATTTTTATTTCAATCAAGCCAACCATTTTATTTTTCTTAGCTTAAGGTGTTTAGCATTTTAAATATCAATTTCATAATAAAATTTACAAATTATTATTTTTTTATTAACTTTTAGAATAATGAATTACATTATCTTTGCTGGTAAATTTCCCATGTGGGCCAAAGCAAGGATTATGATGGCGACTACTGGGGTTTCGGGGGCTCAACTGCTTTAGGAAAACGATTTGGGGGGCTCGATTCGACGTCAACTCCATCTAACTGCTTTAGGAAAACGATTCTCCACCAATGGGATGGGTTTTCAAAACATTTAAGATATTTTTTTGTACTTTTTCAATTTTTTTAATGCTAAAAATTACTTTCGAATCTATTATTCGTCTATGGTCAATTGAGATAAATAAATTTAAAAACACTCTTTTTCGATGTGTTTAGAAGTATAACTGTTGTTCTTTTTTAAAATGTTTTTTATTTAAAAATATATTAAAATAATATTTAAAATAAAAAATTATTTTTGATATCAGCACATTAAAATTATCTAAAAACACTAAAAAAATATTAATTTAAAACAAAGAAAAACATAAAAAATTTTAATTTTTTTTAAGAACACTTTTAAAATATAAAAATAAACAGGAATAATTATACATCAAAAAAATTGTTTTAGATACAAGTTATAAAATTTGAATAAATAAAATAAAATAAAATAAAAGACAAATCTCCTAAACCATTCTAAAATTGATTGTCTTGCAATCTTTCCTGGACAAGAGTTCATCACAACTTGTCCGACAAGAATTTTTGCTAGTCATAAAAGATTATGTTTGGATTTGTGGCATAGAAAAGGAAGATCTGTTAGGTGTCAGAGTTTTATTGGATGGAGACTTTAATTTCAAATCACAATACCTCTATAGTTAAAAATAATTAAAACAAAGAAGAAGAAGAAGAAGTTTTGAACAATAAACTACAAGTCACTAGGCAAAGTGTAGATTTTTGTATATGCTCTCACAACTAGCCAAAGGGTTATGTATTTCTATCTTTATGGAAGGACTCAAATTCAAGCGTGAAACAATAAGAGCTTCGAGCAATTTCATTTCCAAATCATCATGTAAATGGAGTCTCAATTATTTTTTGCATATTCTCGTGCATGAGCAATATGGATCATTTAATTGATAATATTTGTCTTTATGTCAATCAAATGTTTTTTTTGTTTAATAATTAAGATATTTTAGGTGAGTTTTGAGGGGAGGAAAAAAAATCATCTTCTCCCCGTAATTTTATCATATTTCACAAGAATGATACGATTTTGAAGTAGCATATCTCTTAAAATAACACTCACACACACAAAGGTAATAACACTCACACACACAAAGGTAGATGCTAAAATTGAGAAAGTCATGACATTTTTTTTTATATAATCGTGAGTGTCCAGACCAGCTTACACGTACCTCGACTAATCCTCCAATGCCCTGAAATTAACGACCAGGTAAGCCTCCTGTGGCTCTGAGATTTGTGGCACTCGAACTGGTGATCTCTGGAGAGCAATCCCAAGACCTGACCAGTTGAGCTATACCCTTCAATGTTAAGTCATGAAATTCTTTATGTAATCTAGTAGATGTGTTATTTTTGTATAGGATGTGAAAAAAAATAATTATTGTGATATTTCTTGTATGAGTATTTTTTTTGTTATAATCATGTTTTGGATAGTTAGGTATTTGTGCATGCCTTAATTAATAGGTGAGATCTCTAATTCTTATAGTGTAAATTTTGTTAAATAGGCTTTAGCAAACCACAATAATTTTTTTATGTCCCTTTTATTTCGAGTTATTGCTTGTATTACTTGGGGTTTCAAAAACAATCTAGTCAAGGAGCTCGATTTAAGGTTAATTAAAATAAGATGACTGTGAAATTTAAGGTTGATAAATTTGATCATACTAACAAGTTTTGAATTATAGCAATGAAAAATACTTACTATTCTAATGCAAAAAAGATTGCAAAAGGCATTGTTGAGTAAGGTGAGAAGATGAATATAAAGATGACAAATGATCAAAAGAAATATATGAATGAAATAGCCTTGATAGATATTCATTTTTATTTATCTAATGAGTATCTACATGAAATTCTTAGTTAAAAGACTAGTGCTACTTATAAATCAAGTTGGAGTCTTTATATATGACAAAATCCCTTATTAATAAGTTTTATTTGAAACACTATTTATTTATATTTATATGTAAATGGAAGAAGGTGTTAACAATACATAATATAATGACATCAACTATTGTGTGAGTAGATGGAGTGATAAGGTGATTGAAGATTATGACAAAAATAAAGTTGAACACTAACAAGTTGCTGCCAACAATGCACCCTACATTAAAAATAGATTGATTTGTAGCTAGCTTAGTTGATCAATCTTTGTTTATTTTTCACTCTGAACATAGCTTACTAATGCTTTTACTTTATATAGATGATATATTACTCACGGGATCTATAGAAGCTCTTGTTAGCAATTTCATCCAACTCTTAAGTGGTGAATTTACAATGAAAGATTTGAGATCTATTTATCAATTCCTTGGCATTGAAGTCTCTAAGACAATCACTTCACTTATCTTAGACATATTATGCACTAACTATACTTAGACGAGAAACAATGACAGATTGCAAACCTATAAGTACACCTTTTGAAGCAAAAACAAAAGTTTCATTAACTGATACTTCCCTAGAAGACCCTAGTTACTTTAAATGACTAGTTAGTTTATTACAATATCTCACATTAACACGTCAAGATCTTTCATTTAATTATGTGTCTCAATTCATGCATGCACTAAATACAACACTTCTAAAAATAGTTAGACAAATCCTGTAATACATCAAAGGAACTCTTTGCCTTTTCAAATGCAAATTGGGTAGGTTGCCTCACTACTAGGCGTTCTACCATTAGATACTGTATTTTCTTGGCAAAAACCTCAACCCCTGGTGTGTTAAGAAACAACATACAATATCACACTCCAGTACTGAAGTTGAGTATCGTGCCATAGTCAATACAATAGTTGAACTTATGTGGTTAACCTTTATTCTAAAAGATCTTCATATTCCAGTGACATCTCATTCAATGCTCTACTGTGACAACCTTAAAGGTTACTCTCATCAACTTTCAGAACAAACTCTATCTTCAACCCAAGTACAATTTGAGGGAGAGTGTTAACAATGCATAATATAATGACAACAATTATTGTGTGAGTAGATGGAGTGATAAGATGATTCAAGATTTTGACAAAAATAAGCTTGAAAACTCACAAGCTGTTGCCAACAACTTACCCTATATTATTAGAGAAATGTGAGGAGAGAAAGAGGTTTGAAAAACAACAAGCTCAATCCAACATGGTAGTCTAAATGATAAGGGAACTGCAACTATACAATCTAAAAGTATGAATGCATATCAATCAGAATCTCCCTTTAAAGAATGTATAAAAATAGATTATAATATTGATATATTATATGAAAATCATCCAATAATGATGAATATTGCCTTGCGTATTCTTAATGACCAGAGCTAAGAAAACTAAAAGGATAAAAAAAAAAAAAAACACTATTGAAATCCACAATATTTCCTCTCATAGTGATACAACAAAAACACCACGACATTTGTTTTTTATTTGTAATTTCTCCATGTGGTTGATAAACATTACAACTTTTAATATTCATTCACAACATTATATTATATACTAGTAACCTACACTTAGAGTCATTGCGGACCACACTATAATGAAATGGTGATTTTTAACAAACTTAGTCTATGGGGTTTTTTATTTTCACAGATTTCATCCTTGTAGTTTTATATATTTTTTTTCAGTCCTCAAGCTTCATTTCATAATGTTTTAGTCCCTACGTTCAGGGACATGAGAGAGAAAGATTTTGATTTGCCACATTTCGTTCATAAAAAAACCAATCTTGGTATCAATGAGTTTTTCTTTAAGAAGGGAGTTTCATAAAAGTGTTTTAGAACTTTAATCTCGCCAAAAAACATAAATTATGCCTTAAAAAGATTTTTTGATTTGGTTTTATTTTGAGTTATTCGATCTATTATATAGTGTTTTAAGGTTACAAATGAAGTTATTAAGATTCATAATAGGGGTGTTCATAAATATAATTAGGTTGGTTTTGGACCCATAATTGTATCCAATCAAACTTTTTATATTTGACAAATTGTAAACCCAACTCATTTAATTTTTTTGGACCGAATGGGTTGGATATACGGGTTGGGATAATTTTTTGTGTGGATATTATATATATTCATGGGTTAGATTTATATTGTTAATTTTCAATCGTCCGCATTTAAAAGCGAACCTACAACATAGATTGTATGTGTCATGACACCCTTAATATTAAGTCTAATTGAAAAAATATCTAACTATGTCATAGTTTTAAAATAAAACTAAAGTTTTTTAAGTAATATTAACAATTTCATTCTTAAAATTACAGATTTTAATTAAATAGTAAAACACAAATCTTTTTATTATTGAGGTTTCATTTGTTTTTGCGGTGGAAAAATGTTTTTTTAATTTAAATTATTTTAGCTTTAAATTAATTTTTTATGCTTTTAGATTGTTTTGATGCTAAAAATATATTTTAAAAAAATTATTTTAATATATTTTAAAAAATAACTGTCAATTTACTCAGCGCAACTCAAAAATGTTTTCTCAACAGAAAAAATTAACATGATAATTTTGACTTGATTTTTATCATGACCTGGAGTCATTTATATGTATTTCTTACACGATACCCTAGACTGGGAATTTCAACTTCTGACAGTTACAGCTAGGAAAGGAAACTATACGAGAAGCTAACACAGACAGCATTATAGACCTCTTTACGAAAGGCAAGCCCTCTTTACAAAAGGCAAGCGCTGCTAGACGAGACGACTCAAGCTTGAGTTTTTGGCAGAAAGAAGATGGAGCTTTGCGAGGAGTAAGATTATTCCTCATAGTTATCTTACTCTTGTGTTTTTTTTTCCTCCAATCGGTCCTTAAACTATTGGTGCTTTACTAACTTAATCGGTGTTTGGTATTGTAGCTGCGGGTGAGGTTCACCCGCAGCCACAATTTTTAATGTTTGATAACGTTTTTACCCTAAATTTTTGATGGTGGGTACCATCATTTCTTGTGGTGCAACCACATGTTACAAGAAGCAGCTCTTTGCTGCTTTAGGAAAATGGATGAACAGTGGAGTATGGCTCCACTGTTCATCCATTTTATTCAACGAACAGTGGAGCATGCTCTACTATTCCGGTCGGACTGGTCCGGTTCAAAGCTAAAAATGCATTGAACCGGGTCCGACTCAATAAAATAAAAAATATATTTTTTATTTTTAATTGTATTTTATTCAAAAAATTAGTGTTAAATATTATTTAATGACTATATAAATTAGACGAAAATCGCTTGATGATGCCCGCCTTAACAGAATTTAATCGCAATCTCAATTTTGTTCCTGATTATATTTTACATGATGTTGTTGCGCTCTTAAAAAATTTGTGAAAACTGTAGTCCTTGTCGGATATATTTCATACGTGATGGAATTGTGGATAGTTTAATGAAACAATAAAAAATATTTTATATAAAGTATTATTTATTTCATGATGTAATAGGAGTAATTAATTCTACAATATTTAAATTTAAAACCATCAATAATAATATATATTTTTTAAAATTATTTTATAACCTCAATTTCAAAAGCATTTTTAACCAAACACATTAAACTATTTTTTCTTCAACCTCAATTTCAACCATAGTTTTAACCAAACATTTATTTTTTTAAACCAACTTCAACTAAAATTATTTTTTATAAAATAATTATTTTTAAACTACAACTACAACAGCTATTTATCGCAATACCAAACACATTCTTAATCCTCTTGCTTATAAAGAAATCATTTTCATCATTATTTGTAGCCGGTTGTGTCACCAATTATAGAAAAAGCTGCTCTTTTAAAAGGCTAGGCTAGGTTCAAGCTCCTGTAGACTGATGTGCAATTATAATTCTGACAGTCTCAGGGTCCAATGACCGACAAAGTTTTGTCAAAACTGTTCGTTAAATGACAGGCTTAATTGGGTCTTAGTTTTTACTTTTTACACTTCAGCATCGACTGACACCCACCCTTGGAACAAGCTTTCTCCTCCACTGAATTGGAATAAGAAAAAGTGAAATGTGTTCTCGAAAGATTAAAAATCCTCGTCTCAGTACACTGCGAGTCCAGGCTTTTATCAAAACGCCCAAATTATAGCAGGGAGAAGAAGAGAGGCAGGGAGTGGCATCAGGATAGGAAAAGAACACAAAAAACAAAAGTTCACATTGTGCCCACCAAGTTTGAACACTAAAAGTCTCGGCTCCTCTCCCTTAAGGAGCCCATTTGGAGTAGGACATTTATAGTTCAATTTGAACGAGCGATCGACTCTGCATTTCAACACGTATTTGGAGCCTGGTTCTCAAGATTTTTGCTGTCTTTTTCAATAAAAGAAGACCCGTAATTGGTTTTCTGGAAAGCCTTTTTTTTTTCTCTCGATAATAATGTAGCATGAACCCACGTTTTCTGTTTCTCGATTTCAAACGTGAATTATCTTCGGACGCTTTCTGATGATGGTCTGAGTTTTTCTTCTTAATGTTAATGTGAAGTTAATCACATTTATTTGTTCGAGATTAATAATATACCATAATATGCTTAAGGTGAAACTCGAATATTGAGCCATAGCATCATTGACGTGGATGAGTTTCTGCCGAAGGCATCGTACGGTTATAAGATACACGCACGGGTTCACCAAAATAATCAAGAACCTTGGGATGGTACAACCTCCGAGGAAGCCTCCGAGGAAGCCTACCAATTTTGATACACAGAATTTATTGCAGTACTGACAAGCCTGGGAGCCCAAGACATGCCATTTGGTTTGTTGATGATAAAGAAAATGTTTTGAAATAGCATGAACCTTCTAGGCACTCCGTGTGTCAATATATATTAAAAGAAACTAAAAATGGTAGGAAAATTATTGTACCTCCATGCTCATTTATAGTATCCAGAGTAACATTGTAATGATTTTTTGAGTCTTCACTAAAAAAACACTTATAATTAGCCATTAGGGACATTAAAATATTGCACCTACTATTATATTTTTAAAAATTTTATTTGTTTTCAATTTTATTCTCAAATTCTATTTTATTAAATATTAAATTCTTCAATTTAATCCTTATTTTTTAGATTTTAAATTTTTTTCTTTGATTCTTTTATAAAAGTTTTATTGATTTTCAATTTCACTCTTCAATTTAGATCGATGATATTATGCTTTGATTTTTATATAGTTTCTTGACCCTTTTATAAAATTTATTATTCTTTTTAATTTCACTTTTCAATCAAATATAAATTTATTTTAGTTTTCAATTTTGATTGCTTATAATTGCTTTTTAAAATCTTTTTGTATAATGAAAATTCTTTCATTAATTTCATCATTCAATATTTGATTGATTAAGAATTGAACTTCATGGATTTTTCAGATTAGATGTTTCGGTTTTAATGACCCGGGTCACGGGTTCGAAAAGTTAAAATAATTTTTTTTAAAAAAAAACTTTATAATCCTCTTTTTTTTATCATGTTATTCTAATCTCATGATATCGCAGGTTTGATGAGATATTTTAGATTGACTCAACCTTGATTACTGTAATTATAGATTTGTTATGCTAATCTAGGTTAAACAAAACTAATTTTTTAATGTTTTTTTTTACCTCATTTTAGAACCTGAAAGTTATTATAAGCAAAATAAAAAATTGTTCGGACTCCGGTGAAGCTAGTACCAAAGCCAAAGCTAGTGTTTATTGAATGTTCTTAATTCTAAATGTATTTTATACTTGTGTTTAGGTTACTAAAACTTTAAAATGCTTTAAACTACATCTCAATTTTAAAATTTTTATTTAAAAATTGCCCCAAGCTCTATTAGCTAGTAAACTTTATCTTTAATACTAAATGTTATAATTAATTTTAAATTAAATAAAAACATTTTAGTTTTTTATTGATTTCTTATCTTATAATTACTCTGTGCAAATTATAATATTTTCATTTAGAGATTCTTGAATTGTGCAAATAATTCAAAAGTCTTTTTTAGTTATAGATTAGCAAATTATCATTATATATGTCTATTTATATGTGATTAATTAACATTATTATGATAAACTTATACATCAATAATATACCTTTTAATCTATTATTAATTTTGTATCTTATATTTACTATTTGCATAGTTTTGCAAATATCATGTCGGTTATATTTGGACATTTTCGAATTAATAAGTTATTAAATGTTAAATCACAACTAGAAAATTAGCAAATAGCAATGGCATTACCAACAAAATATATCATGTTGGTAATTTCCAATAAAAATAGCGATAGAAAATTTTTGATGGACATTTTTAATGAAAATTGCGACAAAATATATTTTACTAGTAATTTTTGAAGGAATCGTTGATGGAATAAAAATAATAAAAAAATCAATAAAAAAAATTTGTTAGTATTATAACATGTCAATATCTTCCAACTAAAGCCAATGAAAATATATGATTGGCATATTTCATCGTTAAATTTAAAAGAGTTATAACAAACAGTTTTCTCCCTCCCATTTTTTCTTTTTTCTTTTTTTTTGCCAAAAACATAGCAGCCCAACCTAAAGAATCTGGCTCCATCCTCACAAATCCAGTCATCCAACCTGGTATCAACCTACATCTATCACTAGTGTCTTTATACCTCTCTCTTTATTCATTGTTTTGTGAAATTTCACTATACTAAGTAAGTAAACCCATCTATTTTTATGTAACCCATTAGCCATTAATGGTTTACAAAATTAATCAATTCTAACAAATTCTCACCAAAATTTATCAATTTGATAAAATTCATCAAATATCCCTAATTCTCTCAAAATTCAAAAATTATTACAAATCACATTATATATATAACTAAAGGGTGTGGGGAAACCACTGTTTCCCCACACCCAAATGCAATGTGGATTACAACAGTAATCCACAGTGCATTCCATTTTTTTTTCATTTTTTTCCCAACTTTCCCCCCTTTTTTTGCTTTTTTTGTTCAACTTTCCTATGTTTTTTTTTTTGCATTTATTTATTTTTTCCAAAATTTTTTGTTGATTTTACTTCTTAAATATTGAGCTAGTTAAAAAATTTTCTTTGTAATTTTTTTCCTTTAAAATATTGTGGATTGCTGCGGTATTTTCCCACATAGTTTTTCTATTTTATTTTTTTATTTTTCAAAATTATATTTGTTGATTTTTTTAATATTGAGCTGATTAAAACTTTTGCTTTGTAATTTTTTTCCTTTAAAATATTATGGATTGCTGCGATGTTTTCCCACATAATTTTTCTATTTTATTTTTTTATTTTTCAAAAATATATTTGTCGATTGTTTTTAAATATTGAGCTGATTAAGAATTTAGTTTTGTAAATTTTTTTCTTTAAAACATTGTTGATTGCTACAGTGTTACTCTGCATGTTTTTTTTTTTATTTTCTCTGAAATTATCTTTTTTTATTTTATTTTTTAATATTGAGCTGGTTAAAAATTACAGTTACAATATGTGAGGAAAGCACTGTAACTTTCTTCGCAAATTACTGTGAATTGCTACAATGTTTTTTCCCACATGGTTTTTTTCTGTTTTGTTATGTTTTTTTCTAAAATTATCTTTGTCAATTTTATTTTTTAAATATTAAGCTGGTTAAGAATTGTAATTACAAGTTTTTCCTCATAAAACACTATGGATTGATACAGTGTTTCCTCACATCATTTTTTTTCAATTTCTTTTGTGTTTTCTTTTTTTTGTAATATTGTTTTTCAAAATTATCTTCGTCGATTTTTTTTTTCATATTGAGTTGGTTAGAATTTAACTTTGTAATAAAGCTTAATCATGTGGGGAAAGCACTGTAGCTTTCCTCACAAAACATTATGGATTGCTACAGTGTCTCTTCACAGTTACAATATGTGAGGAAAGCACTGTAACTTTCCTCGTAATTTTTTTTTTTGCAATTTTCCATTTTTTTCCAACTTTCCCTTTTTTTTGTTTATTTTTTCTTTTTTTTTTTCCAAAATTACTTTCCATTTTTTTTCCCAACTTTCCTTTTTTTTTTTCCTTTTTTTTTTCATTTTTTTTCCAAAATTATCTTTGTTGATTTTACTTTTTAAATATTGAGCTGGTTAAAAATTTCGCTTTGTAATTTTTTTCCTTTAAAACACTGTGGATTGCTACGGTGTTTTCCCACATAATTTTTCTATTTTATTTTTTTATTTTTCAAAATTATATCTGTCAATTTTATTTTTTTAAATATGAAACTGGTTAAAAATTTTGCTTTTTAATTTTTTTTCTTTAAAATACTGTGGATTGCTACGGTGTTTTCTCACGTAGTTTTTCTATTTTATTTTTTTATTTTTCAAAATTATATTTATCGATTTTTTTATATTGAGCTGATTGAGAATTTAGTTTTGTATTTTTTTTTTCTTTAAAACATTGTTGATTGTTACAGTTTTTCTTCGCATGATTTTTTTTTGTTTTTGTTTTTTTTATGATTTTCTTCGAAATTATCTTTTTTTATTTTATTTTTTAATATTGAGCTGGTTAAAAATTACATTTACAATATGTGAGGAAAGCACTGTAACTTTCCTCGTAAATTACTGTGGATTGCTACAATGTTTTTTCCCATATGGTTTTTTTCTGTTTTGTTATGTTTTTCCCTAAAATTGTCTTTGTCAATTTTATTTTTAAATATTACGCTGATTAAGAATTGCAAGTACAAGTAAATATAAGTTTTTCCTCACAAAACACTATGGATTGATACAGTTTTTCCTCACATGGTATTTTTCTAGTTTCTTTTGTTTTTTGTTTTTTTGTTATATTTTTTTCCAAAATTATCTTCGTTGATTTTTTTTTTAATATTGAGTTGGTCAGAATTTAACTTTGTAATAAAGTTTAATCATGTGGGGAAAGCACTGTAGCTTTCCTCACAAACATTGTTGAGAATTACAATTACAAGTCATTACAAATAAAGCTAAATCATGTGGGGAAGCACTGTAGTTTTCATCAGAAAACACTGTGAATTGCTACAGTGTTTTCAACATGATTTCCCCCCCTTTTTTTTGGTGTTTTTTTTCTACAATTGTCTCTGTCGATTTGATTTTTTTAATGTTGAGCTGATTAAGAATTTAGCTTTGTAATTTTTTTCTTTAAAACACTGTGAATTGTTGCAATGTTTTCCCATATGATTTTTTTATGATTTTTTCCAAAATTATCTTTATCCATTTTTTTTAATATTGAGTTGGTTAAGAATTATAATTACAATGAAGCTAAATCATATCGGGAAAGCGTTGTAGTTCTTCTCACAAAACACTATGGATTGCTACAATATTTCTCTAAATGGTTTTTTATTTTATTTATTGGGAAAAACACTGTAGTTTTCCTCACAAAACATTGTCAATTGCTACAACGTTTTTCCTCATGAGTTTTTTCCTTCCAAAATTATCTTTGTTGGTTTTTTTTTTTAATATTAAGTTGGTAGAGAATTTAGCTTAGTAATTTTTTTTTGCTTTTTGTTAACAGAAAAGCTAAATCATGTGACGAAAGCACTGTATCTTTCCTCCCAAAACACAGTGGATTGCTACAAAACATTTTGTTCAGTTTCTAAGTTTTGATCACCAATACAACTTTTTGTTTTCGTTATGAAATATTGGCTCTATCATACCTTTAATTTCTATTACTTATCTAGCGCTGATTCACAATTATAACACTATTAAATATATTTGTTTTATAAGCCCGTGGCAGCGCGCGGGCATGCCTTCTCGTAAACTCTAAATGATGTAATTTATAACCAATTGAACTACATTTAACTAAATCCTAGCGTAACAAAATAAAACCTAGCATTCAAATTATGAAATCACTAAAACAATTAACAAAATTTAGAGTGAGATAGAGTGCTAACATGAAATTATTGAAGGGGAAATGTTGGAAGTGGCGGTGGTGGAGTGCTAATGATGGTGGTAGATCAAGGAGAAGTGGGGGATGGGAGAAACTTGTTGTGGAAGGAGGCAAGGAGACAAAGGAATGACAGCGGCACAAACTCACGGCAGAGAGAAAGAAAAAGGAAGGTTTTCTTGTAAAGGAGAAGGAGAGATAAAGAGAGAGAAATGTGAAAAAAAAAAATGTATGACGTGTTTTTAATATATATCTGAATTGGGCACCACCAGAGTTTGTGCGTTTAATTTGCAGGATAGGCAACCTCAATTATTGTTTAATTATTTTTAAAGTATTTTTTATTTGGAAATATATTAAAATAATATATTTTTATTTTTTTAAAATTATTTTTGATATCAGCACATTAAAATAATTTAAAAACACTAAAAAAATATTAATTTAAAACAAAAAATATAATTTTTTTCAAAAACACTTTTAAAATACAAAAACAAACAATACCATAAAAAATCGTTGGGTTAAAACTGCCTCAGCGGGCACTAGCATTTTTTAGGTTTCCCGTTCTTTTATTCTGACAATAAGCACAAGTTTCGTAATGATTTAAAAGAAAACAGCAAATTGTATTCTTTTGCTGGACTATTCTATCAGACTCAATGTTGTTTCGAAGAGGGTATCTTTTGTTCACTCTTTTAGATGCAGTGCACATGAGTTGCTCCATCCTCCCATCAAAGAAATGGAATCCATCGTCGAGTATGTGTGTGAAAGTAAAAAAGGGAGGCTATAGTAGCAGACAAGACCTTTTAAAAAAAATTGTATATATATATATATATATATTCTGCTATAGTTTTTAAATTAGTATTTTGTACAATTATATATTTTATTTTCTATAAAATTTATAAGTGATAGTTAATGGCATAGAGTGCATTGAACTCTAGTAGTAGTAGGTTAGTGGAGATATAAAAACTATGTTGAAAAAGGTTCCTAATTTAACCATATGAAAAAAATCCATGCCTTTAATCAACACACCAAAAAAAATTAAAATTTAGCATAGACTAGAAGACTTTTTTTTTTTTTTTCCTTGAAAGCGCAAGTTCTTGTTTGGTAATTGTTTTAGCACCTAATCAATAATGACAAGAGAATTTTTGCTATAATTATATACATTGGCATGTATAATTATTCTTGAATTTTATGACCATCTACATAGAGACAAATTAACATACTTAATTTTGATGTTTCCAATGAGTTGCATAAATAAAAGTATTATTGGTTCTATCCTTAAATACTCAATGACAAAGATTTATGGAAGGTTATAGAGAAATAATTTGTTTATTTCCATATGTTAGTGGCGAACACCTTAATAAAAACAAACATTCAAATAAGTCATTTGACTATTTTAAAGGCGCGCTTGAGCATGCTATAAAAATGAAATATACTCCTACTCAATTGAAGTCCTTTGGAGGTTGAATTTTGATTCATATTGGTACATTTTGTTTTGAATTCTCTCCTCATGGAGTATGGTATGTTCGAACTTTCTTACTACACATGTAAACCCCTGTGTAAAGAGTCAAGGTTAATAAGACTTCAATGAGAAATTAAAACTTGGGATTAAATGAAATTGATAAATAATGAGAATACTAATAATTTGATGTGTGTTGGAGAGGATAATATCCACAAATGAATTTAAAAGTGTTTTTGAAGTTAAAATGAGGATTAAGAAATTTAGTTAAAAATTCAAAAAGTTGGCGAAACTAGTAACGGGTTTTGTTGGATAGAAGAATTAGGAAAAACTAAAATAAATGTTTATTGAGAATGAGACAATAAATCCAAGAATTATAATATAAATGAGGAATACAAATCTAAGAAAAAACTGCATGAAAAAGTGTTGGTATAAACCATAGTTAAAAATCAATAACGTTATCGTGAAACAGTAATAAGTCCGTAAATGAAATAATTAGCATATAAATAAATAAATATATTTGGGGATAAGAAGATGTTCCTAAGGATTCATTAAAATATTTTATATGATTTATGCAAGGGTTGAATAAGAAAATTTGATGAAAAATCACAAACTGATCAATTTTACGATATCAATCATAACTCTCAATTCAACTGTTGGATCGGGCTAAACTTTTAAATGGAGTCTACTTACTTGATGTGCTATCTTAGATTAAAGTTTCAGGTCAATCGAAGTTTATAATAAAGACTCAAGATTTAGGCAACAACTAGTTAATTTACAAGAAAAATACAAGGGATGTTAAATAAAGGGCAAAACTATAATTAAATATAAAATCAGCGTACAAGAGACAATTTCCATTAGCCATGGATGTTTTTGGAGATAGAGGGAGCTTCTCTCCTTCGTTTTCTCAAAAGTTAGGAAATTCACTAAAAATAGAGAGATTGAGTGAAACTATAGAATAAAAAAGAGAGAAAGTGGTGGCTAGAGAGAGAAACAAAAGTTTGAAGAGGGAGAAGATGAAGAAGTTGGAAACCTTGGAATTTCTCCTTGGTTTGACGTGGGTAAGTGATGATAAACCCTTTTTTAGCTTTAATGAGTTCTTACATGATTTTCATGAATGTTAGTTTACGGATTTGTGATTAAAATTAGTGTTTGATTGGATGATGAGTTATTGATTTTAAACTTGTTATGAGTTATGTTTTTGGGTATGGAAAATTAATGGGTAATGTTGAATTAAGAAATTTTTTGAAAGGAAGACCTTATTTTCTTTTGAACACATATTTGATCGACTATAAAATGAAAAGAGTGTGAGTTTTTCTTAAATTCTTGATTGAAATGAATTAATTATGAGTTGGTTGATATAAATTACATATATGCTATTTTAATCACATTAAATTTTGAAAAGGTATCCTTGACTTTTCAAAAGGTAAGCTTTGGCCTAGACTAAGAAAAAGTGAGATTCATTTGGTTGATGTAATTGTTGTAATAATTGTATTACGTGAAATGTTAAATGATTGAGTTTGATATGATTGTTAAGAAATTTAAAAGAAAAACCATGCCTTCCTTTTTTGATAGATTTGGCTAAAGTCATAATAGAAGATTCAAATTAATTTTATGAACTTTAAATTGTTAAATTATGATTGAAAGTATGTGATTAGATGAAAATATAAGAAAAATATAAAGGAATACTCATAGATTGCATAATGAGTGTTTCGGGCAAAGGGTGAGGTTGTTTATATGGTTTACGTGTTTAAGTATTGACTATGTGTTATGTGGAAATGCATGGATATGACTTGAGTATGTGAAAGGTTTGGATTTTTCAAGATGTGCATTACTCATATGAATTTCTATTATTGGCTCAAAAATATAAATTGAATGGGAAATTGGAATGGGATTCCTATAATAGTTGATATGTTCATGATGAGTCGTGTCCCTGATGGAACAGGGGAGATTGCTGGATCAAGAAAATAGTTCAGAGTGGCAAGACACACTCGGCTCAAGGTAGGTGTTCGACACCTCGACTCTTAAAATTTTTATTGTAGCATAAAATAATTGTATTGTGGAAAAATAATATAGTGGGTAAAAGAGAAATGCAAAGTTTCTACTAGATGTGATACGTTTATTTGAAATTTAATGTTCTTATGAGGGGTCGATATAAATAGTTGGAATATAATATTGGAGTTGTAATTGAAATTGTAAGCATACATGAAAAAATAAGATAGTGGATCCATGATATGGACTTTGGATTTTAGGAGTGTAAAGTTGCATTTGGTCATCGGAAAAGGTATTCAGAAGGGTACAATTACACTGAGTTATTGATGTGAGTATTCAAAATAGAAAGATTGTGCAAGTATTCAGAAGGGGTTATTAGTAATATAATAATGATAAATTGCACTTGGAAAACAAGAAAAAAAGAGGAAATAATAAGGAAAATGAAAGAAAATAAAGTATGGGATGGACAAGATAAAAGGTTTATAGTCCACCATGAGGTAAAGACTAATGATATCAATGGTTATTAATGACTGGCATAATTGATTAGTCTTCCACGAGGTGAAACTAATGATATCAGTGGTTATTGATGACCAACATAATTGATTAGTCTGTTATGCGGGGAAGACTAATGGCATAAATGGTTACTGATGACTAGCATAGTTTGACTAGTCTGTTATATGGTGGGGATTAAAGATATCAGTTAATACTTATAGTGAGGATGAATGATTAGTTTGCCTCAATAAGGAGACTGATGATATCAGGTCTGCCAAAATCAGAATTGTATAGTTGGTCAGTCAAGCATAAAAGATCCATTAACAAAGAGAAGCCCATAGTAGGATATAAGAACGACAAAAGAAGGGTTGGTGACAAAGAAATATATGTAAATGGATACTATATAACCAAATGAGAGAATTGGTCGACTGTGGATAATAATAGAAGAAGATTAAGGTAAGATGTTAATTGGAGCCTGGGTGTTTAAAGATAAAGAATGCTTATAGTACAAGATTTCAAGTATCGAAACAAATCAACAAGTTAGTTAGTGTAGGCAAGAACTATCATTAATTAAATTGGTCAGAAAGTGGATGATTGATATAAATACATACCTGGAGTAATGAAATATAATAAATAAATGTTTTTTTTATTATTATGAACCACATGCTAGAATGATGAATATAATGGATTAGTGTATACAGTTATTTTCCATGAAAGGTCAGGATTATAGAATTGGATTAAGAATTCTGAGGTCCGATTAAGACATATGATAATAATAATGAATATAATGAATTCTGAGGTCTCAAATGACACTGTCAATAAGTTAAGGCCCGAGTTAAGGGTATCGAGTTTGACGAATAAGTATATTCAAAATCCATGTTTATTGATTTTGTATAATACACCCTTAACCAATATCAAGTATGAATTAAATGCATAAAAAAGGTTAATAACTCCTAGCTGTAATTAAGTAGGAGTTAAATAAGTCAAAAGGGAGGGGGGGAGCGCATGTCTAAATGTCATCAACCATTAGTAGGGCATTGAAATGATATAATGAATATAGTTAACTTAAAGAAAAGGCAGTGGTTGATAATCAAGGGATAATAAACATATAATGAATGTAAGCTGCTAAAGAAGAGTAAAATACATAATTGTGTAAGAACAAAAATGTTAGTGTTTCCATTAAAAAGAGTAAACCAATCATAGTGGAAAGATTTTGAGGGCAAAATCTAGAAAGGATATTGATGATCTAGTTGTGTGTTTGTAGGAAAGCTAAGATGGCAATATGGTAATCAAAAAGGAAAATTGTTCTATTATGATAACTAATGTGTTGCATGAACTTTCTTCAAGGAGTATGAGTAATAAGTAATATAAAGTGAAATTATTAATATGCCTAGAAGATATTTTTAAGTTTAAATATTTATGCTTGTTTGTATTTGTTGCATGATCTTTGCAGTCCAGACAAAAATAATTGTTTATGAAAACATGTATATAATTCGATATTTTTTCTATTGATTGATTTATGTATAGCATTAATTAAACGGTCATATGATGTTGGATATTTGTATTTACTAGCTATGTAGACTTAACAATCATGTTTTAAGATTGAATTATGTGATTGAATGTTTTACTTATTGACCATAATATTTAATTCTAATGTTAATGTCATTGTTATGGATTGATGAGGATTTTGTGGAGATGAATTTTTACTAGTGACGTTAAAAGGAGGTTAAGATCCATGAAGGTTTAGTCAAGTGTTCATAATGTGTGGTTGTATAATCAACATGAATATATATATTATGAGGATAATTTGATATGGGTCGAATGTGCCATATAAGACCTAACTTTATAAGAATAATGGAAGTGCTATGAGAATTGAGAATGTTATCTTTTGCTTTGCAGATATCCTAAGAAAATAAGAACTGTTTAGTGACCTGGATAGAGAAGACTTTGAAATTTCGATAGGAACTAGAAACATAAATCATAATTGTATGTTTTATGGAATGTATATGAATGCGTTAAATAACAAGTTAAATTTAACCAAGAGATATAAATGACAACATGGATTACTGATATTAAATTATAAAAAAAAATCACTATGTTTTTCTTGAGTTAAAGGCTAAACGTATCTTTACAACATTTAGATTTTGCTGGGTGTTACAACACATTTAATGAAAAATGATAAATTAATAAGCTTATGTCCTTGTATGGTCAAGAAAAAGATATTGAAACTTGAGAAATCTAAAAGAACTCAATTGGATTCTCAAGCTGAGGGAAAGGTCAAGGGTAAAACATCCCTTAAAATGAACAAACATAGAAATGTCTTAATAAAGCAGTTTGACAATAATAGTAAACTTTTATTCTATAAAAAATGAGGATGTGTTAAAAAAGATTGCCTTAATTATCAAAATAGCGTATAAAAATAATCTTTATAGTGTACAATGAATCTTTTCATTGAGGCTTCTAGAAGTACATAGTGAGTTGATTCTGTTTCTACAATCCATATTGTGACTAACTTTGTGAGTTTAACGAAGAAATATAGAAATGTGTCATTAAAATAACATTCAATAATAGTAATTGTTTTATAAAAAAAATGGAAACATGCTAAGAAAGATGATATGAGTATAAAAAATAGCTTGCAAGGTAAGGTAAATTCATCTCTATTGTGTATCGTGAATCCTTTTTTTATTGAGGCTTTTAGTAAAGCTTATGAATTAATTTTGGTTCTACCATTCATATTGTGAATATCATGTAGAGTTTTTTTAGCCAAAGAAAGTTGAGGAGAAATAAAGGAGGTATATATTTAGGTACCCATATGCACTTTATAGTGGAAGCCACGAGAACTTTGAGATAATTTCTAAAATTTAGATTTATTTTAGATTTGAAAATTATTTTTATACTCCATTTTTTCTAGAAATTTAAGTTCATTTTTCAAATATGGTTGATTTCTTAACTTATAATTACTTTGTGCAAATTATAATATTTTCATTTATAATGGTCACTGACTCTAGAATTTTTGCAAATAACTCAAAAGTTTTTTTTAGTTATAGATTAGCAAATTATCATTGTACATGTCTATTTATATGTGATTAATTAGCATAATTATACTAAACTTATACATAAAAAAATATACTTTTTAATCTATCATTAATTTTGTATCTTACAATTACTATTTGAATAGTTTTACAAATATCAAGTCGATTATAGTTGGACATCTAGAAATTAATTAGTTATTAAATGTTAAATTTAACTGTATAATTCTAAATCCTTATATTTATTCAATTTATAATAAAATTTGTTTTGAAAATACATATTTTTCATTAATTATGCATGAAAATTTTAAACATATTAAGTTTAAAAGAAGTTGTAAGGATGTATATGTAAAGCGATAATGGTGAAGTGAAACTATAAAAAGATTTGATTGAAATTTTTTAAAAATATCAAAAGATAAATTAAAGGGTGAAAGAGGAATAAAATGTGATAACCATTTAACCTAAAAAAGGGAATTAAATTAAAATAAGCCCTATTGCATAAAATACTAGAAGAGAAGTCATTGAAAAATCATCAAATAATGCATACTAGATTTATGGCCTGCGCTTAGTTGCAAGCGAGGCAATATTTTTTTCAACATAAGAAAATAATGCCAAGGAAAGAAATTAGATATTCAAATCATTGGTTCAATTGGAAAATTAAATAATATGATTAAAAAAACACAACAAACAAAATAAACAAACAAAAAACAAGACAATGACAAAATGATAAAAAGAACTCGATCTGAGCTAACCTAGATTGTGAAATAACTTAATACTAAAGGAAAAATAATTAAAAAAAAAACCTGTTTAAACCGGTCTAACTTGCAAACTTCAGATCATGAACATAAAATTGGAATAATCTCATAGAAAGAAATACAGGAAGAAAAATTCAAAGATAAATTCCTAATAAATCAAATGAGAACATGATAACTCAATAAAAAAAAATGAAAAGAAAAAAAATGAAGCTTAATATCTAGTAAATAAAATGTTGAAGGATAAAAATTAAGACAAAAATATAGTTTTAAAAATGTCAAAAAAACTTGATATGAGTCCACCCAGTTCAAGATGCAATCTCTGATCTAGTCATGATACTAGGGTAACCACGTTCGAAAGAAAATTGAATAAAATCATCAAGCTTAATTATTGAACAACTTAATGTTGAAAGATGAAAAAAAAATTAATTTAATTTAAAAAGCGATGGAAAAAAATATTAGTAAACCTGAGTTAACCTGCAAACCCTGTGACTATGAAAATCATGAAATCCTTGAATCAGGTTCAATTAAGAAGCTTAATTTTCAACCAATTTAATTTTGAAGAATAAAATCATGAAAAAAATATCAATTTCAAAAACTTGTCAAAGGAAAAAAGATAGCATTAAAAAGAATGATGATAAAATTTGATAGAAAAAAAAATATGAAGGATAAAATTGTAAAAAAAAAGACCTAAAAAATAATTGGGATAACCGAACAGAAAGCAAAAGGGAAAAAAGTATGAAGACCAATTTCTATAGATCAAATATTGAAAGATGAAATTGAAATAATTCAATTTAAAAAAAAAACAAAAAAATTTAATTCAGATTAACTTTTGAAATCAGTGTCTCTTATCATGAACCCGGAACTAACCCTATAGCAACAAATTAAAATAATTATAAAAAATTTTTGCGTTGATTTTTTTTAATTATATTATTTTGAAAAAGTTAAAAGATCTAAATGCCCCTAAATAATATGCATTATAATTTTTTATTATAGGGTTAAATTGGTAATTTTAGTATAAAAATAATAACCAATCTAATCTCATATAATTTATAAAAGATAATTGTAACATGTTAAAAATACCATATTATCTTCAATGTCTAGTTAAAAAGTTTAAGGGTTAAATGGTAATTTTATCATTATATTATTATAATAAATAGTAATATGAAAAGACTTCGATTAAATGTACATTAACTTTTCTAGAATAATTTTTTTTTAATTTAATAGGGACATTTTAATGTCAGGTTAAAGCTAAGAAAGAACCGAAAAGACTTTGATTAAAGAGCTGAGGAACAATCCAAAGCAAGTGATGGGTGCAAATCTTTGTAGATTGATTATATATATATAATACGCAATGCATGTATAAGGCAATATGAATGGTGATTCTAAAATTAGTACTTCTTGTCCGACAAAAACTCAAAGATAATTTCCAGCTATTAGGTATTATCAAATAATAATATTTGTTAATGAATTTCTTTTTTAAAGAATTACTTGATAGAAAACATTAATTTTCTTATAAAACAATAATATTTATTATTAAGAAAGAGAATATATTTTGCAGGGACTATAATGAAAAAGCTTAATTAAAAAGCTTTTGAGTATTAAAAATAAAATTGATATAAAAATTATTTGGAGTTAAAATTAAAACTACAAGTTAGGAGGAGTATGTTTGAGGTTTCTCATTCTTTTATTGGACAATAGGATAGTTAGTAATGATTAAAAAAAAATCAACAATAAATTAGTAATAATTCTATGCAGATTATCATATCTAATCTTGTGTCATGTGAAGCTGTTTAATTTTTTTTTTTAATTAGATGCCAATATGTTTAATTAGAATTTATATCTTTAACCGCATCCGTTATTAAAAGGAATAAATTTAATTAGAATCAATGTCTAATAATATACATTAAAAAAAGAGCATGTGAATAACATTCTTTATGCATTGGACTAGGAAGTCTAACTGTCTACGCATTTCGATGTTATTTCTAAGTATTATATTATTTATTACATCTATAAGATATATAAAGTTAGACCCAAATCACTTATTAGCCGTTTATTTATAAATTTTATTTTTTTATTAATTTTTTATTTTGAGGATTTAATATTTATAATACAAGAAAGAAAGTACTTAATTACTAAGTATAATTTATTATTTATATGTTGTATTCTTGATTTAAGTATGATAATTTTTATGCAGTGGCGTTTTGAATTTTATAAAAAAATTGTCATTTTTTAGTTGATATCATATAGATCAAATAGGAGAATATAAAAAATATTTTTTAAAGTGGTCTATATATATGCCTAGGTATGTTTTACATCTAATACTATGTATAATTATATATTTTATTTTGTATAAAATTCACAAGTGACAATTAAAAGCTTAGAGTGGCTACCCACACAATTATATATACACACACATTTTTTTTTCTTTTTTTTTTATAAATACTTGAGAAGATGTAACCTTCATATAAAAAAAATAAAAACATTCTAGATTATTGGCTCGCACTATGCTACTAGTCAAATCAACTTTTAGACCACATAAGAGTTAACCCGATATGACTCGATTGACTTTGCATGTTCAAAGACAATCTTAATGACCGGTAAAAACATGGTTAAACTAAAAAAATTCAAGATGATAGTTTTTAAAAATTAAGACGGCAACACATTAGATCGACTGAGGTTAACTTGTCAAACCCACAATCTAGATTATAAAATCATGATAGGCCCATAGAAAACAAATAAAAATAAATTATTAAATCTAATTCACAATCAACTCAATGTTAAAGGATAAAATTGAAAAACAAAATTTAATTAAATAGTAAAAAAAACAAAAGACACGAGTCAATTTAGACCATAAAATTAAAACAAATTATAAAGGTCAATTTTTAAATAATTATTAATGAAATAAAAAAAATAAACTAAATAAAAGGACTAAAGTAGAAAACTCTAAACAGAACGTTGAATTGTGAATTCACCCACTTTCGGTTTTTTTTTTTTTTAATTTTTCTATAAATTCAACAGTTAGTTAATAGAAGAAAAGGTATTTTCCTCATTAGTTTGTTTTTTTGTCCCAATGGAAGAACACATATCGGGCATTCAGCAACAACATGGGAGCATACCTCCCTCATCTAGAAACTTCAGCCAACCTAAATTAAAATTCTCAGGGTTTTGCATAAAAAAATAATTATTTATTTGTTTTATTCCCCTCCCCAACCCTAAATTAGGAGGATAAACCCTACGAAACTTGAATCTACTTTTAATAAAATAAAATCGCGACGACTGGTAAGCAGCCTTGCTTATATGTACGTACGGGACCACTTTCCCTTTAATTATTGGTGAAACATGTCTGAACATGCAATGCACTGATGCAATCTTTAGAGGCTTGACCCTTGTCAACCACGTGTTTCGTATCATAAAATCGGCCGATTATCAACCAGAATTAGCAAAATAGTCGGTCTCCTATATATGGAAGCAAACTAATTTACTCTTTAAACCTTGATTACATAATATATATATATATATATATATATATATATATTTTATTTTTTTTATTTTTTTTTGTTTTTAGTTTCGATACTCAATTTACGATCCCAAACATGTCTTGCCCATTAAAGCCAATAATAATTATAATAATAATTATAATGTCTTGACCATCTTGAAATGATTTTGTAGAGCCCAGCTTAATTTGATCCATGAAGTTATATAGTTTCATTACACTAACCAGATTCTAATAACATCATGCTTTAAATCTGTCCACTCCTTTATTTTTTCCCCCTTTTGGGCTTTCTTCTTTGTTATTATCTGCTGATATTTCGTGATAGAATAAACTAGTGCTTAAAACAAGAAGCTTGCATTAATTAGTAAGCAATTGTTCGGCAATTTTATTTTTATTTTTCTCAGAAAACAATTGGGCCAAGCTCCTGTGCATGTTTATCTTCCTCTTAAGATAGAGTACAAAGGGAATGCATCATGGATTCATGCCACTTATGATGCATGGATCAATATGATCCATGATGATATGGGAGAGTGGGAGAGAAAAATTTACTTAACATCCCCTATAAAAGGTAAAGATTTAAATAAAATAAAAACAGAGAGGGGGGAGGTATGTAACTTGTAAGAAAATGTCAAAGGAGAGAACAAAGTTTGGAGGTTTTTACAAAAGAAAAGAAAAACAAAAACTCTTTCAAACTCTTGAAGAGATTAAACACTGAGATTAAGGTATATTTAAGGTGTGAATTATGAGTATAGTTCATGTTCTAATTAAGATATGATTATGTTTAAAGTAATAATATAAGTTTCACGGAATATATGTGTTTTGCGTGGAATGGGTTTTGACCAATAGTACTGTTTCAACGTTTTAAATTGAGAATTTAATTTAACCTATTTGATCTATATGATAAATGAGAATTTAACTTCACGTGTGTGTATAGGAGAGTTTATAGTTATTATTAACATAAATGAGAATTTAATTAACCTCAAAATACATTAGAAGAGAAGAAAACACATGTCATCAAAACCTAGATAAAAACAAAAAATTATAAAAATACTTATCAAACTTTATCAATTATCAGTAAGGTAGTTAATTATATAGTAATAATTATTTTTTAAAATATTTTTTACTTAAAAATATATTATAATAATATACTTTTTTATTTTTAAAAATTACTTTTAATATCAGTACATTAAAATATCTAAAATTATAAAAAAAATAAATTTTAATCCATCCCTGAAACAAAATAGCACCAAACTGAAACATATTCAATGAACACGGACGGTTCTAGAGGAGCCAATGAAAATTCAGAGTCAAAGGTTTCACACCAAGCCATGACAGAATTAATGTTACAGCACTAAATGTTAATCAAAGAGACTAAATTTATTAAAATGTGTTATAATATGGTTGTATATATATAGCCGGAATTGATACAGGGTGAAAAGACGTCGCGTCATTCATGGAGACCCCCGTATGTATGGAAAATCAAAGCAGCCCCACCATTTCTATCTCTGAAATCACGAAACTTTTCAGAATAGCATCTCATCATATTGCTATATATTTTGCTTTTTTACCTTTGCTTTCTAGTATGTATCATAAAAGCCTGCTCGATCCAATTAAACAACGACAAGCTAGCATCTCTAATTACATTGGTAGAGAGATCCATATCTGTATAGTAGTGCAGTCTTCTTCTTTTTTTTTTTTTTTGGAGGTAGTACTAGCTACTATCGCTGCAAGTACATTAATGGAGAACAACCCTAGTTCATCAAGAACTGACAGAAAAACCATAGAAAGAAATAGGAGAAATCAAATGAAGGCACTCTATTCCCAGCTCAATTCTCTTGTACCCCATCAAAGCTCAAGGGTCTCCATCCCTCCCTCAATATTGTTCACACGTTATTGCTGTACATTGCCTAACATGAAAGCCCTTTTGTGATGATCTTTCTCTGATCTTTGCTTCTGTTTTGTGTTTTTTTCTCTTCTCTCTTTTTATGGTGGTCGCAGGAACCAGTACTGTCACTGCCTGATCAACTAGATGAGGCTGCAAGTTACATAAAAAGGCTGCAGACTAACTTGGAGAGGATGAAGGAAAAGAAAGACAATTTAATGGGAACGGAAAGGAAAAATTATGCAAGCATGAGTAGTTGTAATGGAACAACTACTGGGCTAAGATCACCACAAATTGAGATTCGCGAAACGGGTTCCACTTTAGAGGTTGTTTTGATAACTGGCCTGGATGGTCAGTTCATGTTCAATGAGACCATTCGTGTGCTTCATGAAGAAGGAGCTGAGATTATTAATGCCAGTTTCTCTGTTGTGGAAGATACTGTATTCCATACAATACATTCTAAGGTGGTAGTAGCATAGGTGATAGTTTCTAATTAATTTTACTGGAAATTTGTGTTAATTCTGTGATTATTGAAGAATATTATTGTGATTTTATATTATCTTTAAATTTTGGAGTTTTTCTTGAACCTTATTATTCCTTTTATATAAATTGTTCAGGTTGGAGATTCTGCCCCCAGTAATGGAGCTGCAAGGATATCTCAGAGGCTAAACCAGTTTGTCCAAGATGATAATGCGCTTTAAAGTGTAGCGTGAGATTTGCTGGCTTAAGTTGAAGAACACAAGGAGACCTCATTACTTGTACAACAGAAGTAAATTACCAATTATGTTTACATGTGTGTGTGTGTGTGTGTGTGTGAGAGAGAGAGAGAGAGAGAGTTTTCCTAGCCAGAAGACTTGCTTATGCATGTCCAAATGCATCTTAGCAATATATTTAAGATTTATAGTTCTTGTTCCTAGCTATCAATCTGGGCTTTTCATGTTAATTCATGTTGGATAGAACTAACTGATATATAGATTAGATACATCTACACTGTATATTAATCTAGTACACCATTGAAACTCAAGCAGATCGACTGCTAGAAAAAAATTGATCAATCTTGAGTCATGGTGCAGATACAAAATCCCACGAGCAATCCCTGGGATAATATCAAAGCGTCTATTCCAATCCAATACTGATCTTCTTCTTCTTGTATCTAGGCAGATTTTGGAGCATCTTTGTGACGTTGTGTCATTCATAGAGTGGTATATTTTCAACTCAATGGTGAAAAAGCAGGATAAAGCCTTGCAGGAGGCTATAAGTTCTACAAAAAATAAACAAGTCCAAGCTTTTGTTAGGAAAGTATTCATAAACCAATTCTTGTTCTTCTCCCTCAACACAAAATCCAAGAAGTTTCACAAGATTCCTGTGTTGAAGCCTTGTATTCCTTGTCCTGAACTATTCGATAATCTTTTGACAGCAATATCTTGTCCATCAAAGAAGCTGGCCCTGAAATCATCGCATAATATTAATCCATAGTAATACTTAAAAGAATGCAACTGCTAGCAGCTAAAGATTTAATATACTTTGGGATGTTCATAATATTTCCACGAGTGTTAGAACCTATAAACTGAGCCAAGACCACCTTAGCTGGGCTGAGATTTTTAGTTGCAGCAGAATAATGGCTAAATCAAAAAATGGGCAATTCTGCAGATTGCCGGCCTTTCTTCGTGCTCATTTGCCTTCAAAGCAGCAAATGGCCTTTCTGTACAATACTTGGAAGCCATTTATATGTTAGTGTTGCTCAAAGACTTGGTACTAACAATGAAAACTTGCAAGAAGTTATACGCCAGTCATTCTATTGCAGCCGCAGGCATACAAAATATTCAAACAATGAGAGCTTAATTTCCAAACCCTTAGTTTCTTCTTCCTTCTCCATAAGTAAGCAAACATGAGAATGAGAATGGTTTTTCCATAAGATCTGATGTCAACTCTGTGTTAATAAGAAACCCGACTTATATTCTGAAAAGTAACCTCGCGAAACCTCACGGGTACGATGAGAATTCTGTCATTACATTTCAAGTCAATATTATGGAATAAATTAATTATTGAAACCCTTCGAGGAAGGGAACAAATTTGTGGAATCTCAGTGTTTTAATAAATAAAGGGGTGGCAGGTAGCTGGGATTCTTTTCTTCGCAAATATAATATTCTCAGTCTTCTAATAAATAAAGTGGGGCAGCTAGCTTGGATTCTTTTCTTCGCAAATATAATATTTTCTGAGGCGTTTGTTGAATAGAAACAGCATCTGCAATAATTATTTAGGGCGTGAAAAACATGTCTCTCCTAGAAAGACACTTAGCGTAAGACCACTTGATTCAATGTCTTACGTCATCAGGGTGACGATTGAGGTCTCTATATTATAACATCATCTATAGCATATAAATGGTCGGTCGCTTTAACTTCAAAATTCTCAATAAGACGCTCTGAACTTTCTATGTTCACATGGAAACCATGTCTCTGCAGACTGGCTTACTAGCTAATTAAGAACAGCTTTAAGTTTAATTTTGTTTTGGATTCAGAACTGCTGTTTTGTCATCTACATGGAGATCTTGATCCTCATTGCTTGGTATATCTGTGAAAAGAAAAAAAAAAAAGCTGTGCATATTGGATAAAATATTATGAGTGTTGAAATCTTAACCTCGAAACTAATTGAGCTGTTTGTGGGCTTCGGTAGAGAAAAAACTTACAATCCCACCTATTAATGGTCGGGTTCTTGAACTCGAGCCTGTTTTTTACTGTGTTTTTAATTGTGTTTAAGTGTATTTTAGAAATATATTTATTTTGAAAAAATATTTTTTAAATATATTAATAATTTCATCGGGAAGGATGATTCAAACAATGACCCTATAGCCCTCTCCAATTTAGAATTAGCATTATCCGACCTTAATCTGCCCTCTTCTCCACACTCTTCCTTTAGGAATCTAAGTTTCCTTTCATTCCTTTGAACGTGGATTTGATTTTGTCTAATCTGATCGCTGCCAATCTTGAGAGGTTTATTCGGAAACCATATGTTCCATCTCCTTCACCTTCCAAGCTCTCTTCCTCGAAATTCGAGACTAGTGCAAACATCAGTTCTTCCTTTATAGAGTCTCCTGGGCTTTCCTATGAACACCATGTTAAAAACTGAGTCCGTCCTTGATTGCTTAATGATACCTTTGAATACTTTCAAAATCATTGTAAAGCAATTCAATTTTAAAATTTTAATTATTAATTAAAATTTTAAAATGTAATGTATCCTCTTATATTATGTTCTTTGAGCTTGTATAAATTTATACTTTAATTTTACTTCAAATTTAGGATCACTTGTTATCAAAATTCTAACATCATATAAAAAATTAATTTAATCAAAATATTTAAAAATTTCAAAATATAATTTATATTATTTTTTAATAATCTTCTACCTTCGTCAAACTATCCTTGAGCTTTTTCAATTCATATGCATGGTTTCCAATCCGGTCTTTCTGACATAGTTGTGCAAGTTTTAAGAGCTTTATTTTCATGTCCCATCAAATATCACTCAATCGCCTCTACCTCTAAATATTATCTGCCCAATGATTCCTGGAGTGGTGTGATTACTCCATGCAAAGAAGCCCTTGAAGGAGTTCTTTGATTACCTTAACATCTATTATTGATCGATTTCTTGAAAACCTACCATTTCACCATCGCTCAACTCTCTCCGAACTTTCCACGTTCATTTCTTTGGGCTGCCTTCTTTTGACACCATATTGATCGGCCATATTCCCTTTAGATTATTTACCATTTTTACTTCCAAGCTCAGTCAATTTTACGTTCATCACCTGGAAGGTCGATGGCCCAATGGCCTTTTCCAATTGTCTCACAAAGACTAAAGTACTATGATCAGTTTGATTTAAATCAAGCCAGAATAACTTTTGTTGATAGTATAGCCCTATGGTTATTGTGTAAGCTTGAGTCTTAGTTGATAATGCATGTCAAATTCACTCGACTCAATGGACTACCTGACTAATTTCTTCACAGAAATTGTTTTTACACACAGGACTTGTTTAAATCAAGCAGAATACACTAGTTTTTGTTATCCTTCCTCTTCCCTGATTAAGACTACACACTTATAGCTTGACCTCCGATTTTTAACCCAAACCAAACAAAACCTAAAATACAATATGTTCTCTTCTTTTCCTCTATTTAATTTGGTCAAAGAGCCCAAACTTATTATAAAGAAAACTGAAAAGAGCAAGCAAAACTGATGTATATGTAAACGTGCCCTCAGCTTTTACTATGAATTATAATCTTTTAATTTGGACATTGAACATTTTTTTTCTTTAATTGTATCTTTTACGAGTTGTTTAGGGTGTTTTGTGGGTTGTTAGTATCTTATATATCTTCATGTGTTCTAGAGATTTAAAGCTTTTATTATATTTTAAAACTTGATTGGAGCTCAACTTAATGAGATATAGTTTGAATTTGTAGTAAAAAGATACAATTAAAAGATAAATGACCAATTAAAAAAAGAAAAAACCGCATGGCCAATTTTGAATTAGCTCAAAAGCACACTTTATGGTCCACCTATTTTTCTTTTGCTTCTTTTATAGTCCCTTTAAATTTTAAAATTCTAGTTTTGACTCAAAACTTTATTTTATTCATTTTCAGTCTTCGAGTTTGAGAGATAAAAGAGAATGTTGTCGAAAAATAGCTAAAGAAGGAGAAAGTCATTAGTGGTGTCAACGACTTCTATTTGATGAGATGAGTTTTATTAAGGTGTTTTTGAGCCTTCGAGAGCGTTTGGAAACGCGGGCCAACCCACATTTCTAAAAAATTCAAATTTTTTTATATGTTTTGGATCGTTTTGATGCGCTGATCTCAAAAATAATTTTTAAAAAATAAAAAAATATCATTTTGATACATTTCGGAATGAAAAGCACTTTGAAAAACAACCACAACCACACTTCCAAACAGGCCTTTGTGGTCGTTTGTTTCCGTGGTTGCTTCTGCGTTTAAAGCCAACCACGGAAAACAAATGTGTTGGTAACGGATGAGAAGTGGATTCACCTGCGTGGCCCCCAGCAATTCCTGCATTAAAAACGCAGGCTCACTGAAAGCAGCATTGTGCTGCTTTCAGTGTGGAGAGCTCTACTATTCACTTAAGTGCACAGTGGAGCTCTAGAAAGCTTCACTGTGCACTTAAAAATGAATAGTGAAGACATGCTCCACTAATAAAGTTTATAGCTTTAAAAGGATTATAAGAAAAATAAACGCATTTTAAATTAAAGAATTAGCAAATATGAAGTTAATTTCACATAAAGTGAATAATTGGTATATATAGGGGGGAAAAGAGCATTTAGTCATTACTCGCTCACTCAAAATTAGAGTACAATATTTTGAATTTTTAATGTATCCCTTCATTGTATTAGAAATAGCTAAGAGCCTTGTTTTGAGTATAAAAAAGTTGTTATAAGATTTTTTAGTGGAAAACAAGTTAAACATTGAATTTAAAACAATTTAACTTTTGGGTGTAAAATAAATTAAGTACCACTCTTTTAAAGTACTATTTTACCACTTAATTAAAAATGAACAAAAAAGTTTTAGCGTGATCAAAATACAAGAAATCATTTGATCAAGTTTATGATATTTATTTAAAAAGAATTTGAGCAATAATACCCCTATATTGATAAAATATTTTCTCATGAATTTTTTTCACTATGTATAATTTGACAATAAAATTGTTTTTGGATGAAAAATTACTTTTGTGATACCAAATTAAATTTTATAAAGACTTACTTACATAATAAATAACTTAGATATCTTCATGTCAAATTTGCATCCAAATAGTTAATTTTTCTCCATTTCATATAATAGAAAAATCCCCACAATATCAAATCTTGACATGCATATTAAATTATTGTTATCGTCGAAATTATTAAACCATAGGTGTTAGAAACTTTTAAGTTAACAAACATCTTGTCAACCCCTTAAGTAATAATAATAAAAAAGGACTAAACACGTGGGCCTGGCCTACAAGCACACACCCTAGGTCATCTTTCTATTGAGCCAAGTGCGTGAGCCCCATTTATTTGGCCAGGTGCTTGGTTCTTTTATATGTTTTATTTTTAAATTATTTTTTGAGTTTTGATTGAAATGTACTATAAAAAATACTTCACATGATATTTCAATTATTATTCAATTTTGTCATGATTTTTTAATAATATTATAGGTTTTTATATGAATGTTAAGAATTTCCTTTTCAATTATTATGCACCAAATATGCAATAAATAAATAAATAATTCCTCATGAATATTCAATAAAAATAAAATTTTGTTTTTAAAATTTTTTAATAGATTTTTTTACATGATTTTATTGCATTTCGTAATATATTTTATTTCCTTCAATCACATAGAAAATATAGACATATTATTTTAATATTTTTTAAAACTTATTATTAAGATCATGATAGTTTTTTTAAAATAATATTTACAATTAAAAAATATGTTTTCATTGAAACTACCAGGAGATACATTAATAAAGAAATGAAGTTTAGATTGAAGACATGTTTTTTCTACTTATTGAAAATTTTAACAAATTTTTATTTTAATTATAATTTCCTTTTATTAAATATATGCTCTTGGTGAAAAAAATACCGTTGTTTGTTAAAATATTTGGAATGTTTTATGATGATATCATGGATCATTTTATGAATAATTATGTATTGGTCCAATAAGAAAAAAATTTAAAACAATTTTTTTTATTAATATTAAATGATAATAAAATATTTATTTTCTTGATGTTTTAATAGTTTATTTTATATATTTTTTTAAAATTTATTGTTCATATTTTTTTTCATATAGTTGATGAGACATGATTGATTCATGATTTTTTTATTTTGTAAGTGAAGCTTGATTTTATGATCATAACAAGCTTTTGCTTAAAAAAAACCTCTTCGTTAAAAAAAAAATATTCATTGAAAATATAAAACAAAGTGTGTGAATAAATAAAACTTAGATTTTTATTAAAATATATGTTTTCTTTCTTTTTATTTCAAATTATTATAATTTCTTGATTTGTTTTTATTGTTGTTGTTTTTTATTCAATTATCTATGTTACTAATAATAATAATGGTTGTTAAAACAAAAAAAAATACATGGATTAGAAAAGATAATTTCCAAAAAAAAAATGCATCTTTTTTATCTGATTTTATTTATTATCTTTCTTATAAATTTCTATTTCTATAATAATCTAATTAAATAAAAAAAATAAATTCTAAAAAGTAAGATTATTAAACAGGATCAAAATATTAAACTAAATCATATATTAAACGAGTTTATCCAATTAAAAAAAAGATTGATGATTTATTCAAAAAAAAAAAAAAACAAATCACCCTTCCTTGACTTTCCAACAACTACATGACCAAATTTGGAGCAATAGCCCAATAGGAGATAAATAGTCTACCATTATAGGCGTCAGGTCACCTACCTTCATGCAATCTGTCTCCTAATTTAATAAAACAACAAAGAAAACAAAAAAGGAGAATTACTATAATTATTTTTAATAATTATAATACCACATCAATTGTGAAAAATAATACCTTTTGCTTCTCTAAGGCAACAAAGAAATTTATTTATTAAGAGTATAATTAACTAATTATATAGTAATTATCAAAATTAGGAAGAGATTATATATTGTTTTACAATATATTAAATGAATCATCTTAATGGTTCATAATATCTTATTTATTATTAAGTGAATGATATTTATCTTTATTTTAAAGGGAATATCATACTTTTTATATTGTAATTATATCCTAAATACTAATAAAAATTAAAATTATAGGATGATTAGTAAGTTTATTTGGTGATAAAATAAATTATAAATTATTGTGATATAATAAATAAAAGTTTTTTATAGTTCGTAACTTAAAAGCACTATAATCATAATTATAATATCTTCAAATAACCCTAGAACTGGCTTTTTACTAAGACATTGATTATTTTAATCTAATATTTAAAAACTTTTTTTAATTAAAACTTAATTTTATATATACAGGCATACATTAAAAATTCCATATTATACTCACTCAACAGCCCAGGCCTAGTATCTTAATTCGCAGGTAACCTTCACTCAAAAGGTCAAAACCTTACCTCCTCCACAAGCAACATAAACAAGCAGGGTTTCTTCAACCTCCAAAAAAACCCCCCATCGTCTGGGGTCCGCTTTCAGATCACTCAAATCAACCTCATAACCTCCAAATTCCATTCCAATGGTAGACGGCTTCGAAGTAGGTGCCGTCCATTTCAACTCCGAAGGCTGGGGTCCGCCGGACGCCACCGTCACCCCAACCACCACCTCCACACTCCCTCTCAACGTCCCCTACGCTCCCTTCTCTCGCTCCGAAAAGCTCGGCCGAATCGCTGATTTCACTCGCATTCTTAACCCAGGCTCCGGTGAAGGCGGTGGTGGTGGCCGCAAAAGCGCTGCATCCGACTCCGTCTTCGACTTCACTGCCGATGATTCCTTCCCCTCTGGCGCTGACAACGACTCCACTTTTCGTCTCGTTGACGGGAAGCCACCTCCAAGGCCGAAGTTTGGACCCAAGTGGCGGTTTAACCAGCACCACCGACCTCAGCTCCCGCAACGTCGCGATGAGGAAGTAGAGGCAAAGAAGCGAGAGGCGGAGAAAGAGAGGGCACGTAGGGATCGACTTTATTATCTTAACCGGTCCAACCAGAATCAGCAACGTAGGGAAGCGGCTGTGTTTAAGAGTTCTGTGGAAATCCAGACGGAATGGAATATGCTTGATAAGATTCCGTTTAGCATATTTACGAAACTGTCCTTCTCAGTCTCAGAACCGGAGGATATGATTTTATGTGGTGGGCTAGAGTTTTACGATAAGAGTTTTGATAGAATTACCCCGAAGGCGGAACGGAGATTGGAAAGGTTTAAGAATAGGAATTTCTTTAAGGTAACTACTACTGATGATCCTGTTATTAGAAGATTAGCTAATGAAGATAAAGCTACTGTTTTTGCTACTGACAATATTTTAGCTACATTAATGTGTGCAACCCGGTCTGTTTATTCGTGGGATATCGTGGTTCAAAGGGTAGGAAATAAGTTGTTTTTTGATAAAAGAGATGGGTCTCAGCTTGATTTGTTGTCAGTTCATGAGACGTCACAGGAGCCTTTACCCGAGGCCGAGGATGATATAAATTCGGCATATTCATTGAGTGTTGAGGCTGCTTATATTAATCAGAACTTCTCGCAGCAAGTTTTGTTTAGGGATGGGAATAAGGTTTCGTTTGATGAGCCTAACCCCTTTGCCAATGAAGGGGAGGAGGTTGCATCTGTGGCTTATAGGTATAGGAGGTGGAAGTTGGATGATGACATGTATCTTGTTGCAAGGTGTGAGGTGCAGAGTGTTGTTGAGGTTAATAAGCAAAGGTCGTTTTTGACGTTGAATGCTCTTAATGAGTTTGATCCTAAGTATTCTGGTGTTGATTGGAGGCAGAAGTTGGAGACTCAAAGGGGTGCTGTTTTGGCTACCGAATTGAAGAATAATGCGAATAAATTGACTAAATGGACTGCTCAAGCGTTGTTGGCTAATGCAGATATGATGAAGTTAGGATATGTTTCTAGGGTTCATCCAAGGGATCATTTCAATCATGTGATTTTGGCTGTTGTTGGATATAAGCCTAGGGACTTTGCTTCTCAGATTAATTTGAATACCTCCAATATGTGGGGTATTGTGAAGAGTATTGTTGACTTGTGTATGAAATTGAATGAGGGTAAGTATGTGCTGGTGAAAGACCCATCTAAACCACAAGTGAGGATTTATGAGGTTCCAGCTGATGCTTTTGAGAATGATTATGTGGAGGAGCCTTTGCCTGAGGAGGAACAAGCTCAGCCTCCTGAGGAGAATGCCGAGAATACAGAGGCAAATGGGGTGACAAATGATGTGGAAGATAAAGAGATTGGTGCTCAAGTTTGAGGGTAATGGTCTACTTTTTCTGTGATTAGTTCATTGTAATTAACTGCATTTGACATTCAACATATAAATATGATGATGATGATGGCTTGTGGAAATTATACTGAAACTTCTAGGTGATAATCAAATGTTATCATGTCTTCTATTGTGTGATGACCAGTTTGTTAAGTGGTCTCTGATGTCCCTTTGCATGAGAGGCTGAATTAGCATTCAGCATTACAGTAGATTAAGTCATGATTGGAGTCAAGGTCTGATGTACTCATAGGCATGCAGCAAGAAATGGAAATTCTATATATTGATTCGATCAACATATCTGAAACTATGACAGTTTCCCCTTAAATATTGTATCTTTTGGTTGCAATTTCGAGAAGATATGAAATGTTTTTTTATCAACGCTAACTGCTATCATGGTTTCCATTCTGTCAAGAGAATTTGTCCCTATCATTTCATTTTCCTTTCTGCACAAAGTGAATGGTTTTCTTGCAAGGGTAAGCTTTTATTTTTCATGATCATCTTTATTCCCTGTTAACATCTTTCCTCCTAGCCTTCTTCCAGTTTTTTTATAACTTGCAAGTCATAGGTTATCCGAGTCATTAGTCATCCCTTGGAGATCTGTAATTGAATGGATGATAACGATTTGGCCATAATTGTGTCATCTTGAAGTCTGCAGTCTGGGGCTGAACAAATGGTGACCTTCGAAGTTTCATGTCACTATGATGTTTTACTCTACACATTTACAACATTCTTGCCATCATTTATTTCATGATATCGATGGAGACATTTCGTAATTTATCCTGATGTGAAAATCAATGTCCTTGTTAATACTGTTTAATGATGAGAAAGAAAATCCAAAACCTGTTGGGTTACTTTTACTATGTTTGATATTTTTGTGTCGGTTTTTCATGTTGGCTCAACCTTTCTACTCAAAATTCTTCATCAAACTACTGGTGGAAATAACATTTTTGAAATGTTGGTTTGAGCTAACATTTATATTCCACAATCTATCTTAATCTCACCCTACTACTAATTTGAGTTTCCATTCCAATATATAGTTTTAGGTCTGTTATTATGCCTCCATGCATATATTGTGTTCATTTCTTTTAATTGAGTTTTCTACTTTGGTATATTGTTGTACTTTGATAATGGTTATGTAATTGCATCCTTTTCTTTTCTATTAATGTTTGCCTTCTTTTTGAGAAACCAAGTAAGAGGAAATAAAATGATGACAGGTTAACTTGTCACAAGTCAAGATCACTTTCTGATGTCCATAGACTTTGTCTTTTTTTATCATGTGTTACTGATTTCAATCGAAGGAAGACTCGAAATGATACGTGTGTTTTATTTCTTAGAAAAGTTTTCGACATATCTCTAGCCTCGTCTTTGTTGGTCTTTTGGATGGTAGACATTGGAGAATATATTCAACTAAGAAGTTTGCTGTTTAACTTGCATTTCATCTCGAGTCATCATCTGTGCACCTTATCCTTCCATGTTTGGCAAGATGTCTACATGTTTGGTGATAGTACCGGTGTTTCTGTGGAAGAGAAAGGTCATCTTATATATAGTATTGTCTTTGGTTAACTTCATTACCCTTGTTTATGAAAGAAGCCTAAGCCAAACATTTGTCAGTATTGTCCATTAGCAAGGCATGATACATGTGATCAGAAGCAGTCATAATACTCACCAGCCAATACTTCTGGTCGTATTTTCATATAGGTTTTTTATTTTGGTTTCTATTTTTTTACGTCTTTTCAACTTGCACACAACTGTTGCAATTTGATTACAAAGATTTTTAGCGTTAGGCGACTGCTGCTTTTCTTGAGACGTAGCTGTACCGAATTTGCAGTAGCGCTGGAGTTTTGTTTGCCTGGAAAAAAATATATATACTATTTGGGAACTTGGAGTTGGAATCTAAATGAAGGCAAAAAACTGTTGTCTGGTTTGAGTCTCTATTTGTGACTGTTTAAGGCAAAGATACATTAAATTATGCTGGAAGTTCGCAAATAACTTCTGGCTCGGGATTCCAAGAGTGCTTGCATATGCAAACCTTAGTCTGTGTTTTTGTTCTTTTTTTCTCAAGCCACATAACAAGAGATCAATATGGCCACACTGATTCTTAGCCTGTACTATGGGAAACTTTAGTCTGGCAGGCAGCACAACATAAGAGATGCCTTGCTAGTTTTGAATATGAGATGCATATTATTAAATGTGTTTGTTTTTGAGGTAATTTTTGTGGTTGTGGTTTTCAAAAAATAAGTTTTTAAAAAAGTATGGTTAGCTGTGATAGTTGGATTTAGATACGTGTTTGGTAAAAATTATGGTTGAAGTTTACGTGTAGCAAAAATCATGTATAAAATATTTAGTGAAAGTGTAGTTAAGATTTCTTTTCAAAGTGTTTTTTACTTAGAAATGTAAATTAATATATTTTTTATTTTTTTAAAAATAATTTTTGATATTAGCGCATCAAAATGATATGAAAACACTAAAAATATATCAATTTGAAGCAAAGAAAAAAAATTTCAATTTTTAATTTTTTTTAAAAACACTTTTAAAACGCAAAAACAAATAAGATTTTACGAAACTTGGTTAAAAAAGCATGTAAAAACTTTTGCATAAAAATTACGTTTCAAACTTAATTTTTTAGTGAGTCTCGTAGTACAAAACACTGTTTGGTTTGTTACCAAATACCTTGTTGCTTTTGTTTCACCACAAACGCAAAAGCTTGTGAAAAACAAACACAGCCTAAAGTTTCAGCCAGCTGGCTAAAGCTATTTTGTGTGTTTGATATTGTGATGATGTTTTTCTAAAAAAAATATATTAAAATAATTTTTTATTTTGATATCAGCACATTAAAACAATTGGAGAACATTTTAAAAAAAAACCATCAATTTAATGTTTTTTTAAGTCAAATGTATTTTTAAAATACTATTAACATAATTTTAAATGAAAAATCAAACAGCCTTTTAATTGACATCTGAAAGTCATTTATCAAATATACTCACTCGTCAACATAGCATTTATAACAAACCATTAGAAATAAAAGACAAGTAGTAATGCAACTTAACTTCGGTAGAGTGTTTTTGGGTGGTCGTGTTTTCCTTTTAGCATAACCAATCATTTATATTAGAACTTTATAGTCCAATTAGGGTTTTCAAGTGACTATAATATTAGGTGATGATTTTTTTTCAACATGAGATCTTTTCCTCCTTAATAAAAAGCAAAAGCCTTTTCCCTTACTAGAAAATAGAGAGTCATCGCAGTGTCGAGTGTGATAAAATAGCGACTTCACTTAGGATTTTAGGATTAAGCTTTATCCTTTTTGTTTTTTTATTGTTAATTATTTTGTTATGCTTCTTTACCTTATGCTTTAATTTTTAGAATGTGTTTTTATTTTATTTATATTGCATGTATCGAATATGCCTTCCACACAACACCATTTAAGAGCACATACTCTAATTTTAGGTTAGGTGGAGGAGTTGCGATACCTCAATGGCCTTTGGCCTAGGTAAGAATCATAAAATCATCCAATTTTTATTTGATTGTCTACTTAAGTTTGTTTAGTACATCGATGTGAAATAGTTCCAACCTATTTTATTTATATTAGTAAGTCTTATATTAGCCCTTAGAGGTTAATCATCAAGCAAACAGGAGACCATTTGAGACCAAATTATAAACTTACATTTATGTATATAATGATTAGAACCTTTCTCTAGGGCATCTCCATGTACTATCATTACTCTATATCCTGTAAACCCTATTTGTATGCATTCTTATATATTTTAGCACTCATGTATTTATTGTCATCATGAACAAATAATTTACAAGGTGAAATATAAAGCCCTCTAAAATCCAGTTTCCCTTAAATATCTATAACACCGAAATAAGAAAAAGATGGATGGATCACGAAGACATAACTCAGCTAGAAATGAACCAACATAAAGCAATTGACACTCTCAAATGAGAGATCATTAAGCTCACTAGTTTGATTAAGTGAGCATTCTAGATACTTCTAGGAGAAAAAGGGACATATAGCCACAATTAAGCTCCTACCAAAACATAAAGCATGCCTAGCGCTTAACTAGTACCTCAAGCACCAACTAGACCATTCATTTTCTCTCTATAAAGCTTGGGGGCACATGGTGTTTCATTGGAACTTCTATTTATTTCCAATATATAGTAAACACCATATGTTCAAACAACCCTGAAAATTGACTTGAAGGCTGAGGAAACTCAAAAAACCAAAGTAGTGAAAATGACAAGTTCTAAGAAATTATCAACAATTGAAGAAAAGATTAGAACCATTAAAGGGGCATATCTCAATGATCTGTCAAAAGTGGCTGAGATATGCTTAGTGTTTGATGTGGTCATCCTTGGAAAATTTAAGGTACCTAATTTTGATAAGTATAACAGCACGCGATGCTCAATGACTTACCTTCAAATGTACTATAACATGATGGATGAAGTTGTACATGATGAGAAACTAATGATTCATTTCTTTTATAAGAGTTTAAGTGGTGTTATCTTGAGTTGGTACATGATACTTGACAACACCAATATCAAAAGATGGAGAGACTTGGTGGACGCTTTTGTCAAACAATATAAATTCAATATATATATGACACCAAATCATTCTAACTTATAAGACATGGAAAATGATCTTAAAAAGTTAGTCCAATAATACATCTAGAGGTGGCGTGAGGAAGCAACACAAGTCTACCCTTGATTGCTTGAAAGGGAAATGATTACCTTCTCAATCAATTTAAAGCACCTTATTTTGAGTACCTAGTTGGCAATTTAGCACATTTCATAGATTTGATAGTGGTGGCTCAAAGAATAGAATATGTTATAAAAGTAGGAAAGATCTTGGTTACCACAAAGGAGTTATAAGAAAGACAATGAGGTTCGTCACCTAGAACCCGTGATCAGCCGAGGAAATGATGGAACAAAAGGTGGAACTCAAACCATTAAGATGTGACCTAACACATCAAGTTCTAGACATTCATTATTTCCCTAGTCAGCGCCTCAACAGTTGCCAATAACTAGTTCCTTCAAAATCAATAATTGTTTTGTCAAACCAATAACCATATTGGTAAGCAAACATATGAAACCCATAAAGGAACTAGAAAATATTACCACTCATTCCCTTACCTTCGAATGAAATGTTTGAAACATTGTTTAGCACAAAACATATTATTCATGTTCTTAAAAATCCACTTTGACCACCATACCCAAAGTGGTACAAGCCTTCCTGATGTCAACATCGTCGGCTGTGAAAGCCTCAAATCTTTGGGAAACCTAATGAGAATAAGAGATGAATGCTACAGTTAACATACTTTGTCATTTGAGTTTTGTAAACAAGGTCTCTATAACCATGTTTTCCTTGATTTTCTTTTGCATATCTATTGAAAATGAATTGTATCTTTAAATGAATCGTGTTATTTTTATGTCTTATTGTTGTTCAGAAATCAGGAGATATTTTTATGAAAGTAATATTTGACATTATATTTTCATGATAGGATAATTATAATGGCAAATTTATATCAAATTTGGGGCGGCCTCCAAAGTGTATTATGTCACTATTAAGGGCAATCCCACCTTTTAAAACTTAAAATTTCCTTTTTTTGAGTTACAAATACCCTTTTCATTCCCAACAAGCCTCAAAAGAGAAAGAACTTGCTTAAAATAATAAAATGCATCTATGAAAAATGATGGGATAATATAAATGAATGATAAAATGCATCCAAGTCGCTTCTTATCTATGATTGACTTTAGGGTTCTTCAAATTAGAAAAACATAGGTAACATTTATTCACTTGGATTTGAGAAGAGGAAATACATTTTTTATAATCCCCTCATAAAAAAAATCCCATAATGTCCCCTTTAAGCTTAAAATATTTTATGAATGATAAGTAGACAAAGATCATCCTTCATACTAGAGGAATGTCTTAAAAGTCTGTGGATAATTAATGATGTTCTCCTAATAGGAAGAGATTAGAAAAATATGAAAGGTGTCGCATCTTAGTGGAAGTTGGTAGGGACTCCACAAAATCAAGAGGAAAGACATATTATCACCACCTAGTAATTAAAAGAAGCTAGGGATCTTAAAATATAAATTGATTCCAAAGATTCAAGTAAAGACTTAGTTATGCTTAAGACAAAAATAATGTCATCCATACAACATCCTTTCTTATTAAAGCTTACCTTTAATATGTGCTTTTTTCTAAATTTATCATTGTGATTGCCAGTGATTATCCTAATTGTTTTCAGCCTTTTTATTTTTTATTTTTTATTTTTTATTTTTTATTTCTAACTATCTTGAAAAATTTAACGTCGATCTTTAAACGCATTAGAAAATGACATCAGTCCTTAGAAATAAAAGACTTGTCAAAGATGTGGACATTAAGTCCTAGAAACAATTTCATTGAAATTGCTAAAAATAAGTGTAATATGTATTTGATTCTAAAATATGGATATCGATTCATTTTTTTTAAAGGAAATATATATAAAATGACACTTATCTCTAAAAACAAGAGATTTCATCAAGGTTGTTAAAACAATAGGTGTTGAACCCATATGGATGATAAGAACTAGATTTTGAACCCCTGAAGTGGAAAAAATAAACTTTAACCCTTTTGTTTAAAAAAAATTTGTAAATTGAGATTCTTTTTATTATTTTTTATTAATTTATTTATTTATTTTTAAGAAAAAACATGAGTTTTTTATTATTATTTTTTTGTATGTAAGCTCAACAGACCAATTATGTGGGCCAAACTTATAATGAGCTTTGATAAACTTGTTATCAAGCTTAAAAAATACATGCAAATAAAAATACGTATTTTTTGTGCAAATGCTAAAAACACAAATATTTTTATTTTACAATGCTAAAACATGTGAAAATATTTTTTTATGCCAAGCATTTTAATGCTTGTCCATATGCAAATTAAAAAATATAATGATTCACAACTAATAAATCAAAACAAACATCCAAAATTCAATAGGATTTGAATGGTCTGAACTTGAAGGAGGAGCTGCTCGACATTGGTAATTGTGTGGTATGTGGGCTTTTATGCCACAACTTCTAGAACATAAAATCCTAGTAGATCCGTAGCAACTTCTCCTTTATTTTTCCTTATGCTGGCGATGAAGGTCATTGCTACCTAGAGAGAAAAAAAAACAATACAATTATGGTTCTCCTCTTCATGCTCCACTGCTTTTTTTGTTTCAATTTATTCTTAGTCTTTTCTCTCCACTATAAGCTTAGTTATAACTGATCAATGGTTGCTATTGTAGGTGATTTGGTTGACTTAGTGAGGGGAGTCATTGTGAGCGTGGTTGCTGCCATAGTCAGTTTGAAAGGGAGATAGTTAGGTTTGTGGCTGTGGTTTTCGAGTTGGATCAGGTTTGTGTGCCCATGGTTGGTAAAACTGAATTGGTTGATTGAGGTGGTTCGTTGTTGTGGGTTTTATTCTTAGCATTTTAAAGAGGAAGAAGAGAGAGTGGTGTGGAAGCTAGAGAAAGGAGATGCTTACAGGTGTGAAAGAAATTGCCTTGGTGGTGTTGTTATGGATACGTGTTTTTTACTGGCAATGGTGTTACTGCCGTGATGCGGGTTGATTGTGGTGGGACCTCGACTGGATGATAAAAACAACATTGGTTTTGGTGTTTTATGGATTGCTTGCAATGGTGTGGTGTTTGATGCTGACTTGATAAAGAAAAGGCAAAAAAAAAAAAAACCCAAATTCAAAAGGATAATAGCCACAATGGTCTTTATTAGATGGCCAACCATAAGGAAGAGAAGTAGGTGAAGACTCCCTTGTCTTGATTTCTTTCCCTTTTTTTTTCCTATGAGGTAAAAAGAGTATTTATAATCATTCAATGGTTGTTGGGGTGATATAGAGTAACCAAAGCTAACAATTTGGGATTAAAAAGTTGATATTTTGGTGGCTGGTTTTAATGGGATTAAGGGCTAATTGTGGGCATGTATTTAGCTTGAACTTCAAAGTTGGTTCAAGGAGTAAATCATGTTCTTTCAAATTCTAATTGGAGATAAAGTATTAATGAAAAAAATTAACTTGAATTTGGGCTATTAAAAAAACCAATTATGACTAGAATTTGAAGTAAAAGGTAAGAGTTTAAGCTAGGATTATGGGGAAATATTTTCAAGTAAGACTTTTTTATAATTGAAGATCTTGGCAAATCCAATTTAATCTTCTTATCTTTGACTGTTTTCAATATTTGGTCTCAAAAGTTTTCATTAGGCCCCATTTGAATTTCTATTTCCAAATTTCTTTTCAATTTAGCCCTTAAATAGTCCGATTTAAATCTTATATTTCACCTTTTTTTTCTAGTTTGGTCCACGATTTTTGAAATTGTATCTTTTCAGCCAAATTAAAGCCCAATTAAGTGTAATTTCTTCAATTTCTCTTCAATTAAACCCTTAATTATGACACATAAAAAATCTCAAAATCATTTTTTATCTATAATACTCAATTATTAGTCTGCTTTCAATCCCAACTATGTATTATTTTTTTCTTTTTTCTTCTTTGAATTTTATTTTTTTTTAATAATTTTCATGGTTTATTTTTAAAATACAAAAATCAAATAAAAAAACAAAATTACTAAATTTACTAAAAAGACAATTTTTTTTGGATTTTTTCTAATATATATCAAAATAGGGGTTTGAAAATTGGGTTATGATAGTTACCCTTTCTTTACAATATATATGTTTTCTGGATTTTGTAATAAGTGACCTACCTAATATGCAAAAATAATCTCATTATAACGGATGACTTACCTAGTTGATCTTAATATAACAAGTTACCTCCAAGATGATCTTATTGTAATTGGCGATCTATCCAAGGTGTTTAGGAAATTTGGTTGTTTAGAGATGTAAATTGCCTTATGGTTTAGAAAAGACTTACTTGGATGTAAGATATGGTCTAAGATGTTCTAATTTGATGGATGAGTCTGAAAATTACTAATGGAATGGTTAGCCTTTTTTCCCGGATTGCAAGGTTGAAAATGATGCCTTTTGATGACACGGTTGAAAAATGAAGATTCTTGAAAACAAGGTTGAGTTTTCCTTTTTTAATGGTAGGGTTTGATTTTTCTGATTGTAGGGTTCAAAATGAAAATTCATGACGATAAAGTTGAATTTTCCTTTCTTATTAGTAGGGTTGAATTTCTTGTTACAGGGTTGAAACTAGAAATTCTTGATGACATTGTTAAAAATAGTTTCATTCTTCCAAGTGACTAACCCGTTTGTGAAAAAATCAAAGATTTTTAAAATAGTCTCATTTTTTTAGGTGACCTATCTATTTGTGAAAAACTTTCACTTTTTTTTTTAAGATATTCTCATTCTACTAGGTGACCCACCTATTTGTGAAAAACAAGGAGTTTTTTTCAAGATGTCTAAAAATCTTTTCATTTAAAGGTGACCTGCCTCTTAGCTCTAAAAAGATTGAAACATTATCTTGAAATATCTATGCTCTTGAAGCTGGATTTTTGTATTGAATCAGTAGGGTCTTTATTGAATTCTTGTTTACCCCACCAGTAATTTTTTATTTGTGAGATTTTTACAAAAACATTTATGCAGAGATTCAGGAGTAGATAATATGCATGCATCCTTTCCTAGTTTGAAATAGAAGCCATTTTTTTTTACTTTACAATATCTCTCTTGCTTGATGAATAAGGTTTGTAACTTCTGAGATAAGCTTTTTGGTCACTTAACTCTTCAGTCCACTCAAATTTTGCCCGTGTGATTAATACGTCTAATCACCATTTTTTCATGCAACTTGGACCTTATGCCATGGATCGTTCCCTTTTTTTTAACGATGCCCCCGAGTATGATATTTGTGTCCATTGCACTTGTTGTTTGCCTTAATGGGAATCAAAAATCTATTTTCTCATTTTCTAAAAGAGTTCATCAAGTCTCTACTGCCAAGAACTATTTTGAATTGCCTCCAGCTACTCTGGCTCTGTAAACCTTTTCAGTAATCATAAAAAAGGCACTCATGTAGCATCATTTTTTTAAGGTATCATGATCATCTTTTTAAAAGGAAAACTATCCATCCATGAAGATGCCCTCTAATTGAACCATGTTCCTCTAGTGTGGTGTTACTCTCAAAAGTTGAGAGAGTTCACCAAATCATCCACTATTATGGATTGTTTTAAGCCATATTGCTAGTTTGCCACCATATGATTTTAATACACTTACTCTTCTTATAGAATTGCTCTCTAGCTGATTTGGTTATAAATAGCATCCCTCTTAGTCGAGGTGGCTCAATATTTATAATTATCGTTCAACCTCAATGATGCTGTTGTCATTATTAACCAAAATACCCTCAAGATAAATTTGACCACTTGTTTCCCTGATGAACCACTTAAGATTCTCATGCATCAATATCATCTTTGCAAATAATTTTGTAAATTCAGTCAATGACCATTTTTTATAAATCATTTTTCTTGTCTTGGAAATAGAGCACAAATTTTAAAAATTGTGTTCTTTCAAATCTAATTATTGAAAAAAAATCATAAGATGTATATTTGAAAGTAATTTCATGAAGATTAAATAGTTTTGGTCGAGAACTCAAAACATATCATTCAATGATACGATACATTCTTGGGCATATATGCCAAATGTTAATTGGGCTTGAGGAAAAGAATAATCTGGATCAAATAAATGTTTTTTAATGCATGGCAAATTTGGAAAGAAAAGATTTCGAATGTAATTTTTGGCTTTAAATGAGGAAAACATCTTGCTTATATTGCATTAAGCTTGTCCATTTATTGATAAAGACTAGATAATTTGATGACATGAAAATAACTTGTGGTGCACATTCTAATCAGATTTTTTTCTTCTTTTTATGGAGGGCGACACCTTTCGAACACAAACATTTTTTTTATCAAAAACAATTTTTGAAGGAATGTAATGTAGGCTATGACTAATAGTTATAAAAGAATTGATAATTATAAGGCTTAAATGGTGTTTATGGGTTAAGAGACATAGGATCACATACTTCTTGTAAATATATTTCAGGCTTGTTGCTTGGATTTTAACTATTTGATAACTGATCACATCATGATCTTAATTCTTCAAGTTTTCATGCTTTGTCATTCAATATTTATCTTTCAATTAGGGAAATGAATGGTTGACACCTAAGATATGCCTTTTGAGGTTTTATGAAGAAGTATGGTGGTTCTTTTTATAAAAGATATTGTGATGTCTCTTAAGGTGTTGTAATTTTTCTCAGAAGGTGTTTAAGTTTGGTAGCCTATTTCAACATGCTTTGATGTGTGTTGATTTTTTTTTTTAAAAAAAAAAAATGCATTGAAGGGTTTGCCACCCATTTCAGCATTATAATAAAATCTTAAAAAATCATGATCTACTTTTAAGAAATTTTCTATATTGTTTGAGATCATTGCTTATCCTTCCTAGAAATCTGGTTTTTTATTATAAATGATTTTTAAAGACATGTAACGCTAGTTGTAGTTCAGAGTTGTGAAAAAAAATGATTTTTTAAGCTTAAATGATGTTTAAAGGGTTTAGATGACCTACACACCAAGATTTATCTCCAAAGTTTTAATAAGAAAATGCTCAATATGAAAAGCCTCATTGAACCCATCGCCAGAAAAGTTCTGATTAGTAGAGTATACAACTACTCCTTATAGAAAAGGTTGTACATTGTCACTAATTTAAATCTCCTTAGTATTAAACAGGCAATAAGAAATTATATTAGGGTAGAAGAAACGAGTATAACTAGAAAAGAACACCATTGTTTTCACTCACAAGAAAAATCTAAGCATTAAAGGAAGAAAGTCTACACACTAGATGATCCATCTGAGATCATATAATCTTTAAATTGTCTCCAATAATTGTATATCTATATTTTAAACTTTTATTTAAAAGCAATAATTTTTCTCTATATATCCATTGTCTCTAACAAAAATCTCCACTAAAATCTCTTTGATGTATCTTTATGAAAATATACACGATGAGATCTTAATGTCTACATTAAAGTTCTCATGCGAGGTCTTTATGTCTCTATGAAAATCTCTAAGGTGAGATCTCTATATCTCCAAATATGTATCTATTTAATCTCCATATGTGTCTCCAATGTCTCTAAGAGGATCGCAAATTCTTCTCCAAGTCTCTATAACTATTTATCTCTAAAATGATCAAAGATCATTCTTCATGTCTTTATGACTAACATTGACAAAGTTACGAGGAGAACCCCCATGCAAACATGCTTACAATACACAAAAAGGTAACATTTTCACGCATACAAAGCCACAACAACATTTGTATTATAAGTGTTTTATTTCTCGATTTTTACTAGTTAAGTCTTTCAGACACATATGCTTAAAAGACTGGAGGCAATTGATTATGCACGATATTTTTTTTAAAAAATAGCTTCAAGTTGTTTGGGCTCGGCCGAAACAATATGGTCTTCACCCCCATGTTATTTGGGCCAGGGTGACACTATACAGTCTTTATGATGTGTCGTCCTTTTTTTTTTTTCTAATTTCATTATGAAAGCACTCGGCACAACACAATGCAAATCCTCAATTATTGGCACACACCTTAATGTGATTTTGTTTTCAATTTATAAGAAGTTAGAATGCGGCGTCGTGCACCGTCCACACACACAAACTTTTTTATGCTTTTACTAACAGATTTTTTGCAAGCACAAACTTTTATGTAGGTTGGCACCATATTTTCTAGCTAATGGTTGATGGTGCAAACACACACTATATTCTATGCAATCAAGTACCTCATTTCTCAACCAATGACTATTTCTAGATAATGAGTCATTAATATTCACCAACCTCTTCATCAATGACAATATAAGGCATTACAATCAATGGAAACCAAAGTTTATATCAATCAACTATTGTACAGTTCTCTTTGTCTTGAGGTGAGCTGATGTCACCAAGGTTTATAAATACATTTATCTCAATTCTCTTGCATATTATTTATTTCATACATTTATTGATTTAAGTATTAGAGAGTTCATCGTTCCATAAAAGTTATTTTTTTTAGGAAGGATCAAACCCATAACCAAGCCCAGACATAAATTCTACATGTTTTGGCCTAAGATTATAGCCTCTGGAAAGCCTAAGAAATTTTTTCACGGTACCAAATCATTTACTTTTATCTATTTTATTAAATATATCGTTAAATTGAATGCAATAAAAGATAACGCATCTGAATCTAGTTTTTCACAAGAAACTGAGAAACTGATTACTAATGGAGTAAATCTTATGGCAATGGCTGTTTAGGATAAATAAATAAAGAAAAAATAATACTCCTTTTGGTTTTACGGGACAAAGGTAGAATTCAAAGGTGGATCCACCATTCTTTCACCTTATTTTTATTCTTACCCTTGCATTTGAGTACATGTTTGTATTCACAAAGCTTCGTGGTGTATATATTGATTGTTGTTTTATAAGGGTATTTGAAAGTGTGGTAGCAGTTGTTTTTTAAAGTGTTTTTTTGCTTGAAAATATATTAAAATAATATATTTTTTATTTTTTAAAAATTATTTTTGATATTAGAACATCAAAATCATCTGAAAACATCATAAAAGTATTTATACCGAAAGTTACTGTCGGATTACTTTTATGTATTCGACACTAAATTTATACTTTATCAGTTCAATTAAGAATATAAATTTTCTATTCGTGCCTCCTAAAGCAGCCATCTTTATTCTCTAATGTCGTGCCCTTGTTCCTCTTTTTCCCGAATTACTGTAACACTAGGAACTACCATACAATTATCTTCAAGGCATCCTCATTTTTCTATCTTATTCGTATGGATCCTTATAAAAACATTAAAAAAAAAAAGAAAAAAGAAAAAAGAAAAAAGAAAAAAGAGGAGAGCCTTGATAATTTTACTCAAAGTTCGAAGAGAAAAGGTTTGGAAGTACATCCCTAGCTATTGTTATAAGGAGAACAAATCGAGTCTGGAACTCAGAGATTTGTCAGCTTGTCCTTGTCTTTTTTCTACCAAGAGCAATGCCAGTGTACGTTCAAAAGCAAGAGATTTAAAAACTAGTCTCTGATAAATGCATGGTCTTCTCCACAATACTTGAATCCTCTGGTTTTTCCATATTTTTTTTAGGATTCAAGAACTCGAGTAGTTTTATCCAATTTTATGATAGTATGATGGGATTACCCTAAGCGATGAACTGAAGAAATACTAATAAAACAAAAGTAAGAGAGGTTCCTAAAATCGAAGCCCATTGGAAACTTCTACTTTGCCTTGCAATAACTGAACAATTCTGAGCCTCACTCTATAGACTACTATTTGTTTTCATGTTTTAAAAAAAAATATTTTTTTATTTTTTTTATTTTTTTGGTGTTTTTAGATCATTTTGATGTGTTGATGTCAAAAATAATTTTTACAAAATAAAAAAAATATTATTTTAATACATCTTCGAGTAAAAGAAAACTTTAAAAAACAACCATTATCATACTACCAAACACCCCGTAAAACATTTGTCACATGAAAAAAGAATCGTGCAAGTATCTCGTAAATGTAATGGTCATTGGTATTTTTTTTTAGATTAACGTGGGTATTCAAGTCAGCTTGCTTACACTTCAACTAATCCCACGGAACTTAAAGTTAACTACCATATAAATCAATGGTGTGAACTCGAACTAGTAATCTCTATACAATAAACTTAAAATATGATCAAGATAGAACCCTCTCTGACATTTCTTGCACCAGAATATCTTACAAATTGATGGAGAAAAGCAAAGGATTGTTTCATTTTGTCCTACCCTGCTTAGTTAGAAGAAATGCATCCCTCCTCACTCTGCATTCTGCAAAGCAAAAAAAAAATAAAAATCATAAGATCCAGTAGAATGCCTCCAGATCGCACGCTGTTATATATATTTAGACATGGTAAATAAGTAAAATAGGGGACATGGTTTGAAAGTCACATGATAGAGTATTAAGATAAATCCCCAAAATTGCTATGATTTTTATCACACGGTAAAAAGCTTAGAAATGAAACTTTTCACCATCATTTATTATTATTATTAAAGCATCCATACTAATTAGCCTAGAAAACATATTTAAACATGCACGAGTAGTGTCTCTTTGGGATCAGATTGAGATTAATTAAAATTTATTTATTTTTATTTTTAGATAGTTTTAATATATTAATGTTAAAAAAAAATTAAAAAAATTATTTTAATATATTTTTAAATAAAAAATACTTAAAAAAAACTAATGTAAAAAAAAATACACACCTCACATGAAAGTTAATTCAAAAACACATAACACATAACCTTGAAGGGTGTAACTCAACTGATCAGGCCCTGAGTTTGCTCCCCAGATATCACTAGTTCGAGTGCTACAAATCTCAGGACTACTGGAAGCTTATATGGTCATTAACTTCAGGATCCGTGTTAGACTATCAGAATCTTCAACAAAAAATCCAGGAGCATCTGCACCTCTTCACTCCATCTACTCTGTTGTCAATTCAAAATTATATAACTATTAGAGTGACTTTCATATATTTGATTGTATCTATTTGTTTCCTTATTACATGCATTACAGTTCAATTGTATAGCTATAAATATAATGGAAACTACATGGCTTAAGTGTGTTAGCCAAAACAAAGATATCTCGTGTATTAATCTCTTTGTTGAATTATTAAGATTTTACATGGTATTAGCCTGACATACTACAAGCTCACGCTTTTCCAAATGATCATTTCTCCCGCTTCTGCATCATCCAAATAGCCAACACCAATGACACCCCCACCCTTGCACCTATCCTTCCACCATCTACCACCACTATTTTTGTTAAGCTTGATGGCTCCCACAATTATTTGGCATGGAAAATGCAGTTCCTTAATCTCCTTCGAGGACATGACTTAGTTGGCTTCATTAATGGAACTGAAGCTTGTCCTCCAAAGAATCTTGCATTTGGTTCATTAAATTCTGCTTATGTTGTTTGGAAGAAGAAAGATGTTTGTCTCCTTGGATGGATCCTTGCATCTCTTTCAGAAAAACTTGTTTCCACTATTTATGGAATGGAAACGTCTAAGCAAGTCTGGACTGCCCTGCAAGCTTGTTTTTCTTCTCAATCTTGTTCCTGCATTTCCCATCTTAAGCAACAACTACAGACATTGACTCAAGATACCAAATCCTGTTCCGAGTATCTTGAAAATGCCAAAAATCTTGCGATCAATTAGCAGTAGTTGGTAAGCTTGTGACGATCAAGACTTGATCTCATTTCTTCTAGGTGGCCCGCCATCATCATACACACCATTTGTCACCTCCTTTAATTTTCCATCCTGTGACACTGATTTCACATTCAAGACTTTTCAAGCTGAATTGTTAGGCTATGAAAATCTTCTGGATGTCAATCACTCTATTAGCAACACGGATAATACTCACTTTGCATTTGTTGTAAACAAATTTAAGGCACCTACTTATAGGAAAAAGAAAGGCCCTCCTCTAACTCACCCAAAAATGCAACCTAGAGTTTCCTCTACTTATCGTCCATACCAGCAAACCAGATTTACTCCTCCACAACTCCCAACAACCGCCCGGTTTGTCAAAATTATGGTAAATCTGGTCATACTGCTATTGATTGTTTTCACTATTTTGATTATTCATATCAAGGTCGGTTCCCTCCTCAAGATCTCGCAACGATAGTGGTTGAGACTAATGCCACCTTTAATCATCAAGTTTGGTACATGGATAGTCATGCCAATACCCATATTACATAAAATGCATCTAATCTCCCTCATCAGAACTCTTTTCATGACTCGAGAACTGTAACTATCGGAAATGGTTTAGGTCTGCAAATTCTAAATACCGGTTCTACCACATTTAACTTCGGCCAATCCAATTTTCATTTAAACAACATTCTTCATTGCCCACAAGCAGCCACCAATCTTATCTATATCAATCAATTTTGTTTAGATAATAATTGTTACTTTATCTTAACTGCTACTAATTTTCTCGTGAAGGAGAACCTGACAGACATAATTTTACTTTGAGGTGTGGTTAAAAACAGGCTATATCCACTAGCTGGGTGCAAAACTTCCCATCAAAGCCTCACATGTCTTTCAGCAACAATAGGGGTTCGAGCTATTGGAGACACCTTGCACTCAAGACTAGGACATTCCTCTAGTTTCGTTTTTGATAGTTTATTTTATTCCAATAAACTCTCTGTCAAAGGTCCTTCAAATAAAATAGAGTTTGCTCAGCTTGTCAACTTGGCAAAGCTAAGAAACTACCTTTCCCAGAGTTTAGTCATCAGTCTTCTCTTCCTTTTGCTTTAATCCACTCTGAAGTATGGGTTTCATTTGTACAATCAACTGGTGATTGTTCCTTCTATGTTTTATTTTTTATGATTATTCGAGATATTCCTGGTTATATTCTTTGTATAAAAAATCTAATGTGTTTACAACTTTTGTTAAATTGAAAACCATTGTCGAAAATTTTTTCTTAACCTCAATCAAACAAATCCAAACAGATAACGATGACGAGTTTACTTCCAACCAGTTTAATTTTTTTTTTATTGCACAAGGGATATACCATAGGTTGACTTGCCTACACACTTCTTAACAAAATAGGATTGCCAAGAGAAAACATAGACACATCCAAGAAATGGGACTAACACTTCTAGCCCAATCAAGTTTATCTCCCCTATATTAGGTTGATGCGTTCCTTACTTCAGTGTTCTTAATAAATAGATTGCCTACCAAAGTCTTAGATAATATGGCACCTTATTTTTTACTTCATAAAACAAAGCCATTTTATATGGACTTATATGTTTTTGGATGCGCTTGTTATCCACTTCTCAGACCTTATAATGAACATAAGCTGGCGTTTCGAAGTAAAAAGTCTCTTCCTAGGCTATTCTAACTATCAAAGAGGATATTGGTGTCTTGACTTATAAACTAAACGAATATACATCTCACGACATGTCATCTTTGATGAGCACTTTTTTCCAACTAAGGCACTAGTCGACAACACCACATCTCTAAGTACAACTCCTACTGCAGGTAAACCTCTGATAATTCCTAGTTCAGTTATATCTAGTACTTTATTATCTAATGTTTTTGCAGTTGTGGCTCCTTAAGATAATCCTTCTTCCACCTCAGTTGAAATATCAAATCTTGCGGCATCAAACTCTGCACACTTATCTCCACCTCCTACATCCAATGATTATTCTTCTCCTTCTCCCATTTCAAATTTTAAAAATCCCACTGATTTAGATATTGTCACTCCATCAATACCTCCTTCTCCATTGTTGTCACAAAAGCCTGATAATGCCTTCAATAATCCAACTATCCAGCCTACCTTCACTCAAATTCAAACACATTCCAGAACAGGTCACTCTCGCCCAAAATCATTTCCTGATTACAAATTATTCCATAATACCCGACATCTTTTGAAAGCTTTTTCTGCAGTCTTAGATACTCTTAAACCAACATCTTACACTCAAACAATTTTGAATCCATAATGACGTGCTACAATAGGAAGTGAATTTGATGCATTGATGACAAATGAAACTTGGTCCCTATGTCCTCACCCGTTTGATAAACACATTGTCAGGAATAAATAGGTATACAAAGTTAAGCGGAGACCAGATGGCATTATTGAACGTTTTAAGGCCAGCCTCGTGGCCAAATGATATGATCAAAAGAATAGGGTGGACTATCATGAAACTTTTCACCCATGATTAAGCCAACTACTATTCGATTAATTTTGGCAATTGCAGTTCATTTTCATTGGCTCATTCGGCAATTAGATGTGTCGAATGCATTTCTACATGGATTTCTAGAGGAAGAGGTTTTCATGGAACAATTAAAAGGTTTTGTTAATGAGACCACTCCGGACTATGTTTGCAAATTACATAAGTCTCTTTATGATCTTAAACAGGCCCCAAAAGCCTGGTTTCATAGATTATCACAACTTATTAAGCTTGGTTTCTAGGAATCCATCAATGACTACTTTCTATTTGCACTACATATTGCAAAAGTTAGAATTTTTGTCTTAATATATGTCGACGATATTTTGGTGGCAAGGTCTAACTCTTCAGCAATTACCACACTCATTCGCCATCTACAGAGTATTTTCCATGTCAAGGATTTTGGTTATTTGTCTTATTTTTTAGGTGTGGAGGCTGATAGGAGCTCACAAGGACTACATTTACGTTGAACCAAATACATTTGTGATCTCCTAGACAGGTCTCACATGGCTGGTGCCAAACCACTTGCATCATTTACAGTAGCAAGTACCAAACTGTCCAATACAGAAGGAGAACTAATATCTGATCCTTCTACTTATCGCTAAATCATTAAGGCACTCTAATACTGCACCATCACACGTCCTGATATTTCTTATGCTGTCAACCAACTATGTCAGTATATGCATCAGCCACGAACTCCACACTAACAGGCTATGAAGCGAGTTCTTCGCTACTTAAAAGACACTGTTAACCACGGATTGTTCTATACATCATCTCCTCTACAATTACATGCCTACTGAGACTCGGATTAGGCAAGCAATCCAGAAGATAGAAGGTCTACTAGCGGCTATAGCGTTTTTCTTGGCCAAAACTTGGTTTCTTGGAGCTCTAAGAAACAGAATGTGGTCTCTCGTTCGAGTACCAAAGTCGAATATCGTTCAATGGCACACGCTACGGCTGGCTTAGAATGCTTTTCAAAGAATTGGCTATTGGTCTAGTCCACACACCGATTATATGGTGTGATAACATTGGGGCAATTGCACTCACTTCAAATCTAGTGTTCCATGCAGGAATGAAGCATGTTGAAATTGACTACCATTTTATTCGAGAGAAAGTTTGCAACAATGATATCAAAGTCCAACATGTCTCCACCGTGGATCAAATAGCGAATGTTTTCACTAAAGGCAAAACTGCACAACATTTTCAGTATCTAACGAGCAAATTAATGGTTTGTCAAAACCCTATTAATTTGAGGGGGGTGTTAGACTGTCAGAATCTTCAGAAGAAAATTCAGGAACATCTGCACCAATTCTTCACTCCATTCACTTTGTTGTCAATTCAAAATAATCCAGCTATTAGAGTGACTTTTGTATATTTGATTGTATTTGTTTGTTTCTTTATTTTGCTCAGATTTGTTTTCTTATTACACGTATTACAATTTCATTGTACAACTATAAAAATATAATGGAAACTACATGGCTTAAATGTGGTAGCCAAAACAAAGATATCTCGTGTATTCATATTTTTGTTGAATTAATAAGATTTTACAGTCCGAAAAATTAGTCAAAGTGCGCGTAAACTAACTCGGACACCCGTGGTTAAAAAAAAAACCAAACACATAACACATTATATACTTATGGGACAAGTTACATTCCTAACACTTGCTCACAAGATCTACTGAAGTTTTTTTTTTTGGCATATTATCTTATGGTTAATTAAGACTATTTAAGACGTGAACCACTTAATTTAAAAATAAATATATAAAGCCAGCATATACAACACTTTACATGTGTGTTTGATATGATGGTTGTTTTTACTGATGTAATTTTTTTTATAAAAGAAACTATAAATTATATTTTTTTATTCAAGGTTTTTTTTAAGGAAAATCATCTAAAATTAGAATATATATTAATTAATTAAATATTTTTAAAATTATAAGTATAATTAGATTAAAATATAATTTTAATCACAACTCATCATCATGCTAAACGTACCGATAAGATTGTCGCCTCATGTGACTAAAGAATGCCCCACTAGTGTTGAAAAAAACAGAGATTTTTATCGGCAAAATCGCAGCGAATCACAGCTTAAAAGTCCTATAAAATCCCTCCACCGAGAACTTATTTTCACCTTCAAGCTCTCTTTCATTCTCCTGGTTCCAAGAGAAAATACAAATAGAGTCATGGGTTTTGTTATAGCTAAAGCTATTCTGACACTTCTCCTTTCTATGCTATGCTTCACTGTTTTTAGTGAAAAAGTTGAGCCAGCTGATCAACCTCTTCACCATGGCTCTCACCATCACTACCCAACAGCAGCGCCAGTAAGTGAGCCACCGAGTCATGCACCTAGCCTAGCACCAGCCCCACACCTCCACCACCACCACCACCATCACGGTCACTCACCAGCTCCTGCACCTGTTAACACTCCAGCACATGCACCGGTGCACCCGCCGAAGCCTCACTCTCCCCCATCAGTACCAGCTCACCCTCCCATGCACCCACACCCACACCCACACCCACACCCACGGAGTTATCACTTCCCTAGAAAGCTTGTAGCAGTCCAAGGTGTTGTTTACTGCAAATCTTGCAACTATTCCGGGGTTGATACCTTCTTGGGAGCAAAGCCAGTTCCTGGTAACTTGTTCACACTTTCTAAACCCTCTTGCTTAACATTTTCTGCAATAATTAGTTAATCTAACAATAATCTTAAGAAACAATTTTTACTTATCTTTTTGGGCTACTCAACCAGTTTTTATGTTCAAAATCAAGTATGAGCTAGCTAACTAGCTAGTTTATCCATGGAAATGTTGCTTGCCTTTTGCGTTAATCTTGGAAGTTTGTGTGGTGTGTGAACATGCATAGGAGAGCATATATTGCACTTTGTTCAAGCATCCAAGCATACATACAAGTAGGATATACAGAAACGACGACAATGTAGATGCTGGGGCTAGTTTAGTTCATGAAGTTTTTACTTTTTCTTGTTTCCAATGATCCAAGATCATATGTGTTGCGTTTGACAATACTAAACAGGCATCTTGTGATTTTCTAATACATTTGCTTGTATGTAGACTCACGTATATGTGTATTAATACTGTTTGTGCTTTACTTGTACATTTGCACGCGCACTGTGTCAGCTTTCCTGATCTCCCTGCCACATGCATGCATGATATATCTATCCGGTGGGCGTTTTATTCAAGATATGAATTGACGGGGGAGGGGCTCTTTTTTCCATGTCCGGTAACGTCAATTAAGTAACAAAGTTATGGGCTGAAGCAGCAGCCTTACTTTTTCGAGAGTTGAGAGAATGCCGGAGGTTATTTTTAAAATGTATTAAATATAAAAAACTATAATAATAATACTAATTTAACGTTTTTTAAAAATAAAAATTAAAAAATTTTAAACAATGCCAAGCTCTCTACACTAGGTACACAAGTAACATCGAATGCCTAGATCATTGCATATGGTATCTACTTTGTGAGAGCATTTGTTTATTTAAAACAAAAGGCAAAAAAGGAAGCAATGTTATTGTCGCTTTGACCAATAAAGTAAGCAAGCATTCATTGTAATGGCAGGTGCTACAGTAAAACTACAGTGCAATAATACCAAGTACCCACTAGAGGTGAAGGCCACAACCGACAAGAATGGTTACTTCCTCGCCAAAGCACCAGGGACTATCACCAACTATGGATTTCATAAGTGCAAGGTGTGGCTAGTCTCAGCACCAAATACTGCATGCAGCAAGATCACTGATATCCATGGTGGGCTGGCTGGTGCGATCTTAAGGCCTGAGAAGAAGCCTTTCGTTGATGAAAAGAAGCGTGGATATGCTCTCTTCAGTGTTGGCCCTTTCGCTTTTGAGTCCAAATGCCCTCGTTAATGCCCCCAAATTTGTACTTCTTGCTTCTGATTCTCCTAGCATTGTGTCTCCCACTTTAAGTAGTATTCCGAGCTTTTCCGGCCTGTGTCTGTAATGGCAGTTCCTTACTATTGTTGAACCATCAGTTTGCCGTTTGAGTGGAGAAAATTGATACTACGGGCTTGAATGTTTTGATTTATTTTTAAAGTATTTTTTGTTTGAAAATATATTAAAATAATATTGTTTTATTTTTAAAAATTATTTTTATATCTGCACAACACTGAAAATAATAAAAAAAAATATTAATTAAAAAAATAATTTTTTTATCATTTTTTTTAAAATAAAAAACAAACATGATTTATACCTTGCATTCTTGTTATCGGACCGTTTTGGATAAGTTTACTTATTTTATATTAAAAACTGAATACTATATATTTTTTATTTGAGTATATTTGGACATGTGTTTTATGATGAGCTTGGTTTTATTCTGTTTTTTTTTTTTTGTTAATTTTTTTAACTAAATGATTTGATTGAGGTTTTTAATTTTAAATTTATGAAATTGAATTAAATATTTTTTAAAATATTCTAATCAATTTAATTAAATTTTTTTTATTGATTAATTTTTTAATTGTTTTTTTATTTTCATGATTTAATTAATTTTTTAATTTTTTTTCTCAGCTCTAGTAATTATAATTATCTTGGGCTGTCAGCCCTGATTTCAAAAACAAAAAAAAAGTCTTAGCAAGCGAAGTACTAAGGAGAAAAAGAAAGAAGAAGAGAAGCAAAGAGGCAGAGAATGCACTATTTCAGGTGGCATAATTTGTTTCATTAAGCAACAAAGTAAATAAAGCAATCCATTTTACTCTGTAAAATGCCTAAGAGCAATAAAATTCTTCAAAGATACAATACTTTAGAAGAAAAAAGAAAAAAAAAAGCCCTGGAAGATTTTTTACATTACCATATATGTTTTGAAAAAATATGTTTTTACTTGTATTAAATTTATTTTAGAGTGATTATGATTATTTTTTAAAATATTTTTTACTTGAAAATATATTAAAATAATATTTTTTTTTATTTTTTAAAAATTATTTTTGATATTATACATTAAAATAATTTTAAAATATTAAAAAAAATATTAATTTAAAGTAAAATATTTTAAATTTTTTAAAAATATTTTTAAAATATAAAAATATAATCTAAGTAATAAATACTCTAACATGTTGTAATTTCATATCATTGAAAGAAATCCTAGTGAGTGGTGAGTACAATATTTCTTTTTCTGCAGAACCCAAAGAGTACCTGACGAAAGATCATCTTAGGATTTGGCTGTTCTTCCATTGGATTCTTCTTTTTTGTTTATTTTTTTACTTTCTATTATTTTTATTTTTGGTTAAAAGGTATTTTTATTAATGATTCTGTACTATTTTCTTCTCTTTTTATTTATATTAATGTCGCTCCTCTGCTTTTAAAAATCATTTTTTTTTAACATGAATATTCAAGTAAGTTGTAAATACCTTGATTAATTCTACTAGTTTTAAAATTAAAAAAAATGATATTATTTCTTATTTCATGACATTAAGTGGTAAACCATCTAGTAAGCTTAACCATATAAACTGCATATAGCAAGCGATGAAAGTGTAAAATACACAGGATTTTAAAAACTTTATTTATTTATTTATTTTTGAAGCCAGGGCTTACAACCCTAAAAACATTTAATTAGAGGAGAAACAGTAAACTTAATCAGATCATAATACAACATTAAATATAAACCCGCAGGAGTGTTTAGATCAAAATTAGCTAATTAGTCTGTTCCTGAATTTGCTTCTCGAAATTCATGTTGCACTTTAACTTCTCATTCTCTCGCCAACAAATCTCTAGCCCTGATGATTAAAATGGTTCACATCAATTTTTATGGATTTTTGGGAAATTTAAATCTGCTACCAGAGATGAACCTGATTCTAGAATTAGCTTCCGAATTCCCCCGTAACCACTGCTCATAATTCAGCCATGAAGGATGAACAATTCCAGTGTTGATAGCAAACAAGCAATCCAATACTCGAAGCTATCTCCAAGAAATTCTCCCGCCATTAGCTAAATTGCCATAGGATACCTTCTCTCTTGTATTCACTTGACGATAGATTACTTACAAGCCACGGGATTAAATCTGCTCCAAAGAAAACCGATCTTTCACTAGGCTTGAATAGAGGGTTCCATATCATCTGAGTTGTAGGGCAATTTCTCAAATCATGAATGACAGAGATTCTACCTCCAATGGGCAATGATGACATTGTGGATCTTCAGCCATGATCCTGTGTACTCGGGTCTCATTCGTCAACAGACTATTATGAGCTACAGTCCATAAAAAAACCTTGATTCTCTCTGGTCCATTCCATTTCCACATCAACTTCCAGACCGAATCCCTTTTGCGCTGTTGATTAACAGTTCCCACTTGTGATTCATATAGAAAAAGTTCCACTGAGAGATTTGCACCAGAAGGCTGCATCATTCTTCATCGTGTTAAAAGGGGAGCAACTAGCTAATACAATAACGACCTGCATAGGAAGTACGAGGATTCATCATCTCTTCCATTGGATTCTTTTTGTTTTGTTTATTTTTTTGACTTTCTACTGTTTTCTTTTTTGGTTAAAAGGTACCTTTATTCGTGATTTTGTACTGTTTTCTTCTCTTTTTATTTATATTAATGTCGCTCCTCTGCTTGTAAAACCATATTATTTCTTTTTTGATCAGGTGAAGGGTAACTGGTAAACCATCCAATAATCTCAATCATATAAAGGATATATAGCAAATGATTAAAGTTTACACACAGAATACACAGGAATTTCAAAACCATATAGAGTTAAAAGAGAGCGACATATCATTCAAATTAAAGCCAGAAACCTTCTTTATCCACCCTCATTTGCCCCTTTACGTTTTTTTCTTACCTTTATCTTGCCACTTTCTCTTTCTCTTGTTTTTCATGGACTCTGCTACAACTTACTGGTTTGAAGGTGTTGGGAATTCTTTAGGACTTGACCATTGGTATCGATTTTGACAAGTAATGCCTCTGAATTTTAAGTTGGTGATATATTCATGTCCATGTTGATTAATTATCTATATTGTGGTCTATATATGTTCTTAAAGAAATTGATCAAATTATTGTTGGTTTTTTAACTTAGGCGGATGGATAAAGCTGTAAAACTCCAAATTGGTGGAGTATTACATAGGAGTTCGGGAGGTTTAAGATTGGTTGTAGGGTAAGCATCTCTTAATTTAGTCATTTTTTATTTTATTTTTAAATTATACTTTACATCTTAGATCAAGATAATTTTTTAATTTGAATAAAAAGCCATACTACCCTCATGTATAATATATAATATATATTAGAAATAATTTTTCTATCACATTACCACTTCTATAGCTAGATCTACATTTTTTTTTTCTTTATGTTTAACTAGTTAAAACCTTAAAAAAGGTACATGGAAACAAAAACCATAGCCTTAAATCATTGAAACCCTCAAAAAGGTACATGTGGACAAAAACCATAACCCCGACTAGTAGCTTAAGGGTTTTTTCTCCTACACTTTGTCATATTCAAAGAAATAACCTAATTTTGCAAATCATTAGATCAAGATTTGGAATTATTAGACTTGTTGTGTTGCCAACAAGAGGAAAGTAGGAGATCATAGGATGGTTGATGAGGTTGCTGTGTTAATCAGAACTACTAGTGTAGGTAGTGGCTGTTGTGGTGTTTGATATGGTTGTTTGAGTTAGTGTCAATGGTAGCATCAGAGTTGGCTTTTAATGTTGAAAAAACATGATGAATTCTTGGGAATGTTTACTAAATTAAAAATCTATTCAGACTTTAGTTTTATCTTAAAATTATGTGTGTTAAATGTTTTATAGAGGTAATTATTTCATTGTTTATTTATTCACTTCCAAAAAATTAAAAATACCAACAAAATATTATATTGGTGTATAAGGAAGATTCTTTCAGTGTTTTAAACGACGATAAAATATTACTATCGAAAATTAACTCGTTAGTTTTTTCTTTCCATCTTCTACTCCATCAGTATTTTAAACACAACGGAATCTTTGACATGTTATTCATGTCTAAAATCATTTTTTACCATCCTTATTTTTTATTGGCGCTTAAAAAATGGAATAGATGATGAAAAAAAATTGAAAAAAAATGAAATTGCCAATGAAATATTATTTTCATAGAAGATTCCATAGATGAGTTTTCAATCTTTTTGTGGTGTTTGTTTTTTGATTTTTTTACTTAATAAAACCTATTAATTCAACCTTTTTCTTCTAAAATTTGTAAAACCTATTATATAATTAATTTAAACCTCAAATTGTAATGAAGTAAAATTCTAACCAATCACATAATATATAATTAATTCTATAAAGTTAAATATATTAAATTAGTACATCACATTTGAGATAATGGTTCTTCAAATGACTTTAAATTTTTTCCACCAAGCATCTATCATATATGTCCATTCAGAATAGTCATCAAGCTGATTTCATTAAAATATTTGTTTTTTAAATGACTATTTCATCATAGATATGGTAAAACGAGAAACTTCAATATTTGTAAACTTTAAAATCAATTTTAGAAAGCCATTTGAATTTTCTAATAACAAAACTTAAACAACTTGATAAAAATAAATAATTTTAGGAGACAAAACAATTACATTGAGATATCGCTCTTCTATTTTGTTATCAATTTGCCTAAAAATAGTATATGTCAATAAAAGAATATCCAATTTATCTTCCTCAATTGTTGAGCCTTGGTCGATATCTTTTTCATTAGATGTCTCTTCATAATCTTTCTCTAGATTTACAGCATGATCACCGACATTACTACTTGATGAAACAAGAGTGCTTTTTTTTTTTTTGGACTTGGACTTAAACTTGATATTTCTTGTAAACATGGTATCTAAAAGAAAATAATGAACACAAATTAGAAAAACATACAACAAAATTATCGAACACATATAAATATAATGCATTATAAAGCATCAATAAACATCTTACACATTTTCAATTTTGTTACACAATTATACAAGACATAAAATGATAATAAAACATATCAATAACAAATTCAACAATTTATTAAAAATCACAATTAACCTACACCAATGGACTAATAATTCACAACAACAACTTAACAACCCATTATTTCTTAAATTTCAAAGTAATTCAATTACCCTAAGTTAGAAAAATATAATTCAAAACTCAATAACTATTAATCACTTCATAAGCTGAAACATACTTAACCCTAAGTATTATCAATTCCACACATATTTAATTTTCCCTAAAATTTTAAATAAACCAAAAAATTGAAAGAAAAAAAAACATAATTGGTACCCATCTAACCACCTATTATTTATTAAATTCAAGAATAAATAATATTAACTAACACCCTAATTATTATCAATGACACATTAATTTAATTTGTCTAAAATTTCAACAAAACCCTAAATTGACTAAAATAATTAGACCCAACCAATTATCTACCATTTTATCAATACAAGCTTATTCGACTTAAATTTATAGCTTTAATTATTATCAATTTCACACAAATTCAATTTCTCATAAATTCTAAACTTAACTATAAAATTAATAAAAAATAATTGGTACCCATTAATTACCCATGATTTTTTCAATTATAACACACTCAAGTTATAAAATCATACTCAATTTTATCAAGTGACAAATTAAATTCATTTTACTCAAATCAATAGCAAACCCTAAAGTACAAATCCTATATTAATAGTACAAAACTATCATTATAAAACAAGTAAAACACTTAAATATACAAGCAACTTTAAAATTGGTTGAATGACTCTTCTTCATGAAAGTCTCTTTCATTCAATAGAAATAATTTTCATTTACATTCCACAAAGTCAATTACTATTAACTATAATATTACCATAATTAAAGAAAGTTGTTTACATTATAATTATATAAATATTGAAAACTATTTTCTTGATATAAATAGCTAATATTTATATAAAAACTATTGATTCGAATGAGATGATCCACATTACCATCCCTTTTTAAATTGATGTTGAGTGATTACGATATCTCAATTTGCAAACTAAAAACTAATGGCGTTGGCAAGTCATTGATGTGGCAAACATCTAAGTGATTTGAAGGTCAATGGAGATATGTGGAACATAAATAACTTTAGTAACCACGACTTCTCGAATAGAATGAAAATTCACTTCGATATACCTAGTATGTTCATGAAAACAGGATTAGGATCAATTTAAATAGCATTCGTATTGTCAACATGGAGAGGAGTAATAACACTTTGAGAAAATCTAATTTCTACAAGTAACCCGTGAAGCTAAACAATCTCTAAGCAAGCAGCCGACGTGGTTCTATATTCAGATTCATTCAAAAAATTGGAAATTTGATCTTGTTTTTTACGTTTTCAAGATATTAAGGAATCACCAAGAAACATACACCAGCCCGTGAAAAAATAGCATGTAGATGACAATGTCATCCATATAAACAAGAAAAGAAATAAAACTAGTAGATGACTTGTAAACAAATAACGAGGAATCATATTTGCTTTGCACAAAAGATAAGCGAAGAAAGGTAGATTAGAACTTGTCAAACCATATTAGAGGAGCCTATTCCAAACTATACAAGGACCTCTTCAACTTACACATAACTGATGTATTAAAGAAGAACAAACTAGGTATAGGTTCTATATAAATATCTTTTTTGTTATAAATTGATGTAGAAAAGGCATTTTTAATGTCCATTTGATAAAGGGGCCAACCCTAAAAAGCAATAATGGTAATAATGGTATGCACTGTACTCTTTTTTTTTCTAAATGAGAAAAATCCTCCTCATGGTCCACTTCATACTTTTGCTTATTTCTAAAAGCAACTAATTATGTTTTATATTGATTTAGAGTTCCATCATAGTGAAAACTTCATTGAGTATACCCATTTATATCCAATAAACTTAATAGCTAAAGAACAAGAAATAATTTCTATGATTATCCTAAAAAGCCTAAAGTTTCTCTTGCCTTGCTCATATTTGAAAACTTGTGAGTAATATGATGGAATATTAATAATGGACACGGTAGCAAAAATATCAAATCTATGAGATGACAAAATACTTTTATGGAGCACTAAAAAATAGACTCATTTAAAGAAGCGTAGAAATAGTTTCAAGAGTATTCTCAAGTGGTGAAGTAGCCTTGAGAAAAAATTAAGTAAAGTTAGTCGATATCTTTTATACATAATTTTTTGCTTTGATAGTTCAAAAGATAACAAATCCTCAAGAGTAGGAAGAATTTGATCAACAAAGGAAAGTTCAACATAAGTAGGGAAGAAATATTAATTTTTAAAGAAAATAACTTTTTAAAAAATATAAATTTTGTTACAATTCAGATTCTTTTATGAGAAATATTATAACTAAAAAAACATATTTTACAGACTGAGCAAAAAGTTTGTATCGTTTATTAAAAAGCAAATTAACAAAGCAAACAAAACCAAAAGTATACAAATTATTATAGCTAGAAAATTTATTATATAGATAATAGTACAACAAATTTAACACCTAAGATGACAATTAATATTGATCAACTTTGGCAATAAATGAATTGTTGACCAACTTTTTTTTCAATTTTTATATATTCTCTATCATCATCATTTATTTTCTATCTAATTAAAGTAAAGCTAATTTATTTAATTTAATCAAATCTAAATAGTTGATTTTAAAAAAAAAAACCACGATTCACAGCACATAAACATAATTTTTTGAAGGAAAAAAAAGTTATGTGGCCCACTGTACAGCACATGCCCACGTCTAGTGAACACGAATATGGAATGCATTTGTCTAAAAACTTAACTAGAAAAAAAGACGAAGAATCGGTATGATGAAATTGGGTCATAAGTCCCCTGATGATTGAAAGGAAAAAAAAAAATTAATAATAATAAAAAACTGCTAACAACATTGAAAAGGAAACCTAATCCATAAATATGACATTGAAATGCATTTTCTAGCTCACGCCACCTTCTCTGACCTTTATTTAATAATAGCCGAAACTTTTGACCTTTACTCTGCCAAATTTTCTTGTCGGGCACGAGCAATGTGGTTCGTTACTTCGTTATCTAAATCTGAACGAAGACCCGTATGGACGAAGGCAAAATTAGTCATGAAATATTTATATATCTTCAATCCGCAGCCTTGTTAAGCCACCAGATTATAATCCCATCACATTGTGTAATATGTAATTCATGCCGAAGCATCTGGTAAGGAGATATCTTTGCTGTTCATGTTTCTTGCGATGTGGTTGAAACATCCAAGTCAAAGTTTTCAACTCAAATTATCTAGCAATATATGGTATAGTACGTACCACAACCACCAAATTTCTATAGTTTGATTAATATGAATGCATGAACTGGGTTGTGATAAGAATATTTCTTCCTTTTGCCCTTTGTTTCCCTTTGTGGCGGTGAGATGGAGCTTGAATCAAACTTTATTTTTCCCAGTTTGCTTTACAAGGAAAGATCATTAACGTCTATCAAAAGCATGTTCGGTTTGGCTTTTATATGCTTATTAAAGCACGATAGATTCTCTCTTTGGTTCATCGGAGCTTAATTTAGTATTAAGCTACAAGATAGCGGGAGTCTCCTTTCTTTTACATCGTAAATAAATTTATTTAAACCTCTATGATTTTAACCTGTTTCATCAAAGAAAGCTATCAGATGCACAATAGCTAGGTTAAATCTGCTAATTTAATTAAGTTAAATTACCAATTGAAAGACAGTCGATCCATAAAAGTCTTGGGTTGGGATTTGAAAGTTGGAACTAATGTTTAAACATCTGAGTAAAATTTTAATTTGTAAGTTAAAACCCAACGATGATGAAGCTCTTTCTGATGCTGATCAAAGAGATGAAAAGTTGAGAAAGAATTTGAGAAGCAGGAGCATCTATAAAACAAGTCTTTTGTTAGGTTTAAAGCACCCTCCAATGAAGTGGAAAGGAGCCTTAAAGGCTTTGTCGTGGGTGTGTCCACAAAGTAAAGCTTAAAGAGGAGGAAAATGATTTTCCTCTCTCTCTCCAGGAGAAGGTTTTTACGAGTGTGTTCGTATAAAAGTGGGATGGTTACTATGCTGGTAATTTATAATTTTATTTTTTTTAGTTTAACGTAGGTGTCCGGGCCAGTTTGCGTGCACCTCGACTAATCCCACGGATCCTGAAGTTAACGACCATGTAAGCTTCCAGTAACCATCATATAAGCAACCACATGGCTCGAACCTAAGACCACAGAGGGAACAAAACTCTTGGTCTCAAGCTCTTACTATTGAGCCACTACCTAGATAGTTTTTATAATTTTAAACTACTTAAGACAAATGCTCATAATAACTATAAGCCATTGCAAAAAATACCTTAGTTTTGAGTTTTATGGTTATATATTGTTGACGAAAAAAACAAGACCAAACTCTAGAGGGGATACGTTGTCAAGAGACATGCCTTCATTTTATACATGTATATTTGTCTCTATAGTTGATGGTGAGTAGACTAGGTAAGGATGGTATATTTTGGCGTAGTAGTTGGATTTGAAAGGTATAAGCTATGTCCAAATATAAAGTCCTTCGAGTTATAAGCTTTTTTTAGAGGTAAGCCATGTCAAGGGTATAAGCCCTTTTCACGAGTATAAGCTTCATCTAAGAGTATAAGTTGTAGTCGGGGTATAAGCCCTGTTTGAGGGTATAAGATTTGCTCGGAAGTAAACCATATCGGAGAGTTATAAGTCATGTTTATAGGTATAAGCTCTATCTAGAGGAGAGGTATAATCTTTGTTCGGAGTATAAGTCTTGTTCGGGAGAATAAGCTCTATCTTAGCTAGTCCATCAAGGGAGATGTGAGGTCAAGGCTCGCGTGTCGAGAGAAAACATAAGGTCAATTTGAAGGGCACACGATTAGTCTTTGGTATTGTCTTGTTGGACCTTGGAAACACATGAGGTTCAATCTAGTGTTTTGTGAAGGAATATAAATTTCATCCCTCATCTTAGTTTAATTAGAATTAATGTTCTTGGACATCGAGTTTGAACATTTTTTTAACTAAAAAATACTTGTAAATTATGATTTTTTATATCAAGTAAGAATTAAAATTACTGATTTTAATTGAAGTTCATTGAAACAATAGAATATAATAAAATATGGGACATAAAGGTTACTACAATTTTTGTGGCATGGATAATATGAAATATATTATTCAATTTTTTTAGTAGGACTAAAGAAAGAGCAGGGTATTTCTTCGTAATAGGACCATAAAATTGTACATGTCACCCTAATTCTGCAAGAATTTGCAGCAACTTTGGTCATTTTGCAGTAATTAATAGAAGGGATGAGTTATTCAGAACTACTAGAAGCAATTGTAACTTTCTGCGAAAAGTTTTTTCAGGATCAAGGACTTGGTAACATTTTAGTTGCCACCCCTGATAGCTACTTGTATTAATAGCGTTTTTTCAACTTGTTTTTTTTTTATTAAAAATTATTATTTTTTATTTTAAATTAATTTTTTTTTATTGTTTTGATATGCTAATATTAAAATAAATTTTAAAAATAAAAAAAAATATTATTTTAATATTTTACAAATAAAAATTAATTTAAAAAACAATCAAAACTAAAAAAAACACCCTCTTAAAGAAGAACATATTCCTTCACTGTTTGTAGTTGAAATACCACGAGATGCATTTATAGTCACAAGACTATTGCTGCAGGTCAATTTATGAAGGAACCCAAATCTTGGCAAACGTGTCAAGTGGGTGCATCTGCATCCAGCATTGAGTCTCTTCTCTTCCATGACATAACGTCACAGCAGCAGCAGCTCAAGACAACAGAGAGAGAGAGAGAGTCTGTACAAGTGCTGCACTTAAAAAGAGAATTGTGGCCCCTTTCACTTCATAAAACAGTGTGTGCTGCACAGCATTTGCTTTCTTTCAACTCATCGAAAATGAGAATTGGATTCACCTCTTTCCTTCACTTTTCTCACATTGCTGTAGCTTTGGATACTGGCAGATGCGTATCCACTTCAATGTGCGCATGCATAACCAGGTTCGAGTCTCTCTCTGATCGCCTTCCATGAAATTCACTGTGACGAGCTTTCTTTTTCCTCCAGATTTTGACTGTTAACCAATATTACTTTACCGAACCTCAGACTGTGACTTGATTAAAATGTGGAGCTACCGAGTCTTTGGTTCCACAACGAGATCATTTGGTCGGAGAGCTAGTTTGTCTGTACTATGACTTTAACATATTTTTGTTTTGCTATGTAAAATAATACATATCAAGCATAAATTATATATTATAAAAGGATAACTGTATAATCTTAATTTGTAATTTTCTTTTTTAATCATCTAGTAGTTCACAGTTGTAAGAGTTTGGGTTGCTCTCTATTATCGCTAATATTGATAACTCCTGAAAACTTACCTGATTATTAATTTTAATATTTATAAGGATTAGTTAAGGTATATGCAAACTGTTCTGGATATCTCATTTGAATATATATATATATATAATGTATTTTTTATTTTGTTTTAAACAAATCTCTCCGTTGTAAATTAATGTATTGATGAGAACTTGTTTGATTTAGATTTACAAACATCAATTGTAGCTTCTTATTTATTCTGAGAAAATCATGTTGTTTCATATTGCCAATTCTTCGAACGAAGACTTGAACTCGAGTTTCTGTCCCTCGTTCCTGAGTTTCCAATGAGGGCATGGAGTCGTAACAAGACCGAGTCCTCTGTGATTTGTCCAAAGTCTTGAATACAGCCTGCAATAATCCTAACAAGAATAATTTTCTCTCTACATTTTCGGGGGATTAAATGGTCAAGTGCACATTTTGCCTAACTTGCTCGGTGGATCGACATCGATGGAGGCGTGGGGACCTAAACACTCACAAAGGTCTGACTGATCTGTACTTAAATAATTTGTACATGACAAAACACACATGATTTCTTCATTTACCTTTGTTGACTTAATCTAATGGGTACATTAATCCATGCCCCATGGGGACCCGTGCAAGAGGCAAAATTGGAATTACAATATGCAAATGAGGGTATAATTGGGCTTTGCCTTTTAATTTCATGGTCAAAAAAATATTATGTTCTCAATTTGTACTAAATTTATTTATTTATTTGATTTTATTAAAAACAAATAATGATGATTTATAAGTTTTTTTTAACTAATTAAGAAGAAAAGGTCTCCTAATGTAAATTAGGCCAACCTCTAAATTGGTTATGACTCAGACCTAGAAATCATCTACTTATGACCAGAGATAAACATGGGATGATATTTTAATCCCATGAATGCTTCATCATGAGTGGGACCATTAAATTATCCTACACTCTAAAGGTATGATTCACCTCCTTTACCGCTCATAGGTGTTTTTTTTTCCTTTGCTTTTCTTTTTCTCTTTGCTTTTTTTTTTTATTTAATTTAATCATATATTCAATTTTTTATTGATTTTTTAATTTTATTTTTATATATTTAATTGATTTTAAATTTATCTTTATATTTTTTCAGTTTATTTTTAATAAGATTATCATAATCTTAAACAAGCATTTTAATTTTTTGTTTGTACTTAATTTCATGATTGTTTATTTTTGTTATTGTATAATTAAGTAAAAAATAATTTTTTAAAAAATATAATTACTAAACTCAATAAATTTCATGATACGAAGAGTGAGTTTGACAAATTAAGCCGTGAAATTCAAGTTAATTTAATATGTCATCATCGTTTTAATATTAAAAAAATATTATTTTAAAATTTTTTAAAGTTAAATCATATATTTTACTAATTTTTTAAATTATTTTTAAATCTATCAAATTAATTGGTTTAGTCTAAATAACTTAGATAGGTAAATAGATTTTAAAATTAATTTACGGAATGAAATTTTAAAAAAATTATAAATAATTATTAAAAATCTAAAAGAAAAATACATTTTTTTTTTATCATCCCTCTACGTAGCGAAGGCGAATAAACTTGTTTATGCTAACTTCGCTTACCATAGTCAGACTCGAGGGAATCTTTAGGTCAATGCGAAATATTAAACTCTTTTTTGACCATTTCTCTCGGGTTCAGTCACAGCTAGGCCCCACCCATTTTTGTCCAAAATTCTTGTCACCGCCAATGGCATATTACCAGCTGGAATTCACATCAAAACAGAGCCACCTCCTACCTAAGCGCGTGTGCTCTGTTTCCATGGTCTAAATTATTAGTATATTGTTTCATAGATGGAGAAAAACAAAAGGAAAAACATCATGATGACATATAATAGCTTTACATTCTTAAATTTCTTTTCAAGAATTAGGTTTCTTGTATCTTAATCATGCTTGAGGAACAGGTGCAGAGCCTGTTTTATCTCTTGATTTTTTTTGTTGTATTTTAAAATTTGGATAAATAATTTTATATTTCATTATTTAATTTAAGAGAATTTTAAGTAATTTCACTGACATGTCGATTAAATTTTATTTCAAGAAATATAGGAAGATATGGTTTTTAAAATGAAAAACTATTTATTTTTCAAGACAAAATAGCCTTAAAATCTTTTTCTACTATATTTGTACTTTGATATTTAGAAATATTTTGATTTTTTATCATTACTAATTAAGATTCTTGATCATAGTTTTCAGACCAGGTTCGGTGGTCGGCCCAATCCAAGATCCGGATCCCGGGTTTTGACCGGGTCACCGAATCTCCCAGGTCAATTCTTTTTTTTTTAAAAAATCAAAACGATGTTGTTTTAGTAAAAAAAAGTGAACGGATCGTAACCGGGTTTTTTGATCGGGTCTTGCCGGGTCAACCCGTCGGGTACGCCGAGTTTTTTCTTCCCCTATTTTTTCTTCAACCCAGCCCAGCTCCAGCCCCGGATCAACCTGCCAGACCATACCGGATTTTAAAACTATGTTCTCAATGTTATATCAACTAATATAGATATTATAATTATTTTAATTGAAGGGAATTAATATATTTTTTAAAATATTTTAATTATTTTATTTTATAACACTATGATTAAAGAACGATGCAATGTAACAAAATCAAAACCAAATTTCATATAGTATTTGGTTTTCATTAAATTAAATTTTGCTGATGAAGATTGATAATTTTATCAAACTAGTGGTTAGGAATTAGGATCCCTTTGATGTTGAATGTTTAAGACCTAACAAGCTATTTATTTGTGGTCAAAACCCTAATTAAACACCCATTTCAAAGATCAATACTCTTTAGTGTCGTTAACTGAAGCGTGAGACTCCCTCCAAGCTTAGGAAACTTCAAAGTGAGTCCCCACCGAGACATTTCTTACCAAACCAAAGGAAGCAACAAAGTCTCCCCCACATCTCTACTTCCCTTCACTTCAAGAGACGTTCCTTTTCTTCTTCTCCATCTCCCTCCCTCCCTCCCTCCCTCCATTCCAGCTAGAAGAGGGCAATTGGAAAGGAAGAAAAACACCCACGAAGACATCAATGGAAACCTCACCAAGGCATCATCAAGATAACCAGAACCCACAATCTTTCCTTCCTTCACCAAATAGCCACAGCAGCAGCAGCAGCAACAGTAGCTCCACCACGACGACGACAAATAATGTTGCACTCAACAACAATATTAACTACCCACCACCACTTCCGTCACCCAAACCCATTTCCAGATCCGAATCCACTAACCCATACCCGACAACTTTTGTACAAGCTGACACTTCTTCCTTCAAACAAGTAGTCCAGATGTTGACTGGATCGCCCAAACCCGCCTCCACCACCACCTCCATCTCCACCACCCCAACCATCTCACAACCCGACCCTTCTCCTAGAAACCACAACATCCCTCCAATTAAATCCATACCAAAAAAGAACCAATCTTCCGGGTTCAAACTTTATGAACGTAGAAACTCAATCAAGAACCTCAAGATCAACCCTTTAAATCCGGTATTTGCCAGACCCAGTCCAGGCTTTTCTCCAAGAAAGCCAGAGATTCTGTCCCCAAGCATTCTCGATTTCCCTTCTCTTATTTTAAGCCCGGTGACTCCTTTAATACCCGACCCGTTTGACCGTTCCGGATCAGCGAAGTATACTAATTGTTTTAGTCCCATGAACAACAACAACAACAACAACAACAACAACAACAACAACTTCGTTAATGCTAATGTGATGGATACTGATGCAGAGGAGAAAGCAATAAAAGAGAGAGGATTTTACTTGCATCCATCACCCGGATCCACACCAAGAGAGACTGAGCCCCGATTGTTACCTCTATTTCCTGTTACTTCGCCAAGAGTTTCAGGTTCTGCTAGTCCGTCATCTTGAATAAAAAATAATCGTAATAAATGTCATTTTTAATCTTTTTTTTCGTGTAAGATTTTTATATATAATTATATATATTATTGCTGGCATTGATGGTATTAAGGTGGTGCTGATTATGAGTAAGCAAAAAAAAAAAAACTTCTGATGTTGAATATTTGAAGAGAATGAGAGGATCTTTGCTTCAATTGTATATCTTGATGTTTGTTCAATTTCTGTTCTCAACTAGGCCCCTTTTTTTATGGGATTGAAGTGTTTGGTTGATGGGAAAGTTGAAAAATAAAAGAGGAAAGAAAGAGTCAAAATTTGACTCTTGTAACGTTTAAGTTTGCAATAAAGTGGTGGTGGTAGTAGTAAATTTTGATAAAAAGCAATCCATTAATTAGAAATAATACTATTATAGTTGGACTTTACTCAAATTTGGCCTAGGTTAAACTTTTTGGATCTTCTAGTTCGTTACGTTACATGTAGTATCTAGAGAATTTAATAGCCATTTGGTAGTTATCTCTCACTTAATTTAGTTGTCAAGCAATTTTTAATAAAATTCTGAGTAAATGCAGGATCACTATAATTTTGAATTTTGAATAGGACAAATCACTGACTGTCCATTTCTCCATTCTTTCAATAAATGCAAAAAGAAACCCAATTCAGTAGTTGCTCAACAACTCATTGCAGAGGCAATGGAAGAACAGTGAGGAATGAAAGGGATTAATGGTAAAAGATTTCGTATGAAATGGGCAAAAGCAGCTTTGGACTAGATCAGCTGTCATAGAAAGAGTGGATAAATGGCCAAGGAATCTTGTTGATCCCTATTGTTTTCAGTTTCTACAGTGGAGGAAAAGGATGCCAAGAGTGGCAACTATGTGCTTGTATTAAAAGCACTGTTATGTGTTTTTCTTTTCTTTGATATCACCCTGTATCACTTCCCCCACTCTTTCTTTCTGAAAACTCTTTCTCGAGACATCTGTTAAGAAATCACACTCAAGGCCCAGAACACCTATTTTTAGTCTATCCTGCATAATGTTGTAGCATATGCCGTGAGGGGTCATGTTGGACAAGGAATTGACCATCGGATATGAAAGGGCCCCATCAAAAACTGTGCTTGGCAGGGTTTTGATTACATTATATATATATAGCAAGCTTGAACATGTGATACAGTGCGAACCTTTTTTTTAATAAAAGGTCGATATTTTGTTGCTTTGGAGTGGAGGATAGACCTAGTTAGGGTCTCAAGGAAGCAATAAATTCTTTGTGGTTTTGATGATCAGACCGGTGGAATTTCAGCCACAGGAGGTCGTTTTGTTGGGATCCAAGTAAGTTTTGGGGCCCACTGGTGGAAGAACGAGTGGGAAAGGAATGGCCCATTTGAGTTTTCCTAAGTTAGAGGGGTACTTACTACTTAGATATTCAAACACTAGAGTGCTGGAAAAGCAATCATTCAAAGGCAGTTCCTCTTTCGTTGAATCTAACACTGATTTCAAGCTTCCTTTTTGACTCGAAGAAGACCAAAACTGTAGAAAATGGGACACGAGAAAGTGAAGGTGGTAGGGATAGTGGGACGTGTGATGATGGAAGGAAAGAAAAGATGGGACAGTAATGGGAAAAGCCAGAAAACATGGTGGGAAGGGTGGGCTCTTGTGATTTCTCCTGTTTGTCTTAATACTACATGTATCTTTCTTTCGACAGTCTGGTTAGGAGACTCTGCACCCTAGAGATGGTGGGTCATTAACTGAGAAATTTGAAACTTCCATGTGCCACCGTTTGGAGTGGAGACCGCTCTTTGGCTCTTTGCCCGCCGATCATCATCAAAGCCATCCTCTTCCTTACCTTGTCAATTTGTTCTTCGAGTTGCATCTTTTCCACACGGCATGCCCCAATTCAATCAATCATGTGGGTGGATTCATTCGTTCGTGGGGTCAAATGTTGAATGATAGGCACATTAATATTAAAAGCATGTCGAGTTTTTCAACTTTCATATGAATGGAATAAACTTTTCTAATTAACGATGTTAAAGGCAGGAAGAACCTCACTATATTAAGATAAAACATTTTGGTGGGAAATTGTCGATGGGAAGTTCCATGGACAAATGTCAATGGCCGATGTGTTTATTCCCACTACAATTCTTAAAAGATTGCATGCATGCGTTTATTCCCACTACAAGAGATAATAAAAGAGGTGTGTATTTTTCTTATCTAAATCTTGAGTCAGCAATCAAGAACTAAACCTATCGAAATAGTTGATCAACACTCGAGGGTGTGAAAATTATTTGGATTTTAGTTGCAGCTGCGCCGCAAGATTTGCGAGATTTTTCACGCTGCCTCCTGGGCCTTTAAATTAACTGCTAATCATTATCATTATATACAGTTGTCCACATTTATTCTTTTTTCACCATGGGAGAAAGGGGTAGTAGACTGTGATACTGGAGAAATGACATATTGACAATCTAATTTCAACATTGTATTTAAATTATCATATATATATTTTCAGTGCTGGACTCCTGTGGATAGCTAGCAAAGTTGGAGGAGGTTATATAAGATATGCTGACAATATATGGCAAGAATCGAAGTGACCTGTTTGTTTTTATGTGATGAAATTTGGCTGGTGATTTCTTCTGCCCAAACCACTTGTGTTTATGAGTTTTCGGAGTTTGGATTGTGGAAGAATCATGTCTATTTTACCTGCATAGTGCGGCTGTTCGAGACTTTGAGCTACTGCCTGTTGGGTTGGGCTAGCTGGATTTTAACATCTTAATTCATGGACTGGATGGAGAAGATGTTTGCCCCGCTCTCAAATCCCAAATTAGGACTTAATAGGTTTTTTTTCCCCTTTGTATTAGACATCCAATTTCGTTTAACATACTATTATTATTAATTAAGAAAAACTAAAGGAGTTAGGAAATCTAGGGTTTCGTAGCTCCATGCTCAACTGCACTATGATCCTCACAGTGCCGGTTTTTTTTTTTTCTTTTGCTAAGAGATTAAAACCAAAGGAACTGTAATTGACAATTAAAAAAGAATGCAGCCCTTGAAGGTAGTTTGTTAACCTTTCTATACACTTGTATTGACACAAATGGTAGTTTCCGTACTTCACTGTTGAGATATTACCATCAGTTGTATGATATTGCAGCATAAAATGGTCTTCCAAATGGGCCTGAAGTTAAAGATTCATGCGTACACGACATGCTTCACGAAAACCTCTCATATCCAGATGATCTTGACTGTTGACCAGTCTGCTTTTTATTATTTATCCTTTTTTTATATAAAGAAAAAAGAAAAAAAGAAAGTTTTTGAGTCTAGCTCTTCAAAAAAGTAATAAATTTACAAGAAAAAAAGAAGTTAAAGATTCTTTTAATAAAATAATAGATATGAGAGTCTTTTAAACAAATCACTATTTATTTATAACAATAATAGATATGATAAAGTCTTTTAATAAAATATAGTATCCCTAACCCCAACTACAATATCTCCTCTCCTCTACTATCACAACGTTTATTCCCCTCACTCACAATCCCATGCTAGTCTTCTTCTTCTTCTTCTTTTCTACTAATTCAGCTTCTGTTTGCTTTATTTTGTGTGTCTCTCTCGGTGCCTATTATTTTCATCCACTCTCAGCCTTGGTCATCATCATTTTCAAAATATTTAATCTTTGTTCTAGGTGGGTTTTTTTTTTTTATGATTGTTGTTTTGATTAATTCATTAGGGTTGTGTTTTGATTTTTGAAGAGCTTTGATTGAACATGCAATTTGGTATTTGTCCTCTACCCTAGCTTTTGTTTGAGTTTTTACGCAAGGATTTCAATTGCTTCTTAGATTTTTTTTCTTCTTCTCATTTGCTTGATCTTGAAATCACTCATGGTCATCGTATGATAGGCAGAGATGTACATATGGTTTGTTACTTTAAAAATTTTACATGAATCATTATTATAGAAGAATTGCTCGAGGAGATTATCCTTTCTCGAACCCTTACAATCTCAGATTGCATGATGCTGATGTGGAAAATGCTTACACAATATTCATCGAAACTCTATAGTATGTGTTCCCAATTACTACTACATTTTTTTTTAACTACTTAATATCTTCTAAAAATAATAATATGCAACCGGTTTTTTTTGTAAGTATGTTAAGTAGGCTTACATTTTATAATTGAGAAAACCTATTATGTGTGTGTGTGTGTGTGTGTGTGTGTGTGTGTATATTTGCAATAGATTTGCTTTGCAAATTGAGCTGGGCAATAACAATGCCTTAGCAATGGCATTTAGCTATAAGCTATATGGACTTGGATTTGCCAAGTGTAAATTCAAGTACTTATGAATAATATGAAATAAATCTCTCTCTCTCTCTTTGTGTGTGTGTGATGGAGTCCAATGTTTTTAGATTTTTTTTTATGGTGAGTAATATCTCTTTTTCATCCACAATTTAAGAGTTTGTCAATGTCCTTATGGCTCTGCATTAGTTAGAGCATGATAATATTATAATTTAGATATTATAACATATAATATATGTGCTTTGTCAAATCATGTTTGTTCTTAACATCATAGTCATTAATTATTTGAATAAAATTTTAAATTCTTTTCAAATCTCATTCCACCTTAAATAAGGATTTTATAATTAATACTATTTGAGAACATTTGAAATATTTTTTTTTAATTCACCTAAAGTGATGAATTATCTCTTGATAACTCAAATATCTTCATATCGTTCATGTTATACTCAATATTTGCATATCTGTTACCCTTGATTAGGACAATGTATAGTCAATATTAAAACAAACATTCCATATATAAAATAACTTAGTGATTTCAAGTATAAGGATCACTTACATAACTTTTATATGAGCATTTTCATAGACACAAATATTTTTTCCTTAAGGAATTCTCATACGAGTAAGTTTGGTGTACCTCTTATGTGACAGACACCTATATATCAGTTTCAGGTATCTTTCATATCTCAACTTATAAAAATAAGTATTTCTTTTTATAAAGAAAATAACATAATATGTATCAATCTAAATGCCTAGGGACATTTGAGAACAATAATATATATTTGAATCTTAGAACAACCATCTTTTATTGGGTTGAATTAACTTTCCAATACAACTAAATAACCATTTAACTAAATAACAAAATAAACGATTTTAATATAACACATACATTAATGATAAATCAAATGACATAGTCAATTTGATTGATCAATTCAATTCAATAATTTATTTCTAATATTACTTATCGACATAACAAATCAACATATCAATTAATTCAACCCAATAATTCATTCCAATAATTCTTATAGACATAATAAATCAACTCAACCAACTAATTCAATTCAACAATTTATTTTGATGTTTTTCATCAACATAATAATTATTATAACAAATCAACGAATTTAATTGATGTAACACAATGATCAAATTTAACATTAGCAACATAATTAATTAATGAAGTCAATCGATTTAGGCTAAAAATCAATATTGATAACAACCATTAATATAATAGGTCAACGAAATTTATTTCATTCATTCATACAATAATTTCTACCACCAAAAGCATTAATTCATATCAGACACACTCATAACACCTCTCAAGTAACAAATCAATTTCCTCAAACTCTCCATTTTTCCCTATTATGGTCGGCACTAATCTCTTCTAATAACCCAATATATTTTCTTCAATTGTTTACTATAAGACATTATTTGTAACACAATTTACCCCAATTGCAATAATTTATTACAATATAAAATTTTCCCCAAATTTCTATTCAAGAACTCTAACTAGAAAAATTCAATTTCATGTATAAAACTAGAATTTATTCCATAAAACTCAAATAATTGGGTTAAAAAATTCGTACGTGGAAGTGAGCTTCAAATGTTAGCTTGTCAATTCTCTCTCTAGAACCTCTAAATCCTCCTTTCAATTCTTGTCTTAATGATGTTAGCAACTTTCCCCTTTGATTTATGATAAAACCCAACCAATTTCTAGAGAGAAAAATGAATAAATTTTTGAAACCCCCCCTCTCTCAAGTAGCAGCCAACCACCATTAGAGAGAAATGATGAAATTTTCTTTCCCTTTTATATTCCTAGTTTACCCCTTTCTTATGTTCTTAACATCCTTTTATTTTTTATTATTTTAAATCAAATCATGAAAAAATTTTAATCGGGGTTTTATATTCTCCCATTTTTAAAGAGAATTTTGTCCTTGAAATTTAAATCTTTTACCTGAATTTACAAACAATTCGGGATATTTTCTTTTCATTTCCGTCTCTCTTTCTTAAGCCTATTCCTTGATTTGTAAGCTCCTCTACAATACTTTTACCATAAGAATCTTCTTGTTTCTGAAGACCTTTTGACTTCGGTCTAATATCCTTGTTGGCTTTCACTTTAACGTCAAATCTTCCTTGGTTTCTAATGGAACATGAAACACATCATGAATCTTGGCCAAGTGAGGGGGGGTAAAATCAATTTGTATGTTACAAGCCCAATTCTCTTCTCGATTTCATATGGTCCAATATATCTCGACACCATCTTATTTTTCATCCCGAATCATAACATGTGTTTCTATAGAGAAACCTTTAAATACACTTTGTCCCCTACTTTGAATTCAAGAGGCCTTCTCCTTTTATCTGCATAAATATTTTTCCTATTTTGTGCTACTTTTATTATATCCTTTATGATTCTCATTTTTTCTGAGGTGAGTTACACCAATTCAGGCCCAATCAATTTCATATCTCTAACATCCTCCCGACACACGGGGGTCTAGCATTTTCATCCATATAAGGCTTCATAGGGAGCCATCCTGATTGTAGATTGATAATTGTTATTATAATTAAATTCGATCAATGGCAAGTGATCCTCCCAATTACCTTCAAACTACAATATACATGCCCTTAATAGTCTTCTAGGTTATGGATTGTTCTTTTAGATTGTCTGTTAGTTTGGGGGTGAAAAGTAGTGTTCAGATTTAGGTTTGTTTCTAGAGCATGCTGGACACTTGGCCATAAACAAGAAGTAAATCCGGGGTTTCAATATGAGACAATCAACTTTAGCACTCTATACAATCTCACTACTTTGTTTACATACAACTTAGCTAACTTGTCAACTGGGCCCGTCATCTTCATATGTAAAAAGAGAGCATATTTAGTAAATTAGTCTATAATAACCCAAATGACATCATTTCTCCCTTTTCTTTTAGGCTGACCAGACACAAAAGTTCATTATGATATCTTCCCACTTCTATTTTTTTTATATTAAAAGTGGTTGTAAAAGCCCTATCTGCTTCTGATGCTTCATTTTTGTTTGCTGACAAACACCACACTTGGACACATACTCTGCTACTTCTTTTTTCATACTTGGCCAACAGTAGTAATCTTTTAAGTTCATATACATCTTGGTGTTTCCAAGATATGTTGCAAATCTGGATTCATATGCTTATTTTAACACTTCATTCTTTAACATCTTATCTTTTGCTAGGTACATTCGCTTTCTCATGGTGATAATTCCATCATCTAGTATTCAAAAAGGATTCTCAACTCTTGATTCAACCTTATTTCTTATTTTAGTTGCCTTAACATCCTCCCGTTGAGCCTCCAACACCTTATCCCAGAATGTGGACTACATTTTTAATTGAGCGATTAAGGAATCTTCAAGCCTGACTTCTATCTTGATGTTAATTTTACTTAATTCTAGTAATTCTTTCTTATCCCAAACTTCTTGTTCATTTGATACTGTTTTGTATTTGCGACTACGGGCATCAACTACCACATTTGCCCTTCCCGAGTGATACTAAATTTCATAGTCATAGTCCTTAATGAGCTTCACTCATCTTCTTTGTCGCATGTTTAAGTCCCTTTGGGTCATTAAATATCTCTAACTTTCATGGTCTATAAAAATTCAAACACGGGACCTATACAAATAGTGTTTCCAAACCTACAATGTTAATACCACTAGAGCCAATTCTAAATCATGTATTGGGTAGTTACCCTCATGAGCCTTTAATTGTCTTAGCGTATAAGAAATCACTTTGTCATGTCGCATCAATACATAACCTAGACCTTTCCTTGAAGCATCACTATAAACTACAAACCTTTTCATCTCTGAAGGTAATGTTAACATCGGAGCGATGGTAAACCTTTTTTTTTTTTTCTTTTAGAAGCTCTCTTCACAGTTTTTATTCCATTCTTACTTTGTCACATTTTAAGTTAGTCGGGTTATCGGAATAGCTATAATGAAGAATCCCTTAATGAATCTCTAGTAGTATCCTGTTAATCCAAGAAAACTATAAATTTCAGTCATATTTGCGGGTCCCTCCCACTTTAATACTGCCTCCATCTTCCTAGGATCCACTAGTACCCCTTCAACAGATATGACATGCCCTAGAAAAATCACTTTATTCAGCCAACATTCACATTTATTTAGGTTGGTATACAATCAATGCTCCCTAAAGGTTTGCAATATTTGTCTCAATTGTTGTTCGTGCTCTAGGTATGATCTTAAATAAACCAAAATATCATCTATAAACACTACAACAAACTTATCCAAATAAGGTCAGAACACCCAGTTAATCAAATCTATAAACATCGTAGGAGCATTTGTAAGTTCAAATGGCATTACTAAGAACTTGTGATGTCCATAACAGGTTCTGAATGCAGTCTTTGGCACATCTTGTTCCTTGATCAAGAATTTAAAGTACCTTGACCTCAAATCTATCTTCAAGAAGACCATTGTCCGTTTTAGCTGGTCAAATAAGTCATCTATCCGTGTCAGTGATTACTTATTCTTCATTGTTACCTTGTTTAGCTGCCTATAATCAATACAAAGTCTGAGGGTCCTATCTTTTTTTTCGTCATAAATAACACTGGAGCTCCTCAGGGTGAGTTACTTGGACATATAAACCTTTTATCCAACAATTCTTGTAGTTGAATCTTCAAGTTAGCTAATTTAGTGGGCGCCATAAGCAATATATTCTTCTTAGTCATCATAATCGAAATAATATTATTCGATATGACATTTTTATCCCCTCTAAACATCACCATCTTACCTTCCTGGTTCTAAAGGGTCACTAATTTTCAAACTGCACCCTAAACTCAGCCCATGTCTAACACCTCACGGTCTACTAGACCGCATTGTATCCTATAAAGATCATGCCTTATCTAACAGTAAATGAGTGGCACAATTTACTCGCAAATATTTCGCCACCTAAATCTACTCCATGGTTTCTTTTACTGTACATAGCCATCTACATGCTATCTCAGCATCTGATTCTCCTAAAAATAACTCGCACCCCAATCCCACATGCTTTTCACTACCCGAACCAGTGTAACCACACTGTCCATCAGTGCCGGGGCAACTGGCAGTACCTATGCTACTTATGCTATTGCGGGTGCTGGTACTAGTGTATGAGGCATTGCCTCAATCAATGCCCTCACAATCTAGGCTATAAATGTTAGATCAATATATGGTGCAGGGGTTGCTGCTGGCACTGCTGTTGCTAGAAGAGGCACCTCTCTTGGATGAGGTGTTGCAAGTATATGAGAGGCTGAATCCTCAAAGGAATATATATATATATATATCCTTTAAACCAAGATGTTGACATTGTCTATATATACTAGAGAGGGATCTGTCATCATATTTTATCTTATGCGCACTATCCTGAAACAATCCAATACTTATTAGATTTAAACTCAACTCCTAACCTAGACTAGGACTCTAATACCAATGTAACAACCTCCGATCTTTTGACCTAAATTTACAAATAGAAATATAATAATTCAATTTAAGATTAGAGTAAAAATGTTTTTATCAAAAATTCAGGAGAGTTTCTCCAATATTTTCAATATCAAGTTATCAATATTAAACATAAAATTACCATCTAATCATTCTGAATACAATTATCATGATAGAATAAAAACAGTACAAAATAGAAAAAAAAAATTATAACATATCAGCTAAAAAGGTTTTATATTTGATTAGAGCTAATACGCTAATACATCCATGTCAGAATGTGTTGCGTCATTAAGATAACCTACGCCCAAGTCAAGGCATCTTTAAAAAGATATTGGTCACAAGGTTACCCCGGACCCAAATTATGACCTTTCGTCACACTAGCCCATTTTGTATGTTTTCATCTTAGCAAGCTTCAAGTACATCTATACCCGGTTTCAATTTTGCATGAATGTTTATTTGCCTTGTACAAGAAGTGTAAATTCTGAGCCCATCATCCACCAACATTTATTCGGATTCATATTGATTTCTTAATTGTTGAATCAATGAATAAAATGTTTAGACAATCATCCATTAGTCCAAAGTGCTATCTAAAGTCTTGATTAAGTCTTAATATATGTTTAAATCATCCCTCACGTTTATTCCAAATTCGAGCTGCACTTGTTTCTGCGTCATCACACCTTACAATACCAATAACTCTCTCTCCCGGCCCCCAGTCTCTGGCTCCCTTCCGATGTGAATATGACTGTGCTGATAGTTATTGCCCTCGAAACTAATCTCTAACACTAGGGTTTGTTCTCTCTTCAAATATCATGTCTTGTAATCTTAGCACTGCTCTAAATTATTTCATCTTTTTAGACAGCCTATAATTTTATTCTTGAACCAGATAGAGCCTGTAATTTAATGAGCCCTAACCTACCAGTGGTCAGGTTCAAGGGAGCTTAATAAAGTCCTCATCTACTCCATCAAAACAAGACATTGAGGGCCCTCATCATTAACAAGTATTTTGTTCTCACATGGCTGAGCATATCTGTTGACTTTTGTTAGCATTTGAAAGAAACATGACCCGTCGACCACCCACCAGCCACCTTTCACAGATAGCTAGGTAGCCCTGCCAATTTCCAAGCCAACCAAACCACACACTCGTATGTATATATACAAGTTTTCCTAGAGAGCATATTACCTTCACAAAGCCTCCATGTTAAGTTGCCCCATGCCTTATCCATTCATCAAGGCCACATTTTTTATACGTTGGCACGACTTTTCAACCCAAAATTTGAATCTCTTATTTGGCCAGACTCAAATTTTCTCCCTGCAAATACCTCATATTATTAGCTTGGTGTGTTAATTTATTCCATAAACTTATTTAGTTTTGTTTTAATGACTTCATCGAATTGAATAGAGGGAGCACTAGGTTTTTTTTACTTTTTTTTTTTTAAAAAATTGAAAAGTAGAGAACGAGCATAACCTAGGATTCAGTGGACAATCTAATGAGAACAAGGTAACCTATGAAGCATGATTATTTATTTATTTATTATTATTGATATCTTATCAAAGTTTCAAGACAAAAAGATGGATTTAGCTTGGAGTGCAAGGGATCCTCCCCATTTTGTCAAGAGAAACTGATGATGGTGATGATGATCGCTCATGCACCTTTATTTATTCCTCTCTTTACTATTCTTTTGCGAGCTACGAACATATATAGCATGTAATAAAACTAAACTTTTGTAGAAAAAATTAAAACACAATAAAGCAAAAGTTAAGTTAAAGATAATCATATTTTTATACCATTTAATTACGAATCTCGATATGAATAGCACATATTTAATCAAGATGTAAGTTTGATATATAATATGGGTTTGAGAATACTTTTCACATGGATTTTGTACTAGGTTTTGGATTGGGGGTTGATTTGATTAATTTGAATTAACTTAGATTATTATTAAAATAATATCATTTTATATATTTTTTTAACTAAAAAGATTTAGATAATTTTTTAAACAAATATCTTTAAAATTAACCAAACTAAATCTTATTTATGCTTGATTAAATCAACCAATAGGAGCAGGGGCAGAGGCAAGGGGGGCAAGCAGGGGCCAGGGCCCCCCCTCCCCCCGTACATTTAAAACTTTTTCATTCGGTAATTAGATAATTAATTGTGAGCTAGGTAATTAATATAATTAATTGTGAGCTAGGTAATTAATTATGAGCTAGAGGTATGATATTTTTTTATTTTAAAAAGATGGTTTTATTAACAGTAATTAAATGTAACTGTACTTTTGATTTTTTATTTACTTTTGACCAATGTAGAAAGAAAAAAATATAAAGTTATTATCTTGTGTAGCCCTAATATAAATATTATAGCCGATAAAAACACAAATTACGAGTAAAATTTTTCTATAAAAAGATTGAAGCAGAGCCACCAATTAATTTATCTTTCATCAAATAAAACAAGATAACTTAAATTTAAAATATATTTTTGTTTTGTTTTGCGATGTTTGTTAATAATTTGATGAGGTTTTTTTATAATTTCACCATTTTTGCTTATTTTTTTTCTCAGATCTGCTAGTTCTATCAATTGTTTTTTGAATTCTTGTTATGGAGATTTTTTTAATTAATTAGATATATTTTATTGGTTTGTTTTGATTATGTTAAATTTTTTTTTATATTTTGTTTTAAACAGAGCCACCAAAATTATCAATTTTTTCTCATGATATATGTTTTGATTTTAGAACATGTCATCCGATCATGTACTCAATCATCCAAAATTAAAGAACATGTCATCGATTGCTGATTTATGTCAAGGATTGGTTGAAACAGAAAAATCAATAATTTATCCACTAGTTGACAGATTGATTCAACTTATTTTGACTCTTCGATCCTGTTTCGACAATAACTACTAAACAAAATTTATATTTTGTTATATTAATTTTGTCACCCTAATAAATAATCCTAACTCCGTCCCTGAATAAGAGATTGATATATTAAATTATCGATTGATTGGGTTAAGATATTAATTTAAAAGAAATTTTGTTTGGATTAGATTTTTAATTAATGAATTGAGTAGATGTTATTTTTTTAAAGTATTTTTTGCTTCAAAATATATCAAAATATTTTTTTTATTTTTTAAAATTTATTTTTGATTTAAACAAATCAAAACCATATAAAAACATAAAAAATGATAATTTATAACTAAAAAAAATTTTAAAAAACTTTAAAATTACAGTTGATTCATAAATAAATTATTAGAATCGAGTAGAAAAATGAAAGTAGTGCTATCAAAGACGGTCTTATAAATAATCAGCCACCTCTTACTTTGTCTGTTTCACAACTGAACCAGTACCAGGTGGCTACTCTTCTTGCTTCTTCCAATCCCGGCGCTTCTCTCTCTCAAAGCTGTACACTTTTGGTTGGCTGGCTGTTTTTGTCTTAGTTTCTACTACAAACGTTGTTCCTACTTAATGGAATTTTTCTTTTATTAGTTTTTGACTCTTTAATTTCCTCAGGTACTGTCTTTTTTTCTTTTTCTTTTTCATTTTCAAGTACAGTTCTTCCCCTTCTTTTTATGATCATTAAAGATCATAGCTTTTATGCTTGTTTCTGTCCAAGTTTCTTGATTTCAAGTGGGTTTCATTTACTGTTTCTTCTGCTGTTGTTCAACTCTGATTTGTGTGAATTTGGTTTGTGCCCTTATAGAATTCCCTGATTCATGTTTTATGAGTTTTTTCTTCACTTTAATTCTCCTGAAGTGTACGGTTGGAAAATTCTTTTAAAAAAATTCTCTTTGAAGTGTACTGTTGGAAAATTCTTCGTTTAACTGACTGGTTGCTTAAAGTCTACAACTTGTTGGCATCAATTAATTGAGCACTTCTCACTTTTAGACTTGCATGATGCTTGCTTTCAGACTTCAATTGTGAGGTTGACGACCATTTTTTTAATGGTTATATGCTTAAAAAGGCTGGATTTTACTTGTATTCTGCTACTACACTGCTAATAATTTTTAATTTTAGTAGAGTTCACTTGATACTTGATTGCTTGTTGATTTTTGGGGGTGATATGCCTCGTCAAGTTCTTTTAGGGAGGTTACATGTTGTTTTGACTTTGGATTGTTTCAAAATTTTACTTCAGGAGTTTAATTCGACTTTAAGTACTATTGAAATCAGATCACTTGACAGCATTTTCAGAAAGATTCTTCCCATTTTTAAGCTAGTTTGAATGCTTTTAAAATGTCTTCTTAGGTTGTTCTTCGAGTCCATGGTGCCTGTTATTGAGAATTTGTTTTTTGTTTTTTGTTTTTTTTGGCTAATCATCACATAACATGCTATCAATGGACATTATTTTGTGGCGGTTCCCCTTTTTTTTGGTTTATCAAATGATTGACTTCTTCATTATTTGATTTTAGTTCCCCTTAGAATTATCTTGGAGTACTTTAGGAAAAGTTTACTTCCGTTTTATGTTTCCGTAGTCAATACTTAGGAAGCAACGCTTGTTAGTTGAATTCATCGGGGGCATTTACTCGAGCTTTATCATTGCTAAATATCACGAGCTTCAATATTTTGTATGTGATGACTAGAATCCATGAATATGAAGATTTATCTGGGATATAATCACATCTTTGAAATTGGAATTTGGGGTTTAGTTTATTCACTTACATTACGTTGTCTGGTAAATGACAGGTCAGAAAAGGCTTTTTCCACTCCAGTCATGGATACTAATTCACTTCTTAAAGATCAGAAAGAAAAACCAAGTCTTCTTGTTGAGGTAAATTCTGCAGCTTCAATTGTGTGATTCTTCTTACTTAACAATGAAATTCCTGTTCTTCCAGTCTTGACTCTTGAAATTTTGTGGTTTAGGTTGCTAATTTAGAAAAACAGCTGTGGACACTAGTCCATACGAGAGGTCTTTTGTACTCCAATGTTCAAGACTTGTATCGAAAAATATGCTCTAGTTATGAGAAATTAATTCTCAGTGATCACAGACTGGAGGAGCTTCAAGATACTGAATATTCTCTGTGGAAGCTTCACTATAGACATATTGATGAATTTCGTAAACGAATAAAGAAATTTTCTGCTAACAGGGAGACTATAACGTTTGTGACACCACAAAGTAAGTTGGCTGCACAGAGAAGCAGTGATAACCATGTTGATGGATTTAAATCATTTCTGTCTGAAGCAACTGAATTTTATCAAAATCTTTTCTTCAAAATCAAAAGATATTATGGTCTCCCAGAAGATTTTTCCTTCCATAGAAACGGTGGCAATTCTGCTTCCCCTGAGCCCAACAAAATGCAGAAACTACAATTTTTATGCCATCGCTTTTTAGTTTGTCTGGGGGATCTTGCTAGATACAGAGAACAATGTGAAAAATCTGACACGCAGAACCACAAGTGGTCAGTTGCAGTCGCTCATTACTTGGAAGCAACAATAATTTGGCCCGACAGTGGAAACCCCCAAAATCAGGTACTTTCACGCTACTTCCTTATTATGATCTCAGCAGAGAAACTTATGAAAGGTCCTCAGTCATGAGAATGACTTTTATAACTTTGTATGCTTTTAAAACCTGCTATCCTGGTTTCATATATATAGCACATAACCAAATATGTTCAATTTTCAGTTGGCAGTGTTGGCAACATATGTCGGTGATGAGTTCCTAGCTTTGTACCACTGCATAAGAAGTTTAGCTGTTAAAGATCCTTTCCCTGATGCATGGAATAACCTTATTTTACTGTTTGAAAGAGTAAGACTCCAGCTCATGTTCCAGCTCTCTTTCTCTCTCACTCTCTCTTGTATAAATGCTATCACCAACAGATTGCTGTGCTGCCATATTTTTTTCTTTGGCAGTTCTCAGTTGATTTTGTGGTTTTCCAGAACAGGTCATCTCATTTACATTACCTTTCTAGTGAGGCCTGCTTTGATTTCTTACGACCATCTGAAAGTAGCGTCTGGACTGAAGCACAATCCGCTAATGATTTTTTGAATTGCAAGCCTCTGAAAGCTGAAGATGAAGGCTCAAGGGAGACACATTTATGGCCTCTAATCATTAGAACAATAAGTTTCTTCTTCATAAAATCCAGGTAATCCTTGAAGCACATTTTGTTTCTACCAAACAATTTTAGTGTTCCCTTCTAGATTTAATTATGCAATAATGTTTATGTTTTTTCTCAATTTCTGTTATACGTAGCATGTGCTATAATGCCTTCTGGTTCCTACAGTAATTTTCACTACTCTGTTGGTAGAATGCTTGATACGTTAATTGGTATAGCATTCACTATCCAGAGTAGTCTCCTTGATAATTGTTCTATTATCATCTTTTCTGAAATTGAATGTTCATCTTGTGTTGAGCTTCTGAGATGGAATGATCTTTTAGTGGATTCTCAAAGTCATAAGGTGTAAGAATTTTTTTATCAAGCAATTACCATAAATTCTGTGCCAACAGAATAATGTTTATGTTTGGAATTTTGGCCAGCAAAACTAAAACTGTTATCCTTATTATATAGGACTATTAGCTGCAACATGATTGAGGAGGCATCCTTCTGAAATATGCTGTCACATTACTAATTCATGTTTTTACCATATGCATTCTGAAAGTACCACTTCCACTATGTCATACTGAGCTGAAATTTTGTTAACTGCTTTTTAAAGTATCTTGTTCTCAACTCCTTACTAAACAAAAGATGGCTGTATACAGTACTAATTGCTTTTCAATTTGTGGCAGTTTTGAGGACTTTCCTTGTACTTTTGCATCTACTATTAAAGAGCTGGATGTGTTGATGGCACTAGATGATGCAACGTTAAAAACTGCAATGGAGTCATATCAGCATATGAATTCAGCCAGGAGTGGTCCTTTTAGAACCCTTCAATTTATCTCATTACTCATCTTTGTCATTGAGAATCTAATAAATATCCCAGATGAAAAAGATTCAAAGGGTAAAACTGAAGTCCATCAAATTGCGTTAATACAAGCTGCAGTGGCTGCTTCATTCATTTTCATGGGACGTCTTACTGATAGATGTTTGAAGGCAGATTTGTTGGACTCTTGCCCACTTTTACCAGCTTTGCTTGTTTTTGTGGAGTGGTTAGCTCGTATTCTTGATGAACTCGAAACACATGGATCTGATGATAAAAGTACAAGTTCTATGTCTTATTTCTTTGGAGTGTTTCTTGAACTTTTGAATCAGTTTGACATTAATAGTGGTGAAGTCGAGCCTCCACACAGTATTGCTCTTTGGGAAGACTACGAGTTGAGAGGCTTTGCACCAGTAGCTCATTCACAGGTGCCATTAGATTTTACAAGTCATTGGGGACACAGAGACAGTTTTGAAACTGGAACTCGATACCGTGCGAATCGCATCATTGATGCTGCAATGAAGATTGCAGATAGAACAAACAATAGTCACAAGTGGATCTTCTATGATAAATCTGGAAGAAGATTTTCTGTTGCTGAATCAAATAAATTTCAAGACAGGAAAGAGCTGGAAAAGATGGGGTCTGCTAGTACTGTTGTTCAAGAGAAAGATCCCAACCAGCAAATTTTACAATCAACAGAAAAAAGTGAGAAGGTAATCCTTGAGGAGAAACCAAGTAGCCCTGTTGTGAATGGAAAATCCATTTCATTAGAGGAGGAAGAAGTCATTCTCTTCAAGCCACTCACAAGATACAATTCTGCACCACTTTATAGGTCTATCACCTCCAATGATCAAACACCTTCAGAAGACACTGGGGACCAGGTCGTGCCTGCTGATGAATGCTTGCGACGTGCTACGTCACTACTAATAGCACAAAACCAGCGGCAGGGTGATCCTTCAGCATTCCATTCTGACCTCACCAATTTCAGGTGCATCAAACCAGTGAAACAGCAGGAGCCTCCCCTAAAGGATACAGCAGACCACCTGGTTTCAGAAGCTCCTAACTCTCATGGGACTCCGTCTCTCAGCACCTCCATTTCTGCTGGGCCACCCTCACTCAATGCTTGGGTTCTCAATAGAGGTTTGAGCAATGAAAGGGTGAAAGGTAAAGGTGACATGAGTAGACATAGCTTGGCACCTATTCAGGAAATGGCTTCAGCATCCATGAATGATCTCTCTATCAGTGAAACTGACTCTGTAATTAGTTCCACGCATGAACATTTGACCCCACATTACTCTTCTCCTCCTTATTCAGCTCCAGTGCCGTCTGCCCCATTTCTTCCTGATGATGCTGTGTGGCTTAATGGCATCCAATCTACTTTCACTGACTACAATAGCTCGGGAACTATCAACAGAACTAATTCTAATTATTTTGACACATCTCAAGTGAGTGGCTATTCAAATTGGACTGGTTCTCATCAACCTCTTCATCACGGTCCTGGAATTCCAGGCTTCATGGATGCATACACACCAGTGCGTCGAATGACTTCTTCTGAATGGCTTCGTCAGTACAGGGAAAGTCAGAATCCTGAGCGCACCACTAGTCACTTATGGCCAGTACATTCTTACACCATTGGGAACACTGGAAACTTCCACGACATATCCAGGTCCGGTCTTTTTAATCAGTGGGCAACTCCTGTGGCTTCTAATCAATTGGTTTATGAAGGGAGCCCGCCAATGCTTCCAGGTTTTCCTCCTGTTCATGGAACTGATGATCAAAGGAACAAATTCTTTTATGGTTATCAAAGACCGAACCCTTATGGATGTGGTGGCATGAATGAGCCAGAACCACTCTTGCAGTATCTCAAGGAGAAAGAATGGCTGCTCCAGCAGGATCCAACGTTCAGAGGTCCTACATATATGGGAAGTTGAAATTGTCATGCGAGATGGCTGATATGAGCATTGCACATAGCTGCATACCTTCAATATGGGAACCTCATTCAGCCTGTAATGATCCATAGGTGATAACTGTTCATTTGTTAGTTGTTAACATGTAATATGTGTTAATGTGTGTGCATATGTAACCATTCTTCCAGAAGAAGAGCTCAAGAAACTCCGTAGAAAAATTCTCATCTGTAGGATTATATATATGGGAACTTCATTCAGCCTGTAATGATCCATAGGTGATAACTGTTCATTTGTTAGTTGTTAACATGTAATGTGTGTTAATGTGTGTGCATATGTAACCATTCTTCCAGAAGAAAGAGCTCAAGAAACTCCGTAGAAAAAATTCTGATCTGTAGGATTATATTTGTAGTTCGTGAAAATTGACATGTTCTATCAGTTCGAGATTATATCTGCCGTGTAATATGCTCAACTGCAGAGTAGAGAGAATGCTTTGGAAGTTGTCTTCAGAATCCATTTCAAATATTAACCTGCAAAGATTATATTGATCTGCTTTGATGCTGTTTTTGTGACTTCAACATTAGAGAACAACCCGTCTAGAAAGCTCAATATGCGAGGCTAAACAACAATGTTAGCGGCTTGGCAAACGCTCTTAAAAATTTGAGGCGGCTTCAAAATAGGTCCCCATATTTTGATGTGGCTTTCACTTACATTCCCAGACTATCAATTTAAGCAGCATACCCCAAATTAATAGTAGAGGAAACTTCAATGAATTTAGGTGTAATACAGAGGTTTATGGGTTAGAAAGTTTAATTAATTTGCTAGATAGTTGGATATTAGTTCAGCTATTTATTGAAATAAAAGATTAGTTTAGGAGAATTTTTTTAAAAATCATTTTAAAAAATAATCATTAGAACGTTCATAAACACATTTTTATTTTAATCCATCTAATTTCAGTAATTTCAATGTTAAATAATAAAATTAAAAAAAAAATAATAGATAAAAAAAAAAAGAGCATTGTTCTACCTCTTTTAATTTTTTGTTCAATTAAATTAAATTTAGTTTTAGTAATTCTTGGAGATGATACCAAAAAACACACATCTGGCTGTTTTACATGCCATTTTGTCCCTTCGAGGCACGATCATATCCCCAACAGTAAACGTAACTTGAATCTGCTCAATTCAATAAATGGTCTTCAAATGGAAAATCAGCACTGATGAGCTTCTTTCCCTCATCCTCGATCTGTTGACCTAACTCAGGGCGATACCTTCGGTTGGGTTTTTAACTGTCTTTTTGCTTCTTGTGATGCGGGTTTGGGAACACGTTACTTTAAATTTAAATTATTTTTTATTTATTAAAAATTATTATTTTTTAATCTTTTCAGATCGTTTTAATGTGCTGATATAAAAAATAATTTTTAAAAAATAAAAAAAATATCATTTTAATACATTTCTAAACGAAAAGTATTTTAAATCATAACCGCTACTACTAGCAGCAGCATAATTACTACTAATTGATTTAGGACTTGACAAGGTAAACGTCTAAGGTTGTTGAGTTAATAATAATCTCGGATTAATTCAAGACATAATTTAACCGGTAATAATCATTCTTTTTTAGTAAGCCTAAATTAACCAATTATACTAGTAAAAGTAAACTTAAATACAAACTCACATTTAAAAAAAAAGAAAGGCAAATTAGATTTAATTAATTATTGGCGGCCATCATCGAGATCACGTTTTGGGATTCATGTTTGTTCTTGTCCTCGCAAATTTGTCTCATCCTTAGCTATGACATTATCTAGATATAAAGCCTTCCCAACCAAGTCAAAGTTCAAAACAACAAGATGCGAGCCGATTTGTGGCATGCATTATCAATTGTGTCTCGAACCGCAACTACTCTTTGACTCTCTCCGTATAAAAAAGCCACAGAATACATAAGGAAAATATATACGAATCTATAATATATATACCTAAGGCATTTATTATATGTTGATAAACAGAACTAATGTATACCAATTTATTATATCTCGTTGCATGAGGCTTGTGCTGTTAGGTTTTTCAAAACATATATATACAACAAAAAGTGTAAAATTTAAATTTTTTCAAGAATATTAAGGATTTTGTCGGATAAATATATAGTTGTTTCGGGTTTATTTGAAAATTACCTGGAGATCAGATATTTTTTTTTACTTTGAATATTTGTTTCAAGACGGGATTGTCGTAAATTACAAGTCGTTGAAATTTCTAGCCTCTAATGGTAATTCACACGAACCACTAGTGAGAAATATCCTAAACATTTTTAAAAAAGAGTGATTGTTATACCTTAGAGTGCTAACTCTTTTATTTTATGTTTTAGATGTTATATATTGTACTCTACTTACTCCTTTTTATCACATGAAATAAGAGGCATAACATTTTATTTATAGAAAAACCTAAAAAAACTTTATAAATAGCAAAATATCAGTTTGTCCATTAAATAATATCATTTATATTATTGAGGCTAATTTTAAAAATTTATTCAATGAAGTCCTTACTTGATTGTTTTTAGGTCTAGAATTGTAATCCCCTGTATTAATTATAATGTAGTCTTTGATTTCTAAAATTTATTTACAATCAAGTCACACTTGATTAATCTTTCCATTTTAATTTCTGACCAATGATTCTTATGTGTGTGACTTATTAAATTCCCTAATAAGTTGCCCAAATATAAATAACAATCCTAAAATAAAATAGGATTAAAGAAATTAATTTATTATCAATTCAACAAATGATTGATTTATATTTGAAGATCAAGTACAATATCTAACAACCTGTCATGATCTTTCAAATATTAGAAAAGTCATGATCTTTCAAATATTAGAAAAGTCATAAGTGGTTTAACTTAATATTTTATTGATCAGTTTCTCAGTGTAATTATTATCATTTCATCAACAATATTTTAATTTAGACATTATAATATGTATTATGTCTACTCTATCGAATCATGTTTGTTCTCAATACCATAATCATTGATTATTTGAATAAGATTTGAAACTCTTTCCAAATCTCATTCTATCTTGCACAATGATTTATAACCAACACTATTTGAGAACATATGAAATATTTTCTCTAATTCACATAAGGTGATGAATCTTCTCTTGATTACTTAAATATTTTCATATAGTTCATGCTATACCCAATATATGTCCATTCATTATCATTGATTAGGAAAACATGAAGCAGAATAAAAAAATAACACTCCTTATATAAGATAACTTAGTGATCTCAAGTCTAAAGATCACTTACACAACAGTCATATGAGCTTTTCTATAAACACATGTGATCTCTCCATATGAAATTCTCATGCGGGTCAGTTCAATGTACAAGTCATTTGACAAGCACATACATATTAGTTCTAGGTATCCCTTATAACTCAGCTTATAAGAACAACTGCTTCGTTTCATAAAAGAAAGAACATGATATGTATTAATCTCAATTCTCAATAACTCCAATTAATGTCTAATTTTAATAGAGTATTGACCAATAACATTTAGAAACAATATTTTAATACAATAGAAATTTCATAATTATAACAACTTTATAGTTTCCGTTGCAAAATATTTTTGTCCCAAGAACTTTATTTTTACTCTAGATTCATTAACCAAACATTAGATTAATTAATAAAATATTTGATAAATATTAAATATAAATAAACTTTTATTAATAAATTAAATATATATACATGAATAAATAAAATGAATGACACATGTAACCAACTATACTAAATGCAAATTGGAGGAGCTGTTTGTATCACATCCTCCATGTCTGACTTACATATAACTTATTAAAACAAGAAATCCATATACTATATAAAAAAAATAATATTACAAAAATAAATAAAATGAATGTCATAACTTACACCTGATGAGACTGCTACGCTTCTAACTCGATGCGGTAGAATGCCTGAATACGGGTTGGATTTTCACAAAATCTTTTATGCTCACACCGATTGACATGATAAACCACAAATTTACTGAACTTCTAATGGGAGTCGAATCCAGTATCCGTGTCCAGCATCTGGCCACCCCAACCTCTCGACTACCAACGTGTAGATGCTTCAACTAGCCATTTAAAATAATTATACTAGTATAAATAATAAACAAGTATTTTAGAAGGCATACATATTTCATAATTGCTGTAGCTTCCACTCCATGCCCAACATTTCATCCATTAGTATTCTTGCGTTGCAAACAGAATGTTCAATATTTTCATTTTGTTACCTGGAGAAGCCATTCAGATATCATGCTGATGTAAAACAGTCAGGACTTTCCAGTTACAACTTCAAAAGTCTAGAGTGCCAAACTTTTGGATTGATGAGTAACAGTAATCTGCCAGATTGTCAAGGAAAGATGGATAAAATAGCTCTCAGGACAATTAAAGAATAACTTGGGCAAGAAACATGAATGAAAAATGAATGAATCTTGTTCTTGTTGCTGCTATTTTGAACCACAATGACCTTGTACAGAATGTACATTGGAGGAACAAAAATAAAGGTTATTCAGGGGGAAAAAAACTCATTTCCACAGTTCTTCCATTGGGATCCCACGTTCACGAGCAACATCACTGAACTGCCTCATTTTTTGCACTGCAACAACTGTGGCTCTCGCATTATTGAGCGCATTCTCAACACCTGCCATTTCGAGAACAATTCTCACAGCACCTCCAGTAATCACTCCGGTACCAGGTGAGGCAGGTCTGAGCATCACCTTTGCTGCCCCAAAATCTCCCTCAGATCTGCCATTCAGTTGTTAAAAATGCTTAGTTACTAAATTAGCTAATTTGGAACTGTTTGCTCCGTTATATGAAAACCCAAATAAGTAAAATGCAAGGCATGCTATTGAGGGCAGGTTAAAAGAGGAGTATTCTTGTGAATTATGCATCTATCATGCTCCAATATCTTTATCATGCTCAAATCTCTACCAAAAAGGCCCGGGACATGGTCTAGTCTCATAGTCAATGAAGGTGTTTCTTTTCTTTACAATTGCACTATATTATCAATGCTAGATAAATGACAGCAAAACTCACACACACAAAAAACAGTTCACAGTAGAAGAGAAAATGGAAATCAATGCAGATGCATATCCAACCTATCGTCAGGGTGTATAACTTGATAATATATGAGCCAATCAACTTGAGATGATATACTATATTCATTTTGACCTTCTAGGAATACCCATCCTATTTCAGAGCATATAACTTGAAAAAATATGGAGTCAATCAACTTCAGATGATTTATATTCATGTTTCACCTCCTAGGCAACTAGGTTCTACAACAAGATAGAAGTTCAGAAAACTCCCCATAGACCTGCAGTTTTATTTTTAAGAAATAAAGTCTTAATTTGAAATTTAAAAAAAAAAGGAAAAAGAAAAAAAGCACAAAAGTTTCCAAAAATTAAAAAATGCCTAATTTGCACTGAGACATAAGGAATGATGAAAGGCAGTGCTTTGAGTAAATCAAATTAGACTTTCAAAAGCGATGTTGATGCCATAAGCTTCCTATAGGAACCCAATCCAAACATACATCAATTAACAGCTAGTCCTAAACCTATATCCAAGATTAACGAATTGCCAAACCCTCCAAAGCAACTCCAAATCCTAAATACTCACTCAATGACAGTTTCTGTCATAGAACATTACACTTACATGTTACAAAAAAAGTTAATAATCCTTGATTCTAACAGCTCCCATCTCCAAACAGCCAGAAAACACCTACAATTCTTGCAGCCTTAATTCTAACAGCTCTCATCTCCAAACTGCCAGAAAACACCTCTAATTCTTGCAGAAATTCTACGTATCAAGTCAGCCTTACTCATACAGGAAAATTTAATGACTTGTCACAGCCAACTTAACAATTCTTCATATATTTGGTTTTCCACATTCTATCTCAAATGCGATTTTGCAAACTATCCATCTCCAAAACAGCTGCATGTTCTCGGTCAGACTTAGTTCTCCAATACAAAAAAGTTAAATTTCACAATCAGTCAGAGCCTAAAATCCTTAGAACCAACAAATCCAAAACTCACTTAAAACCAAAGAGTCAATAAAATTAACCGAAAAGCCAAGCCTTCACACTTAAACAAAAATAAAAAAGAACCAAATGCAATTACAATCCTTAGAATACAAAACCAACATTCACATTATCTATAAACATAATAAACCACATGAAAATAACAAACCGATAAAAATATTAAAACTTTCAGGATAAGAGATATACCGATGAGGAAAAGTTAAGTACTTTGTCATAGGTACGGTAATAATATTTCTTCTAGCATTGAGAGCTGATTTTTGGACAGCAGCAATAACTTCCTTAGCTTTTCCAACTCCAACCCCAACTTGACCTTGTTTATCTCCAACAACAACAACAGCTCTAAAATGCAACTGTTTCCCTCCCTTAACAACCTTAGTAACTCTCCGAACTTGAACAACTCTCTCATCTAACCCATCCTTAGTTTTCTCTCTTTGATTTTGAGCCACACCCACTAGTTTTTTTTAACCTTAGAATCCATTACATAAATATCTTTGCCTAAAAAACTAACTCCACTATATGCAGGACCATAAAGTTCCTCATAAGCTGCAGCTATTTCTTCTTCAGTTTCCATTGGACCTTCATCAAAGGAGGGTGGAGGAATGTAGTCTTCAGGTTGGGTTGGTGGGTCAAACACAACTTCTTCTTCTGGATTAACATTGTCAAAGAAGGAAGTGCCAATGTCACTTGAATTGGCTCTTGTGATTGTTGTTATGATTTTGGGGTGTGAAGAGAAGAGGTAGAGAAATGGGGATTTGGGTGAGAGAGAAAAGGAAAAAGGGAGTTTGGTGGTGGGTTTGAGGAGGGAAAGGCGGGGAGTGGTGGTGGAGGTGGAGGTGGGGGCGGTGGTGGTGTGGTGGGAGAGGGAGGAAAGAGTTACAGCGGTGGTGGACATTGGTGTGCGTGGAGGACCAAGGGGAGAAGGGAAGTAAGGCTTATCCCAAAAGGAAGGATAAAGAGCAGATGGTGTTGAGAATTGAGGAGGTGAAAGGAGAGTGTAAAAATTAAGAGAAATACAACTCGGTCCCTCATTTATACATGTAGTTTCAATAAAGTTATCAATTGTTTCAATTTATCAAAATTTCGCAGTATATTAATTAACAAAAAGCTAAAACGCATTGAGAAAATACCATAGTTATTAAATTCGGACCGGTCTAATAAGTCGATCCGGTGGCTGGACTGATTTGAGTAAGTGAAAAGACTAGGATGAGCAAAAACCCGACAAAACCTAGTTGATCCGCCAAGTTGACCCGGGTGACCCAACAAAACCCGGTTGAAACCCTTTTTTTTTCAAATGTGTTTTTTTTCTAGTCAAATACCTTTTTTTTTATATATTTTTTAGTTGATTATTAACATTTTCAAAGTTCACTATATAAATATAAGAAGAATATCTTATTTTTTTAATGTGAAATTTGAAACTTTTAGTATATATATTTTATGTTCACAAGAAAAAAATTATTTTTTTAATATGGAATTTGAAACCCTTTAATATATATATACTTTATGTTCAAAAGAAAAAAATTATATTTTTTCAATATGAAATAAAAAGATCTTTTTGGTTTAAATATTTCAACTTAAAAAAATAATATACTAACATAATATTTTTTTTATGTGGATAAAAAACTTTTGGAAATAATATTTTAAACTTCATTATTTATAGTATGTATAACATATATTCACAAGGATTGTTTCTTAATTTTTTCATATGAAATATTAAAACTTTATTTTTTTTTTAAATTTCTCCAGGTTTATCCGGGTCAACCTGTGTAACTCGAGATCTGGCTCCTTGATCGGGTCACCTCCAGTCGGTCTGATAACTATAAAAATACTGTGTACACACTCTTAAATCACTATTCATTGTTGTAGTGGAATCACAATTGTGACCTTATAAGCAGATAAAGAAGCTAAAGGTATTTTGGTTTTTTTCTATCACCAATTAGTTGTTAATAATTTTTTAATAACCAATAAGCCATTAAAAATAAGCTGCTCCCAACACCAAATCCTCATTTTTTAAACCACAGAAAAAAGAAATGTAATTTTATTATAGCAACGCATATTAAATTATTTCTATTACTACAATGAAAAACCCAATATATTTTTGTTCAATATATATACACACCCTTTTTTTCAATAAATATCAAAAGAATTTATTTTTTTATGGTAAATATACCATATACTCGATTGAAATTGATTATAAAAAAATAACAATGTGGATCATCATCACCTCTATAAGTCAGAGAATTATGAAGGATTAAAAATTACCTTGTATATAAATATAAATAGAGCTTGGTGTGTGTGTGTGTATATATATATATATATATATATATATTATAAAAAAGACCCTCAGCTTTGCTAACAAATGAGAAATGATTCCAATAGAAAAGGATTATTTACTTTTGAAACGCACGCTATTACAGAAAAAATCCACAAACATACAAGGAACACAAATTTTTCTCCTTTTCTTTTCTTGCTCTTCCTTTTCCTCGGCTAAAAAAAAAACAAAAAGAAACTTCTAATATCCAATACCCTTGTTAAAAATGAATGTATCAGTATACTATCAACAACTGATTACTCAACCTTTTAGTTGCATCAACCATGCTTTGACAAACTGCTGTAACCCCATCTTCTTTTATGTCATGAATCTTGATAGCTATTGTTAATAATATTCTAATGATCATAGCGAAAAATTGTAGCTATGGACATCAGGGAGCATACCAAGACCAGTATAGCAGTCATCTACGTCATGAGAATCATCTACCGCCTTCATTTTACCATTTGGCGGAGAAGTTTGCATAGCTGCAGATGCTGGTTGGGTATAGGTACTAATGTTGTTGAAAGGATTGTTGTTAAGTTCTAGTTCGTTTGTATATGAACAAGAAAAGTCCATAGGCACAGCTCCAAGGCTGTTAGCTTCTTCTTGTTCTTTATTCTCAAGTTGTTCTGTCAGTAATGCTAAAGATGTATATTCTTCATCCCCATCTTGCCACATATGTTCTGTCAGGTGGTTACAGTTGTGGCTCTTAGGTTGTGGTGTTTGAGCTAGGGCTGATTCTGGTCTCTGCACCTTTGTGATAGAGAAATACTGCTTCCTCGCACGACAAAAGACATCAAAAAGTTATTCATGGCTTTGCATTTACTGAACATTTATTCAAAAAATAATCAGGCAACATTAACATATATAACACTTCACTCAATTAAACACAATCTAAATCTAAAGATTGCTCGAGGCAGATCCTTGTCTTGACTGCCTCATCTGGGTTATCCTCCCTGGACGGCAAAACGGGCCAGTCCTGGACCGGAGCGCTGCCTTTAGCGAGCCCCATCTAAAAGACTGCAATTTTCGCACTAAAAAGTTTGTGTTTCAAATCTTTTTTCTGTGATTATACGATACACTTATGTGTTTTTCTTTTAGATGATAAAAAAGGCATTCTTTGTAATGTGATGTAATGCCATGCCCTACGTGTTCAGCAAAGGTCCTGCCGAACTAGCTAGAAGGACCGTTTCCTCCTCGGCCCCACAAGATAGCACTCGGGCCACACAGGTGAGTGTCCAAGTTGTATATGGTAATGCAGTTTTATTACCAGCACATCATCAGTTAAGTTTTGTCATTTTCAGCACCATTAGTGTGTCTTTATCCCTTCATATATATCCTTCCAAAGGATGTGTCAGCGTCATTGAAAAAGTCAAGGGCAGCGTTGTCACATAGCTAAACAAACTTGTGCGCGTTAGAAAATTCAAATCCCACATTTAATTTTTGGACATAATCTAAATTACCAGTGACATTGCAGTAATTAGGTAGATAAACTCACGAGATTCTTGCTCTCATCCTCGTAAAGTGTAAGGGAATCTCCAGTCTCCAGCCCATGTCGCTTAACGAATTCTCCTGTGGAATGCAAATTAAAGAGATTTGAGTATTAGAATGAAATAGATAAAAACTTGGACTAAAGCTGTGAGTTTACCTGTATTTTCAAGAACATACATCCTGCTTTTGTTGTTAGTCCAGAACCTACGTTACCAACAGACAAAGAACTTGTCCTCAATGGGAAACAGAACTCAAAATCGCAGTTTAAAGGAAAGAAGGAGAAGAACGATGGAGTATCAAAATGCTCACTTTAACTTTAAACCCCACTCTTGGTTAGAGTATATATCTCTGAGCACAAGTAGGATTCCTTCTTTATCATGTAGAGGAGGAAGATTTTCCTCTACCTCTCTCTGGATTGACATGCAAGAAGAAATTTAAATATTAGAGGTTACCATTTCTGTAAGAAACACAGGAAAATGAAAAAGAAAGGATAATTTCAATCTTTAACATTTCTTGTTTCTGTGCTCAAATCGAGAAGTCAGGAGGAGATTAGTTATTGGGCAGTCTTAAATCACATTCATGTAGCAGTGTTCATTGACAGCAAGTCAAACATGGGTAATGGTTGGTTATTTTGCCTCGTTTTCTGTCATTTTAGAAGAAAAGAAATGATGAAAGAAAGGAACAGAAATCAAAGCAACCAAAAAAATATGCATACAATCACAAGGGACTAAAAATAACATCATTCATATCAAGAGAACCATACCTTTGGAAGGACAATTCTCCCAAGAGACCCAACATCACTATTCTTCAAGTCCTTCCTAAGCAACGCTCTCAGTTTCTGCGCCGCCCAAACAAGAAAAATTCTTAAAGGACTCAAAAAAGGTTACAGATAAAGGCAAAACGCATGAGTAAGCAAAATACATGATTTGACAAGAACGCACCTTGTTATCTGGTGTTAAGAACTCGAAAAGATCTTTGCTAGTGTTGGTCCTGCTGTTTTGGCCATCAGTACCAGCACCATGCAAAGCCAATCTACTTGCATCCGTTATTCGAGTCGAACTAGCTCCAGAAGAAGCTCTACCAAGCCTTCTTTGGCGTGCAAGTTTTCTCATGCACCTTGCCACCTTGGTCTTGTATGCATCTAGAGCTCTCCTTTCTTGCTCTAATTGCAACGCATTAGGCTGCAAAATGCACGATCTTTGCATTTCAATTGCATTTTGGCCAACCATGACAGGATAGAAAGGATCTGCAGCTGGTGTATACTGGCTACGCTGGTCTAGAGAATCTGTGGATGGAAATTGCGTAGTTTCACAAGGCGGTGTCGTATAGTACTGTGGTGCAAAATAGTTTGACTGAGTTAATGAGCTTGAAGGTGTTGAAGGGTAGCTCAATGGTCCATATATAGAGGAGAACTGGGAATTCTGAGGACAACCCATCATTACTGAGCTAGCATTTGTGGTAGTGGTGGTGTTGCCTGAGTTGGTTGATGAAGTGGGAAAAACGTTCTCCATATTATCAAAATGGGCAGAGGAGTGAATGATGAGTCTTCGGAGCTGTGCAAGTAATCAGAGAGAATCCTGTGTTTGTGTGGGTGTGGGTGTTTAAGTAGGTGTTTTGATTTCTAGTGAAGGTAAAATTGGTTAGAAAGGGTTATCGAGAGTGCAAGGTGCTGCCAGTCGAAACAGCCCAGGTGTTAAAGAGCAAGATAAACGCGTCAAGAAACGCAGTGGGGTTGGATTGTAGAGATAGGGATGAAAGGCCATGAAGAAAGAATAGGGGTCTGAAAGGAGAGTGCCAATTGCGTGAAGAGGGTGACAAGTGGCCGGAGGATGCTGGTTTTGGGATACCCAACTGACCAGTGAGGAACTTGAGACAGAGAGGCATAGGTTTGAAACTTGGCGCCAGCTTTGGTTTAAATATGGTTGCCCATGGCCAAACCTTGCACAGAAAACCATTCTATAATGGCTAAACCAATGCATTGATGACCAAATGCCAACAGTCAACGCCCTCCCTCTCTATATGCCATCTTTGTCAGTCTCTTTCCCTCCACAGCACACTCTAATGCCAGTGTGCCTAGAGTTATGTGGTTAGTGAGAGTGTTCAGTAGTAGGAAAAGGTAAAGCCTAGAGCCTGAAGCCTGTGCACTATGGTAATTCCATGATTGTCTATTCTCATGCACAGAGATTCTAGTGCCTCCCATAATTATAAAGAAATTGACTGGAAAGACGATTTACTGCCAGTCTGTTTCCATCTCTCGGAAAGCACCAACTCGGCATCTTCTGCTCTTTTGGCAATTTCTCTCTGTTAGCTTTGTTTTATTTAGCTCAAACATTCACTGCTAAGTACTATTCTAGTCAGTTATAGTAAATATTATATTCCAAATTTTTATAACTAATTAAGGGGTTATGTAATGTTTGGAATGTGAGTAAAAGAGGGTAATAATGTTTGGAATGTGAGTAAAATTGAGAGGTGAAAACTGAAATTGCAATTTGTTTGTCATGGTTTTCAGCCACTCCCTTGGTAGTCATCAAGTTGGTCAAGGACTCAGGACCAAGTGCATCCTGCATCAAGTGAAAGTGTACTTAATGAGCTTTAGATTTAGACAAGCAGAAAACATGCAGTCGATATAGGGATCCAGTGACTAATGTGAGCACCACACTCTTTAAAATGGCGACAAGGCCATGCCATATAAGATATTAAAAGAAAGTTTGATCAGTCACTAAAACTTTAAATTAGTCAGCCAAGATTTAATAAAATGGCGATGAGGCAGTGATCGTACAAGTGAATTATTACTAAAATTCTTCTAATAAAATTCTGAAGTCCTCTTAAATGATAGGCAAATCATCCCAAAGCAGCAATCATTATTATAAACAAACCATGAAAAAGAAAGTAGTATGATGTACTACTCATATTTGCACACAGGCACACGCGCATGCAGAAAATAAGAAACAAAGACATGCCGAGATATATTTGATTTGTCTCTTGAGACATCTACAAAAAAAGTACCATATGAAAATCATAAAACAGACTATTCTTTCAGAATCAGTGGTCAAATATGCCAAAAGAGTTGATATGAGGTGCCCCAGAAATTGGACAAACAGGAATAAATTGGGGGCCGCATATCAATATGAATGCATAGGAGTTAAAATGATTTGATCAGTAAGGGCATAAAAGTGCAAGATGTGGATTATATTTGTCAAAATAAAATTTTCTTGATCAGATCTCTTTGCAGGTCATTGAGCATTAACATTACTAGGCTATGCTATGTCCTAAAAGAGTCACCTTGGTTGAGTTTGCTGTCAGCTCCTTCATGGTTTTCAACAGTTGAGAATGTCCACTGCTTAAAGTTGCTTCTATTTGCAGGCTGCATTAGATATAAACAAGACAATCAATCCTCTTATCAACATCAATGTGACATAACCTATGATTTCATTCCACTATGCAAAAGAAACCAGGTGCTTAGGTGCCCCCATGTTTCTTGAAGATCACCTTTCATGTCATTTTCATGGAATTAAAGTTCATGCAAATATATTGATTTCTAATGTGCCAAAAAAGGATTTAAAATAGAAAGATCTATTACCACATGAAAATCTCACTGCCATTTGAGTTATCTATTTTTTTGGGAATCCATGCATCCCTCTGATTCCAACAAAAAAAAGCAGTAACTAACATCATTAGGAAATTCTTTTTATTTTTTATTTTTGTAAAACTCAGCAGCCTCATGTAATAAAGGCGCTATTTACCCCAGATTCAGCATTACACACTGTAAAAGTAGCAAAAGTTATGCATTGAAACTCTTTTCTGATTCTGCTATTGCAAATGGAACACAGAAAGTTGTTTGTATAAGTTGCCATGCATTGAAGCAGAGGAAACCACCAATTATAAACAGAAACTGATATAGACACAAGGTTAAACATTGTTTCCCATGTATGCATGTAATGGTAGACCAAAGTTTTCCTTTTATACTGCTAAAGACGGAAAATCTCCAATTTTAAGCCAAAATGATACATGAATTTGTGTAAACAAGGCATATTTCTTAACTTTTGTTGACAACTGTAAATCATAATCACATATTTTAGAACTCCCATGGTTGCTTTAAGAAGTAATATTGAAATTAAAGTCACTATCATTACTTTCCAAGTTTGTCAAAAGGCAATGACAAAGTTTTTTTTCTAAAAAAAAAAATTTGCACCTAAAACCGTATCCTGCTTCAACTAAAAAACATATCTTCTGCTGGGAGAAAATATTTAGGCCTCCTACCATCTTCATTCATGCCATTATTTTCCCAAAGTTTCCAATCAGACCCTTCACCTTGCATAGCCATGCTTGAATTACATGTAGAAAGAAAAGAAGAGCAAGTTTGACAAGGATGCCTAAAAAGTAATATCAGTGTCTGAACTCACCAGAGAGATTTATTGTCTTAGGTAAAATCAGGAATACTATCTACGTATTAAAATGTTTTAACCATATAAAAGCAATCCAACATGAAAAAAAAAAAGAAAAAAAAAAGAGATTAGCTGAAGATTCAAATAATAGGAAAGAAAATGGAACAAAATTTCTTCATGAAATCTAGTTAATAGAGATATGAAGGACACATTAAGCACTTGATGGACATTATGATCGCATCTTTATTTGCACTATAATAATGATAAAGCAATTTAATTGGAACGATCTTTGCATGCATGAAGCATAATGCAGAACTTGAGCATTTGACTTACAGAGCAACTTCAGCAAGACTCTGGAAACTATAGCAAGGAAAACTCTCCATGTCAGCAAATGAAAATAACATTCATCGCCATTATGAATCTAATAGTTTCTTAAATTGAAAACTTCAAGAATTTTGTAAGCAGAAAAGGAAGTCTAGCAATAACAAAAGTGAAGAAAGGAAAGATGGATGGATATATTTGCAAAGAGACTGTGGGCAACCAGTGTTTATATAGAGTGGAGAAGAGAGCCTGCATGCAACTGCAAAAGTGTTGATCCAACACCTGCGTGTTGCCGTGTCAATAGCTGCAACAGTCGAGAAGTTACTGCTAAACACGTCGAATAATGGCCAAAACATCATGCTCTAAACGACAATTTAAGAGAGATGGAATGAATTTATTATTCACGTCCGCAACTTTATTCGCATTTCCATTCAAAATCAGTAAATAGCTTCAAAAACATGCAGATGGGCAAGAACATCAAGGAATCAGAAATCCAACAAAGCCCACTCGCAGTTTGTCTTCATCATTGAGGTTGAATAAACCTATAGGAAGATATAGCATGAGAAACGGAGGGAGAAATCAATGATCAGAAAATTATTTTACAAATATAATTTCGTGCAAGAGTTCTGCATACTCTAAGACTGCATTGGGGCGTGTATAGCATCAAAAATGTAACCGTATAATAGTTCTAGATATGCTAGAAGTGGAAAGGAGCATTAGTGAACTTAACAGATAGCAAGAGGTCTGGAAATGCTAATAGGAAGCATTAAAAGCATAATTGGATGGACAATAAAGAATGCATGTAGCAGATCAGCATATTCATCTTCTTAGAGAAAATTTCTCAACATTTAAGTTTTCAATTTCCTATAACATGCAAGACCAGCATAATTAGAATATTAATTGACAGAGTATCCTTGAACTTTAATTTCATCAGCACATCAATAGAATTTCCAGATTAGATTCAGAAAGCTCCTTTTAAAGTCTCCATTGATTATTCAGAACTTTGGCTTTAAAAGTTGTACTTTGCATCTTTAATAGGCTAGTCAGACTAATAGGGCCTCTTTTTCATTGCAAGGCCAAAATACTGGTTATATATTATCACAAAACAAACTCAAACAAAAATCTTACAATGGCTCAAAAGAAACAATCAGGTTGGTTTGGGCTACAAGAAACTTCCACATACCCCATTAACTGATAGAGCAATATGAATAAAGAGTTCCATTCCAAAAGGGTCTTCATTTTCAACACTTCTCTTCATTGTAGGCTATTTGGATCACATCTACAATAGTGTGAAGCACTCCATGTAAATTCAAGAAGTTTTCATCTTCTGATCCGATAACAAATTAGACAGCCTAGATCCAATTCTTTCTTTTGGCACTCTTTTGCACCCAACTAAGAAGCTACAACTGAACTTGTTGCTTCAGCTAGCAAAAACAAAGTCTCAACAGTTCCAGCTCATCTTAAAGTATAGATACTCCTTTAAGTTTTGCACCCCTTAAGGATTTCATTTGTCAGCCATCAATAGAACAAGAACCAACTACCCTAACTTACAGCAATAACAAGTTAATTGAAATGATTCCTTACAAGATTTTCCAGGGCATTCAACAAACTAATTACTAAGGCATTAAAGATTTACGTAAGCACTAACATTAAAGGAAAAACTCATGAACTCCTCCCCCTTTCACTGCAACAAATAAGTCCCAACAAAATAATGCATATCAACTGCTTGTAAATTTGCCTGAAAGCAGAATAATCTGGACCCCAACTACAGGTGAAATAAGAGTTTGTTAATGAATACTTGTGCAATGCAATAACTTCGAGGAAAACAGCTACCTAGACTATGAGTAGAGACAGCCCATAGCATTCCCCTGACTCCATAAATATGGATATCTTTTCTTAATTTCATCCATGGATGAATTATGTGATTGACTGAGTTAATAATTTTTCCTAGAACCCACCAAGATTAAGAAGCTAAACTCGGATTTGGCTTGAACTTTGACCAAAATAAAGGCAAAGTGTTGCTGGACTCCACTCAACTTGTATATGACCCATTTTAATATATGCCTAATACAATTGAGACTTTCATTTTGTGAAATTGTTTGATCACATGATGCCAGATAGCTTCATGGAAAGAATGTACAAAAATAAAAACCAATAAAACCCAAATTAAATAAAAAGAAAAAAAAATAACAGAGATAAAAAAGTGAAAGGGACTGCAGAGGAGAAATTGTGATAGCGAGTGGTACCTGAAATTGGTGATGAAAAAATGGGGTGTTGTTGCAAGGCATGCATGTGTCAGTCTCCCTAGTAAAATTGCTGTAACGGTCGTGGAATTTTCTTCGAGCAGTAGAAACTTGGTATGTAACTGACAGCTACAAGTGTTTTGGGCTAATGGATTGTAGTAGCTTATGAATTCGACAACCTAAAAAGGGCTAAAATTGCATGTATTATCTTGTCTCTTGCTAACGGCCTGAGGTGATCAGATTTGAAGCTGACGTGAGCGTAGCGAGCAAGTCTTTACTACACCTATTAATACCGAATTGTTTGTTTGTCAGTTTTAAAAGTATTTTTTTAAAAAATAATTTTTTTTTACTTTAAATTAATTTTTTTTTATTTTTTAGATCATTTTGATAGGTTAATATTAAAAATAATTTTTAAAAAATAAATAAATATTATTTTAAAATATTTCCAAATAAAAAACAACCGTTAACTCTCTAACCTCCTAATTTACCTATCAAAGTTTTCAACTATGGCCTAGAAACTACCTTCAACACCATAAAAAGCAGTCTAAACAACCCACGTCGTGACTATTTGTGTCATGTTTATTAAACTTAGGTTAACATCCATCAATTCAAAATCTAGTTTGAGTCTAGTTTTATGTCAAACTGGGTTGATAGTTGGCCTGATTAACTCAATTAATCCGATCAAAACTATATTAAGACTTGATTTGACATTTTTAAAAAAATATAATAGTTTAATTTTAAAAAAATCTTATGTTATTTTAGATTTACCGTGTCAAACTAAATTGACTCAGGTTTACTTGAATTGACTGTCGCATGTAAGTGGCGTTGCGTCGATCATCCTGCCAGATTGGGAATGTCAGGAATGGTGTGGGTGAAAAAGACAAGGAATTTTTGTATTTTACCAGTAGAAAAAAGAGAACAAGAGTCACCACCTAATATTTTAGTCGCTAGGTATCTTAATTGGTCTCGGAGTCTGTGTCAAGTGATTGATTGCGTAAAGTAAAGGTACTAGCACCTTTAATATACGCCTTACTTGAGATAAGCTGCATTATTTATTTGTTTATTTTATGTCTACTGTGTTCGGTATTGTGGTAGCTTTTGTGGTTGTGGTTTGAAAAAAGGTTTTTTTTTTTTTATAAAAAACACTTTTGGTTGAGGTTGGTTTTGTATTTATATATGTTTGATTAAAACTGTGGTTGAAATTGAGGTTGGACAAAAAGTAATTTAATGTGTTTGATTAAGAATGATTTTTAAATTGAGGTTATAAAATAACTAAAATATATATATAATAATATTGATGGTTTTTAATTTAAAAATTGTAGATTTAACTACTGCTATTACATCATGAAATAAATAATACTTCATATAAAATATTTTCTATTGTTTCATTAAACTATCTATAATTCCATCATGTACAAAATTCATCCGACAACGACTACAGTTTCCATGGTTTTTTGAGCGTGCAACAAAATCAGGTAAAATATCATCAGGAATAAATTGGGATTACGATCAAATTCTGCAAATGCTACGCCATCATGCGATCTCCTTCTAATTTATGTAGTGTCATTGAATAATGTTAAACAATAGTTTTTCGAATAAAACACAATTAAAAATAAAACAAATTAGTTATTGTTTACTTTTGTGTGTAGAGTGAATTAATTCACTCTGCACAGACGGCATATAAGAAGAGAAGTAGCTTGGAGCTGCTTTCGATTAACTTGCGTTTTAAACGCAAAATATATTGGGTCCCACAAACAGTAAACCGTGTTTTATACTTTACCAAACAAGTTTTTTCCGTGGTTTGCTTCAAAAGCAGAAGTAACCATAGAAACAAACACCCTCGTAAACTAAGGTGATGTTATGTTTTCTAACTGTTGGTTTATTTAGGGTTTAAGCAAAGTCTTCCTTTGTAAGGAGGATCTTATTAGGGTAAAACCTAGTTATTTTAATGTCAATATAAAAATAAAATAAACTGGTTTTTTTTTAATACCAGGAATACATTTTATGTAAAAGTTCATTCCGCATATTAAAATAAACAAAATAAAAAAATTTCAGTATTTTTTAAAATATAGACCAAAATTATTTGGAATTTTATAATTTTGCTGTAAAATTCATGCAATATATTGTTTTAAAACATGCCAAAGTATTTTAATTTTTTTTAAAAATAATTCTTAAATAATTTTAGGGTTTTTAGCCATTTGCAAAAACCTTCACAGCAGAATCACGTATCATTGAAATTTGAAACCTCCTTGAGATAATCAGCTATCGTTTTAGGCAAAAAAAGGTAATGTTTTTGCTGTTGAAGGCCTGACAAAATCCAAGCTCAATTCAGGTGAAAGCAAACCCATTTTTTCTCTAAAAAAAAGATTAAAACTTTATGATGATGTTTTGATAAATCTCTGAAACTAATAAGAGATGAAGAGATGAAGAGATGGAGAGATCTGCATATATGTGGGGGAGAAGAAGAATTGTTGTTGTCTTGGATTCTGAAGAGTTATTTTGTCAAATACATAGAAGACTCGAAGAAATGAAGAAAAGCATGTAGAAATAGCTTCTACAAAACTGAGTTTCAAACGCATGAAAATTACATTTTGTTTCGTAACCAAATGAGATGAAATCACAGTTAAGTAAAAATGTTGCCGCAAATGCTGAGCCAAATGGGCTCTAAAAGTTAAAACTGTGATTGAAATTGAAATTGAAATTGAACAAAAATTAGTTTAATATGTTTGGTTAAGAATGCTGTTCAAATTGAGGTTATATATATATATATATATATATATATATATATATATATATATATATATATATATATTGATGGTTTTTAATTTAAATATTATAGATTTAACTACTGCTATTATATCATGACATAAATAATTCTTTATATAAAATATTTTTTATTGTTTCATTAAACTATCTTCAATTACATCACGTATGAAATCCATCCAACAAGGATTATAGTTTTTTTGGTTTCTTAAACGCGCAACAATATCAGATAAAATATCATCAAGAACAAAATTGGGATTGCGATCAAATTTTGTAAATGGTACGTCATAAAACGATCTCTTTCTAATTTATGTAGTATCATTGAATAATATTAAACACTAGTTCTTCGAATAAAACACAATTAAAAATAAAAAAAATTAATTTTTTTTATTTTAATGTGTCGGACCCGGTCCGGCCGGAACAAGACTCTCCACTATTCCTCTTCTTCTGTCGTGTAGAGTGAATCTCTCCAATGTCAAGACGTAGAGAAGGGAAAAAACAACTCTCAGCTGTTTTAGCAAACCTTTGATTTCAACATAAATTATATGGTCCACATAAACAATAAATTAAATATTACAAAACGCTAAAATTGTCGCATAAACAAACATTTTCTTTATTAAAAGCATTTTAACTCGACGGTTCTAGCAACATAGAGGTTGGGCCTTATTGGGCTCTGAGGAAGGTGCGCAAACCACTTGAACATGATGGCTCTCCTCAAAATATTGGCGCCATATTTTTAAAAGGAACAAACCAACCCTTATTCACATTATATATATATATATATATATATATATATATATATATATATATATATATATTGGTTTAATAGCATTAGAGTAATTACACTGAGCTTGAAAAAAAAAAATAAAGAAACCCCTTCCATTCTATGCTAATAACTTTTTTATGGTTTTATGCGAAGAATATTTTATCCCTGTTAAAAACTACTCTACCCGAAAAATAAAATTTAATTTTTTTATTAAAAAAATAAAAAGATAATCTCACTGTAATAATTTATGATAATCTATATCCACTGCTGCATCGAAAATACCGCGTCTTATAATTTTTGTTAACTTTCATTTCGAAAGAGAAAAAAAAACTCGGGGAGGGAACAAGTGTTAACTAGTAGACCATCCACCGACGAGGTTATATCACATGTCCTACGCGTGGCATGAACTAGGCCATCGTGTCCTTCGAGCAAACCGCCACCTTCTCTTCTTGCACCATATAACCTGCACAAACGCAACCAAAAGGATCATCACAAGGCAAAAACAAAGAAGATTTCAGTTACCATCCTAACTATGGCAGCCATTATCATTGCCAAAAACGCTATGCTCAATCTCTCAAAAGCCTTGATCCCTCAGCCCCCCTCTCTCTTCCCCAACTCCACGCCTAAAGTCTCACGGGTCTGCTTCACTACCTATGCCTCCAAATATAACGAGGTACAAAAGTTCTTTCAAGAAATTAACCATAATATATATGGGCATGTACTGGATGCTATTCATTGTTGAAATAATTGGTGGTTTTTTGGTTTTCAGGGACGGTATGCAGCGGAGGAGGATGAAGACCGAGCGTCAGGATTTTCTGAGAGAGCGAAAGAAACTGCAAATGAAACAATTGACAGGACCAAAGAGCGTGCGGAGAAGGCGAAAGAACGTTCTAAGGAAATGAAAGAGAAGGTAAAGGGAAATGCAGAGGAAATGAAGGAGAAGGCGAAAGGGTATGCACACGAGACAAAGGAGAGTGCCAAAGGCACGGCGCAGTCTGCCGCTGAGAAGGTTAAGGAAGGGACATACAAGGCAGCGGAGACGGTAGAGAGAACGAAAGAAGGAGCGAAAGATTATGCATATGTTGCAAAAGAGAAGGCTAAAGACGGGACAGAGAGCGTGGCGGATACTGCACGTGATGTGAAAGAGAAGGCAAAAGACTATGCGGGAGCGGCAGGGGAGAAGGCAAAGGACGGGACTCATAAAATAGCTGAGACGGTGGAGAGTGTGGGAGAGAAGGCGAAACAGACAGTGAAGGGAGCATTGGATGCTGCGAAGGAAACTACACAGAAGATTAAAGAGACTGTGGTGGGGAAAGATGATCATCACGATGATGATGATTATAGGAGGGAGAAGATCGATGAAGATGTTGTGAAGTACAAGAGGTGAGCTGCTGCTGGAGAGAATTGATGAGGATGTGAAGAAGAAGAAGAAGAAGAAGAAGAAGAAGAAATACCGAGGGAGTGAGGTGTGCTAGAGCATTTGGTTGTGTTCTTGACGGTGATAAAAATAAGTTAGTTTAATTACAATCGTAATTGGGTTTTATGTGGCCCGTAATTTAGTTAATTTTTGCTACTTTGATATTAACAACAGTGTACTGCTCCGACCCAAAAAAAAATAAAAAATAAATAAATAAAGCAATTTGCATCATGTCGAACACAATAATTGTGTACTATTTTACTCCGAGTGAGGATTTCCTCGGTAGGTTGGCTGGGCTATCTACTGCCGCTGAAGGCCTTGTCATTGACCGAGGGGACAGAAGATACCGTTTATAATTATTTGGATTAAAGAGTGGACCACTTTTCAAATACGAAGTTGATGCTATATATATATATTTTTATCATTTTGATTTTGATTTTTTAATTATTATTTCTTGTTTTTTAATTAAGTTTTTTTATTTAAAATAATTATGAAATTATATATTTTTTAATTTTATTTTTATTTATCAAATTATATTATATTTTATTTGAAATAATTTATAAAATTAGATTTTTTTTAGTTTTATAATTTGATTCTAATAAATTATTTTTTAATTTATTTTTCATATGATATAGCCGAAGGAATTAACTTCCCACGTAACTTTTCAGCAAGCTTCAAAAACTTTTCAGCGACATTTTATATTTAATTTCCTATCCCATTATTCACTTGTTATGATGCTTGAGGTCATTATGTTTGGGCCCACGTGTTAGCGTGCAAGTGTGACTGAACATGAGAGATTATGCTTCCCACCCTTAGCGTGCAAATGTCCGTTTCTTCTTTTGATGACGAATCTCGGCTCTATTGATTTGATAAACTCTCGTGTGTGTGTGTTTTTTTTTTATTTCTTTTTAAGCCTTTTGATTCGATAGCTTCCTGATTTTTTTGAAGTAGCATTGCAGCATATAGAGAGATGTTACTTGTGATTTTTTCTTTTATTTTTTTAAAATATTATCCGCAACTTGAGAGCTGATATTTTTTTTTTGGATAGAGATAATTTCTCTAGCTTTCCAACTGTAGTAGGAAAAAAAAACTCAACAGATTATATTTAATACAATTCAATGCAATCATAGTTAATTTGTAATAATTTGTAATTTAATCGTAGCATTCAAATTACATCTAAAAATCATGTTAGTTCAAGGACAAGTTTGTACCAAAATAGCTCTTTAAATCAATTGTAATCTTACTCATCCCCTTTACCTTAACATCAGATATTATGCAACTCATAATTTATATCAATATTAATGTATTTGTTTTTTAAGTAACTTTTATGGTTGTGATTTGAAAAAAATAAATTTTAAAAAAATATAGTTAGCTGAGGTTAGTTGGATTTAGATACGTATTTGGTAAAAATTATGATTGAAGTTTATGTATAGCAAAAAACATGTACAGCATGTTTGGTAGTTATGTGATTGCAGTTATTTTTTAAAGTGTTTTTTACTTGAAAATGCATTAAAATAATATATTATTATTTTTAAAAAATTATTTTTGATATCAGCGCATCAAAATGATCTAAAAACATAAAAAAAAAATTAATTTGAAGCAAAGAAAAAAATAAAAAAATTTCAAAATTTTTCAAAAGCGCTTTTGAAATGCAAAAACAAACAGTATTTTACGAAACTCAGTTAAAAAGGCATGTAAAAACAGCTTCACGAAAACTGCATTTCAAACTCAATTTTTTAATGGGTCCTGCAATATAAAACGCAGTTTTTACAGTTACTAAACACATTGCTATGTTTTTTGCACTGCAAACACAAAAGCAGGTGCAAAACAAACACAACATATGAGATATGTTGAAATAATTCAAATTGTGATATTATCTACAATGCATCTCAATAATAACAAAGTAGTGCATCAGTACCACCATCCACCAATAATTCTATGCTTAATTAAAAGGAAAATATATAGGTGTTTGATATCTTTTGACAAAAAAAAAAAAAAATGCCATAACTAAGATGATGGTCAAAGTTTTGCTCACTCCACACATTTTATTTTGGCTAATTTACAATTTGTTTTTCTTTTGACCATAATATATATAAAATCTCAATATCCTGATCAATCAAGCATAATTGGTACAACTTCGACCAAAAACCATAAAACTTACCGAAAGACTAAATTAACAAATCAATTAATTGCACCAATTATTCATCACCTAACAAATCCTTAAAAAGTAATTTTTAGTTAGGGAGAGTATCCAAAGAATTAACTTTGGCGAATAGAAAACACTCGAGCATAACATGACAAGTATTTATTGGTGACGAAACCAAGTGATGAAAAATCTGGGACTATCTCCTTGATTTTAAGCTAGTATATTTTCCATCGATCGAGTGTGTCAAATCTTGGGGCACATCATGATCAGACTAGCCAGAATTGTTTGGCTTGATCATGTTTGAGCCAGCCAAATCTTCTGGCTGCTCAATGATAGTCTTAGATGTGGTCAAGTTTTTCAATCTTCAGATATAAAGAATTTCTTGATCATGACTGGTAGTCTCAATCGTATATATATGAGTTTATCATAACAGTGATTGAATTTTCCAAAACTGTTGGCACAATAATTCTCATATTCGCGATTCAGTTTCTCATGACCTCAGGCACAATGTTCGCCATAGCCATTGTAGAGCTTGAAACATGTCCCTTGAGGTTTGAAGGACATGCATGGAAGACGACAAGCCAAAACTTGTATAAATATGTAGAGATTCGTAGATGAATACAAGTTGATTTTTCAACGTCATTTTATATATTGCCAATATAATTTCTTCTTTTGAGGAGATGAAAGATTTATTACCATGGACTTAGCATGTGAGAAAGCGGAATCAATATATAATCTCTTCACATTGAGCAGATTGCTATAAAAAGCCAAGAGAAAAAAAAATCCAATTTCATAATAAGGGATTTTTTTTTTTAAAGAATGTAAAGAAAGTATAAATCAGTAAAGAAAGAAAAGAATTATAGGGAAAAATATATGTGTGTTGTAGTAGAGCAAAAAATTATAATGAGAGTTGTTTTATCTTTATAGTGAATACTAGTTGTTTAACTTCTGTTTCGTCGTAGATTGAATAATTTTTTTGAAAAATAATAAATAAATATGCATTATTTCCAAATATGTTTTTTTACAACATAAATTCTAATTATAAATTAAAAGATCTATGCATGCATTTAATTAAATAAATCAAGAATTATTTGTATCAATAAAAAAAAAAGTGTTAACATGTTTATTCAATTCACCTACCTGCAAGTTGAATAATTTTTTTTTAATACAAAATATATAGGTGTTATTAATTTTTTTTACAGCGAGTAAAAAATATAACTGTAAATCAAAAAGTAGATGCTTACATAGAATAAAATATAATGAAGATCATATACATTAATAAAAACATGTAAAATTTCAAACTTATTTTTAATATAGTAAAAAAATAGGATAATATTGCAATTGTTACATTGAAATATGATTTCTTTATTCTAAATGGAATTTATATAAGCTTAGAACTGTTTTTAACATAGGAGAATGATTTCAAGCTTAGATTCGTTTCAAAAACTCAAAGCTTATCAATTTGTGCCATAAAAAATAATTATTTGAAATTTTTTTTATTCTAAATGGAAACACACGCACAGAAAATAATTAATTACATCACTAGGTAATAAGGTAAATTATTACTATAAACATTAAGGTATTACAAATATGACCATAGAAAGTGTCATATATATATATATATAGAAGGAATCGAAATAGAAACTGAGTTGGGAGTTCCACTCTAATTAATTCCTAGAAGAAAAGGTTCCACTCTAATTAACACAAGATTATCTGGTTGAGTATGGTAAATATCCCCTGTAAAAAAAGTCAACTATTAAAACTATGAGATATTTCTCTCATGGTTTAAGCTTTTAGGAGGGTACAAGACATTATAATAGAACGAACCAATGAGAGTGTGGACCAATATTAGCTGGGGTTGGTCTTGGGCCTTATGATTTTACCTTTGTCCAACACTGCATTACTGAATTTACGAAAGCCTAGTAGTAGTTGTGCCCTATCTCTTTGCCGGCCTACACATAGATCAGAAAAAGATCTCTCTGGAAAGATAGTATTAGGAAATACGGTTAAAATTTTATTTTTTAAAAACTTAATTTTATTTTTATTTTTAAAAATTATATTTTTATATTTTCATATTGTTTTGACGTGGTGATGTAAAGAATATTTTTTTTAAAAAAATAAATAAATTTTTTTTAATATATTTCCAAACAAGAAATACATTAAATCGCAACCGTCTCTCTCAGCATTCCATTAATAAAAAGCACAAAATACAGTGGTTTATTCAACAACTGGACAATAGAGTGGTCAAAAAGCACGTTAAACCTTAAAAGCGATGATGATCATAAAATCATAGACCATTTCTTATGCGAGGGAAAGTTCTTGGCAGTTTAAGGATACATCATGGAGATGTTGGATCATAGTACATGGTGGCTTTATCATCCCTACTACTACAACAACAACTGAACAAGAACAAGAACAAGAACAAGAAGAAGCTCTAACTAGTTAGTATTTGTCTTGTCCTGATTGGATAGGGAGCAGTTGTAACCCCTCGAGATATGGTCGTCACCACTCTTTCTGTTCCATGCTCGAGCTCGTTGCACGTGCCACTTCACCAATTCCAGTTCAGACTTTCTTCTACAAGACAAATTAATTAAGCAAATCAAAGCTTATATTGGCAAGGGAAGAAGTCCTCCTCCTCACCACCTTGATATATCAACATGGACCGACGATCTTCAACTCTCTAATTAACAGTCACCTTTTGGTATGTATTAAGAGATTATGGATTTGTTTCTTAGGATTTCCCATTCATTTGTATTTGATCTTGACTCCACTTTATATAGCAAGTGGTTTAATTAATATGGTATGCTGATCCAATGAGATATTTCATGAAATAAAAGGTAGCTTTCTAATAATAATCATATTCAAATTTTTTTTTAAAACAATTTTGTTTTGAATAAAAAAATTTTAAAAAATTAAAACGATGTTTTTTTAGATAAAAATTAAATAAAATATTATTAAGATTTATTTTATTAGATCTCATTTAAGTTTAACCATGTAAATCAGTTTGTTAGTTGATATTTTAGATTAACTAAATTAAATTTAATTTGATTAACTTTTTAGGACATGTAAAAACCAAACTTTGATTTAAGTAAGATTCCAAGTTAGTGAATTAGCGAATCGAATTGTTGGGGCAAGTGTTCATCACAATGATAACAACAACTAATCTTGACCTAAAGAAAATAATAATAATAATAATAATAATAAAAAAGCAAATGAAGGGATAACAATGTCTTTTGAAGTAATAGAGCGTAGAATTGATCAAGAATGGGCATCCAAGTGGAACAGTTAATAGAGTGATGTAAGAGAAAACAAAAAGAAGAACAAACAGGTGAAGGAAATAAAATACTAAAATAAACAATAGAATACCGAAAGATTGTTTTTTTTTTTGGGTTAGAAATAATGAAATATGGAGAGATGGTTATCGTATTAAAGTGGAATGAGAGAAAAAGCAAAAGGTTTGTAAAAAAAACAAAAGTAGTCAAAAAAGCAGAGAGAGAGGGAGAGAGCCGCTGATCAACTCCGACACCCCCACCTCCCAATATTCATGATCAGGCGAAGCCACCATCTTTGGCCGCGCCCGCCGTTTCTCCACTTACCACTGGTCCATCTCCTAACATACTATACACTACAGACAATCTCTTTGTAGCTGATACAGCTAGATCTCTCTTATCTTAGTGACCATAAATTTTGCGCGTGTGACTTGAGGTTATTGTTTGGTGGATTAATGTTTTATGTCTAGCTAGGATACTTCAGGTCCGATGAGGCAGTAAAACTGGGGGTTTAATTTTGATGCCATGTAAACAAATCTCTCTTGGTTTGTGAGAGATGGGGGTAAACCTAATCAGATGGTATTATATATATATAGCTTGATGTTTCTTGATGGTCATTACTGGATATATATACTCTTAGCAGAATCCTTTTCTTGAAATCTCTCTATAGTCTGAGTTCCAGATTGAGACTTCTCCTTTGGGGGCTTCGTCTTAGTCGACACCCGTACACTCGTTTCTGTTTCTCACATAAAAAGCAGGTGATCTTTCTATGCATCTTATTTAGAGAAAGAGAGGGTGTTGAAAATCCTGGAGGATTTGAGTGGGGTTTGGTAGATGTTGAGCTCTTGATTTCAAATCTAGTGTGACTTCTTCAATATTTATTACTGTCGTGGAGGGAGAGAGAGAGACTATGGTTGTTTATGGATAGCAGATACGCATGCACAAGGTAAGTACAATCGCCGTGGTTTTGCACCGTGTAACATTAGATTCTCAGAAGCCAAAAGCAGACACGTTCAGTTTACTGACTTCTCTATATCTGAAGAAAAACCAACCTTCTCTACATTCTTGTCTCAAAACCTGCATGCACCGACAAAGCCAAAATAACCCAATTCATCTCTCTAACATAATATATTTTAGCGAGATAACCAATAAAACAGAAAAGATTGGATTTTTAGAGTGATACGAGGAGAGATGCAGGGAGGAAGTGAAGATGTGAAGCCAAATCAAGAGAGGAGATTGAAATCGACACAAGGAGATGATCAACAGCAACATCAGCCGCAGCAGCCTCAAAAATGCCCTCGCTGCGAGTCTCTGAATACCAAGTTTTGTTATTACAATAATTACAACCTTTCTCAGCCTCGGTACTTTTGCAAGACTTGTAGAAGGTATTGGACTCTTGGCGGTACCCTGAGGAATGTTCCTGTAGGAGGTGGTTGTCGCAAAGGAAAGCGAGCAAAAACATCATCATCTTCTAGTTCTGGCGAGAACTCGCGGTTGCAGCAACAGCTACCGCAACAACCACATCTTTTGCAGCATAATTTTGCAACCCCACAAAATATCCTAGCCACTAATAATTCAGGTAATCTTTCAAGTCCTGCGTTGAGGAACAAAGAATCAGGGAATTTGGTTTTACCTCCAGCTCCTGGGATGTCTACAATGGGATCTTATTTTCCTGGTGGTGGATTCTTCACATCTTTAGAAGCAATTCAGTCATTGAATAACAACCAGCCACCAATACAGTCTTTCCCTCTTCAGCCTCTAAATCAACCTGTCAATCTTGGTGGTGTTTTAGGAGAGACTTCAAATTTGGGTCTTTTGCATGGTTTCAACGCAGTTCCTGCTTTTGGGTCCCAAAATCAACAGCAAAGCCAATTCTACCATGTGGGTTATAGAGATACTAGGAGTATTGAACATTCTTTTTACCCACATAATCAAGAGAGCTTGATTCAATCAAGCAGGCCTGCCACCTCTTCTCATCAGCAGCAAAATTGGCATCATGGTTTTATGAGCAATAGTAGCCCCACTGTCTCTGATACTGCTTTGTGGAGTACAAGCACCAGCACCACCATAGGGCACACTAACAGTAACATCAATCCCACTGCTGGCTCCTCTCCCTTGAATCCAGATCAATGGAAACATGATTTGCCTGGATATGGACCACCATCATGATGTCTATAGCTTCTTTATCCATTCTTGTAGCTCCCTATCAAGACTCCATAGAAACAGGCAGCATGAGTCTCAAGGCATTAGTAATTCTTTGCTTTTTGTAAACATGAACACCAATGAGTTTCTTTTCCTTGTTTCCCTTTACATTGGCAGAATGATATCTATATATATCATTATGTGTGGACGACAGAATATTATTGTGACATGGTGTAAATGGAAGGGTATGCTTTTATGCTTATATTATTGTGAATTTCTGCATTGAGTTAGGTTGTTTGGAACTTCTGATTAAAGATACATAGTAATATGTTTGTAACAGCTTTTGATTTCTCATTTTCTTCTTGAGCGATTGGTTTCACTTTCCAACTTCCATTTAAAAGTGCGAGCTTCCTTTCTGCTAAGAGGGTTGGTGTGGTTAAGTATAGATTTAAAATTTGGAGGTGGTATTTTAAAAAAACTCTTGAATTTATTCAAATACATCAATCCAGTATAAACATCAATTTAAAGGAAGGATAGCGATTTTAAAATCGGTGAAGGATTGTTCAACGAAAGATTTAATCTTAATTCATATACAAACTCATTTAAATATACATTTACTATCAAATGAAAATAATAATAATAATTTATACTAATTTAATTAGGGTTATCGTGAGACTTTATATTAAAATTCAAAACGAGATGGGAGACATAAAAAAATAGGTAAAACTAGATATTTGATTTGTGTTTCACCCCATATAGAATAATATTTTTTTAATCAACAAAGAAAAATGAATATATATATAATGCAAAAGAAAAGTTGAATGATTAAAATAAAATGTAAAATAATAAATTAAAAAAATAAAAAAGGACCCGAGATAATCAGGGTTAATCTCTCCTACCGACGAATCAAGTCATGAAACCTGTTAAATTTAACAATTTTTTATTTCTAAAATTATTTTTCATTTAATTATATGCTACCTAGATGCATGAGACTATTTTTATATCAAAGACCTTATTTTTTCTTAAAATAAATAGGGGTGATGAGTGGGATTGAAATAAAAAATAGCCCTATTTTTTTTAATTTTGATAACAAAAAGAGGTTTTTTTAAGTCAAATAAAAAAAGACCTTAAAATAACAAACAAATAATGAAATAATTTTTTCTTAATTTTAAGGTGTTTAAATACATCAAACTAATTTATTTTTAAAAAAAAAACAGGCCATACACTAAATTAAATAATATTCATTAAAAAACATCATAAAAATTATTGTTTTTCTTTCCAAAAAAAAAAAACAACAAAAGAATTCATTAAAAAACAAAAATTAAACGATGAAATTGAAAGGGAAAAAACTAAAAGAACAAAAAACAAATCAATGGACCCAAAAAAAGAGGCCCATGACGTGGGCTTAACCTAGATGGCTCAGCACGCTCGGGCTTAAAAAAGCATAGGAGCCTAGGTCTTATAGCTCAGGCCAGTGCGCTTAGGCTGACTTAATTTTTTTTTAAAGAGGCGGATGACTTATCATCCATTTCTATTTTTTAAAAAAAATAAGTAGATGACATGTCGCATGTATGTTCCACTCCAGATTTTGGTCACCATGGTTGTTGGAAAATCGAGTGATATTTTTCTTATCCTAGAAATTTATTTTTAAATCAAAACACCTAGAAAACACATTTGACACCTTGATAAGCATATCCATGACCTCAAAAACTCGTCTAAAAACTTGAAATCAACCCAAAACCATAAATATTTTGGAGCTTAGATCTATTTTTTAGGTAATTTGAAGGTGAAAAAACACATAAGTGAAGCTTTCCTTACCAAATAAAACTCATTGACACTAAAATCAATTATTTTGGTGGCCGATGTTTGAGTCAATGATGATTTCTTTCTCTACCGTCAAAATTCAATGAGTTTTTCTTTGCTTTCTCAAATCAAGAACTGAAAGATAAGAAAAACAAAGTTTTGAATCAAAATCAGTTTTTTTAATCTAAAAATTGGAAGGACCAATGTTTATAATTCATAAAATATAAAGACTAAATTGAATATTTTACGAAAAGGTTCGAAAGCACTACCCATCTCTTCCGTGTCCTTTGTCTTTTTAATTTTATAACAATTTTAGTTAAATTAGCTTTCAATTAGGTTTTTAAAAAAAGCAAAAGCACAATGAATCCATAGTCCCATAAACACGTGTCTGTCTTTTAGAAGTAGTGGGAGCTGATGTCTTTGTTGAGGTTGCTAGACAAGACAGTTTATTCTCGTGCATGTGGCGACTGACGATATAGGATGCTTTAATCGGAATGCCTTTAACTCTCACACTTTCCATGTAGCACCGCTCTCTCCCTCTCCCTCTCTCCCTCTCTCCCTCTCCCTCTGACCAGTCAATCCACCATTGTCAATTTTTCATAAAACCATGCATTGCATAGTTATATCTTCCAAAAAAAAAAAAAAAAAGTCAAGCAAAAACCTATAGAGTTAATTTGACGATTCATCATCACGGACAATGTCATCATTAGCCTTTTGGTCATGTTTCATAAGTATTTGTGTTTTTTGCTGTTCATAAATATATTCCAAAAAAAAAACAAATTCGAACAAGTCGAGGGACTGTTACATGATTTAGACAGCAGGGATTTTATATGCACATCATGTTTGTTTTAATTGCATCATGACAATATATATATATAAGTCCCTAACAAAGAATACTGGACATATAATAGGAAGATTATTTGAAAATGTGATAGATGTGGTTTTTTAAAGTGTTTTTTTGTTTAAAAAAACATTAAAATAATATTATTTTTTAATATTAGCATATCAAAATGATAAAAAAACACTAAAAATATTAATTTGATGCTAAAAAAATTAAATTTTTTTAAAATTATGATTGGACCACAATTCCAAATAATTTTATAGTCTAGCAAACCACATCTAGAAAGATAAAAAGGGATGATTTTATAATAAACGAGGTTAATTCTTAGGAATTAACCTAAGTTCCTGATAAAGAATATTGAATATATAAGAGAATATTTGAAAATATATTAAAATAATATTTTTTTTTTAACATTAACATATTAAAATAATAAATTTTAATACACAATTAGACCATAATTTCAAAAAATTTTATAGTCTAGCAAACCACATATAGAAAGATAAAAGGGGATGATTTTAAAATTTAAATCCCCAGCAACCTAACCATAAAAAAACATCTAATGTCCCATGAAATAAATTTTGAAATCAAAAAATTCCTTTGACCCTATCCATGTAACTGATCAAAACCAACCCTAATGATAAAAATACTCTCTTACCCTTGCCCATTCCAAAACCAGAAAAAAACTCCAGAAACCGACATCTCCTTCACAACCAGACTTTGCTAGCCACCAGCAATCTTATGTTCAACCAAACTCAACCTACCAAATCCACCAAAATAAGTTCCCACATTCTTCTAGTTCTTAGGCTTTGCTGGCTAGAAAGAAGTATGTTTATGAAAAGTGGTTTATATGGAAACTAATTTTTTGAAAAATGAATTATTTTTCGATGTTTTATAGTGTATTGAAAATAAATTGAAAAATACTTTTTAGTATTTGATTATATCATGAAAAATAAACTACAAAATAACTTATTAATATTTTAATTTGTTTTCAAGTTTATAAAAAAATATGGACCAAATTTGATTAATAAAAAATTTGAAGGAGGATTAAATTGAAAAAAATAATCAATTTTATATATTATTTCAAATAAAACAAATAGTAATCAAAAGAATGAAAACTAAATCTAACAAATAAAAAAGTTCAAAGAGGATGAACATAAAAAGAAGTTCTAATTTTATATAAATTATTTCAAATAAAATAAATAAAAATTAAAACAATAAGAACCAAATATGATATATAAAAATATTTAATTAAGAAAAGAATAAGAGAAAAAAATAACAATCAAAAGAATGAGAACCAAATTGATATAAAAATCAAATTCTAAGATATGAAACTGAAAAAATAAAAGTAAAAGAAAGGATTAAAAAACATATAGTTATCAAAAGATTGAAGACTAAATTTGATATCATTAGCAAATAACAAGATATTTTTAAATTTTTCAAAACTTCTAAAATGTATTTTCTTTTTAAAATAAAAAAAAACTTTTCTAAAACTCAAGCCAATTTTTTTTTAACTGAAAAATATTTTCATTGATAAATTCTTTTAATATTAAATAATCACAAAAAATTTGAAAATAATTTATACAAAACAAATGGGCTTAATAAACACTTTACATTGAACATGAAACAAATGCGATTAATAAACAAACAATTACACCAAAACTCTTGGAAACACCAGTATTTGCGGCATCACTACCCACAAAATCCATGTATAGATTAAAAGCCAATCCTCACCTTAAAAAAAAAAAAAAAAAAACCCAGGGGCGAACACCCATCAACACCAGTATAAACAATGTCAATCTAGCAACCCCACCCACCATGCCCTTCTTTTGTCGAAGCAACCATCAGATACACTAAAGCAGCCATCAGATAGATCAGATTTTAGAATATTTTTGTATTTGTGTTTTAAAAATGTTTTTAAAAAGATATAAATTTAAATTTTATTTTAATTTTAATTTTAAATTAATATTTTTTTGATATTTTCAAATCATTTTAATATGTTAAAAATAAAATAAATTTTTAAAAATAAAAAATAAATATTATTTTAATATATTTTTAAATAAAATAATTTTAAATAATAACCACCAGTATATTTCAAACACTTTCTAAATCTTTTCTCTCCACCAATACCGAACCAGCCAAGCCAGACGAACCAGTCGTGCCTCTCTCCTCCTCCACACCATCAAGTACCGACGCTAACTTCAACTGAAACCCATAGTTGCATGTCCCCTTCTTCCTCCTTTCAACCCGACAGCAGCAGTCCCACCACAGACCCGATCTCCTCGCCGTTGCTAGCAGCAGCCCCATGAATAACCCAGCCCCTCAACAGACCCGATCCCCCCTTCATCACAAGCAACAACTCACATAAAAAACTATACCCGATTTTTCCCAGAAATCGCAGCCCCAATCGATCACACCCAAAGAAAGTTAAAAACCATTGACACCATTGCCCCAGTAATAGCAGCTTCATCAACTCCATCGAAGCAAACTGAAAAATGGACAAGACAATTTCATGCATCGTAATTAATAGCCTTTTTATATGATGAGGGCAAGATCTTCTGAAACATATATGAAGTATCATAAAAGCTATAGATTTTGAAATTAACCAAAATCATTTCAAGAATAATATGCTTCTAAGCCACTGAATTAAAAAAAGAAGGATAAATCTGAATATTTAAAGCCCGTGATAAAGTTAATTCAAACTAGTGAATGAGTGATTGTTTTATTTGTGACAAATTAAATACTCAACTACAACTATATATTAAGAATTTAACAGCACTGATCTTATACGATCAATTAAATTATCAAAACACAAAAAATTATCATCATTTTATCTAATTTCCCAACTTCCAAGCATGTAATGAATTTTCAACTGTGATCTATTATTAATTAGTACTGCATGTTCTATCTTTTAGTCAATTCTTCTCTTGGATAAATTTAGTACCTGTGAAGCTTGAGAAGTTAAAAAAAAAAAAACTATCAAATTCGAATTCTATATGGTAAATCCAAAGAAGGGAAAGACAGAAAAAAATATTAATGGTTCCGGACGTTTTGGTTCCCATGTCTTTTTTGGTGAAAGACAATTACGAGAGACAAACAAATGGTTTTGGTTGGCGAGGTAGCAAAGCAGGCACCATTGAATACTTATCTCTCGAAACAAACAAACCTGTTTTCGAAGTACTTTATACTTTGTCATTTACAAGGGTTATGAAGCCATCAGAATTTAATACAAACATGATGCAAACCGATCTGAATATGTATGAAATTTTTGTACATCATAGATTATGGATATTATTAATCCGAATTTAAAACCTATCCGAACTTAACCCAAAATATATATTTATATTATATAAATATATTTGTAGAATATTTAGATTTTTTTTAATACAATATGATATATACATACCTTAATATTAATATAAAACACACACATATATGTGAATAATATTTATCATTTAATACATATACATGCTTCAAATATCTATCTATATATATATATATATATAAACTATTTTATTTTTATTGATTAATAAATAATGGTAGATAAAAGATACCTATTGGATACCCGAAACTCGATGGATAGTACTTTATGAATATCTAAATTTTTTACCCGGTGGATAATGGGTAGGGTATGGATATCAAGAAATTCAACTCGCGGGTACCCATTACCTTCCCTAGTGTTATGCTGCGAGTCAGATTGATTTTATTTTTAGGTTAAAAAAATATCCAAGTATTGCTAACATATTTTCAAGATAGAAAAAAAAAATTTAAACCATGTAGAGCTTGATCCGAAGTGACCTAGTCAATTTAGTAAATTCAAAAAACAACCTGGACAATCAGGAAAAAAAACATAGTTTGACTAAAAATATTTTAAAACCGAGACAATTTCATAAAAAATAAATTAAAATAAATCATAAAATGTAATTTCTAATCAACCCAATACTGAAGGATAAAATTAAAAAAATACTAATACAAAAATTCAGGTTAACCTGCGATATGGGTTATGAGATTAAAAAAATCACATAGAAAACAAATCATAATAAATCACAAAGTCTAGTTTTTAATAAAACAAAAAAAATTTAGTAAAAAATCAAAAAATAAACAAACAAATAAAAAAAATATTACAATAAATAATATTTTATAAGGCGATACACATTAAAAAAAAAAAAACTTTGGATATGTAGCTAGCTAAGTCTATTTGAGACTAGAAAGCTATTTTTGGTGGAGCATGGATGTTTTGGAAAATCTAATAAGAGTGAGACTTGTTCCACGCAGAGCTGGTAATTCAATAAAGATTTTAAGATTTGCTTTTGTAGACGAGGTTAGTACACTTCATTGGATTTGATATTTGAAAGATATACATGATTAAGCATGCCATAAAGTTTATTTCGGCAATGACTCTGAAACTCATCTCATAAATATAGTATTTATGTTCTTTCTTTTTTTATATAAAAAAACAATTATGACCCTAACATCTTTTTAGTAACAAAAATAGAATAAATAAATCAATGTTATTTAGATGTATATAATTTATAGCATAGTTAGTATACACTATTGTTCTCGCATATAATGTTATCCATTTTTGAAGCCCTTTATAAACAAAAAAATTAAAAAAAATAAAAACATATATCATTAAGAAAAATGTACCAAAACGCCTAGGAAATTGCCGAAAACTAGCTGAGGAGATTGGACAATTTGACAATATATTTTCAACTAATGAAAGCTGTATTAGCAAAGAAAATTCAATTTAAGAAGAAACATTTAAAATTAGATGTTTAAGGACTCAATTAGATTTTTCAAAGTTTAATTGAATTTATTGAGGGCCTAATTGCAAGAAAAATTGATTTTTGAAGTCAATTTAGGCTTTAATTGGAAGAAATCAAAGTCTAGGCGTCGAATTGCATTTTGTAAGAGTTAATTTGGTCAAATCAGGGGCTTATAATTGTATAAATATTGAAGTTTGATAGACAATTAAGAACTTTATTAAAGAAATTTGAAACCAAGGACTAAACTGAAAAAAAACACGTGAATGTAGTGGTTGAAATAGCCCAAATCAGGGGTCAAATTGAAGTAATTGAAAGTTTGTTTGTCAATTGATGGTCAAAATGCACAAATTCAGAACCAAGGATCAAAATAAAAAAGGTAATCAGCTTAGGGGCTGACAATTGAGTTTGACAGGGATAAAATTCCATGAAATTAAATGTTTGGAGGTAATTATGAGTGCAAATAAAAGGACTTGGGAGAACAGGGACTTAATCAAAATTTGCCAATCCCAAATTAAAACCCTAAATGATGCGTCATTAAGAGACTTAATAAAGAGAATGTGAGTGAAACGTTATTCGATAAACTGACCTCTATTTTGATAATTTTAGCTGATTGATTTGGCAACATTAAACGAATGAATGTAGAGTTACAAATCTTTAAATTGAGTAAGGTTGGATCCATATGAAAGATGTGTATCTCTTCTACTAAATTCAGATGGTCTAAGGTGACAATGACGTCAGAATTGCTCCGATGAGGCCTTGAAAGTAGGCAACTCAGTCAACCATGACTGGAACACAATTGTGTAAGAACCGACCTTATTTTCGTGTATTCATATACAAAGGCTTCTGAATGGATTCTGATCAAGGGCTTACAACACTTACCTCAACATCAAAAGGTCAGAAATGGATTCAAGACCTCCCAAAAGCCTAAAAAAACTCTATAAATACCCCTTTAAGAAGAGAGCTAAAAAGAATAGAGAAAGGCTGAAAGATGGGAGAAAAAAGGAAAAAAAAAAAGTAGGCAAATATTAATAATAAACCTAAGTGTAAAGATTCAAGGGCTTAACACGAAGATGTCCTAAGCTTTGGAAGGATAATAAATTTATGAGAAAAAAAAAACTTTTCGAAGGAAAACAAAATGAGAGTAGCTATTCTAGGTATATTTTCTGATTCAAAAATAGGCCCTAGTGGCTTGCTTGAGGTGTTTTTTTTATTTGTTTTATATTTATATTTACAACTATAGAAAAGAGGTTTGTGATGCTTAATAAGAGATGTTGTATTCATCTCTTTGTTACTGTGATCTTTAATTACTATGTTCTTTTTGAATTTTTTTTTATGTTTTTGATATAATAAAGTTATTATTTAAGTTGTTTATATATATAGTGTTTTAGTTTAACTTAAGGAATGCATGTTGAAGCAATGATGTTTATTTTGGGTTTGTTAGGTTTGTTCATGCACAAAATGGGTTTAGAAAACCAATTCTTGAATCTATATTGCATGAACATATAGACTATTTTAAGTTGGTAATTTTTTGAATTTGGTATCTCATGCTTGATTTTGATGTTTTGATGTTAATAGTTAGTTTTTGTGATTCAAACATGTTTATTTATGGTAGTGTGACTTATTGAGTTAAATAAAGAATGCTTTAGAAGCTAAAAATGTCATTACTGGGAAGAACATTGTCATAACCCCTTGGTTTAGATCAATTTTGGTCAATTTCTTTCCTAGAACCCTTCGTTATTCTTGATTAATAAATAATCAAGAGTTTATTTACATCAATATTTAAGTGATAATCTAAGTGAATGAATGCTAAATTATTGATCCTTGCATGATTTCCAACATGTATGTGTCTTTGTTTAGACTGTATTTGGTTTGATTTGGGTTTCATGTTGTGGGGTTGAGTTTCAGTGTTTTTCGTGTTCTTTATTTTTTTGGTATTTGATCTGTTTTGTTCAAGAATTTTTGAGTTTTTATGTTTAATCTATTTTTTGAATTTAATTTTGTTTTTGTGTCAATCCAGGATTTCTGGTTCGGTTTATGATCAAACAAGAAATTTCAAATAATATAATTGAAAATTTTAAACTTACAAGGTTAACACAATTGCATAGCAAATTTGCTCAGCAGTTTATCAACATTTTCAAACAAGCAAGGAATAAATGTTATACCCCTTTACTTGTTAAAGAGTTAATTTGTCTAGTGCAGGGCGATTTAACTATTAAGTTGCAAAAGAATTCATTGAATCAACTTGCGATCAATGCTACTTGTTATGAACAATTGATAATTAAAAATGGTGAAATGAAAATTTACATTGTGGGTTATCAAATTACTTTTTCCTTGTGTGCACAACAACATCCAATATTGGTCATGCGATGTTGCAAAAAGCATCGTATACTTGATTGCTTGTATTGTTACTATGAATGTCAAAAGAAAAAAATATGGATACCTGATTGCATCAGCAATCACAGATTTTGTATACTAGCAGTGAGATGGAAGATGTAAAACAAGGAGAAAAGGATGGAAATAAACATCCATCGAGCCAAACTGATCATTGAAAAAGAAAGAAAAAAATACAAAGATCAAAGGAGTAGAACATTAAGCCAAAACCTGTAAAGAGGTTAGGAGACTCCTATGAATTCTAGAGAATCAAAGCAAAAATTGAATTGAAAAACAGGAGAACAAAAAAAAAAAAAAAAAAACTAAGTCGTGGCACATTCGTTGCTTGTCACAACAAGAGTGGTTGTGTTTAAATAAAAAGAATTAGTATGCAAGAGACCTAAAAATATGACAAACGAATATGGCAGTGAACAAATCCAGTCGATTCCCAATAAACAACAAGCCATGAAACTACATCGAAAAAGGCTCTCAAAAGAGACCTTACTGGGAAACAAAGGTTATAACCACAACAAAAAAATTTGTAAGACTAAAACTAACCTAAGACATGGCGCACCGGTGGCTTGCCATATCAAATTCTACTATAAGCAAGGGAACGATAACAGTAATATCAATCTCAAAAGCAAAAGAATCACAAGAATTGAGAGCCAAGCAAAGAAAAAACACTAATTGATAGAGAAAACATGTGTTGAAATGCTTACAAAAGGCAGAGAATGTTACATGTAGCTCATAACAGGTCTTTTATTACACTCAAATACTTAACCCTTGGCAAATAAGAAGACAAAAAAAGAAGATTTGAACCAAGGGCGGAGCCATGAATTTTTCCTGCCCTGGGCTATTAAATAAATATATAAATATTTTTTAAGATCAATTATTAACTCATATACATGAATTTTTAAAGTTAACAGTAAAGTTTTAATTCAAATACACTACCTAAAGTATTAAAAAAATAAATTTGAAAGTACATAAAATTAAGTGAAAGTAAAAATAAACTCACTATTAAAGTTATATCATTTGATGTTTTGTGGAATATAATTCATCTATAATCGAATCTGAATTGATATTGTAACAACCCCTCAACCGGGATAAAATAACAATCTCATGTCAACTGGAAAACAAAGCATTTAAATTTTTTCCCTCTCTCAATTCCTCTTTCCTTCACTTGATTCTTTTTTAGATTAGTATTTTATAAGTTGGACTTTGTAAGTTTACAAAGTTATTTTCTCACTTTTCTTATTTTTTTTCTTGGATTGGTTTTTATATTTTCCCCTTACTTTTCTCTATTTCTCTCTAACCTTTTCTTTTCTTTCTTTTCCTATTCTGCTTCTGCCCAGTCGGCAACATATAAAAGGAAGGAAGAGCTGATTTGTTTTATTTTTTAATGGCAAATAACTATTTTACTCTTAATGAGTCGTTTTGCTTTTATTTGACGGTTTTTCTTTCGGTAGCACTACCAAGCTCCGTTCATCCTAAAACTTTAATCAGATTTTATTCAATATATTTTAAGATCTCTCGTAAAATTTCAGGTTAATCTGATGGTCGGATTGAAAATTACGCCCAATAACGTAAAACTGATCAAATTGTGATTTTTCATCAAATTTCTGAATTTCGCAAAAACTTTTGAAATTTTAACCCAAGCTAAAACATCATATTATAAGGTTTCACGCAAATTTTCAGAATTTTTTGATAACTCAATCGAGAATTATGATTTGTTTTTTACATAAAACTAGTAAAAAAATATTGATAAAATCTTGACCTTAGCTACAGCGCACCCTAGCCCTTAACATACCTCTGCCCTTGATTTGAACTCAACTAAGAGCGTATTTGGCAGTGTGGTTGCGGGTGCTTTTCAAATAACTTTTCGTGCCAAAATGCATGCCAATGATGTTTTTTCATTTTTTAAAAATCATTTTTGACATCAGCACATCAAAACGATCCAAAACGTACAAACCATATTAAATTTTAGTAAAAAAAAAAAATTTAAATTTTTTAGGAACGCAGCCGCAGCCGCGTTCCCAAACGTTCCCTAAACCTAACCTAAATGAAATGACAGGAAAAACACAAAAGTGATAGTTGAATGTAAAGCAAAAAAGGAGATCAAACCAAACCAAGTTGGATCCCATTGTCCATCTAGTTGAAATCAAACCAAACAACACTTAATCTAAGTAGAATCAGGAACCAATAACCTAAGAAACTGCAAGAGGAAAATAAATTGTCCAATCCCACAAAGCCAACCATAGCCCTCCCAAAATATCACAAAGAATTTTTTTTGCCCTCGTAAGATAAAAAACCCATCTAAGTAAGTGGGTGTTGCATTTAATGTAGCTTCATTAGAACCCATAGAATTGACATGAAAGGACACCCAAAATAATACAAGAACAGAAGTAATGGGATCCGTGTTCTATAATGTCAAAAAAATTAAACAAACACAGAACCCCACACTCGTAAGAACAATCCCATCCCCCTTAAATGAAATTGAAAACAATGAAAACCCACTATATAGGAATCAAGGAAGAAAAACAGGCACAAATATGCCGATTGAAACCATGAAGCTCCCCCCCCTCCCTAAAAAAAAAAAGAAAAAGAAAAAGAAAAAGAAAAAGAAAAAAGAGATGGTATGCAAGTAATCCACATGAAAACAATTTTAAGACAACTAAACACAACCAAGGACACATTAAGAGAACACTGTGTGAATCTACAATGAACTCTCTCTGTATGAACAATGAACTCTCCTTGTATGAACAGTGAATTCCCAATGGAAAATAGATTTCTTGGTACTATCTATATCAATTACCAATACAAGTAAATTTTCATCCACCCCTTAACCAAAAAAGAAGAAGAAAGAATGGTTCATTTTCCTTAATAGCAATCAATACATTCATATATATATATATATATATATATATATATATATTAAGTTAGTTTTTTCTCTCTTACTTTAAGTTATAATTTAGAAATTATTTTATAAACAACATAAAACAAAAACAATTAATATTAAGAGATTATTTGGCAAAAAAATGATTCAAGAATATATTTTCCGAAGAATGAAGGTATGGATAGCGATCCTTGTAATCTTCAAACAATCTCTAGCCATTGATCTAACAAAACCACCATCCAACTAATCCACTAGTAATAATATATAAAACCAACGATAAGCATCTGGGTTCAAAGCTGTTTCACACCAATCCGATTTGACTTGACCTAATTTTCATCTTTGCTACGAGCAATCTTATTGCTCTTATCATCATATGTACTAGAGTTTCTTAATAACAAATCACAAAGCTAGCCAGCATCCAATTACAAGATTACTTAAAGGCTAAGGACGGTATCTAAACTGTGATGATAAACAGGGGTTAAAATAATTGATGACCGGAGGAAAGCTTCCATTTCTCCAAGAATCTTTATTAGTGGGTTGGTGAGATTGTTGCTTCCATGATTAACTAATTGAAAAGGCATTACACATTCGTGAGCAGAGAATTGACAATTCTTTTAGGGGTGTTTGGTAGAAGGTCAATGATGGTTAAGCTTTATCTTTGTAAATTAATTAAATTTAAGTATATTTGTTATTATTATTTTTAGTAGGGTTAATTTGTAAGATAGGGAAATTTAGTGTCCCTAAATTGGTGCTTTGGAGGGTAAAATTTAACCACCAAGAATTAGTATTTTTTTTTTCCTATTTATCACTAATTATTTAATCATTTTCTCTATTTAATATTCAATTTCTTAATACTTCAAACATTTTTAAAACAAATCTTAAAATCTTTAAAATTACTCTTGTGATAATTACTTAATTACTTCTATAATAATTTATCCCATTTTTCTATCAAATGTTTATTTCAGTTTGATTAATACATGTATGATTATTATTCTAGATCTTTTTATACAATAGAAATAGAAATAGAGTTAACTATAATTTAGTTCTTGTAGTTTATCAAGATAAATTAATTTATAAAAAATAATTAAATAATTCCTTGATCAATATATTAACCATGCTTCATTTAATAGTATTTTATTCTTAAAAAATGCTATCTTTTTCGTCAAACTTGCCATCCTATTTACTCTTTTTTTACCCTTATTATTTTTTAAATAAAAAATCAAAATAAAATGAACAAAAAACATGAAATGAACAAAATAATTAAGTTATCAATTAATAAAAAAAACATAGAGATTAAATATTAATTTTTAAAACCACAAGAACTAATTATTTATCTTTGCTAATCAACTAGACTAAGTTGTAATTAACTCTCGGAAATAAAACTACTCTCTCACAAAGGCTATCTCCATTCTATCAGCTAGAAGAAGAGGAGTCGGACCAGGTGGAGGAGAATCCCAAACTTGTAAGGCCATATCTGATCAACTAGAGCCAATCTGGGCTAGACGATCAACACAGTCAGATTCCCTTCTCAAAGAACATGGTTAGAACAGTTCCCAATCACTGTCAATAATTCTTGAGAATCTAGCTCCACAATAAGCATAAGATGAGGGTGACAATTAGAGGGATAATTACTGTCGATTGTTACAGCCTCTAAAGAATCTGATTCCACGACCCCTTCCATATGATCCAGAACTCACAAATTAATAAATAACCAGCACCAATAGAATGAGCCTCTAGAAACCGGGCAGTTCAAAGAAAGCCAATCCAGAAGGAGCAATAAAGAACAAGTCAAAGTTACGGTGGCTGGGGTGGAAAAACAAATCCTATATATTTTTTGTAAATAGAAAAAATCTTACAAAATAAAATACATTTGATAAATATATCAAACCCAAATAAAACTTAACAATTAGCAAAATAACGTGAACTTAACAAAAATATCAAACCCAAAAATCTTGAGCTTGCAATCTACCAAACATGTCGGGCCCAAAATATTTGGATTCAATCATTATCAAATTTTAAAACTATATATTTGATCTTAGACAATTCTCTAAAATAAAAATATTTAAGACATGATAAATTGTCGTATCTTTCTATCTATAATAATTATTCATATTGATGTATTGATTTTCTTATACTCATAAGTATATACAATGTCTTTTAAAAGGTTTATCATATTTATTATCTTATTAATTATATGAAAATAATATTTATTTTTTATTATTAATACCGAAAACATAGGATTTTTTAATTTTTTTTAAAAAAATAACAAGATTTAAAGGGTATAAATATTTAATTGCATGATGCTGTTAACCTCTCTTGTAACGAGTTGAATAGTCAATAAAGCCTCCAAGGCAGCTAGCCATAGGAACAAATTATGTTTCTGAGCTGCTATTAAGCGCCAAATCCACTTCCAATTGTAGTCTTGATCCTGCAGACTGGGAGCCGTAATATGAGAATAACTGAGTAAACGCCAGCAGGACTAGATTGCCAAATGCGCTTATCAGGAAAAACCGAATTCTGTCTCATCGGAACGGCTCTGATCGATACGATCAACGACGGATTGGTGAAGGAGGCTCTGCAGCAAATTACAGTTCCACACAAGCAAATCACATGATTGATCCATGTGAAGAAAGATTGGACCATGCTGCAGCCATGAATCATACCAAAAGGACACTTGATCGCCCTTGCCAATTCTCCAACAGAGCCCATCCTTAATCAACATAATTATCAAATATGAATAAATTTCTTCGTTGATTAAATTTTAAAGTTTTAAAATAATAATATCACTGTTTATAATGATCAAAGGGAAATGTAACTTTTTTTTTAAATAAAAAACACACACGTACATGCCCATGATGTTGAAGTGTGGGATTAGGACGCTTTTCTTCTTTCTTTTGAATGCATCATATCTTAACATGCACAGGTGCTCGAACCACTTGGATATCCATTGTAGAGGTGGGAATTTTGCATGATGAGGTTGGTGAAGATAAATTGTTTAAAAATGATAATAGGGATGTTGGTGATTGGATATTAAAAAAAAAACCCAAGTCTCCCACTATAACCAAAGAGAGATCGGATCACAACAATAATTCACTGTGATTTTAATTTTTTTTTCCTTCGTTACTTTACAATTTTGCCCTTTAATTCTTCTTCGTTTTTTATTTATTTATTTGATGCTTTGATATTACAATAAATGAGTTTGGGCTTGGCAGTTGTTATGTATACTTACCAATAAAAATTTTGAGGTGTTGAGAAAATATCTCATTGTTCGGTTGATAAAATAAAATTTAATGTTATTTGTTTAGAGTAATTAAAGTCTTGAAGACTTAATTTGGGGATTTGAAGACTTAATTTTGTCCGATTAGAGACTAGATTGCTTGGGTATGGAAAATATTTATGTTGTTTTATTTATTTATTTTGGTAGTTGTTATTTTTTTAAAAAAATTTGATCTTATATATTTGTTTTTTTTTTTAACTGACTTCATATTTTAGATCTTTTCATTTACATAGGGTCTCATAATGTCAAAAAATACTTTTGCTCTTCCCAACATCTTTTTTTATGCTAAAAAATTATTTATCTAGCCCATGATTTACTGTGATTTGTTTACCCATCCAATAATAGTTCGTCAAAATCTTTTAAAAAATCAAAAAACCTGGTTGTGTCTGCATTAGATTCTTCATCTAATATTGAACATTAACAAGCATAACACCGGTTCATTAAAATCACATTCATAACCATATTCCTATAAGGATTACTATTGTCATCTACAACTTTATGCACGTTGCTATAACTAAAAGTTGATCTAATCATCCTTTCTATAATGGTCTTGTGAGGAACATATGGTTCTCCATGTGCAAACCAACACATGTATTTTTCCATTAACCTTTTTTGTAAAAAATACATCATTACAACATTTGGATCGGGAAACTTTTTATTTTTACATCTCTTATATGGATATCTAATACCACCTCCACTAATATTTCTTAGATTAGATAGTGCGTACTTAATAAAATCCTGAACCTCGTTACAATAATCCATCATATGCAACGCTTTGAGTGAATCTCGATATATCCATGAACGATCATCCATTACTTATGTCGAACCTATATAAAATATTGATGACAACATGTATTAATTATATATGTAAACTAAATAAATAACAGAACATTGGTTTAACTCATACTTATTCAAACTATTTTAATAATACAACTAATTCAATATCAATCTACATAAATTCAAATTTCTGTACATTTACCAAAAATTTCAACTCAACAATAAAAGTGATAAAATATAAAACGAATCCGTTAAATAAACTATTATTTATTTCATAACATAACATTTAAGTCACAAATTCAAAATAAATTTCATCACTTTATAAACAAATATAATTTTACAAAATCTCAAACAATCCCTAACATGTATAAATCATATATTCATACAACAAATTTCGACGAGAAAAAGCTATAAAATAAGTAAACACACAAACAAAATACATATACTACAAAAAATATACAATAAAAATTAACATTTTACAATTGAATTAAAATAAAAAAAATAGGTAGTTTTGCTGACTTGAAGTGGAGAATCCTTAATAAAATTTGAATTAAAACATGAATACTCACAAACTAAGTGTTGGGATGACTAAATTTATGGTGGAGGGTTGATTTATGATAAAATTAGGGGGGTTGTGTTGTTTGTTGCACATAAAAATTGAGGAAGAAGAAGAAACGGGGGAGGGAGAGAAAATGGTCGCTCGTTAGATCATAAATTAAATATTACAAATGAATTTACTGACGGATTTAAATTTGTCGGTAATTCGTCTGTAAAAATGACACGTCATCATAGTTTTTAGATTTTTTTTATTTTTTATTTTTTCACTGTAATTTCCTCAGTATATACTGATGAAATATTTTCATCGGTGTTTATTGATGGATACTAAGAAGGCATATTTAATTGGAAAAATTCACTGACAAAAATATTTTGTTGGTGTGTATATTTATATTTACTGATTATCTGATAGTGATAGTGTGGAGCCATTAGTCTAGTATTCACTGATTTGCTGTTATCAAAATAGAAAATGGGAGAATATGGTTAGCACAAAGGTTCGTGTCCTTTTTTTTTTATTATTATTAACGTGGGTATTTGGGTCAGCTTGCGCGCAGCTCGACTAATCTCACGGGTCTTGAAGTTAACGACCATGTAAGCTTCAAGTGGCCTTAAGGTTTGTGAGACTCAAACTGATGATCTCTAAGGAGTAAATCCAGGACCTGACCAGTTGAGTTACACCTCTCAGGGTTAGGTTTTTGTCCTCTTGATTGGGCTGCTTGTTGCATCTAAGTTTTTGTCCTCTTGATTGGGCTGCTTGTTGCATCTAGATCTTGTTTATATATATGGTCAAATCCTTTTTCAATGAGAAGAAAATATATTCTATCATTGAACAAGAACGCAATTTCAAACTTTGACTTCCATTGTTGCTTTTTTTTGTTGTTGGTGTTACATGATTTACATCAATGGAATTGTGATCCTTCATTCTTTTGTTATGACATTTTACGTATTTCTAATATCCGACTTGTAAAGAATAAAGTAAATGGTGTATTTCTAATTGCTATATCATCACTTCTATAGCTCAAATACCGTGCTTGGACAACAGGGCATTAATGGTCGATCATTTTCATTTTATTGTCTGTTTGTTCGTCTCATTGTTATGAGCTTCAAACTCATGCGTGACGCATCCTATATGGTTTCATGATCATATGATTTATAGTTTAAATTAAAAATCAACCAAACAACACATATGATCTTTTCTCATTTCAAGATCTCTCTCTCTCTTCCACATATCATTTACAAAAAATCAAGAGAACCAGATAAGATAAGATAATGTCATTCACCACCATCTTATGAGATTACTCTTCAGTTAGTTGGTGTTTTATTAATAGATCTGGATCAAGGGAGAATAGCAAGAGTTTTCTTTTTCATATGAGTTTGCTTCTGGGCTATGAACAGAGCCATTGAGGTTGTCTGTAACTATGGATTTGATCTTTTAATGTTTGTTTCTTGAATGGTTGTATATAACTTTTCAATTTCTCAACTTTGTTTCCAAGTCTAAACACAGAAAACACTGGGCACCCACCAAATCTAGTTACAATTCTATGTTCTTTTTATTTGTTTCTTGACTGGTTGTTACTATATATCATGTCACTACCCGGATTCTGGCTGTAAGAAAAGGATGAAGGTGGTGGTTATAATTTTTTTTAGTTTGATAGCAAAGTTGTACTATTTAATATAAAAGAATTTTTATCTTTAAATGAAATATAGTGAAAATTCTATAAATAATAAGATATTTTTTGTTGATTTATTTTATAATATAAAGTTTAAGATGTAAATTATAATTTTTCAAAACTTAATAAATAAACATAATTTTAACTGAATTATAAGATGTTAGGAATATTTTCTCATATTTTTTAACATATCTATTGCTTTCTTCCTGTGGCATATGATGCAAAGGTATTTTATTCATCTATTTGAGGGAAATCTTCCATTTATCCGACATGTGTAGTTCCCGTTTGTCTTGCATGTTAGCTCAAAACATTATGTTTCTTGTTTATTGCATTGGAAATTTGCTTTAAAAACATGAGTATATTTGAGACTAGATTAAAATTAGGGTGTATTCATTTTCAGTTATGCTTCTTGTTCATTGCCTTGGAAATTAATTTGTTTTAAAAACATAGCTAATAAGTATATTTGAGACTAAATTAAAATTAGAGTGTTTATATCTCTAGGATTAAAACTTTATTAAAAATTTCTCTTTAATAAAAGTACTTTCATATGAAATATTAACATTAATCTATATATCTCACATTGTAGATGAATGAAAAATTATAAATTGTAGATGAATTGTAGATGAATGAAAAATTAATCTAAACAAACTCTTAATTGACATATTTTGTAAAATTCAAAACTATGTATCTCACATTGAAAAAATACAAGATTTTAGATTTTTTTATACTTTATATCATGGTAAATTAAAAAGTTAAAATGGATTTATAAGACACCCAATCTTTAAAGGGGAGAGGTCTTAGGTGATGTGAGTTTTGGGGTTAAGCCACATGCATATTCGCTTGACTCAGTAGGGCCTAGGTCCTGGATCCAAGGCCTGGATTCATTGTAAACTAATTTTTTTTGTTGCCTGAAAAATTTTTTTTATAAGTAAAAACATGTGCTTTTTAGGGAAAAAGCAATCAAGTTTTTTTTTTTTTTTATGATGAGTAATTAAATTAAAATAATATGAATTAATTCTGATAATTACTATAATTAATTCTGTATCAGTTTTGATTTAAAAAATTAGTATGAAAAGGAGTTGAAAGGGAGATATTTTGCAACCTTTGCATAATTATCAACAAAAGAATTTATTTCACTAACAATTCTTCTTATTATCAAATAAAAAGAATTCCTACTAATAAACAACCTTTGCATAATTATCAAATACAAATAAATTCTTTTGTTGATTAAATTTAAAAATTATAAAATAATAATATCACTATAGAAAATTACTCTAGCCCTCCTATAATTTAATCATTTTTTTTAAATTGTTCAAAAATTACAGTTCACATCCTATAATTTATAATTTAATCACTTTATATGCAAGTCAAAAATAGTTAACAGAAAAGATCACATTATTTATAAGTTTGTCATTATATTTTAATTAATGATTAAAAAGCCTTTGTAATGTTAAAATTACAAAATTTCCATGCAATTGAATTCACTAATTCATGAATTTTTTAGTTCTAGAACTTGTTGAATCTAGATTTCTAGATTCATGATATCTAATTCCAGATCCAAAAGTGATTGAGAGATATTAAAAACAAAAGGAAATATAAGAAAGAAAACCTAAAAAACCACCCAGGAAAGAACACAAGTCTCCAATCATCAACTGCTCCTTTTTATAGTCCACCATAACACTAATGTTTTTCATTCCCTATTAATCAATAATCCTGGAAATCAAAAACACCAAGAACATCTCCTCTTAACCATTCACTATCCACACCATAATCTCTTTCTCTAGTCAAGCAAACACAACCTTTTTTCCACTCAAAACCAATCTTCCTCCTCAATTCATAGCCATCATCTTCATCAAACAACGTTAGCCTCCTTTTTCATTTTCCCTTCACCATGTTCAGCCTCAATTATCTTTTCATAACACAATATGTGACCATTGTTAAGAGGAGACAAAAATCCACACAAAATTAAAAAAAAAAATTCAATCTTCCATAATTTTACACACCAAATAATAGCTCATCAACCATCTCTCTTTAGTTTTCCCGAGCTTGTTTGCTTTGTTTTTCCTTTCGTTTTGGAGCTTAAGATATGACGAAAGATTTTGAGTCATTATACCTAGAATTCATAGATTTTATTTAGTAGTGCAACTAATTAAATTGATGTTATTGAAATATGATTGATTGTAATTATTTTATTTACACTAAGAGATGTGTAGTAAAGCTTTAAGAATAATTAGTTAATAATTAACGACTACAAATTTTCATTTAAATTAGATTCTAAGTACTTAGTTATTAACTATTAGTAAGTGAGTCTAGCAACGTTCCTCTTTTCAGGACTAAGTCGGAAAGAAGAAGAAAGGCAGACTCCATCAATCAATGGGTGAGATTGAAACCCCGGAAAGATACGATCCATGAATAGATAGGTTCCCACGTCCCAGGTAGCGCTTAGAAGGCAGTGAAGGAAAGCGTTTCAATTCTTTCAGAGTCCCGCTCAGGGCGAAAATGACCGAGGGAAAGGGAAATGGCTATCAGTTCTGACTCTATTCCCGAGGGGGAATCAATTGTTTCAGCTCGAGTGAATATGTCGAAAGGTAAATGCTTGTTTGTTGCAATTTCGTTAAGGCATGCTCTTTTTTAAGTTAGACAAAACAAACAACTAATCTGAATTAACATTAAATTCTATCATTTAGATCACTAAGTAATTCTACAACACATTGTCTATGATGCTTACCATCCAGTTGATGAACCTTAGTACAATTGATAATATTTCTGATGTTTTTTTTCTCCATTATTCACCAGTTTATGGGCTTTAGTTTGAACACTTGCTGCTCATGCTGGTCTTGCCTTTTCTCTTGATTTTTCTTTCATCATTCTATGTCTTTGTTTCTGCTTGTGGATGATGCCATACACTATCTAACATACCGCTTTGCTGTTTTTTACTTACCAATTCAGTTATCGTCACGGAATCTTTCTTATTTTAGTAATCTGCGTTGCTGTGATGATGACCACTTTAGAACTGTTACTTGGAATTGGGCTTGCTTGATTGTTCGCCTCAATTTGACTGCTTTACACATATTGCTGGGTCTATCGGTGGTCTTTTGATGCCTGCAACAGGTCTGTTTACTGTTTTATTTCAGTCTTTGGTCGCTCAGATAAATTCATGCACATAATTTGTGCTCCCATCATTGATTTTATTAAAGGAATGGACAGAATGCTGCTTTGAAGTCTACTTGAATGGAAATTTGAGTAAAAGTATGTGTGAAGTGGTGAAATGTAAGCGAAGAAGAGAAGGGGTAAGTGCTGCAATCAAGATAAAGTCACTTAGGCAAATAGATGGGTCAGGTTCAGTAAGAATTTGTGCTATATGATCTGAAGAAAAAAAATTAAATTTTGAGATTGGCAACTGAATGAAGATTATGAAGGCCCAATACACAGAAAATATAACATGAGAAAGATCAAGAAATTGAAAAATGCTATAAAAAAAACCATGATAGATTAGTTCAAGTGATCAAACTAAGGAGCTAATGTATGAAAGAGATGGGAATATAAAGAGTGAACTTTTACTGGAAAAGCAGGTTGGAATATAAAGAAGGTCATAGTTTAATGATTCCAAAAACCGATTGCTTTTCATTTTCCTTTATGTTCTGTCTATATCACCCTTCCCATTTTCTTCAGCTGTTAGCAATCCAGAGGCATATCTTTCGAGAAATACGTACCATTGTTGTGACATTTTCTTTCTCGAATCTCAAGCATGCAGGTACATTATGCATGATCCCTTGCCTTGTCAAAAGCTGGCACCAGTTATGAAAGCTAGAGGATGCAAGTTGTGGAAAAACAAGGACCATTCCTCTGGACATTTAGCTTTTGTCCATGTTGTACATGGCTTTGGATTCTGGTCCTTTCTAAAACGAAAAGAATAATTGCATCTCTTGTTTTCTTCCCTCTGGGAGACTTCTCTCCCTGATTAGATTTTGGATTTTAGCCCATTTGGTTTTGTCTGGATAAGTCACTAACTTCGTAACAAATTAGACTTGCTTTATGGCTGCTAGGCTGTTCTTGCGCTATGCACTTTGTATCATATGTTAACCAAAACTATTTAGCTTGGTTAATTTATTTTGCTACACAGAATTCCTGTTGGAGTATGAGTACTTTTCGCAAGCGTTGATACTCGTTTACTACTAGTGATGATTGCGAGGGAGGGAGGGAAAGTGTGGTGGTTCTTGGATGGCAGATACGCATGCACAAGTACAATTGCCCTGGTTTTACATCGTGTACATTAGTAGATCCTTAGAAGCCAAAAGCAGACACATTTAGTTCCCTCGCTTGACACCAGCCCTCTCTACTGTCTCGTTTCCTCAAAACCAAATGCATGCACCAAAAAAGCAACATAACCCTTTCTATCACTCAATATGTTCGTAGCGAAATCAACTAAGGATTACAATTTTACTGCCATGCAAAGAGAGATTCAGCAAGATAGAGGAGGGAGTGAAGATGTGAAGCCAAATGAAAGAAGGAAATTGAAACCGGCAAAAGGATATGATCAACAGAAACACTACAAGAGTGCCACTCACACTCGCGGTGGCGCGCTAAGTTGTAGAAGGTACTGGACTCTTGGTGGTAACCTGAGGAATGTTTCTGTACGAGGTGATTGCCGCAGAGGGAAGCGCTCAAAAAGACTATCACTTCTAGTTCTGGTGAGAATTAACCGTCTTAGTCATAGCTTTAGCCACAACCATAACCTTTCGAACATAACTTGGCTACCTCTCAGATCGTTTAAGTTTTGCTTTGAGGGCAAAAGAATCAAGGAATTTGGTTTGACCTCTTCTTGGGATGTCTTCGATGGAATTCTTGAGGACAAAACTCACCCGATTGGACCTTCTCGTAACTATGGGCTCTGTTTTAATGGTCTTATGGCCACTTGACTCCTCAACATGCTATGGACATGGACAATATCACGACATCTCCCACTGTATAAAAAGGGCTCTCTCCTTCATTAATGTACCATCTTCAAGAACTCCAACAACAGAAACAAACAAATACGGAGCCATCTCCCCTCTCCTCCTTTCTCACTCTCTGCATAATTTACCCATATATTTTACTCACATAACATTCAAATATCAAATACTAACTTGATCAATTAGGACACCTCTCGACTCCTCTTAGGAGGACACCAACACTATTTTCCATACCTTTCATGAATGTTTTAGTCACACTTAAAATTGATTAATATTTTAATCATGGTTAGAATTTTTTTTTATACAAAAAAGATTAATTCAAGATTTATTTTAGAAAATAATTAGTATGAATTGAATAACAATTTATTATTAATCTTTGGTATTATTGTAGTTCTCGTGTATTTTTTAGCTGCACTCGTCCTGTTCAACAAATTGTTTACACTACATTACGAGTACTGCTCTATGAAGATGGATCCAAATTTCCAACTTTATCCATTCTGATTTTGTTTTATTGAGTTGATGGTATTTTATTAATTTATTTTATTTTATCTTTTTGCCCTTTCTCGTCGTGTCCTTTAATTAATGCTTAGTGTTTTATGTTTTTTTTATGTTCTATGAAGGTGAAAATTTTATGAAGGTGAAAATTTTATGTTTTTTATATATATATATATATAAATTGACCACTGCATCATGTCCAAGTGTCAATATTAATTCGCATTATCAAATGTATTATTGCTTTGTTAGTTGATAATTCTCCCCTTGTAACAATATAAAAGTTTAAAAGTTGATGTTCTCTGGACATTAAGCTTTCTAGTTTTAACATTTTCATCTTTTGAGACCTTCCTAATTTTGATTTGTTTTCTAAGTTTTGAATTATTTTATGCTTTATCTTTGTTTTGAATGTAAACCAATTAAAAAAGATCAATTTTAATTTTATATTCTTAAATATAATATGTTGTATTATTTGGATATTTTGATTGAGTAGAAGATTTTATATCATCAAATTATTTTTTTGGCACTATGTAGCTTCTGTTTTTAAAGTGTTTTTCAAATTAATTTTTGCCTGAAAAAATATTAAATTAATATATTATTAGGTGTTTTTCAATGATTAAAATCTAAAAGAAAAAATTATTTTAATGTATTTTCATTTGAAAAAACTTTTGAATTAAAAGCACTCTACATTACATTACCAAACACACAATAACCTAAAAAAATCCATTTTTTATTGGAGACATAGATACAATTAAGACCCTGAAGAGAAAAACTAGATTTGCTTCAAACATGAGGAGAGTTAATTTAAATTAACCTCATATTTGACTATCTTACTCGTCTAACATTTAATGAATTAGTTCTAAGTTTAAAATATATATATGCAAAATAGTTACAAGTACTAGATGAAGTGCTCGCACATAAGAGTCTTGTTACGACTGAGAATAAAGCTCAAAATAAGATGAATCTAAATGTTGGATGGCTAATAGTCTTGTTATCTTTTTTTTTTTTTTTTTTGCAAGAAGAGATCGTTCTTGAGTATATGGGTTAAATCTTGGATGTTGATTTCTTCAACAATAATAGGCTCATTAGTGTGAGATGCACCAATTTGACTATAAAAAAGCAAAACAGAAACAACTTGGTGGAAAAAAGGATTATGAATGCAATTGAGAAACATCAAACAACATTAAAAAATTTAATGGTAACGTGATAGAGTTGTGTTTGAGTGTGCAAACCTATGTTGTGCTCTTAAGTAAGTGAATTCAAGTTTTCTTTTAGTTCCAAGGGTAAAGATATCACCAATACTTGATAGTTCAGATAAGAGAGTTTATGAAGAAGTAAAAGTTGTGATTATGTGTGGTATGCTTTCTGGTGTAACAGGAATGGGATGTTGTTATGCCAAGGAGCATGAAGAGCAAGAATGCAGATTAGTATCATTGGTGTTGTTATTGTCGAAGATCTTTGTTGCAATCATGTCACAACGGTTAGTCCTAACTTTGAAAGCACCAAAACACAGCTGGAAAATTCAGTTTTTGTCCAGTTTGGCTACCATTTGAGGCACGACAATGCTTGGGTCACAAAATTGCTTATCGTAGACATAGTTGTTTGCAAACGACCCAAATAAATTTTTGGTTATCTTATCAACCAACATGAAATCAGCAACATCTTCTCCATCAATAACAACACAAGCGACTTTAAACCTTTGCATAAAAATAACACCACAGCAAAGCAGAATGTAAGAAAAAACTCAACAAACAAAAAGCAAATACACATGTTTAAATATAGGAGAAGAAAGTCTAAATAAGGATGGAGATTGTAAATTTTGTTCACTTCCGAGTAAACAAAATTAAAGAGCACCGTATATAGAATTGCATCAGCCTACAAACGTGTTAACATGGTATACTATGCAAGTATAGGAATGGACATAGTGAAAGCCTGAGATAAAAGATATTTAAATGAGTAACCATGCTAAAGTACCAAAAAAAAAATGATAGCAAGGGATTAATATTTTTCTAAACAGAAAGGTGATGGCAACAAAAAGCCAAAAACCATAGAAAAAATAAAAAAAAAACAAGGAGAAAAAGGAGACAGACTGAGTACTCTCATGCAACTAATTCTATCAACGTAAATATACAAACCCCCCAACACTAATGATGTAAGATCAAATCAGGAAGGAGTAGCGTAAGGAAACCTTCAAATAAGACAAAGCAACAATAACAAATAACATAAAATAGAACAGGAATGGTGTAGCCTAAGTAAACAAAAAACATAGTCCACATAACATAACAAAAAGACAACAAACATAGAGCTAACCTGCGGCTAATAGTAACATAAGAGATAAGAATGTGGGCATCAAAATAGAAAAAATCAGAATACTATAACCAAAAGCACAAATGGAAAGGTGCCCAAAAAAAGACACTTGAATAATAGTGTTAAGGCCTCAAATAAGACACAAAAACAAAAAGAAACAAAGCAAATAAGCCCAGACCCAAACCAAGGCCAAAGAAAATGCACCAACCTACTCTATCTTAAAATGCCAAAGCAAAATGAACAAAACAACATGCTAAAAAGAAAATAGTAAAAACTACCAAAGCAAATTGTTGTCGTGATGAATGTTGTCCAAAACAAACCTAACTGCAACAATTCCTATAGAGAAGCAGCCAACAACCATAACCAAATAGAATTAGTTGAAAGCAAACAAAACCCAAACTCTGGAAAAGACACCTAACCTTGCAAAGTGTGACTGCATTTAATGCAACATCATTAGCAAAGTCAAAAGCTCCAGCAATGAGGACATACACGCAGACTAGAAATTTGGTGATAAAGGGACCACGCTTGCAAAACCGATGAAAGACCACGCTGAACACCACACGCTTCCAAGGATCAATAGCCTAACAATTTTGGTGCTTGAGATCAATGAAACCATAGATATTGAAACGCAAGAACAAAAGACACAAACAATAACACCTTAAAAAAAATAATTAAATAACAGGCAAACAATGCTCATGGAGCGACAAAAGCCTGAAAAAAGGTTACTTGGCAATCAATTATGACAACCAACTCATCAAGCAATCCACATGTCAAAAAACACAAATACAAAGAGGTGTCATCCCATCCAACAGTCACTTCATAGCAAGTTATGGACAGAGCCATTACAGTCCAAGAAAAAACCAACATTTTCAACCCACCATCACAACATATATTCAATTACCTCTACAACTCCCATTGAAATCAATGTACATTAGAAAAAGTGTCATGCAATCCACTGTTACAATCCATAGTGGATTGTATCTGTGTGTACAGTAATTTCAATAACACATTTAGTTTTTTTGTTCAAGCAATCCACATGTCAAAAGACACGAAGACGAAGAGGTGCCATCCCATCCAACAATCACCTCGTAGCAAGCCATAGACAAAGCCACCAAAGCCCAAAAGAAAACCAAACATTTTCAACCCATCATCATAACACATATTCAATTGCATCTGTAGCTCCCATTGAAATCACTATGCATCAAAAAAAATGTCTGCAATCCACTATTACAATCCACAATAGATTGTATCTTTGTGCACAATAATTTTAATAGGAGCTTTAGCTTTTTTTTTTTTTTGTTAATGATCACCAATTAAAAAATCATCAAAATTGATGATAATATACACGAACTTATAAGTGTAAAGGGCAATTTTATCATACACGAATATTTAGTTGCATTATATATAGAAGTAATTATAAATTGTTAAGTCATGGTGGACTGACGAAGTCATTTAAACTTTAAATAAATTTTGGATTTTTTATTACTACATATAGGCTAAAGTGTTTAGTACATAAGTTAACAAGTGAAAATTTTATAAGCTCTAATTGCTTCTAAATGGGCAATTAGGTGCCGTCATTCTAACTTCTTAAAGGTGATAACAATCCATATATAAATATTATTTTTCAAGTGAGTGATTTATTTGGGCTTGTTAAGCTTCTAACCTAATGTTGGATTTCGTGTTAGGATTGAGCTTCGACCAACCAATCCTTGACTAAATAGATTTGTGGTTGGGTTGTGACCCAAACAAAACTGTCATAGGTTTAGCCAAGGCCTAACATATGTGATCAGACAACTTTGTTGATCGATATAGTGTTTTGGTTGAGGCCCAACCCATGTGATCGGACAACTTGTTATCTAGTCTCATGATTTTTAATAGTATTATCACATGTCCCTTATTAAAAAAAACATTGTAGTAAAGAAAAGAAAACACTTGTTGTGTTATTGTAATTCATGATCTTGAATCTATTGGATGCAATTAGAATAAGATTTGATATTTATAAAATCACTTTTTAAAAATTCATTAGATGTTGAAGTATAAAATTTTGTAGAAAAATATGCAACAACACATGATATGCAAATTGTATAATGCAAATAAGAGAGCGAAATGAGTGGAAAAATAAATTCATGACACATGGACAAAATAGAAATGCAACCTTATGACATATGATTTCAATTATCAAAATATTTATTTAGAAATTTATATCAAATCACATGAAGTCAATATCATTTTAAACACAATTTGTTTATGAGGTGCACTAGATTGCGCTCCTCATAAAAAAATACATACTTAGTCTAATCCATTTATAATTTTTATTATAAACATCATGTATTTATTATCAAATCACATCAAGTTGATATTGGACTCTAATATGGGAGTCATGTCATTTTAAACACAGTTTGTTTTTGAGGTGCACTAGACCGCTCACCTTTAAAGAAATAGTCGAATCTATTTTTATAATTTATAACATTAACATCATGTATGAAAAAAAATACCACAAGTGAAAAAATTTAAATTTAAAAGAAAACTATATTTGTTAAAATTAAGTGTGTATTTTATATTGTGATATTTTTTATAGTTGCAGTTTTAAAAAAAATTAGTTTAAAAAATTATTTTTAATTGTAGTTTTTTAAAAAATAAATTTTAAAAAATACATGATTAGTTAAAATTATTAAGAAATAAACTTTTGCATGTAAAATAAAAAAAATATACTATTTTAACTTATACAAAACTAAGATTTTTCTTTGTAATTAAATAAAAAAAAACTACTGAAATAACAAACACCAAATTAACACGGTGTAAATAAGCATGGAAATCAAAGTGATAATTATTTTTGTGCGCCAATACAAATTGCAAAGTTTAGCTGTCCAATCCATGCTGAAAGGCAAAGGTTCTTTCATGTTTGGAGAACAGGTGGTCATCTATGAGCTTCGACAACATCGAGAAGTGTGTATAGCTTCATGAGCTTCGACGAATCCAACTAGACAGTGAAGGAATAAATTAACTTTGGCAAAGATAAGTCACTCTTCTCTCTCTCTCTCTTATAATTTAATATTTTTATAATCAATCTGTTTGTTATATATGGTATTATTATATTTTTAAAATATATATTTATTATTAATAAAAATTTAATTTTTCTTTAATATTCATAAAATATTAGATTAATAAATCTAATATTTTATTTATGAATCTAAAATAAAAATAAAATGCATGAGATAAAAATATTTTGCAAAGAAAATTATAAAATTATTATAATTATGAGATTTATATTGCATCAAAGCATTGTTTCTAAAATATTTATAGTCGATGCTCTCTTAAATACTGAATATTTATTAGAGTCGTAAAGAGTTATACATATTATTTTTTTTCCTTTATGAAATGAAATTTTTATTCTCATAAGCTGAAGTATAAGAGATACTCGAAACTAATATGCAGTGCTTGTCATAAGAAATGTATACTGAACTGAACCGCATGATAATTTCATATAATTGGGATGATTAGAACCATTAGTCAGAAATTAAACTAAGATAATTTGATTAAGTATAACTTGATTGCAATATATTTTAGAAATTAAAAACTTGAATATAATTAATATAAAGATTATATTTTTAAATCTAGAAAAATTAAATAAGAATTTTGATTAAGTTAATTTTTAAAATTTTCATGAATTAATATATAAATATTATTAAAATAATTAATTTATATTTGACTAATTTATAAAGTTTTTAAAATTTTCTTATAAATAATAAATTATACAAAAGAAACTATTTAAATCACATAATTCCATGTAGCGATTTTGAACTGAAGTGATGTTCTTGGGACGGCTCGTGAGACTCCCTTTTATTAGTCCCTTTGAATTTCTCGAGTGACCTCCTGTCAAAGATTACAGATTCCCCTCCCTAACCCTTTTACCATGCTCGAACTCTTTCCCTTTTCTCCTATCTTGCCCTCAGAGAAAGCTCTAGAACTTCACCATTGTCCCCTCGTTCTTTCCCTCAACTCGTCACCCTTCATTCATCTCATTGAACAGCCTACAACTCACTTCGAGTTTGATTCGTGTAGAGCAAGACAAGGCACGTGGTTTTGTCCGAGCTTGGTAGATATCAGGGATATGTTGGTGGCGTGATGTGTTGCAGCAGAATACATACAGCTAGCTTGAGAGTACATCTCTAACAAGAGCTTGTCTCATTTGGTAGGAGCGGACTAGCATGAGAGTTCTACCATCTGAGAGAAGAGAGGGAGAAATACTGGGTTGTCTGCTTCATTTTTCATTTGGGGAGGTAGCAGACGAACGGAGGAGAGAAAGAAGGGAGAATCAATTAATTAGGACTTCGATTAAACGACGCAGTTTCATCTGATACCCTCTTGTCCTTTTTTTCTCTCTTCCCTCCTTTATCCCCCTTTTTTTTTATTCTTTTTCATTTTCTCCTCGATTTTTTTTTCATAAACACACCCTACAAAAAAAATTATAAATAAATTAGTAACAGATGGAAAAATAAAATAAAGTTATAAAGTTTAATAAAATCAAAATAAATATATAATATTTCCATATATACTTAGATCTATATCTAAAATTGATTGGGGCTAAAATTTGTGTTGCCTTCGCAAACTAATATTTCATAACTTTTGAGATAATTATTTTAGTTACTAATTCTTTCTACAAAAAATTGGGAAGATTATTTTATCTATAGTTTGTGGTGGAGGTTTTTGGCAATTATTTTGCTGAAAAAGTAGATTAAAGTTTGGGAAGATTTGTGATGTTGGGTTAATTTCTCAGTTTTTTGTCTGCTTTAAGGATATAAATGGATTTATTAAGATTTTTAAAGTGTCCCTTAAGTGTTTTCATGTGAAAAATTGTTTGAAAATGAATTGTTTGGTCCAAAATAGACAATTTGATTTTATGCCCGATTTCCAACCACTTTCATTGTTGAAAATTGAGCAAATGGTCAATGCGTCATTTGTGTTAATTTTTTTTCAAGAAAATTAATGATAGACAACATGTCATCTTTCCCCTTCATAAAAAAATAATTAAAGCTAGGTCTGGCCTCTATGCTTGTGCGCGCCTTGTTTGCTTCTAATAGGCCAAGCACTGAGCATAACCCCTTTCTTTCTTTTCCTTGCTCTTTGTTTTTTTTTTTTTTTTTTTTGCACTAAAAAAATTAACATGTTAATTGACTTACTCTTAAATTTTAAAATTAATTCTTAAATAATATTATAAATTTTTAATTGTAAACGAGCTTACTCTTTCCTTTCATCTAGCCCTTGATACTCTTCCTCTTTAAGTAGAATAAATTTTCTTACAAGATTAACATGTTAATTAACTTACTCTTAAATTTTAAAATTGATTCTTAAATAATATTATAAATTTTTAATTGTAAACGAGCTTACTCTTTCCTTTCATCTAGCCCTTGGTACTCTTCATCTTTAAGTAGAATAAATTTTCTTGCAAGAAAGGATGGAGACTCTATACATCGATGTAGGTCACTTTGACTTGTTAAGAATAAGAGGTCACAATTCTAGAAAGCAAACCTAGCCCTATTAATCCATAACTTTCTTTGTTTGGTATCGAGATCATCAAGTAAGCTACTTATAACTTGGTAAGGATAACCAGATTTCTAAACTAGAAGGGAAAGTTTATTCCCATCTGATGGTCCATGTCTAGGAGAACACCTTTCTCTATTTTTTTGCTTAGTCATGAAAATAGCTCTTAACCCCAAGGGCATTCATCCTATGTTAACCTCTTGTCGAGGGTAAACGCGTATTGTGCCTATTGAGACAATTGATTTTAGCTTTTATTTTGATTTTTCTCATCCCACAAATGGTTGATGAGGACTTAGATGAGTATCGAAACTCATTTCCCTCAGTCTTTGACGTTGTTATCTTCCATATCTGATTCTGTAGTCAATTTCACGACACCTACCTGAATAGACAGATCGTCAAATTATGAGTATATAAAAAAGTAGACAATTCCTCACAAATTGAATTGCTTTCTTAAGAATAATTTGATAACATTTATGATTATTTTTTTTACCTTCTAATCACATACAAAATATAGACATGCTATTTTAATATTTTTTAACTTCCTTTAACAATCATGATTTGTTTTTAACAAAAATAATGATTTTAGTTATAAAAAAAAAAATGCTTTCACTAAGATAAACAAGAGATATATTAATAAGAAAATTGATTTTAAACTTGTGAAATATATGTTATGTACTTATATGAAATAGCTTACATTTTTAACAAAAAGAAAAAAAACTATTGTTCCATAATTAAATAAAAGAATTTGAAAGAGTTACACATGACAAAAGGTCATATATTATATGCAACCTTATTTCATATTCCTTACTCAATTTTTATTTAAATAAATAGATTTATTATCATTTATTGATACATTTAATTCTTGATTGATTTTATTAAATCCACATATAATTTTTAAAAAAATTTTCTTGATGAGAAAAACAATTTGTTGGTCGTGTTTTTAGTTTTAGTGACAATACCAAAAAACTCCTCGTGACCTACACATTCTTCTTTTACGTTAAAAAACCTTTTGGTCTTATCGCACTACCGTAGTGCGAGCATGCAAAGTAGTGTAATCAACAAATATATATATATGCATATAAATTTTTTTTTTAGAGGGTGTAATCAGTCCCTTCAACCTCGTAGGTTTGGTACTGCTTATTAATGTTTATATTCAGTTATGTTGCCATATTATTAAACTAAATATCAAATGATAAAATTAAAAAAAAAAATTCAATTAAAAAATAGACACAAAAAAGACCTGAGTTAACCTGCCAAACTTGCGACCTAGATCATAAGATCAGGATAACCTCATAGAAAGCAAATAAAAATAAACTATAAAGTTCAAACCCTAGTAAACTCAATGTAGAAAGATAAATTTGAAAAAAAATAAAAAAAAAATCTCAATTAACCCAATGTTCAAGGATGAAATTGAAAGAAAAATCAATTAAAAAACAGACACAAAAAAAAACACATGAGTTAACCCAAATTAACTCGCCAACCTTGAAACCCAGATCTTAAGATTGAGATAACCCCATAAAAAATAAATTAAAATAAGTTATGAAGCCTAATATCTAGTAAATACAATTTAAAAATTTAAAATTGAAAAATAGTTTTTCTAAAAAACGCTAAAAATAACCAAAACAATGTTGTATTGAATTCCCTTCCTTGAAATTAAAAATAAACTAATACTAAAAAAGAAAATAAAGCATTGTTTAAGTAAATAATATTTTGTGAGGAAGAAACACATAATTTCCAAGTACATAGTAAAAAATAAAACTTTGTTGACATTAAAAAAGAGAGGAAAAAAAAATTCCCAGGAGGGCACAATATATCATACATTCATTTATTGTGGTGGCCTCCGTTTAAATTGGACGATATGTTATTTGTTGTTGTTCTAGATCCAACAATCAAAACTTGTTATCGCCTTAAAAGGTCCATTTTATTTACAAAACAATTCCACTAAATCACTAAAATTATCCTTAAAACAAATTCAATAATAATAATAAAAAAACTTAACATCCACAACCATCACTTTAAACACAAACTTAGATTCAAAATTTGAAAATTGAAGTTTTAAGATAGTAAAAAACCAAGGATTTTAATAGTAAAAAATAAAAATATCTAAGAAATGATAAATATCAATTCTTTGTAACTTCATGTATATGTTAATGATACTTTTTCAGGTGACAAAGTCTTAGATTTTGATGGCCCATTTCATATATATATATATATATATATATATATATATATATATATATATATATATATATTTTACCTTTTGGTTATTATCCCAGGAACAGAAGCGATGAAGACAATAAAGATAAATATATGTTCAAGAGATAGAAAGATAAATATAAATATATCTCTATAATAATTTTGGAGTGAATTTATGTCTTTAGAGACATAAAAAAAGGACATAAACAAGAGGTATAGATGAGACATATCTCTAGAGACAATATTTATTATTTTTATTCCTAAAATATTCTTATAAAAATTTCCCAACTTCAAAATTGTCCAACTAAGACATGTAAAGAAAAAATAGTTATTATCATAGTTTTAAAACTCATTTCGAAGATCAATTCGAGGCAAAGCCCAAATCACTGGTTGAGGCCGGAGTCATGAGTTAATTAGGTTAACCTAAGTCGACCTAATAATAAAAACAGTTTATTATCATAGTCTTAAAACTCGATTCGGGGGTTGGCTTGGGTAAGGCCTGGGTCAAGAGTGGGGTTGAATGTTGATTCAGATCAATGCAATGAGAAAAAATAGTTATTATTATAGTTTAAAACCCGACTTGAGAATCAATATGGGCTAAGGAAAGGTCAACCTGGGTCAACATAAAATAAAACTGATTATTATCATAATTTTAAAACTTGATTCGGGGGTCATTCCGGAGCAAGCCCCAGGTCATGGGTAAGGAGGGTCAACATATGGATAAAAATGATTATTATCATAGTTTTAAAACCCTAATCAGAAGTCGGCGTGAGGCAAAGATTAGGTCACAAGTCACTCGGCTGACCTAAAACATTTTTACAAATCAAAACAATGTTGTTTTGATCAAGAATTTTTTTTAAGAAAGTCAACGGGTTTTTTATCGGTTTTTTTATCTCGGGTTGAACTAGGTTTTTGATTTGTCAAGCCAATTCAATAATTTCTCTATTTTTTAAACTCGGACCAGTCCAAGCCTCGGGTCAACCTGTCAAGTCGGTTCTGGTTTTATAATTAATTTTATTATATTATTATTAATTTCAACACTTATCATAAACTAAAGTAAAAATATCTAATTAGTTTTTTAAAATTATAAGTTTGACAGCAATATATATTAATTAAGGGTAAAATAAACTTTTTTATATATTTTTTTGTCACTAAATATAATTTTTGTCTAATTATTTTGAATGATTTTCAAGGTTGTTTCCTAAAAAAAGAAAAAGAGTCGGTTCATCTGAGAAAAACATATTCTAAAATCAATAATTGAAAAATGTTAGTTGAGTATTTTTATGTGTGAATTATGATGCTAGTGACCGCAGTAGATCATGTATTGTGATCCTCATGCCACGTGTCAGAATCCTAATGTAGAGTCCACCTATCAGGGTTCTTGCTTGAATGTTATGGGACCCACCTAATAATAAGTCTCTCAAATTTTTGACTTGGGATTGGACCCACCTCTGGCCACCATTGTCTTTAAAAATTGAATGATAAAAAGAGCACCTCACGTGGAGTCTGAACCAAAGGGGCTGTCCAACCACAATAAAAAGGAACCTCGCTGCCTTGATTCACAAAAATAAAATAAATATTAACTACAAATCAGTCCCCAACTTACATTTGATTTCCCATATCACTCTTCAATTTTCAAAACCTTACTAAACATTGACTCAACGTTTCAACACTAAAAGTGATTGTTCCTATATTTTCATTAGGAATTCTTAAAAATAATGTTTTTTTAACAGATAATAAAACATGTTATATGTATATGACAAACACCTAGCTATTTTACGAGTTTGACGGGATTTTAGTATATTAAAATACTCGTTTTTAAAATAATATATTAAAGATTTGTATTAAATTTAAATAAAAATTGACTCAAATTTGATCATGAAATTAAACTTAAAAAATAAAATCAAATTACTTAAAAATCTTTTTTATTACTGTGAAAATTCAAATCCACGAGACATGATGTTAAAAACGTAATCAACAAAATCAAATAAATCTTTTTTTTTCCTTTAAAAAACCAAAAAGGGATTTAAAATTACTGCAAAGCACCTAGAAAAATCTTAATCTTCATCACAAGATGATGTGCTTGCTCTAGCCATTACTTTGAATTATATATTTTCCAATAAGTCGATTGTACAAACAAACACATCAAAACTTTCCTCCATGCTCCCTTTCTTTCATCATTGAATCTTGGAATTTTAAGAAACATCTTTTTTTTTTTTTGAAAAATCTTATCTAGGGTTTTTGCATGCATAATTAACTTACACCATCTTTCAAATGAATATCAATCAAAGCAATAAGCACTTTTCTTTAATCGAGTGAAGTAAGAATCCAAATTACACAGTCGATACAAAATAGTCACTATAAAATCAAATTAGGAAATTAATGGAGCTTGTTGCACAACGATACAACAGTTTCACGTTGGTGGAGACTAAAAAGGAAGGCGATACACGGTAGGAACCCATAATTTATAACTTTTATTGTGAAAGGTTGAGCCATATTTGTCTAAGTTCTGAAGAATGGTGATTGATATGGGAAGAACATCGCAGGTTGGGGCCTGAGTTTTTTTCCAAAAAAAAAAAAAAAGAAAACAAAAAGCTTGTCGACACATCAACAAAGCAATTTTTTCTTTTTGTTAAAAAAATTGCTTTTTAAAGCTTACCCCATATAATTCCCACTCATTATGTTTGTTGCTTAAAGCTCGTCCAGCTCTTCCTCTCTTATCCTCTCTCTAACATTAATTCTCTAGGGAGGGAATTCCAGGCACCCAAAAGAGACGCGAGGAATCAAAAAAGGGTCTCTCTCTCTCTCTCTCTGCCCCTCTCTCAATACAGACTCTTCTAGTAAATATTCAATCTTTTCTCATAGAAAATAAAGAGGGGGAAAGAAAAGCCATTGGAGAAATTCCCACATATTTTCATGCCATAATGGAAGGAGGTGATGATCAGTTCCACCATCAGCACCATCACCAGCATCACCACCGCCCAACCTTCCCATTCCAATTGCTGGAAAAGAAAGAAGACGAGCCTTGCTCTTCCTCTTCTCCTTACCCTTCTCTTCCCATCTCCACTACCGAACCTAACAGCAACAGCAACAGTACGAACACAAATCACTCTACCTCGAATCTCCAAATTGAGGTTGCTGAACCATCAAAGAAACCCCCTCCAAAACGAACATCAACAAAAGACAGACACACGAAGGTGGATGGACGTGGTCGTAGAATTCGCATGCCAGCTCTCTGCGCTGCTAGGGTTTTTCAGCTCACTCGAGAGCTTGGCCACAAATCAGATGGTGAAACCATCGAGTGGTTACTTCAACAAGCTGAACCAGCAGTGATCGCTGCCACAGGCACGGGCACAATCCCTGCTAATTTCACTTCACTCAACATATCCTTGCGTAGCTCTGGTTCAAGTATGTCAATTCCTTCTCACCTAAGATCAGGGAGTTTCAATCCAAACTTTTCACTGCAGCAACGTAGTCGGAGTTTGTTCCCCGGAATTGGGCTAGAAACCTCACAACCACCGACATTCCTAAGTTTCCAATCTAGTAACAATCTGAATGCAGTGCTGCAAGCGAAGCAAGAATTGCGAGACAATTCTTCACTGGAATTATCAACGGAGACGGAAGAGAGTTTAAGCAGGAAACGAAGGTCCGAGCAAGATTTATCACCATCGCAACAGCATCAGATGGGGAATTACTTGTTACAATCCAGTGCAGGGGCAATCCCAGCTAGTCATGGTCAAATTCCAGCAAATTTTTGGATGCTGGCTAATTCCAATAACAATCAAGTCATGAGCGGAGACCCTATATGGACATTTCCTTCTGTCAACAACAGTAGTGTGTACAGAGGCAGCATGTCAAGTGGGTTGCATTTTATGAATTTTCCTGCTCCTGTTACCTTATTGCCTAGCCAGCAACTGGGGTCTACTAGCATTGGTGGTGCCAGTGGTGGTAATAGTGGGATAAGTGAAGGGCATTTGAACATGCTAGCTGGATTGAATCCCTACCGACCTTCAGGTCTATCAGAATCACAGGCGAGTGGGTCTCACTCACATCATGGTGGCGGTGGTGGAGGAAGCGATGATCGGCATGATACAACGAGTCATCACTCATAGAGATGGAGCAAGCAAAGCAAGAGCATCATCATGATCATCATCCCTCCACTTGTGTAGTTTTTATGTGTAACACACGTGAGGTTTGATTGTTCTTGAAATACTGGAGTTTTGTTTTCCTTTTCTTTTGCGTTTCTTTTCCCTAATTATTATTCCATATTTTTTTTGAGTGATTAAAATGGGGTTTTAGCTAGGGTTTGAAGGAAAGACGGTACTATTTTAACAGGTGTTGGGTGGTTTTGATAAAGAACCTCATTTGGGTTTTTCATTTCATTATTGCTCAGTCCTACGGAACATCTCATCATCATTGTTTGTGCAATTTCTTCTTTCTGGCCAAAGCTGCTGCTACCTGTAATTTATATATATATATATATATACACATGTGTGTGTGTGTGTGTATGCTTCTGATATATGGATGGTAGTTTCCCACCTAACTGGCAATTGAACTCTCTCTCTCTCCCCCCCCAGCTAGTCTCTATGGATTGGTGATGAAAGCGGACATGAATTAATAAACTTTGTCGAAGTTAAAGCAGGAGATAAAACAATGTTACTGCATTGCAGTGTTGCTTTTCTCACATTCTGATTCTAAATCTCTGCCATGAATCTCAAGGTTTACTGCGTCAATGATTAAGATATTTTTTTCAGAGAAATGGGGGAGGGGCCCAGACCTTATCAGTTCCAGCTGTTAGTTCAGGTGGTGGGCCTAGATGCTGGTCATTGCCCGAACCAATGTACAATGTCACGAACACGAACAAAGAGGTGGATCATTCCTCTCTCTTTTTTTGTGGCAAATTCTACAATGCCGTCGGCCATCAAGAACTTGACGCGTGCTTTTTTTTTTTTTTTAAATACACAGCACGCAACATATCAGTTGGCCAAATAGGTAGAGTCCACCCAATACCGGTGGTGCTCCCCAGCTAGTTGGCATGCATGCATGCCTGCCTCCCTGCCTTCATAATTAGTGACTGGGCTTCCACGTGGTTGCAGAAAATTCTACAATAACCTTGATCATCTTTCAAAGAAAGAAAAATCATCTCCAAATCTAAAACATGACCGATTTAACTCTATAGATCAATTTTCAAAACTTCAACTGATAGTTATAACATATAGCCCTGGACTTATCTTGACACAAAAACACACACACATCTCTAGTCATGAAATACAAGCAGTCTTTACCCTAATCCGCAAGCTTGTGAAGGAGAAGGACCGCCCAAGAGAGCCTAGACGAGGAGCAAATGTAATGCCAGGTAAATAATTGCTAGTAATTTCCTTGTGTGCTAACCATGTGTTTGTTTTATTATCTTGTAGTATGTTTAAGTTTGAATCGTGAGGCTACAGTTTGTTTTACTAATTAAAAGCAATTGTTGTGGTCTTGCAGTAGTGGCGGCGAAGGAAAACCGGCCAAAGGCAAAAGAATTATCGAAGTTGGCAAAGGTTAAGGTTGTCGAAATTAAGAGGTAACAGGTTGCTTTGTTTTCTTTTGACTATATACGTTGATTTCTGAAATCCAATTTTATGCATTTGGACACATGAATTGAGTTGATAGATGGGATGGTTGGATTGTGAAATAAAATTAATGGTAATTAATTCGAACTAGATGGGATTTTATATCAGTAAATGAATGAATTAGTTTTATCTTAATAAATTCGTAGTTAATTGGGAAGAATTTAGCCTCCTGTACCTATTGAGTTGGTGGAATGTCTCTGAATATTAAGGTAACTAAGAAGATACAAGGATGTTAGAAAACAAACCAAGCTAACATGGAATCAAGTCAATGACAACTTAGGATATCTAATTAACGTTGCTTTAATCATAATTAACCTGTTGCTTTGTGAATCGTTAAGTCCTTAGTCTTTTGGGACTCAAGTTCTCGGTTATCAACTTGTATAAATAAATACAAGGGATTGGGTCTTCATTTGTGTGTGATTGAAAGAAACTCAAGGCAAGTGCATGGTGAGTGATGAAAATAACCAGGGTCATGGTTATTGCTATTAATAAATTGTAAAGGATATCATGGGGTTGCTATGGTGATTTATAACCACAGGTTGTTATAGCGTTTGAAATTGTTTTTAGATGAGTTTTATAAGTACATTTGATTTTAAAAAAATATAAAATTAATATTTTTTTAAATATTTTGTAATGATTTTGATGTGCTGATGTTAAAAATATAAAAAAATCTGAAAAAAAATTATTTCTAAATACTTTTAAAAAATACTTTTAAAAAAAATACTAACTTGAATACTAGCTTTGTACTGCTTGGCAGTTGTCTATGGCATATTTAAGGAATCATAAATTGTGATATACTATATGTGATGGCGAAAAATGGGCCTTCCAATTATGTGTATAAAACGGTGGCTATGGGTGAATCCAAGGCCATTAATTGTCAAAGATTAGAATTTGTAAAGTTTCTATCCGTTTTATATTAATGTGGTGTGTTCAATAATTCTTATCACAAATCCACATGAAATCAACATAAATTTCTAGCACCTATACAACACATTCAAAATCAACACGAAATTTTCAACAAAGGATCATCTAGATGTGTAGAAATTTGTGAGAACTGTTGACAATCTGCGGCAGCTCATGGCTTCTATATATATATAGGTTTCCATTCTATGCATATTGATGCAGAAAATAAAGAGGGGAAGTGTTTGATGGATTTTAAGATAGATTTTTGTTGACTTACACTCCATTTGGGAATGCGGTTGAAACCGCGTTCCTTAAATTTCAATTTCATTTTTACTAAAAATTATTTTATATATATATATATTCAGATCGTTTTGATGTGCTTATGTAAAAAATAATTTTTAAAAAATAAAAAATATATATTATTTTGATGTATTTCTGAGTGAAAAACATTTTGAAAAGCAACCACAACCACATTTCTAAACACGCTTTAATATATTAGGAACTTGAAAAAAAGTTTCTGTTGGCAGAAGAATGTTGAATGGATGATTAACACATAAGAAGAGGCGGAAATGCTTGAAATGGACAAATGTAGGGATCAACAAAACTGTATCAATTGATGATGTGTTTGGTATGTTCAGATTGTGAATGGTTAAAAAGGTATCTGTGTCTAGTTTTCTATGTGATGCAGGAGGTTTTTAAGAAAATATATATATTTTTTATTTTTTTTATTTAGTTTAATTAGGAAATTAAATAGTATGCTTAATAATTTTATGTTTTCTAGTTTGTTTAGGATTTTTATTAATTTTTCTTTATATTTAGGTATTTTAGTTTGTTTAGGTTAATTTTTGGGTATATTTAAGGAATTCCAAACCTATTAGAGAGACATACTACTTGAATAAATATTCAATAATAAAATTAAGAATTAAAATTTCTGTAATTTCTTCGATTAATTTTTTTGTATTTTTAACTCTAACTAAATCTGATGCATCATCTAGATAGTTGTATAATGAGATATGAAGAAATTGGTGGAAAGTGGACTGACTGCCAAACATGCAGTAACACTCAGGGTTAGTTTCAAAATTCATTAAGAAACACGAGGAGAGAATCAATGAACGAGCCTTGTATGGTTGGAAAGATGGTGAAGTCTATGAAAAAGAAATATAGTATTATTATTGCCCATCGTAATATGGTGTTATTTATTTTTACAGTTGAAATTATATTTTATAATTTTTTAATTTAAAATTATTTTTATATATATTTTTAAATTATTTTGATGTGTTAATATTAAAAATAATTTTTTTAAAATAAAAAAAATATTATTTTCATGTATTTCTAAATAAAAAATACCTTTAAAAATTAAACAACAACCGCTTCACGAATTATACAATATCTTTCTCCATCACAGCCATAGCTACCACCTTTACCATCATCCATATCATTTTTCTTCTACCATCATTTTTTTATTCAACTATCACCCCTGTGATGTGATGGTGGTATTAAATTTTTAAAATATATTATTATTATTACTATACTATTATTGCTGTCACTATTTACTTCTTATTTGCTGTTACTACCATCACAATCACAATCACATTTATATTTTTATTATCACCATTTTTTATGATATTATTTTTGTAATTATTATTTCTTTTCATTTAAAAAAAGAACATCAAAATTTCTCGTGTCCGTATACTAATTAAATGTAAAATATAAATGTAAATGTAACTTTGTTGTGTAGTCTACAAGCAAGGGTTTTTAAGATATTGTTTTGCACTGTGGAACTTGAAAAGATTTCTCGTGTCCGTATACTAATTAATGGGGATTGTTTTATGGATTATTATGAATAATGATTGCAAATACGTGTAAATAACTTTTCTATTCTTAAAAAAAAAATCTATCAGTTAATTAAAATTAAAATTATTTTCTATTCTTGAGCGAAAACCGTGGTTGCCTTTGTTTTTCTTTCTTTCTTGGGATCCAATGGACCTGTCAACATATATGATACAACCACCAACACATCAGCCCAGCGCCTTATGAACACACACCCATTCTAGCTAGTGAAATCCATAACGATGGCGACTACTGCAAATATATAGTTTTTAGCAACAATCAAGTCTCGAAATTATAAATTGATCATGAGGAAGATGATGAGGAATGCTAATTAACCAGGGTTGTCAAAGACAGTTGTTTCCCTTCCATTCCTTTCCATGTATACAACTCAACGAATTCAAATTGTAATCTCTTCATAGATATTCTATCAAGAGGTCCAATAAGTTATAGATTCATTAATATAATCTTAAGAGTTTGGGTAGTGGTCATAAGGAGTTCTCTTATTTGATTTTGAAGTTAATATATAGAAGATTTTGTCTTCTTAAATGCAAGATCGATAGTAGAGGAGAGGACGGAAATGCAAAATAAAAATAAAAATTAGGATATGTTTGTTTTTTAATTTTAAAAATGCTTTTGAAAAAAATTAAAATTTTTTTTATTTTTTTCTTTACTTTAAATTAGTATTTTCATATTATTTTAATGTGCTGATATCAAAAATAATTTTTAAAAAATAATAAAAATATTATTTTGATGTATTTCCGAGCAAAAAACACTTTGAAAACAATCATTGCCACACGTTCCAACACTCCCATGATATTAGTAGATGCATATTCGCTCATAGCTTATATTACCTAAAGAAATTTGCATTAAAGGCAAAGTCTTTAGGTAAACCATTAATTTGCTAACTGTTTCTATATGAATGAAGAAATGACATCTCGATGGGCAACAACAAAGTTCAGGGCAGCCATTAAAGCTAGTATGAATTACAACAACTTAATCATGCTTCCAAACTAACAAGATAGGGCCCAATAAAATGCATGCATTAGATTCTTTGGACGATAGTAAATTGTAGCTGCATCTGGTTGGTAAAAGATGTTTTCTCTCATGATTATTCGTCATGAAGAAGTTCTTTGAGCAAAGACATTGTTCCTAGTCCCCTATCACCAAAAGTTTCTCTCGAATAGGCATTACAAATCACCGGCTTCTGTAAATATGATCTCCGAAGAAAATAATACTTGAATACATACACAGAATTCTGTGGCAGGAACGTTGGAAATGGTATTCTATATAGCCTGGAATTTAAAATATAGTTTAACATCTATTAGGTTATCGATCGTTGACGAATGGATTACAAGCATGGTATTTTATAATTTGAATTAATGGGGGTAAACTATTAACTTAATTGAAATTAATTTTATCATGTTTTTAATTTGTTTTTGGCGTTACATTCTAAAACATACGCACTGGAACTATGGAAAGCTATATAGCATGCCTCAAATATAAACCTGACAGGGATCCAATAAAATATCATCTTGCGATGAAGGAAGGTACGTATGACATTTTTTTTCATTCCATGGATATGAATGACATGCTCTTTTATTTGTATAGGATAAGAAAGTTCTGTGTGAGTGTACTTGTTTACAAAAGGTTGTCTGATGTAGGTCTGCCTCGTCTTCCATCACTGAATTTTTTTGTTGTATTTGCAAATGAAAAAAAAATTATCTTCTTGTTCTGACAGAAATCTTTGGATTAGGAGTATAAAGGACCAGAAGAACATGTCTTAAAGGCCTAGGAAGATAGGCTTGATAAAAAAGATCAAAACTAAAAATGAGTCATAAATATTTTTTTCCTCTAAAAACTTGTTTTTTTACATACACACACATATGTATATAAGCAGAAATGCTTAGGGTTTTTGTATAGGAGGGAGAATGTTAAAACAATCATCTTTATTTTTATTTTTTAAGCCGATTATGGATTCTGAAGATGAAGAGGAAACATAATAATTTGATTTGGAGTTACTTTCTAAGAACTACTTAATGATTTCAACATACTCATCTTTGGATTTTGCTAAAGCAATAAGGGCTTAAGCATGAGATTTTTTGGCCAAGAACTTAGTTTGAGGATTTTAGTCATTAATCTCGGCCTTTTGATTTTATTTTAACCATTGTAAGACTACAGGTTTGAGCTCTTAGATTCTACTGCAAATGAGTCTCATTATTTGACTTTGTATTTTCTAATGAGAATAGGGATCCTTGTTAAGTATTGTAATCAAAGTATCATAAAAAGACTCATGGAACAAAGAATTTTGAACAGAAATGGAGAAGTGGTTGAAATCTTTTTTCATTTTATGTGGATTTATAATTTTGTTTTAAAAATGTGTAACTATCTTCAACCATAGGATGACGTTGAAGAAGGTCATAAAAAGGATTAAAATACTCCCATCATTGACAACACTATTTTGGTAAGTTTGAAGTGTTTATAGAGTTGTTGAAATAGAATAGCCAAGAATGACTACCCTTGAAGTTTTGGAGAAGGAAAGTATCAAACCATTCATATTAGTAATCCCAATAGGTATAAGAGTAGCAATGGTTATGTAGTTTGGCTTGGAAACTAACTGGAAAAGAAATTAATTTGTGAAGAGCTTGATTCCAATAAGAAAAGTGATGGATTTTTTTGGATAATACATGTAGAATAAGTGGGTTCAGGATAATTTTGTTGAAGTTTGAAGTGTTTAAATATGGTTGAACTTATCATTTCAAGGATTACCATAAAATAAGGCTGGGGTTTTATAAAATCTCATGATTTAAAATTCCAACCCGAAGGAAAAATCTTTAAAGCTGCTTTTAAAGGATCAAGATTAAAAAAATCCATCTTCAATAAACAAAACATTTTGGAAACTTTGTTTTATAATATATTTATATTTTTCTTTTGATTTTTTTTGTTTTAAGATAAATCAATCTGAAAGTTTTGTAAAGATTAAAATAAATATTTTTTAAAGGAAAAATATGCTTTAGTCTTTGAAATTGATTGAGAAGATATATACCTTTCTAAGAGGATTTTTGGCATATAGTTTGTAAAGCCAGAAATAGTTCTTGAGAATTAGAAAGGGAATCTACCCAAGTTTATACCTGAGAATGATTTGTTTCTTCATCTTTAGTAACCATATCAATCCATGATTTTATTTGTTTTGAAGAAGAAATTGATGAAAAAAAGAGTTTTGAAGGATTTGGGGGGGTTTTGGAGATTCTGGTTTTTGTTGTGGGGCTTTAGTGACATCAAGACATGTTTTGGAGAAATTATCTGGTTAGAAAATATAGTATAGAATTGGTATCTCCTTTTACACACACACACACACACACACACACACTAATTATAGCTTGTCATAGGGCAAAAATATATTTTCATGCAATGTTTTGAACATCTTTTTATAAAACCTCTTTAGTTGCTTTGAAATCAATATGTAAGAGAAACTTTGGTTTTAACAAATCACTTTGAAATTTTATAATATGCGTGACAATCAAAAGATTTACTTTTTGGATGGTTAAATATTCTTTTGCCAATTATTTCAATGTGCAGATATAAATTAAAGAATATGTTATTTGAAATCTTGAACTTACTTAAGGATACCACCATAACCTAACTCTAAAGCATTCGTTTCAACTATTTTGGAGATAGGAGATTTACTATGTGTAAGAAAATGATTTTTTTTACTTGTTTTTTTTTTCTTTTTAACAATGCTACAATATTCATCAGACCATGATGCAAGATTTTTTCTTAACCTATTATGCAACGGTTTTTCAAGATAACTAATATTTGGATAGAAGTCTAAAGTATAATTAAGACTCCTTGAAAATTTTGCAACTGGTTTTTGTCAAGGATTTTGTGAGGAAATTTACTGGAAAAGGTAAGGGATATCTCTCTATAGGGGTGATTGTGCCTTGGAAAACATAGTAACCAATAAAACGAGTGTGAATTTAGAAAAGAGAAATTTTATTTTTTTGAAACAACTAATCCATTTTTCTTTGCAAGATAAAAGAATATTTGTAAATGTTTAAAATATTGTCCTAAAGAGTTTGAAAAACATAATCATCATCAATATAAACTATGTAGAATTTTCAATATAAATTAAAAATATTATTTATGATATTTTACCTAGCAGACTTTCAACCAACATAATAAGCAATATATTTTAGAAAGAAACAAGAAAAACGCATTTCATTGTGTTTGTTTTATGCCATAGTCAATTTCGGGTTTATAGAGAATCAAAGAGATAATAGAAAAAATTAGGGTTCTTCCTAAGTTTTAATTTGGGGTTTTTCAGGGCTTTTGAAAACAAAGAAATTGCGTATGAAGGAGATAAAAATTTTTTATGTCTTTTGTTTGAGTTTTGGATATATTATATATTTTTTCATCCAATTTGAAAACTTCTTTTGACACAAGATGCAAAGTGTAATTTTTCAAAGCACGGTAGGTAAGTGTGGTTTCAACCAAAATATAAAATGTTAGGGGCAAATTTTTGTTTAATAAAATTTCAAAGTTCTCCCAAATATCAAATCATGGCTAGACAATTTGATATTTAAATTTATATAATTGATTTTAAATTTCCTCAATTTATTCCTAAATCATGTCATCTAACCCCACAATTAATTAACCAATAATCAAACAATTTCACATTATCATGCTCAATTCACATAAACCATAATTTTTTAATTTGGAGATTTTTTTTATCTCTCAAACTAAAAGAATGACAAAAGTATATTTAATTGTAAAAAAAAATAAAATTTACCTATACCAATTAACCCAATTTAATAAGCCTCTTGCAATCCTGTCCAAGAATTTTTCTTTTTTCCTTCTAATTTTGCAACTTTCTCTCTCAAATTTCCAACTCTCAATCTCTCTCTTTAATTTTTTTTTCCTAGTTTGATTTGTTTTTTGGTAAGAAATTATCTAGCTCACTCATTTCCTGTCATATAATTTCAGAGAAATGAAAGAGAAATTGAAGGAGGAGAATAAATTTCAAGCTTCCTTCTTCTCTTTAGGTTGCCAGCCTTTTTATAAAGGAGAGGGAAGGATTTTTCCTTCTATTAACAATAATGTCACTCATTTTATGTTCTAAATGTTATTTTTGTCTCTTCTTTGATTGTCAGTATTTTTCACGTACTAACTTATTTGTTTATTTTTATTTTATTTGAGTTTTTAAGTAACTAAATAGCTTGCGCTGGGATGACCTGAGTGCCACATGGTGCTGGGGCTACTTGCCAAGGGCGCACAACCAGACCCGCGTGCCACGTGGCGAGACCTGGCGCTTGGGATGCCTTGCCTGTGCGCCTGCGTTAGGACCCAATGGTAATGGGCAATTGTTAGGACCCAATTCGCTTGAGTCCTGCACCAAGACCCAATAGTAATGGGTCCTGAGCTGGACCCAATACAAGTGGTCCAGCGCAGGACTAAATGACAATGGGTCCTGTGCAGGACCCAAGTCTAATGGGTCTTGTCTTTAGGACCCAATTTGCTTGGGTCCTCGTCAGGACCCAAATAATTTGTGTTATAAATATTCTTTAATTTTCTTAATATAATAATGTGTATTATAAATGTTATTATTTCTCTTATAATTCAAAGTGTACATATCAAAAATATTATTATTTGTGTTATAATCATCCTTGGAATTCTTAATATAATTATTTATGTTATAAATATTATTATTTTTATTATAATTAATATTATCAATAAAATAATTAATAAATTTGGAAACAAAATTATTATTAATATTAAAAAATATTATTTTTTTGTGTTATAAATTCTTACAGTATTTTTTATGAAAAGAAAAGGTAAGTCCGCTACGTAGCGCGGGCATCCAACTACAAAACGATATGCAATGTATTTAAATATTCTAAATGAATAATCAAAGTCAAATATAAGTTCATCATAGAAGTTTAATCCAAGATTTTTCAATTATTAGACCTAAACTTCTTTGACATGAAGGTTTCCATGTCTTGTATAAAAGATCTTTAATTTTGAAAACTCCAAGACTTTTCTTTAACACTCTGAACTTGATATTGTATTTTCTAATTAAGCTATTCAATTCCACGTTCCACATATTGGATAAAAATATTTTTAGTGCATACTTAATCTCATACTTATTAATTAGTGCATTTATAGAAAATTTAAGCACAAGTTATTACATAATATTTTTTTATCATTAAACATAAAGGTCATAAACCCTTGGAGCTAATATGAATGGTTTTAGATTAGAATCTCAATGCTATTGAATTACTTGGTTAAATTACTTAACAATCATCTCAAGCTTTTGACTCTTCATCAAACTTCATCACAAAACTTATAATCTGTTTGTTTTTATATTTTAAAAGCATTTTTAAAAAAAATTTAAAATTATTTATTTTTTTCTTTGCTTCAAATTATTTTTTTTTGTGTGTTTTCAAATCATTTTAATGTGCTAATATCGAAAATAAATTTTAAAAAATAAAAAAAAATATTATTTTAATGTATTTCCAAACGAAAAGCATTTTAAAATGCAACCAATACTATGATTCCAAATGAGATTTTAGTGATTTATGCTTCTAGCATACCATTACAAGAGTAAAAATTCGTATACACAACAGTGTGTTGAATTGAATCAATCGAATCAATCTGCTTTTTTTGTTTCTCAAAGTTGTATTAGTTTAAAAACCTAATATAGAATTGCTATATTTTTGTATTTGTTTGTAACTTAGTAATCTTTAGTAAATAAAGTAAAAAGTTTTCAATCTCATTAATCATAACAAAGGAAAAACTCCATTAATCATTTTGTACTTCCTGTTGTTAAATAAAATCACATATACTAATTGTCAATCATTTTAAAATCGATATGATTTAATTAAGTGATACGGAAAAATGAAAACAATATAAAATAATAAAAATGAAAATGATATCAAATTTAATATGATATATTAGTTAATATATATTTTAATCTAAATAAATAAGATACAAGGTTGCGGAGGTGAATGATATATGCTTTTGAAGAACTAAAAGTTTTCGTCTATAAAAAAAATTAGAAACACATTTAAAAAGTATAATTTGAACATTTTTAATAATGATGTTTTTTTCATAGCACATGTACACTATTATAAAACAACTTATTATTAAAAAACAAATTTTCAAATTTTGTTTTCCCATTACCAATTCAGAATTAATTTACGTTCCAAATTCCATTATAATTGAGTCTTCAAAAGCAGAGAAACCTTCCGTTCTCGTTATGTGACTTGTCTAAAATCTGTCGGACAATGCTGAAACATAATTACAGACGTGCTGCTGTGGATTAAACAAATCTCCTTTGTCGATGAACATGTAGCTTAAATGACAATGGAGTTTTCAAAGATCTTACCTCTTCTCTGTAATAATAATAATACAAAAAAAAAAAAAAAAACTGGTTAGGGGAATTGGAGAATTATAACCCATCAATTCCTTAGAAGTGTTACTTGTTTGTTGGGCTTAGGAAGATCCAATGGAGACTTTAAGCAACAATAATGGCAGAACCTAATGGATACCTGGGCCTGTGATACAAAATATACACACACACTCGATGCGAACCCATTAATGGTTTGTAATTTCTTCAGGTCACTTCTGTTCATCGTTTCCAAAACCACCTGGAACCTTTTTAACCTGTGAATGTGGCACATATGTAAGTTTAACAGCATGGTAGAGTCTTGGTAATGGGGTACCTTACTAGATAGCCCAAAACTCAGTACCTTTCAATGGATTAAAGAAGAAGAAAAACAAGTTTTTTTGGTTGATGTGGAAGTAAACTTGTCATCATTGTGCATAATAGCTTTTGTTTTACAGCTCGGTGGAATCCTGATGATGGGTTATCTTATCATGTAGCCCAAAACTCATTGGACCTTTCAATGAATATTAAAAAACAACAAAAATAAAATAAAATTAGTTGACGTTTGAAGTCTAACTTGTCATGATTAATGCCTTTTAGATTAATGAATATCTCCCAACCAAGTGCCATGTTATTATATGCGTTTGGTATGCTCTTCTTTTTTCAATATTCTTAGATAGTTTTTTTGCATTCCAAAATTAAGATAGTGTCCAGAAGTATGGTAATTTGTGTTTTTATATGCATTTCACTTTAAAAAAACATGAAAATGATGATTTTTTAGTGTTTTTTTTATATAATTTGATGTGTTGGTATAAAAAAAACTGAACAAATTATTTTAATATATTTTTAAATAAAAATTTACAAATCCAACCTAACATTACATGCTATGAATGTTATAGTCTAATAAATTGGTGGGGGACCAACCATCAACACCAGCCCTCCTTGTAGCTTTTTGGTTGTGTTTGACACATTATGTAGGAGGTTGAGTGTTCAAGCAAGGCCCAAGAGAGGGAAGAGGCTCAAGAGAGGAATAATATCAAGTATCTCATGGAAAAAATTCCAAGTATGAAGAATTGTTTTGCACCCCCACCCCCATTAATCAGGCCTGATCACACGCATGCTGCAAGTGAAGCGTCCTTGCTGGCTAGTGAAAAGATGCGCATAGATATGCAAGGAGGTTAGGAAGCACTTGCGCTGCTGCTGATTCCTTTGTTGGGTTAGGTGGCTCATAGCCCATGAATTATTAACCCAATGATTTTGACAGCTTCTCCTAGATTCTCTTCACATGACAAGTACTCTAGTCCTTGCTGCTTACTCTCATTGAGCTTCTCTTTTCCTAGTTTGCTTTTCTCTGGTTTGAGGTTTTCATAGCCTTCCACTGCCAGTTGTGGCACACAGTCTACAGGCCACTCTATATTCTTAGCTCATTACCATTGTGACTCTTAGCACCACAGACCTCTAAACTGGGAGAAACTATTAACTCAAATCATAGAGGGTATAGACAATCAGCAGTGCCACAAGTGATTTCCTCTTGCAGCATCAACTAAACCAGGTCATTATTTGCTAGTTGAGCACTACTATATACTGCTACAAATAAAGTATTGCCTTTGTCCCAAACCCATTACCAATTTTCCATACCTCTCCATGCATGGCCATCCTCCATGTCACATGGCTACTGTGCGTTGACATTATCATCTTTCACCACCATGGTGGCTTTGTCAATGTATTTTTTACGCATTGCGTATATTAGTATTTTTTTCCTTCTCAACTTTAGATATACAATTAAGTTATTAGAATTCCCTTGAGATAAAAGAAAAATTTGGCTTTGGTTAAGGGTTAGTTTTGTCATTTTTAGCCTTGGGTTTTTTTTTTGTTATTTTTAAGTGAGGTCAAAGACAGATTAGTATTTTAGTATTTAATAAATATTAAAAAAAAGCATGTGTTCAAGTCAGTGCGTGAAGAATTGTTGTGGTCTTGAGGCAGTACGTGTGGTGTTTACTAGAGACAGAACAACGACTTTCAAGGTGGAGTTTGATTTCTCTTGTTGTCCTCTATATGATTCAACGACGCGTGTCCTTCACGAACCTCTGGTTTGGTGCCAGTATGCCTTTCTTTCTTTTTTCATTGTTCTTTCTCTTCTTAGTTTTCACATGTAGCCTTTCAGATTTTCATAGCTGCCCCTCAATTTGTTTTGCCTTTAAATTTGATGCATGTTCTTTTACTTTTTAATTTTTTTTCCTTGACTTTTTTGTAAAGTTTTACAATTTTATTCTTCATCAAGCTCAATTTGCCATGTTTTGTTTTTTTCATTTTGATTCTCATTCTTTTGATTTCTGATTTTTTTCTTAACGCTTTTGTGAAATTTCTATTTGTTTTCAATTTTATCTATCAATCCAAATTATATATGGTGTATTAGTTTTTGCAATTTAGTCCCCATTACTTTGGTTTTTTTGTCATTTTATTAAAGTTTTTTCTTTCCAATTTCACCCTTCAATCAATAATTTTTTGTTGCCCTCTAATTTATTTTATATTTTTATCTTCATTCTTCTAATTTATATTTTTTTATTGGATCTTTTTGTATAAATGATTAATTTATTAATTCCATCCTTCAACGTTTGGTTTGCTAGGGATTGTGTTTCGTGATTTTTTCATGTGTAGTGTTTTTAGTCTAATTACATGGGTCACGGGTTTGAAAATATAATGTAGGTTAACATTCTTTTTTTTTTAGCTTATTTTCTTTTATGATTTCATCATTTAACATTTTAAAAAATTTATTTTTTCTTAAAAGTGGTTTTGTGGTTCTCTTCAATTTCTTTTCTATTAGGTTTTCCCAATGTCATGAAATAGGTCACGGGTTTTGCAGATTAATGCAAATTGACTTGTCCCTTATTACTTAGGTTACATGTCTATCACGCTGTCTTAGACTGTTTTTTTATTCTTTTTTCATCCAATTTTGTACTTTCAAATTTTTTCCAAGTCATCATGTTTTTTTTTTCCCATTTTGTCTCTTTACTATCATTATCTATTTTTTTTTTTATCATCTCATTAAAAATAAAAAACAAACTTATTAGACTCAGTCATGACCATAACCCAATTCATTGATTCTTTTTATTTCTTTTTATGCTTAGCACAAGCCCAACTCTAGTTATTAGCATATAGTCCATGGAGTAATCTACTTCCATTGTTTTCATGTACCATATTATTAATTTCCATTCTACTATTTTTTTTTTAGATAAATAAAATCTAGTGACTAAAAGGTAACAACCTCACCAAAATATAACACACACAATAAATTATGTAATAAATTTTAATTATAATATGAGCATAATTTAAATTCAGGGTTGGTTAGTTTAAGAAACTAGCAAAAAGTGCCCAATTTCCATTGGAAGCTTTGATTTTTCCTTTTCTTTTTTCAAGAATGAATTTCAATATGTAGCTAGTTGTAATAGTCAATAATATAGATAAAGTTAAAACATCGGATTTTATTCTTAAAAAAATAAAAATAAAATAACATTGAGTTAAGTGGTTGTTTGTGAAAACACAATGTTGTTTGTTTATCAATAAATATAATAATATATATCAATCTAAACCGAATATTTTATCTCAATAAACACACTAAAAATCATTTTAGAAGAAAAAGAAATAAGGAGGAAGTTGGTTTCCTCCCATTGCAAACTATTATTCAAAAGCAGCTATGCATATTCTTATGATTATATCACGTATTCTAATTAAGAAGATGTGAAGTCTCTACTAACATTTTCTAAGTTGCAATTGGAATATAACATTGCTTTTAATTGATTTTGTTTTCCATTTTATTAAGTATTAATTAAGTATAGAGCTAAAAGGTGTTGACAAAACATTGTTTCCCACACCCATTAGCATTGTGGATTATAATAGTAATCTACATTGTTGGTGTTTTTTTTTTTTTTTTTGCATTTTGACCCTTTTTTCCTTTTGGTTATTGACTTTTTTTTTCAATTTAGTCCTTATATGATGTGTTTATGAGAATTTAGAGTTGATAATTTACTTAAATTATCTTTTTATATGGTGATCGAGGTATCAAAAAAATATCTCAACATCAGGTTGGTATAAAAAAATCACAACATCGCGGTATGATCTATTTTTTAAAAACATTTAGTTAAATAAAAAATGATTTCTAAAAAAACTAGGTTATTAAACTTTGTGGAGTAAATGACCCGATTTGCGAGTTTGGAGAGGTAACCCGTCTCGGTTTACGGGTTTAGCGGGGTACCTTTTTTATTTTTTTCTAATTAAAATTGATTATGTGATCGTCTATTTTTCTTTCTATTATATATTTTAAAAAAATAGTTTTGGAAAAAAAAACATGTTATTAAATTTTAGAAAGTCTATGGGCCTGTAGACGGGTTTAACAAATTTAACTTTTTTTTTTCTTATTATTTTTTATTTCATTCTTTGATATATGGCTGAGTGAAAATTGAGTTTCATAATTTATTTTATTTTTCTTTCTATGAGGTTATCATAGTCTTAAAAAAAAATTAAGTCTCGGTATTGATTTGACACTTGATTTTGTAATCGTCTATTTTTGTTACCTTATAGTTAAATAAACAATAGTTTAGAAAGAAAAAAAAACAAGTTATTAATCTCAATGGAGTCCATCATCTTGTTCGCGAGTTTGATGTGTTAACTCGAGTTACTAGATTCACGGGTTTAGCAGGTTTACCCATCAAACCTAATTTATTTTTTTAGTTTTTGGTCCTTTAATTTTTCTAATTGTTTTTTTTTTCACTCTTCTTCAATATTGTATTGGTTGGGAAATGAAATTCATGATTTTATTTCCTTCTATATGGTTATTACGATCTCAAATAAACATATTTTTTAAGGTTCGTGTTCAATTTTACAAGCATCTAATTTTATCATAGAATTAAATAAAAATAATTTATAAAAATAAAAAAAAGTTATTAAACCCATTAAAGTCCATGATCTAGGTTGCAAGGTGATCGAGGTCGATTCAATCTAGCATCATCTTAATATTAAAAAGCAAATTATCATCTTAAAGTTTTTTTAAAATATATGCCATGTTTTTACCGGTCATCCAAGTTGTCTTTGGACCCATTAAATTGAATTATCCACCTTAGGTCAACTCCCACGCGGTTTAATTCAAAATTTGAGCTAAGTAAGGAGTTGGGTTGTCATGTTTCAAAATCAAACCGTTTGATCCGATTAATGATATATACTACTAAAAAAATCTCCATACTCTTAATTTTTTTAAAAAGTTTAGAAAACAATAGTTTGACTAGCAACAGAGCGCGATTTTTAAATGTACTAGTGTGTTCTAATTGAGATGTTGTCGTGAGGTAGTTTTGAAAATAAATTTTTATTTAAATCTTTTATAATGAAAAAAGATACATATAAGAAAGACAATGATTTAAATTCTGAAAAGAAAATAGATGAATTTTTATTTTTTCATTAATGTATTTTTTTGTTTTTACACAAACATGTCTTCTTTTTATTAATAACATGTTTTTTGAATAAAAAGTTAAGTGTTATTAAAATAAATATTCATATTAATCTTTATCATAGAAAAAAATACACGTACGCAACAAAACCGTTTTCATTTTTCACTACCAGAATTTTGCATATTACTGACAAATTATTTTGTCTATATTAAGACATTGATTCTATCAAGTCAACCAGATGATCCAACCTCCAACCATAAATTCAGATTAATTGTAGGATGGGTTGAATGATCATCCCCTTATCTCACCTGTAATTGAATGATATATGTTTTATGAAAAAAAATCTAGTCGCCTAATTTAAAAAATTAATAACTTAAGAAAAAATTTGTTTAAATCCAACTTACCATGAACTTCCAAGCTCGGTTATCCACGAGTTGTTGCATCCCATTCCGATGATCGTCATTTCGCATGTGAGTTTCTACATAAAGTTCTATCGGTCTTGATTCATGTCCAAGAGCCATAGCCTACAAAAGAAAACTGCTATTAGTTAATCATTTTCAAATAAAACAACAATTTTAATAAATAAATGTAATATAAAAAATCTTACCATTAGCATCACATGCGAAACAAATGGAATGGATCCACTAGTGGCATTGTAATTGAACCATGAATCTCCCTGTTTCGGTTCTCCACACTAGACTATGATAACCACACGAAACGCTCAGATATCATGTGCTGGATCTAAGCTTCCTATATAGCCTTCAAGACATGCAAAGGTTTGGAATCTCTCTAAATTAACCGTAACGTTTCCCCAGCCCGGAAAGCCTATTTCTTTAGCATATATTTTTTTTACGCCTCATATAAAAAATCACGCAACATATATGGTAGAAATAAATTATTGGTTAAGATAATGAAAAATAAAATTTTAACATTGAAATAAAAAATATAACATTTTAAATTAATTCTTACTGAGTTACGTTGTGATTCTTCCAAACCCTCCTGGTAATAATGTTGTCAGCCCTATCCCAGTAAAAGTTTTTCTTGCACTTCAAATTTGTTAAAGAATTAATTCATTAAAATTTAAAAACTAACCAAATGAAAATAAAATAAAAAATTGTTTAAGTATTTACTAACTTTGAACTTTTCGAACCATGCATCAATCATTGGTTTCCATTCAGGATTTTTGAAAACTTGACTCTACTGAAACAATGACACTTCCATTAATGATTTAATTGTCAATGTTATTGTGTGATGAACCTTTACATTTGTAAACTTGACATTCCTTTTGTTAATTGAAATTAATGATTCAAAAAATATTTATTGTTGTCAGACTTTCACTAAGCAATCTACTTCCCGGTATATACATATTGCTTAGAACAAACACTCTTTTAGGAGGTGGTATTAGACTCAATGAGTATGCATAGAGAGAGGGTGCATATGCCTCAGGTGCCTGGTTATGGTCGGCACCTAGCGACTCATGGTTATTAGAAGCGCTGCTAGAAAAACTAGCAGTGCTCCTGTCCGTATTACGTACTGATAACTTTTTTCTTGGTATCTACACTAATACCACTCCTAGCAAAAAACATAATAAAATTTCAGCTAACTTTTACCACAAAAACACTAAAAAATCCAAATCTAAATTCTTAGTTCTCTTACCTTTATTAGATTTAATATACAATAAGAAGCAAGCAAATTCAACAACTAATAGTAGATTGGGAGAAAACAAACAAAGCCCACTTTTTTTAATCCTTAAAGAACAATTCCTAGCACTCAAAGAAGTAAATAAATAAATAAAAAAAGATTGATCCATGAAAATCCAAGCTTGATGTAATTCTATAATTAAAAAAAAACCCCAAGCAATAATCCATATAAACAAAATAAAATGGCAATTAAAGAAAAAAGAGGAAGAAGAAGGAGATTTACTTGGCTGAAGACCTTGCTGACGTTATAAAAAAAGAGAAAGACTTAATGAAAACAAAATTCTCAAATAATAAGGACTAAATATGTAAAATTTAAAATTTAGTTGACCAAGCTGTAATTTTTCGCATCTCTTAAACAATGAAAACAAAATGCATGTTTTTTTTTCTTAATTTTGGTTCTAGTTCTTTCATTTTTTTTTTATAAGAATCAATAAGTAATACTAGAAGATCCATTATATGTTTTAATTGGATCAATTATAAGGGGAAAAAGCTAACAATACTAAAAACAGGGGGTATTAGTATCTGAATTTAGCAACGGAATTATCCGTTGCTAAATTCAGTAACAGATTTGCAACGGATTAAACATATATTATTTTTTTAATATTAGCAACAGAATTTAGCAACGGAAAATCCGTTGCTAAAGACAATGTAAAGTTTGCAACGCAACGGATAATCCGTTGCTAATTGAAAAAATAATTATTTAAATTTTAATATAAAACCAAAATGATAGAAACCGTTGATTACTTTTGATAAGAGAAAATCTCAACCGTCTAATGTTTTTACACCTGCAGGACTCCCCCCCACCCCACACCTTTAGAAACGTAAAAGAACAACAAAACCAGCAGCTGAAAATTAATTACCTTCCCATCTTCTTCGTCCCTAATAACACACTTAGCTGTAGAAAAATCACCCTTTCTTCATCAATTTGATTTTTCTTTGTCCCAAACTTTTCATCTTCTTCCCATTCGTCTTCAACATCACTAATTTTTTTTCTTCATCTTCTTCTCCTTCATCTTAACAGTTTCAATCTTTATCTGTAAACCACCAAAATCACAGACCCATGGCAACAAAGAACCAGACCCAGCATAATCACCAGCGAACATCCTGATTTACCCCTTCTCTCTATAAACGGGGTGGGTTTTGCAGTATTTTCTTCATTAATTCAGGTAATTAATTTAGGATTTATATTTCTCTCTGTTGAAATCTAACTTACCCTAAAACGTTTTAATCTAAATTTTCCAATCTCAGGTGTTATTTTGTCTTGTAGATTCATCCCGTTCACCTATAACTCAAGAACACAGGTACTAATTTTTTTTATCGATACTTTGAATAATGGTTTTATGCTATTAATTCGATAATATAAGGGTTATGAAATGTTTTTACCATGATCTATAACCTAATTATGCATGTTTAATTGAAAATTTATGAAAACCCCCAATTTAATTTTTAGGGTTACGGTTCACAAATTGAGTGATTTTAGGCAATTGGAAAAATATTGGCAATTCATGTGTCTGGAAGAGAGTGATTGATGGAAATTATGCATCAGTTCAATTTCTTCACTTTCACAGAGGTGTTTCATGATGTTATAACTTGCTATCGTTCTGGTTCAACTTTTTAACTTGTGGTGCTCTACTTCTATAAATTTTAAGTGTTACAGGAGTGTATGGATGCTGTTGAAATCTAGATAGTCTAGCAACTGGTTAACCTGTGATGCTCTGCTTCTGTAGCAGTCCAAGTTTTTCTTTTTTTCTTGTTGTGAATATTTGATTGAGCATGCACTACACTGTTTGTTGCGCTACATGTGGTAATTATCATATCAACATCATACACAATGCTATCAATTGTTTATTCTACCTGTGGTTATTGTTATAAATTTTGATTTTATACCAACATCATATGCAGTGCTAACAGAAAATATTATTAATTGCACATGTGGTAACTGTTATTGATTTTGATATATGTTTAGGATTTGACGACCCGAGTGAAGAGGTTGTGTGACTATGCCTCCAATTTGGAAAACAACTTACTTGAAGAGAATATCCAGGCATGTCATCATCTTTTTGTTTCCTTTTGGCCTTTTCAATACTCTGTTACTAAACTTTACCGTTCACCATGGTCCACAAATTCTGCAGACTTCAGCATCCAGTTCACGGCTAACATTCTCATCAAAGGTAATATTTTTCTTCTGCATTAGGGCACGTGTCTGATAAAACATTGTAAACAAAGTAGTTGTTTTTGTTATTGGAGACACCATATCTATATTTCTAAACTAGATATTGTCTATTTTACCGTCTTGGTTAGTAGGGAGATCTATTTAAGATTGGAATTTAATTACTTTTACTGGACATGCCCAGGCTGAAGCATTCTGTTATCCCAAACCAGAGGCCACATGCTTAAAATAGCTTTGCTTAAGTGCTTGCATATGTTCCAAATATGGTTTCTGGTGCCTAAAGTTTTCACTAGTTTTTGTGTTGTTATTTACCAGGCTGGGGCATTGCCTGCTCCATCAAGTGAACCATCAACTCCTGCTTCGATTGGATCTCAAGAGGTTTGTTTACTTTTGAAAATTTGTTGCCTGTGGCCAAAATAAATTTCTGCGAGCATCAATGAGAGATTGTCGACAATTTTTCATATATTGCGACTTACCCTGTTTTCCAGTCCATGAATAATCTAATATAGCCATCTTACAAGTTTAAAGAATTTCTTTATGACTTTTATTCCATGCTAATAGCTTGATTGATGTTCCCTTTTTAGTTTTGTTTTTTACAGCATAAGATAACTTCTCTGTCAGGAACTCTTCCCAGCACTTTTAAGAATATAATTACCTCAATTTCCTTTCCTTGATTTTTCCCTTTCCCAGGTTCAAAGGCCCCCTCGTAATGCTGCATCACCCTCAAGCCAGCAGGTTCAGCTTGAATTTCAATTTGCAGTTTACATCGTTTTTATTTATTTATATAATTTCTTGACATCTAACTTTTTCAACGAAACATTTCCAGAGAAGTAACGGGATTTCAGGAGTGGCTGAGCTTGCTAGCGGCCTCGGGATTTCTAAAGGTATCCATACAGAAGAAGAAACAAGTAATAGAACGAGTTGGTTGAAACCTGCATTTCTTATGAGAACACGTAGCGCAACAAACAGTGTAGTGCATCAAATATTGGTCGATCCACATGGTTCTGATTATATCTTTTGTTATTTTTTTTTAATTGTATTTCGACTTAATTGTATTAATGCAAGTTTGACTAAATTTTTATAATATGAATATTATTTTTATTTCATTTTTTATTAGTTATACAATTATTTTTAATATTAATTTATGTTGGTTATATATATTCTACAACTTTTAAAATATCCATAAATAATTAATTAAACAAATTAAAATTCATTTTAATAAATAAATAAAAATTAATTTAATAAAAATAATATACTCAGCAACGGAATTTCCGTTGCTAAAATCCGTTGCTAAAATTGCAACGGAATATCCGTTGCTGGTTGTTAGCATCGGATTATCCGTTGCTAATTGTAAGCAACGGAATTTCCGTTGCTGCGAAATCAGCAACGGATAAATCCGTTGCTAAAAAATCAGCAACGACAAATTTGCATCCGATATTTGCCGTTACTGATTCCGTTGCTAAATTGTTTTAGCTACGGATTTTAGTATTATTTGCAACGGACCAGTCCGTTGCTAATTACTACATTTTTTAGTAATGTAAGAAGATCAAAGAAGCATTCAATGAGCTAATTCATAACATTTGGGCTAAGCAAGCTTTGAGAATTCCTTTTAAGCTGGCATCAAGCATGAAGTTGAGTTTGAAGGAGGATGAAGGGTTGATAAATGTGATTCAAGCAAGATATAAGATTTGTAACATGTATTAGAGCTTGGCTACACAACTTTATGTTAATAGTCATAACTTTGAATAAAACTGTTAGATCGAGCTACAATTTTGCTAGAAGATTTTAAAAACTCTATTTTCAATAGAGTTAAAATTTTATAGCAATAAGAAATTGAAAGGGCATTTCGATAAGATCTGAAAGTTATTATATGGGAATATAGGAATTAGGCTTTTGTTTATACAAGACCCAAGTTTTGTATTTTATTTTAAGTTAATTAGTTATTTGGATTTGATTTTCATCCAATTATTAATTAGAGTTTATTATTATTTAAGTTAGACTTATAAATACTTTTAATTTTTTGATGTGAAAAACAAATGATTGATATTGAATTAAAATTTATGCTAGCACTCTTGCTTTTGGTTTTTAATTAAAGTTTCAATAACTTTTTTAAAAGATCATCTTCATGATATTCTAATCATATACCTTCAGTTCTTGATTCAAGTAATCAATGAGTGTTTTATAATTTGATTTTAGCTTTTTTAAAAAAGTTTTTCAATTATTAACTGTAGGTTTTTAGATTTTATCCTTTAGATTCACATCATTTTTCATTGCAAGAAATTAAATTCTTTTTTCATAAAATTAATGGTAAATTAACCAAGGGAACATCCTTAATTTTTCATAATATTTACCTGTTTCGAAATGGATTTGTTCATGGGTTAGGCAGCAGGTCAATGTTGTCCATGACGTTTTTGGACAGAAGCCGAGTTCTCTCAAATTTGACAGATCTAAAAGCCTAGGCCCAGCCTATGAACACCTCAAATTCAAAGCAAACTTTTGATGTTACCTTTGCTAGCACATATATATACTAGATATACGGTCAAATAGCCCTCGTAAATGAAGACATAAACACATGGAGATTATCAAACTTCCTTAATGGCAATACCTTTCCGAGAAGGTCAGTTTCTAATTATTAATTGGACCAAACACTCAGTCACTACTATCACTTCATCTCCCAACTACTGCCACTTAAAATTGACATTAGAATAGTAAATATACAAAAAGCTGAGTAAAAATGTAGAATGATGGAGCAATCTTAATCAGAGGATGAGATAGATAAGTTAATGTTGTATATAATTCTGCTTTTGGGCATGATGTTATGAACGCCATGCCTAACCTAGAGCTAGCATTAGCTTATCAATTATACAATTGACAAAACTTGATCCTTTGCATCTAAATTTTAGCAGCCGAATTCCTTTATATAATAACTGCACCAAACTCTCATCATTAGCTACAATATAATTAGGATTGTATATAATTCTGAAAATAACCTCCTCATATTTGATTTTGTAAAAGATTTCTGTGTCGAGAGATTCGAAGTTGGAACTGTAGTCAGGCACTGCAGCCAATATACTAAAATCCAAGTCATCATGAAGCTGAAATCTATTTTAGTTTCAGTTCTTGTCAGGGAGATATCTTAATTTTCATTATATCTAGAGATCCCTCAGATCTCTCCGAGGAACTTAACAAGATCAGGATGTAAAATTGGAGCAAGCCATATATATCATACCAAATGTAACATCTAGTCCTGGTACATTACTCCTGTTTAAAGCAAATCTGAATTCATATTTTCATTTAATATCATCGTGCCTACATTTCTAACATTATGCAGGCATATGAACTATCTGCAACAGTGAACTATCTGCAATTATTTGACAATGTGTAGTGTATCCAGAAGTTTAGGATATCACTGAATGCATTTCAAACATCAGCATTGGAAATTCCCAAACCCACAGCTCCTTCATTACATGAAACACTTCAAAGTCAACAAACATATAACCCAAAAGACCAATCACATAAACAAAATCCCAACATTACAATAGCAAAATCCCCCCCTTCTATACCATTGTACCCAACGCCCCCCAGCAAATTTTTTTTCCCCATAAAAAGAAAGTATAAAAGACAAAAAATGAAAAAGAAGTGCCTCGTCTGATATTGATTATGGACTGAAACATATACCCCCTAACCCCAACCTAATAACAAGGACTAGTACATTAGGAGAAAATAAAAGGAAAAGGAAAAGAGACTTGTCATGCATATATACATACAGATTAAGGAAAGTCCAGTCCAGCACTAGCTGGAAAGTTGCACCAAATAGTAGTGGATATTCTTAATTTCTTCAACACTGTGTAGTGCACATGATAATGATCGTGGTTATGGTAGCTGTGTTGATGAGAGGGAAGAGGATCCGAGGTTCTTCTCAGTGCAAATGGGATTTCTCAACCTTGAAAATAAAACCAATAGGCTGATCTTGCAGCTGACATGATCTCTCTGATCCAAGCTCCTCTCATCTGTAATTTCCTTCCATACCTGTCTTATACCCTTGTTAAGAGAAATCCATCCTCAATTTGAGTACCATGAACCGCACTAGAAACAGAAGTAAAACGAAAAAAAATCAAGTAGCTTAAAGAAGATGATCATACCAAGATCACTAACCAAGAGGGAGATATCTAAAATGAAAGAAATGGGTTTTTGGTAGAGCTAGATCAAAGAAGTACTGAAGACCCCATATTAGCTGGATCATGCCATGAACCGACACTTGTGTTGGTGTTCCAATACATTGAAGGATCTGACAAGCCAACTTGTTCTATCTGATTCTGGCATGGCACATTCCAGTCCAACCTATTTTGATTATGCTCAGTTTTCACCCCTTTCATACCAATCCCAGATTCACTATTGCCATTCATTTGCAACTCCTTGAAGGGTACTGTCAAGCTTTGAAAGTAGTTAGGAGCTCTAGTACTCTCTTTGATACCACTATTGGTGAACTTTTGTTGGTTAAAGCTAGAGGCAAGCAAAGAAGCTATAGTAGGAGAAGTTGTGTTGGTGGAAGTTGTGGAGGAGCCAAAGAGATTGGAATAACTTGAAAGAAGTGAATTTGAAGTGACCACATCTTGTATTTGCTTAGTAGGGTTAAACCCATTAGCATCATTAGTACTCATGATTCCTGATGAAAACCCTAAAGCAAGAGCATTTAACTGAGGCTGGAGATCGTGATACCCAGAAACAGCTGAATCCATCCTTGGATTGAACCTACCAGGAAATGGAAGGTTCATCTCTGATGGGTTACTGCCAGATAACCCATAAAACAAAGGATTAATATGATTTGAAGTTGAAGAAATATGGTCAATTGGGGTTTGAGGGTTAGGGTTTGCACTAGAAACTGAATTACTAGCTCCTTCAGCGGCTGAGGCTGGTCTCTTGACACGCTTGTTCTTTCTACATCCACCACCAACAGGAACATTCCTTAAAGTGCCACCTCTTGTCCAGTATCTCTTACAAGCCTTGCAAAAGTGTCTTGGCTGAGATAAGCTGTAGTTGTTATAGTAACAGAACTTGGTGTTTGAGGAGTCACAACGAGGACATTTAAGAGCTTGCTGCAGCTGCTGCTGCTGCTGTGGTTGCGAAAGTACTTCTTGGCTTGGTCTCTCCATTAGTTTACTTGTTGATGCCATCAGGCTTTTCTCATCTATCTGATTCTGCACCAAAGAGAAAAGGAAAGAAAAAAAAGAAAAAAAATAAATACATCAAGAGTGGTGTTTTTATTAGAGTAAAAATAACAACACAAGATAGATATTCTCTTCCAAAAGCTAAGAAACAAAAAAATGGGTCATGTTTTGTCTAATAATTGAGAGAGAGAGAGAGAGAGAGAGAGAGAGGAGGAGGGGGGTAAAGAACCTGTGGCCATGCGTTAGTAGTTGAAGAGATGACAACCATCTTCTCACAGTTGCCTAGCATTTCTTCTCTCAAAGGAATCATTGAAACAAAGAGTAAACAGACAAAGACCAGGTGGGGACGCGAGTCTCTCTTGATGGGGGTACAAATATTGTCACATACATAGAGAGAAAGAGAGTATGTGTGTTAGATTAATTAGCATAACATGAGAATTTGTGTGATTTAACTAGTGAGACTTTCACGTGATGGGGCCTGAAATCGAATTTGGGTATATGATTTTTCTAATGAAACTATTAAAATTTAAAAAAAAAAAACAAGAAAGGAAGAAACAATGTGAAGGAATATATGGAGGGACATACAATATATTCAAAATCCAAGAAAAAGACAGGGAGGTATAGTAGAGCTAGAGATGAATCTTTGAGTTGTTCAAGAAAGAACATTAACATATGCGACTGAGAGACTACACATTCCACATCACTACGTAACATTCCTTTGTTTTAGATAGATATCCATAGATACATAGAGGGAATCCCTAGAGCCCAAGACCCAATGCAGTCACTAGCCAAGTCACAAAGCAAATCCCACTTCCACTTTATTTTCTTGTATTTATTCAATATATATTGTATAGTATGTGAACGCATCCGCCATAAAAATTATGCTCGACGTCGACTTTGACAAGTACTTATTATGTTGCTCCTAAAAGAAAAAACACATCCCATCCATAACTAGATCCAATGTTCACTTGCTTTTGATGGGATATCAATATACAGCAAAATGAAACGTTCCGATCAAGCACAATGTGACTATTTATTTAAAGAGTGTCTTGCTCTTGTTTTCTTCCCCCTTCTGGAAGAATGACGAAGCATCGTCACGTTTGACAAGTATAAGCACATAAGCTGTTGTAGGATTATCAATTATGTATGGCCTTAATATTTCTTACACGTGAGTGTGTATTTACTATATTAGTAGCAAAAATAATACTAATATTGTCAAGAATCACCTTGGAGATATCAAAAGTTGTGAGGTAGTGAGCTATTGGATGTTACTGCCTTTTCTTCTTTTTAATGGGTATGAGACTGACTATTCAATTTTTGTGGAGAAAGTGAAAATTCCAAGAGAAACAGGACAACAGGACTCCATGTGGGGGAGTCCAAGTTACATCTCAGTCTCAAAGCATAGAAATGACCATGCTTTATTCCCGAGGGCTTCATCTTGCATGCAGTGCTTCTTGTTCTCTCACCATATTTAAGTCTTTAAAAATAAATAAATAAAGATAGAAACCGTTAACAGGGTTAGTCAGAGAGAGGGAGGGAGAGGAGCCATGTGGTGAGCAGCTCAGCTACAAGGAAAAAAAGAAGGGAAAAGCAAAGCATAGCTTGGGGAACATATGGATTTTGTAGTCTTTCAAGGGATCTTCTCCTCCTCCCTACCATCCCATCATTATTCTTCCGCAGTCCTGACCCTAATTAACTTTTGATCTTTGGTTAATTAAAATATATAGTACTAATCACATTGCTTAATGTTCACTAGCTAGGGCTACTACTTGCACATAATTTTATCACGCTTTAAAGTACTGTGGCTGGAGGCACTCTGTAAATTTAGACGTTAAAAATAGGAAATTAACATGTCAAGGCAGTTTTACAGATTCGGCTGTCAGTTTAGTCTTTTTATTTCTTGGAGAATAATTAGACAAGTAGTTTAACTACTAGATGTGCGTAATCCAGTGTTATTTCTACGAAGCAAAATTAAGTGCGGAATTCAAGTTCAAGATCTTATTGTTTGGATAAATTAATTATTACACCTTCTCTATTTATGCATCAACTAAACCAATCACATTGCATTGCATGCATATAATAAAGGTGCAGGACAATTTTGGTCTAATTGTTTTTTTTTTCCTCTAAACACGTCTAATTCAATTAAATACTAATTATGTGTTAGCAATTTTTGGGGTAAACTGTAATTTACACATCAATTAAATACTAATTAAGTGTTAGCACGTTCTCTTGTATATTTGTTAAAAAAAAAATGAATTAAAGTTATGTTTTTCAATTCTACCTTAATGATGGACCACTTTTTCCATCTTTTGTTATGAAAATACTCTTAAAACACGAAAAGAAAAATGATTTAAAAATATAATAAGAAAAGCTTGAAAACCCAACAAATTAAAGTAGAAAATTGAAAAACTTTAAAACTCCAAAAAACTTGAAATCCCAACAAATTAAAAGTAGAAAAATGAAAAAGTTGAAAACTTCCTCGCAAATTAAATAAAAAATTTCAAAAATAGATAAAGTACGTACTTGAAAGAGTACACATGACATCACAAGTTATGCAGGTAGATTAACATGTTTCAGTATCAAAAATTCAACAAATACAAATGAAATTACTAATGGCTTTTTTCTTTGGTATTTTACAGTGATATTTACCAATATAACTTTTTCCATCATTAAAATCATCAGTATTTACCGACAGAAATAATTTGTCGGTATATACCGATGGAATCCCAAACGGAATAAAAAAATTTAAAAAAACAAGTTGTGCGATGACGTATAAGTTTTTGTGGACAATCTTACCGATAGAATTATAGTCGGATTGAAACTGGGTTGTCCATATAGTGACGTGTCAAAAACACCGATAGAATTTCCGACGAAGTGACAGATGAAATAATTCCATCAGTAAGATTTACTATATGAATAGGCATCAACCCTCCCCTCCCATATTTCTCCTTATTTATCCCTTTACATATAAACAACCCCCCATAACATTAACAACTAGCTCACCCCCCCCCCCAAACATCCTCCCTCATCTCAACACGAACTTTTCTAGTCTTAGCATCCGTATTCTGATTTAGTACGGATTTTTTATTTTTACTAAGTAAATCTATTCTTTTTTTTATTATTAATTTTAATACAATTTTAAAATGTCAATTTTATTATTGAATGTTTTTTTAGTATATGTATTTTTTTGGGTAATTACTTGTTTTATTGTTTTTTCTCAAATATCTAATATGAATTTATAATTTTGTACTTGTTTGGATTTTGAAAAAATTTATTTGTTTGTAAATTGTTGAAACTTATGTTAAATTACCGACTTAGGTGTGTTGTGATGAAATAAATAATGGCTTATTTAACAAGTCCGTTTTTAATTTTTGTCAATTTTATTGTTGATTTGTAATTTCCATAAGTTAATGCATATAAATTTATATGTACATAGATAATTGATAATGAATATTTAAGAGAAGTTTGATATTAAGTTTGATAATCTTCAACTAAACCAATATTTTTTGAAAATTTATTTACTTAACATAGCGAATTAATACATGTTGTCATCATTAATTTATAAAGGTTCGATAGAAGTCATGGATTATCATTCATAGATGTATCGAGATTCACCCCAAGAATTGTGAAGGATGGATTATTAATGGGGTTCAGAGTTTTAATAATTTCGCAATATCTATTCCGAGAAATATTAGTGGAGGCGGTATTAGGTGTCCATGCAGGAGGTGTAAAAATAAAAAGTTTCTTCATCCAAATTTTGTAACAATGCATCTTCTACACAAAGGGTTCATGAACGATACCTGTATTGGTATACACACGAAGAACTATTTCTTCGTAACGAGAGCACGGTAGAAAAGATGATCAGATCAACTTCTAGTGCTAGCAACGTGCATGAAGTTGTAAATGACAACAATAATCCTTACAGGAATATGGTTACGGATGCAATGAGAATGAATCAAGGTAATGATAGTCAATGTGAGATCGTAGAAGAAGAACCTAATGCAAACGCGGCCAGGTTTTTTAATCTTTTAAAAGATTCTGATGAACCATTATAGGATGGCTGTACAAATCACACTAAATTATAGATCGTTGCACATGTGCTTATCATCAAGTCAGATTATGGGTTAAGTGAGGCCGGTTATGACAAAATTATAGAATGGACAAGAAACATTTTACCTGAAAGGAACAGACTAAAAGAGAACTTCTATGTTGCTAAGTCCATGATGAAAATCATCGGTTATGATACTAGAAAATTAACATGTGTCTAAATTTCTGCATGTTGGATTACCTTGAAAATGCTGAGGTAACCAAGTGCATGACATGTGGACATTCTTGTTACAAACCCAGAACTGACATGGGAAAGACTTTTATAGCTTTTGTAGCATATAAAAACTTAGATACTTCTCAATCACGTCTAGACTGCAGAGGTTATTCATGTCACCAATCACATGATACGGTGGATGGAGTGATTATGCATCCTTCTGATGGTGAAGCATGGAAACACTTTAACAGTGTGCATCCTCACTTTTCAGCTGAATAAAGGAAAGTGCGTCTTGGGCTATATATAGACGAATTCAACTCATTTTATGGTACAAGACTGGTTACGCGAAAGGAAAGACACTATCACCCTTTAAACGTCCTACCTAAGGTAGACTACATTGCTGGTTTTATCTTAAATTGCTAAGAGTTTGTTGTATGATACTTTTCATGGTTTGTCTAGGATATTCCTGACTCTGATATTGGTAAATATTACGTAACCCAAAAAGTATGGTATTCTTGACTCTAGCGCCAGTGAATAAATCCGTAAAATTTAGACTAAAAGAAAGGGAAACTATATTTTATATTTTTTACATTTTGTTTTTTAGGGGTTGGATCTAGCTAGCCCAGCTATGTCATTGGCCCAAACTAGTGACCTGGTTCGGCCGAGGCACGCGTGGATTGACTCACGCGTGCACACCCAACCACAGGTGAATTATAATTGTTGAAACAGTAAGAGTGAATTAAAATTGCATATAAACAATACCTATGCAATTATAATTGTAAAGGAGAGGGAAATGAAGAACTTACCTATAGACGAAGACGATGGTAACTGAGATGAGGACGTGAGGCTGTTGTTCGTCAACACTCCTTTCTTCACTTCATCTTCTCTCTGTCCATTGTATCTCAGCCTCATGTGCCCCTGGTTTGCGTTTCTGTCCTCTGTTAGCATTTCCAGGTCTTCCTCGGTTTTCTTTATTCTGTGATGTTATTGTTTATGTTCTTTGGTTATGTCTGTCTGTATATGCTCTCTGTGTGTCTTCGTGTGGCTTCCTTCCCCCTGTTTGTGGGTTTGTTTATTATCCCTTGTCCGTCCTATTTTTCTGCCAAAAGCCCCTCATTTATGTGCCTTCTGGTTTTCTATCATGTGTTTGTTCCTTTATCCTCCTGTTCGCATTAGTCCTATCTCTACTTAGAAGAGAAGGGTTGTTGCTGCTATGGTGGGTACATGCTCACGGTGCACAGTTCTGGTTGCTGGAGCTGAAGGAGGCGCGCAATGCTGGTCCGCAAAGAGGAAGCTTGGTGCTGAGGGAGCAGGAGTGTAGGTTGCTGTTATGTCGGGTTGTTGTTGTTGCTGGTTTGGAGGCTGGTGTTCGGTTGAGGAGGATAGCTCTTGTTGCTGGTGAAGGAACAAAATCTATTATACTTGAGGAAGTCTATTGTGTATAAGAAATAAAATTCCAATCAAACTTATTCTTTCTTTTTAAAATTTAAATTTAATAAAGAATCAAATTAAAAAACGGATAACTATTATTATCTTGATAATAATAATAAAAAAGAATGATAAAAGCACATTGTAGTCCATAATTTCCCCACAAGTTGACAAATCACACTTTTCATCGAAATAAATCCCTGATCTTTTAATTTTAAATTTTAATCTCCATAAGATTAAATTAAAAGCCACTGGGCTAAAATTGAGTTATAACAAAGATGATTGTCATGTCGATGATGTAGTTGAGGAGGATGAGCAAGGTGAGCCAATAAACCCAATAATAAGACCTCTTATTCTTGAAATTGAAGATGCTAATGGATCGGCTCATATGATAAGCTTTTGTTGGGTTTTGAGTCGTAGGAAATTAGGCTTAAGTACTGAGTTGGAACTTTAAAAATGTTCTGAACCAAAGGCTCACTTAATCAATGCAGTTAAGTGGTGACATGTAAGAAATTCACTTCAATATAAAGTGGCGTGTAACCACAACTTATGTGAAGTTACAGTGTAAGCATAAACCATCATGTCAATGGTATTTGTGTGAGGGGTATCACAAGAATTATGATTCATTTGAGATTTCAAAATTAAAAGAGCCCCGTACTTGTCATAATCCAATAGTTATGTAAGTTTACTAACAGATTGAGTCTGATTTGTTTGCTAATATGATGTTGACCATTATCAAAGCTGAAATAAGTATTAAAATTGCAACAATTCAAGCTACTATCCATATAGTTTTTTTTTTTGTATGGTATATCGTATAAAAAAGCTTGGTTAGCTAAATAGAAAATATTAGAAAGGTTGTTTGGATCACATAAAGAGTCTTTTCAAATGCTACCTAGGATGCTATTAGCTTTGAAAGAATTAAATCCTAGTACAGTTATTGAATGGGATCATAAGATGGTTGATGATGATATAAGCAATATTAAGAAGATTAATATGGGCATTTGGACCTTCAATTCAAGGATTTTAATATTGTCGTCCACTAATAAGTATTGACGACACTCACTTATATGAAAAGTACAAGGAAAAAAAATCTTGATTGGAGTTTCTTATAACATAAATAATGAGGTTTTTCCATTGTTTCATGCTTTGGTGAAGAAGAAACGAACAACAACAAATGAACATGGTTTTTATACATGTCACGGGAAGATGTACTCGATTAAGTATAATTTTAGATAGACATGCGATAATTAAGAATGCTATGTCATGAATATGGATTGAACCGGATGGGTATCATCATTATTGTTCTAGCCACTTTGTGAGTAACTTCAACAAAAGATTTAAAGATGTGGCATTTAAAAAACTTTTAAATAAGATGTGTCAATAGCCTTCAAGATTAAAAATTTGATACCATGTATAATGATATGGTTGATATGAATGATTAAATAAAAGAATAGCTTGAGATTAAATCAATAGAGAGATGAGCATTATCATATCATGGTGATCATCATTATGGAAGTATGACCACAAATTTGTTAGAGATTTTAAAAGATCTCTTAAAAAGTGTTCATGGTTTGCTTATAATGGCTACAAAGCAAATTACCTTTTTTTAAGACTAATAAATATTTTGTTAATTAAAAAGTTGCAGTTGATAATTGCATTAGTTGAGGTGTATTATAGCCTCCGCAAGTGCTTGCTGATATTCTTGTTGATGCATCAAAATCAAGATCACTTGTTGCGAGTATATTTAATATCATGTAAGGTGTTTTTCAAGTTGAGACCCTTCATTAACTGGTAGTCAAAAAGAGTTTCGATGAATGATTTGATTTAATCAAAAAATGTGTAAATGTGGTAAATGACAGTTGTATCATCGACTATGTTCACATCTCATTTTATGTTATACATTGCAACATGTTGAATTTGAACAATTTATTGACCCTTTATTTTCTAACATCAATTATATAAATTCATATGGTTTTTATTTTGAACCTTTACATGATATTCCATCATGGCCTGATTATACTAGGTCGAAACTTGTCCAACTAGATTGAGTGTTGAAAAGGGTTAACATAGATTCACTCATCTTCATTACGAGATGGATGCCCGAGAGGGGCATACACCAAATAAATATGGGTTATATGATGTAACATGGCATAATAGAAAAACATGCTAAAATGGACACTATAGGTGAAAACTTTTGTTTTAAATTGAGATTTTTATTTCATTTCTTTATGATAAATAGTTTTTTTTTTAATCTTTTTATTCTATATCTTTTAACATATTTTGCATAGGTACATGTCATGGTGCAAACTAGAGGAGGTGGATCTACGTTAGGACATCGTGACATGCAAGAGGATGAGTGCTCATTATGTCCAAATCTCAATGATTTCTTGATCTTGCGATTGCAGTACTAGCATTGATTCGAGGATATTTGGGCTTAATAAGTGAAATTTGTTATATAACATGGTCATATGATAAATTATAAATGTTCTTAATACTTATGTTTATATTTTTTATATATAAAAATCTCAGGGTAATTCAATTAAACCTCGTCATCATGACTTGATAGACCTAGATGACTATGTTCATTCTTGAAAAATCGAGGCTATTTTTTCAAGATTTGTCACCTAAGAGGCATAAATATCGATCATGGTCTAATTGCAATATTAGTAGAGCAGTGGAGATAAGAGACCCACACATTCCATTTTCATGTTGGAGAGATGACACCAACATTACAAGATGTTGCCATACTACTCAACCTTCTGATATGTGAAGCTCATGTTACAGGCCTTGCAACTTTCAACAAAGATGAATTATGTTTTTATTTATTGAGACGGGTGCCCCCCAAAAGATATAAAAGAGATTATATTAGGTTCACGTGGCTAAATAAGAGTTTTGAGACGCCACCAGAAGGCACTACAAAGATTGTATTGCATTATTATGCAAAAGCATGCATAATGCATATGTTTGGGGCTATGATCTTCACTGGTTTGACAAGCAATGCAGTTTCGTGTTATTTTCTGCCACTGCTTAAAAAATTTGTTGTCATTCATAACTATAATTGAGGCTCGACAATGCTCGCATATCTGTACCAATAGCTTTGCTATGCACATGTCAGATGGGAAACGAGTCGGTGGATGTTTATTATTTCTACAATTATAATTTAATATTGTATTCTATTACTGTTTATTTAAATACTTATAATTTTTTTTATTGTGAATATGTAGTCATGGTCATGGGAGTATCTTCACATTGATCATCCTGGTGTTTAGAGAAATTAGATGCTCGACACGGTTATGGGAAGATGACTCTCAATTGAAGCTTGATAATAATAGTTATATATGAACACATTATTAAATTTAATTTTTCTATATAAAAATTGTCTAACTTAACTATTTAACATGTTAGTGAGGTTGGGGAGTGGTCTAGGCGTTTTACACGAAGTCTTACCCATGTTCACGAGTTTTATCGGGACAAGTTAGATTCATATGAGCCTCAACAGGTATGCATAAACTCAATTACTTATTTTCCTATTTAACTTTATTTTTTAGGTGTGAATGTTTTTAATATATATGTTTTATGATTTCATGGGTGATATGAACAAAGTGCACTAATGATTTGATTGGAAAAGCATCTCTATTATGCTTAGAGTGAAGTGATTTATGGCTATCAGTGGTCCCTAAACACTGTTTTGCCATAATTAAGGCACATTGCCCTGATCAAGTAATGTGTCAATTTGGATTGCATTAACAAATACAGATGATGTTGACACACTTAATGATCTGCATGTTGTTAATTTTCAAGGTAAAATGGATGATGATTGATTGATGGTTCATGTAGAATATATCAATCCATGGCATGCAAGGAGAGATCACATATTTATAGAGTGGTATCCGCCTATTAAGTTAGATCTCTATATGTCTTGGTACATGAACATAACAAAGCGATTCATAAAACAATCATTGGAGCGTGTTATAAGATGTCCATATGACACTTTGCGTCATCCAACAAGTAATCTGTATAATTATGAGTCTTGTGCACCAAGATATAATAGATTGGTATGTATGGATTAGTTTTTCTTAATATGTAATAAAATTCTTATTGATATCTTATAAGTGATAATATAATATTTTTCTCATATATTAGGTGAATTTTTTTTAATACATGTGGATTGGAGAGTTGTAGTCACAACTCGTGATGCTACCGATAATATTATGCATGATGCTTTCAATACTTGGTTCTCGTAGTTCTGTTCTTCATTTAACGAGGTTGGGGAGGCTCAATGTTTGGACAATGCAATGGAGAAGGATGAGGTTGTTTATCATTCACGATAATGACATGCTCATGGTAATGATGGTGCATGCCCATTGACGAGTTAATTTGTTAGATATTTAACTAATTAATTTGTAATTGAATTGATATTGTTTATTGTAATGAATTATCTTAATGTTGAGATTACTTTTTTTAATTATGAAATTACCTGCTATGAAATTAGGTGAATCATTACACCATTAAATAGTTTTACTGACAGAATCATTCCGTCGGTGTAAGCACACAACTCATCGGTAAAAATTTTACCGGCGGCCTCACCAGCGGAGTTCGTCTGTCGGAATTTTGATCGTCGGTAATTCCCCTGTTCGTCGCTGATTCTGTCGAAAATAAAAAAACCAAACACTGACGGTCTTACCAACAGGGAAAGTGCGCCAAAAAAAAATTCCCACGAGAACTTTACTGACGGACGTGTTCCGTCTGTATTTCCAACGGTAAATCACTAACGGACTGGCCATCAGTGATTGTGGCATGGGCGGTAAATATTTCAGGGGAAAGCGCGCCAAAAAAAAATTCCCGCGAGAACTTTACCGACGGACGTGTTCCGTCTGTATTTCCAACGGTAAATCCCTGACGGACTGGCCATCGGTGATTGTGGCATGGGCGGTAAATATTTTAGAACTCTCTGTAAATTACCGACGGATATATTTCGTCGGTAATATCAGTAGTAAACACCGACGGATATATTCCATCGGTGATTGTGGCATGGGTGGTAATTGTTTTACAACTTTTAGTAAAATACCGACGGCTCAATTCCGTCTGTAAGGCTGTCGATATTTATTTAAAATATTTTAAAAAATATTTATTAATAGTAAAAAAAACTAATTAACCAAATAAAATTGTATTAAACATTAAAAATATAAAAATAATGTTAATATTCATCCAAAATATTCATTACAAATTTAATGTGTTTCAAAAAATTAAACTAGATTAACGGAAAAGCTAGAGGAGGAGGAGGAGGGTGGTTGTTCTCGGGATCGTACGATCAAAAAGGGGTTGCACATGTATCATCACCCATATTTGATCTAATACCCATGACCATTTGACGAAGCTGATCATAATCCGTCGAGAGTCGTTCATATTATTGTTTCAAGGCCATGAACTCCTCATACTGGCCGCCCACAAGTTTTTCGGCCGTAATGTTGGAGAGCCCGTAGACCTGATTTTTTTCGGGTCCACCAGACAATCCTACCTCCATCCACAAATTCAGATTGAAATTCGAATGGGACAAAGGATCGTCCCCATATCTCTCCCTCTACCGGCTATTATAGGTCTCCTGAAATTTTTTTTAAAAAATCATCATATTCAATTAAAGAAAATAATAACTTACGAAATAAAATGATTGAACGAACATATCACAAAGTGTTGAGCACGGTTGTCCACGAACTCTTGCACTCCCTTTTGGCGGTCTTGACTCCATACATGCATCTCTACAAACAGCTCCATTGGGCTCGGATCATATCATCCGCTTCGCATGTGCACTGAAAGGGACGAAGCCGCCGGTGTGTGTGGTCACCGAACCATGAATTTGTCGGTTCCGGTTATCGGCACCGGACTGTGAGCGTCGTGCGAACCGCTCAGACATCACGTGCTCAATATATTGCGTCCATATATCTCCCGAGATGAATGGCGGTTTGAATTCCCGTCAAACCGCCACCTCTTCCCAGCCTTCTAAACCATTATCTCTCGCATATCTTTTTGCTTTTTTTTTTGCGTCATACCAAAAATCACGCAACCTACTTCCATAGTAACAAATTAGAATTTAGAACATAAAATTATAAAACAAAAAATTATATTATTTTTGTTGTTACCTAGTTGCCGTGTGATTCTCTCATACCCTTGTTCGCGCTATCCCACTCAAATTTGTGCCGTGTATAAATAATTCATTTAAAATAAAAAATAGTACAAGATATAAAATTATGAAAATAATTTATAAAAAATAAGCTGGAAATTAGAAGTTAACACCTACCTAAAATCGTCGAAACCATGCATCGATATTAGGTCTCCACTCAGGATGTCTGGAATCTCCATCGATGATTTAAACGACGATGTTATTGTTCGGGCAGCCTTAATGTTTGTGAACCTAAAATTAAATAAAATTAATAAAATATTCATTAGTTGTTCATAAATTATGTTATAAGTAAAAAAAAAAAAAAACCTAAACAAACTAACATTGAAAGGTTATCCTTCCATTATACCTGGTACTTGCGGGTGAATTGACCCCGCTGTGAAGGCACAACGCCTCTACGCTGTGAAAGCACGCTAGAAGAGGCAACATCAGAAGTTGGTGCAGGTGCCTCTTCGTAATCAGCACGTAAGGATAAGTCATCCTCGCTGCTAGAAGAACTAGTTGCAATCGTCTGCTGACAACGTCCTGTTGATTTTATTTTACGCATCTACACAAATTTATATGAATAATTACATAATTAACTTTGATTATTTAAAAAACATTTGACAGCACCTCCCCTATACTGGAGACTACCCACAGTTTTCAAACCTGTAAATCTTTATAATAACCACAAACCAATTGACTGCATTGGAAAATTTTATATACAACCTAACATCTATAGAAATTTAACATCTATATATTTTCAACTAACATCTATAGAAATGCATAAATGACCATTAAAATTAATGGAAATAATAAAAAACATAACAATCAATAATAGAATAAAATTGAGATAAAACAATGAAATTTAATTCTTCATTTCCAATTACCATTTCCATGGAAAATTCAACAATAACAATTAAAAGAGACTAAATTTTCAAATAATTATTACAATACAAACAATAAAATAATTAAATTTTCATTCTATACATCTACACAAATTTATACGAATAGTTAAATAATTAAATTCAATTATTTAAAAAACAATTTGCCAGCACCTTCTCTATATTAGAGATTACCCACAGTTTTCATACCTACAAATATTGATAATATCCACAAGTCAATTTTCATTCTACATATCTACACAAATTTATACGAATAATTACACAAATATTGTAAAATCAACTCGATACAACCTAACATCTATAGAAATTCAACATCTATATATTTTCAACTAACATCTATACAAATTCATAAATAACAATTAAAATTAATCAAAATAATAAAAAACATAACAAGCAATAATATAATAAAATTAAGATAAACTAATTAAATTTAATTCTATATTTCAATTAACATTTTTAAGGTAAATTCAACAATAACAATTCAAATTTAACAAAATTTTCTATTATTAAGGCAATACAAACAATAAAATAAATTGAACAAATAAAAAGAAAAAACTAAAGACTTTAGGAATGAAAAATGTTTACCTTAATAGTGTATTGATTTCAAGATTTTATCTACAAACAATACACAAAACAAAGAACAAAGATAAAGAAAGGAGAATCATACCTTTTAATATGTTGAAAACTACAATCAAAACAATAAAAATACAATGAGAAACGCAAAGGATTTGCAGGAGGAGAAGAGAAGATGAATGAGAGGAGCCAAGAAAAAATAAACCGCGGAGGGGGGGTCGGTTTTATACTGCAATTTTACCGATGAAATTACCGATAGAAAATAGAATAATATTTTTTTGAGCGGTGGCATTAAATTCCGTCAGTAATTCCCGTCAGTATTTTTTGAAATTCACACTAAAATTTTGAAAATCCCTCCAGATTTTTCAAAATCCGCCAGCACATCCGTCGGTAAAAAGGTGTCAGAGCACGGGCGCATTGAATTTGCCGCGTTCCTCGGTGATGCCGTCGGTAACTGTGCCGACCGACCAAACAATCTAACAGTCGCCCGCATTGGAATGTGCACCATCCGTCGCTGATTTCGTCGATAAACTCGTCGATGATTGTGGCAGGGGCTGTAATTGTTTTGTAACTATTGGTAAAATACCGACAGGACACAATCCGTCGGTATAGTCGTCGATGATTGTGGCACAATGCTGTAAGTTTTTTACAACTCTCGATAAAATACAAACGGGACAAAACCCGTCGGTCTGACCGTTGGTGATTGTGGCAAAATGTTGTAATTTTTTTGCAACTCTCGGTAAAATACCGACGGGACACAATCCGTCGGTCTATCCGTCTGTGTTTGTGTCAAGCTTTTGTATGTTATGTTTGTATTGCATGTCTATTCTCCTGCACAAACGCTTAAATTGCAAACTTACAGCACGCACGACACAATAACAAGCGCAAACAATTATGAAATAAATATATATTTCATGTTCCAAAATATCATATATAATATTACATTATATAAAAAAAAGGCTTTACAGCATATTTAGTTAGAATTTTCGTCTTCATCCTCAATTGAATTGTTATCAGCTTCATCGCACTCTTCAATGTGGTTATCATCTTCTTCATCAACATTCTCTAGTCCACTAGAGCTTAAGACAACATTCAACTTCTCTGCGTCAACATCAACAAGACTATCATCGAAAACACAAAAATTTAAATTTTCTTCTAAGTTAATCAAAGGAGCAACTCAGTATGGTTCAACCAACTCACTAGCTTGAAAGACTTCATTTATCACACTTGTGTCTTCGTTCTCATCCTTCACAAACCAACTCCATATTTTTACGGTTACAGAACAACGCTAAATCCAATCTAGCCTTGATGTTGTCCTCTGTCTTCCCCTTCACATCCATGATAGTGTTGAAAATGTTCTCAAACACGTTCTTTTCAATGTGCATGACGTCAAGGTTATGGTGAAGAATATTGGTCTTCCAATAAGGAAGCTCCCAAAAGATACTTCGCTTTACCCAATTATGGGTCAAACCAAAACCATAAAATTTTTGCTTACCTAATTGGCGACCAAACACAATGTCACCATACTCTAATACAACATCATGCAATTCTTCACCAGAAAGACGCGGGGGTGCAACATTCTTTTTAACTCTGCCAACAAGAAATCCTTTCTGTTCTTTCTATACCTGTGATTCAGTGGCAAGAAACGACGGTGACAGTAAAAAAAGAAGCTTTACCCCTGTTTGTTAGCGTGAATGCCTTGTTGTTTTTCCATACAGTATGGACATGCTAGTTTTCCATGCGTGCTCCAACCAGAAACCATTTCTTAAGCTGGGAAATCATTGATAATCCACATCAAAGTCGATGGAATGGGTGGTTGGCTACAGTTTGGGAGGGGAGAGTTTGGATGGGGAAGAAGAAGGAGAAATAGAGGAAGAGAGAGTCGGCAGAGTGAGTATATATTGGCTTTTACCGATGGAATCATTGACGGACACATCTCATCGGTAAGTCCACCGGTGACTGTGCCACGTCATTGTACGGAGATCTCGGTTTAAATCCCTCGGTCATTCCATCGGTAAAATCATATGAAAAAAATCCACGTCATCACACTATTGCAACTTTTCAAAAATCTATATAATCCGTCGGCAATACGGTCGGTATATACCGACAGAATACGTCCCTCGGTATATACTGATCGTATTGTCAATGGAAATTGTATGTCGGTATATACCGACAACATTAGAGATGAAATTATTTCCGTTGGTAAAAATTACCGACGAAAAAATTCCATAGGTAATTCCGTTGGTTTTCACCGATTTTCAGGTAGTGAATTTTTTAAATGATTATGTTTAATTTGATCTGGTGAATAACTTGTTGGCTTGAGCTATGACTGTTGTTTTTGTGATTCTGTTGTCTTTAAAATTGTGTTTTTGCTCGGTAGGTAGTTGAAAGTATCAAGACAAACAGCCAAAATGGCATTTTAACAAGTTACTCATGTAATACATACGCGACCACCGGTCGCATATGTAGTGGTTGTGCATGTAGTAAATGTGCGACCAATAATCATGCATGTAGTAAATGTATGACCTATACATAGCACATGTGTTACATGCATGATTACTGTTTTTGTGCTAGAATAAGAATTATTTTCTTAACTGTGCTAGTTTGAGAAATAAGTTTGTTGACTGTGCTATTGTGAAAAAAAATCTCAGACCAAGGAGTAACCTCTTTTCATTTTGAAGGATCATTTTGCATATATAACAACGACATTCTTTTTAAAGAACTTCAAATTTCAAGGAATTTTAAGAACTTTGAGAAGCCAAGGCCGACGGCCGGCAGCACACCTAGCTCCGCCCTCGAGTGCAGGGCATTTAAACCTTAGAACGTGCTAATAGCCTCGCTGGCCCTTGCGGTTTATAAACCATGTAATTTCACTGGACTTGTATATGTCAGCTTCATGAATGCACTTGTCAAGTGTTTTAATAAGATAGAAAACAATAGGCAAAACAGAAGTATCAATGAAGACAATTTAGGACGGTTAAATGGAACTTCTTTTTTGTGGAAATAAATCCCTTTTGTGATAAATATAGATAGATATTTGCATGCCCACCTATATCATAATTTTTGGGACAGGCTTGATGTGACCAGTCCAATTTAATCCACCCAAATGCTATCGAAAACTGGGCACCGATTTCTCAATATGTTTATTTTCCTTGTATTATTATCATGCATTTGAAAGAGAAGATCTGTTGTCTTGGCTCTGAAAGTTACTACTTGGTGCTTAGTGCTTGTTAGCTGAAGACGAGAAGATATAATATCTCCAAGTTGGCTCAGGTTGCAAATAAAATGCTTAATCAACCGAAATCAAGGGGTTAGCCTTAAGCACACCTGCATAGCCTCACATCAAATAGTAAGATTAATTTTGATGCAAGACTCGGTGATTGGGTCTAGGGGGCTGATGTGCTGGTAGTGGCAGTCAATTTTTGAGGAAGATGATAGGTAGGACCTACCCACCCACAGTCAGTCACTTGCTACCCCCACCACCACTGGACAAGAAATGCAAATTTGGCAAGCATGAAAGAAACCCAACGCGCACGTTAAAGCAAAGTCTGTGTCATTAGGGTTTAGGGGACCAAAGCATCAAATCCAGCCAACTGTACCCATCAAAGGCTGACCACATTGCGCCCTAAACAATGTGCAGACAAAGATCTCCCTCTCCATCTTGGTTTTGTTTTGCTTTCTTTGTTCAGGTCCCTTATGGGCACCCACATGAACAAAATGGAGGACACTCATCTTCCTGTTGTGAAATTATGAAATTGCCATCCATCATAGAAAATGTGCGGAAATTAGGAACTGAAGCAAGGTTAGATCAGACATTCTAGTATCATTTTGGTGCTCTGGTTACTGAAACACGGGTGCCTAGACGAGAATGCTTCTGAACAATCCTTGTATATGTTTATGGACGAGTCATCCATTCGTAGGCTAGGACGTCCTGGGCGGCAGGACGCGAGTGGACTCATTGGAGGACCATGTATTCCATATCGGTCACTGGTCATCACGTACCATCCTGTACTTGTGTGTAATGTCATGGAGGTTGATAGCTGTATATCATGTTGATGATAGGTCAAGAGATGAAATCGCAATAACAGTACTTAATCCAACCAATTGACAGAACGATATATTTAATTGAAAATATTAGATATCATGCAATTGTAAAACTCACTTGTAAAGGGATCTTCGAGGAAAGATTGAGGCATCTTTGAAACTTGATATTCGAGGAAGCCATACCCATTCCATAGTAATTCTAGTGATGCCAACATTTCTATTTTTTGCGGTTTTAATTGTCAAATGCTCTCTTCTTGTTTTTTTTCTTTGTTTTTTCTTTTGCATTGAGATTAATTCTTTCCCTTATTAGGTGTTAGGCATAATATCAATACCTGAATCGATTTTTGAACCTTTTTTTGTAGCATTTCCTTAAATTTGAACCTATGTAATATTAAAGGAGGAAAAAAAATACTTTTGGAACTAACGTCTCAAAGGTAACTAACTAAGTATAATTCTGTAAACAAATATTTTCTTCTTAAAAAAAATCTTCATCCGTAGAAATGGATTTCTCGTAACTAATATTTCTTCACAGAAAATTCATAGGTCAAATGAAGAACCTAAAGGTGGATTCATGGTTGTGAATTTCATTTGAAGTTCATCTTTTAGTTTATTCCATTAGCCTAGTCTTTTTGTAAAACAACATTTGATGTTGAAAGTTTATAAATATGTAATTTTATTTGCTTTTTTTGTTTTATAGAATCAATTTGTTGGTTAAACTTGCAATTAATGATGATAAGAAAAAGCATATAGTTATAACGGGCACTTGTATAATTATGATATTGTATGATAACATGGGCCACAAAATTTAAGGTGGATATCAAATTTACTGTAGAGGGTCAAACCCAGGGAGCGGAAACCCAAGAAGCAGGAATGAATGAGCATGGAAAAATCCAGTGAGGTTCTGGTCATGTGTGGCCTTTAAAGAATCTTCACCTCTATAATTCCAACCCCTTTTAACACATGGTTAGAAGGTAGCTTGTGGACTGTTGCTTACGGAAGTTTCAGGTTGTGTTGGGGCGTATGTTGTCGGGGACACTTATAGTGTATTTTAATAGGGTGTCCTAAAAACAAATCATCTCTACCGAGGTGAAAAGTCAAGAGTGAGTCCAAACAGAGTGTCCAAAATGTTGGCAGATTCAATTCTATGCGAAATAAATTGATTGCAGAGTGAGTGATTGTTGAGTTTCCTCTGCTTCGCAAAACTAATGATAAGGAGCTGTAATGGAGTTAAAATCCAGCATGAATATATTGACGAAAACTCTACTGGAAAGACACAGTAGGCAGTGACAGTTCATGAGATAGTGTCAAATTTGGCAACATTAACCTATACGAGCAGTGGACTGATGCAAGTTTGAACTTGGATGATGGACAATCCAAGGCAGGAAGCAAACACAGTAGATTCGGCTGCATAGAATGATAGTTACGCGGCAATGTAGTGAGTTGTTACGACAATTATGATCATGGCTTCAAGGGGGGAATAGGTGTCCAGATCATAGGGGCATGACTGCTGAACATGGGAGCATGATTGGGATTGCTCCTCAAAACACTAAGATCATGGGATCATGGGTCAAAACCAACCACTAAGTTCATAGAAAGAAGGGGGAGAAATCACTCGCAGTACATGGCTTTACCTCCTCCCCACTAAAGCTGACACTAAACGTAACATAGAATCCTTTGCCAACTTAGTTGAAAACCAATTTAATTGCAAGATTAAAATTCTGCGAAGTGATAATGAGGGGAATTCCACATGAAAGATTTCTTTCATACCAAAGGAATCATTCACCAAACTAGCTGTGTCGAAACACCCCAATAAAATGGGATTGTAGAATGCAAACACCAGCACCTACTTAATGTTGCCCGAGCTTTAAGATGTCAGGCCAATCTTCCCCTTCAATACTGGAGTGATTGTGTCTTAACTGCCACATACTTCATTAATCACACACTTAGCCCCTTGCTTAAAAACAAAACACCCTTTGAACTCTTATTCAATAAATCACCCACTTATGCCCATTTAAGGGTATTTGGTTCTCTTTGTTTTGCTTCCACTCTCTCCCACCAAAGAAAGAAATTTGAATCCCATGATCGCATATCTGTTTTTCTTGGATACCCTTTTGGCATAAAAGGCTACAAATTGCTTGATCTCCAATCCAATACCATTTTTATATCTAGAGACGTCACCTTTCATGAATCAACTTTCCCATTTCACTCCTTACCTCACCTCTCCACTAATGCATCTAACAGCACAACATGTGTTTTCACTAAACCATTACCTGACACTCTTGATTTTCCTATCATCTCTTCTCCATTTACACCCGATGATTTATCTCCTTCCAACATACCTCACATAACTTCACCAGCACTAAATGACTCTGTCATCTCCACAACAGACCCCTCATTTGATTCTCCATCTCACACTCCTGTTATTCTACCTTGTTCCTCTCTTGATTCAGCCCCTCGCAGAACCACCAGGGTCAGAAGAGCACCACAATATTTACAAGACTTCCATTGTAACTAGTCCTCACTTGTTGTGCCTTCTTAATCATTGTCCAAGTCTGAGACTTCAAACACCGGTAATCTCTACTCATTGGCAAACTTTATTTCTTATAAAAAATGTTCCCCATTATTCACTGCTTTTTCTAGCTCTATCTTCATTCATACTAACCCCATCACATACAACCAAGCCATGAAACATCCTGGCTGGTGCAAAGCCATGAGTGATGAATTGCTTGCCTTGGAACAAAATAACACCTGGATCATCACTGACTTACCTCATGGCAAGTCAACCATTGACTGCAAATATATTTACAAGACTAAATTTCATGCTGATGGTACTAATGAGAGATTGAAAGCCAAACTTGTAGCCAAGGGTTTTATGCAGAAGGCAGGTATTGATTATACAGAGACTTGTTCTCCTGTCATAAAGCTTGTTACTGTCAAGGTCTTACTCTTTATTGCAGCAATCAAAGGATGGTGTCTCTTACAATTTGACGTCAACAACGTATTTCTTCAGGGTGACTTGAAAGAAGAAATATATATGCGCAGGCCGCCTGGTTATTCTGTAGGACGCACCAATCAAGTCTGCAAGCTTCTCAGAAGTTTATATGGACTCAAGCAAGCCTCACGCTTCTCTATTTCTCTCATTGCCTTTGGTTTTACACAATCCAAAACTGATTATAGCCTATTTACTAAGGTGGATAACAATTCATTTATTGCCTTACTAGTTTATGTTTATGATATAATTGTTGCTGGAAATTGTTCATCGTCCATCGAATCCGTTAAATCCTTCCTACACAACCAATTTAAATCAAAGACCTTGGCTGCTTATGCTACTTTCTTGGCTTAGAAGTTGTTAGATCCTCAAAAGGTATTCATTTATGTCAGAGAAAATATGCTTTAGACATTCTGGATGATTCAGGAACCTTGGCCAGCAAACTCCTCAAGCTGCCTCTTGAGCAGAACTTTAAGCTCAGCAAGACTTCTGGAGATCCTTTATCAGACCCCCAGCTCATATCGTCGTTTTATTAGAGGCCTTTTGTATCTCACAATCACTAGGCCGGATATTTGTTATCCTGTCTAGGTCCTCAATCAATAGATGGATACACCTACCAGCATACATCTAGCCACAACTTATCGCGTTCTTCATTACATTAAATCTGCACTTGGACAAGGTATTTTATTATCTTCTTCTTCACAGATTTAACTCAAAGCCTTATATGACTCTGATTGGGCTTCCTGCCCTGACACTAGAAGATCAGTCACGGGTTATTGCATATTCCTTGGAGACTCTCTTATTTCTTAGAAGTCCAAGAAACAATCTGTTGTCTCTTGCTCCTCAACTGAGGCAGAATACCGTTCTATGGCTTCCACTTGCTCAAAACTCACTTAGCTTCGATATCTCCTTCAGGATTTCTGTATTTCTCATCCTTAAGCTACTCAACTTTACTGTGATAACCAAGCTGCTCTTCACATAGCTGCAAACCCAGTTTTTCACGAACGGACAAAACATATTGAATTGGATTGCCATCTCATCCATGACAAAATACAGGAAGGTCTTATCACCACTACTCATGTTGCTTCTCAAAGTCAACTAGCGGACATCTTTACCAAAGCTCTTCCTTCTTCTATTTTTCAACAGCATTTGTTCAACATGGGAATAGTTAATCTCTATTCTCCATCTTGTGGGGGGATATTAGAGACCACATCAACAGCATGCCATTTAGCATGCACCAAGCAACAACCTGTAACAAAATTGCAACAGAATAGCCAGCACCACGCCAGCAAAATAACAGCAGCACAACATGCTGCAACCGAATGAATTATTTGTAATTATTCCTTTTTTGTTTTTTGCTTATTTAGTTGAGGGCCTTTTATCATAAGAAAATAGACAAAATAGTTTATTAGATAAACTGTGTATAAATAATATTGTACACGATTATTCTTTTTAAGCATAATACTAGAGGTTCCCTTATCCTTCGTGCAAAAGCTCTCTCTCTTGTCTTTTATTTCTTCCTCCAATTTGTTACATGGAGAGATTTCAAATAACCTGATAGATATGAAGTGAATGAATATCAATACAATGTTAAGGATTCTCTTACATTGCCAATTTGAAGCTACACAACAAAAGCTTATTATTCCTACCAAAAAATTATTATAACAATTTTAAAAGAAGCTTTTAGCATTCAATGCAAATTGAATTTCGAAATCAACATGATTGTATTATTATTAGTTTTTTTCTTGCAAGAAGAAAAGGGAAAATCTCAAGGTTCTCTGTCATCATTGTCCCCTGGCACATAGCTTATTCTACATTCAACACTCAACCGTAACATAATTTTGAAAGAAATATAAGCTTACCATTTTCAACTGCCTATTATTGCCAAAATATTCAATTGTAATTATTAATTCCAATTCTTTTAGCATAGATAATCTCTCTATTTAATTATTTAGACCTGAAAAACCCAAACAATTGGCATAAAACATGTTCTCAACAAATTGAATCCAATTATGCTCGCACATGGGTACAGAAGAGCTTGCTAATGCCTTAAAGAGCTACGGACATTCAAGAACTAAAATGTAAGTTTTTTTTTTCCAGCATCATTTTTTATCTTCTAATTATATAGTGTTTTGAGCCTACTCTCTATTTGCATATACATAAACAATTAATTACTGTATTTTCAAAATTTAATACTCATTCCAAACACTTTTGGATGTTGTTTGTACAGGGTTTTGATTTCTCACTAATTCACAGCATGGTTTGCTAATGGGGTTTGTAGCAATTTGTACTTAATGCTTGAAGTCTGCAGGAAATTTTTGTGCATGAAAAAGGTTAGTTCTCTATTCTGTGTTTATCCTGGCTAATGACAGAAAGACAGTATTGTCACATGACTTCTTAACTGTTTCATTGTCTGAAATTTCTGTTAAGATTTATTCCTTTCAGCTCTCTTAGAGATTCTGCTTTATGTTTGGTGATAATTTTTGCATCAAATCACTTCAAAATAACTTTCCAAGGTATGCTAGGTCGATGTATGTCTCACATAGACAGAAAATTATGCAGATCAGATCATTATATGCTGGAAAATTACAAAATGATTTTTGTGATCGCAACCACATATCAAACTGCTATATATTACTATAATATAGATCATCATGATTTAAAGATTTTGTTCATAAATCATTAATAGGATATTTAAGTGCCGGAGCTGGAGGGGCCAAAGTGTACAAGTACTGTGTTTGATAGGCATCAGGATGTTATGCAATTCTTTCCTGGCTATACAAACTAGGTTGTCATATTTATATCGAATTATAATATCTTGAACAGTTGTATAGAATACATATTAATGAATAAAATGCGTGTAGATTGCCTAGTTGTTTTTGTGTAACCAACATTATGTGTGCATGATTTTTAGTACTTCGTCTATCAAATATGACAGTATTTTCTTCTCTTGTGATCACAGAATTCAGGCATTCAAAACTTTCAGAGGCCTGATATTTTAATATATTCGGACATGAATTTTCCCTTGAAAGGTTTCTGCTCTTATTGATCTTACTACAAAATGTCTAACAGGAAATAAAGATCCAACACTAATTAAGCAGTAACTGATTTTTTTCACTCTCTGTTATATCTTGTAGTTTGAGCAAATGCCTCCAAAAGAGAAACCAAAGGAGGGCTACACCCTTAAGGTGACATCACCTGATATTGGTGGAAGGACAGTCATAGGCAGTGACAAGCTTACTCTAGTTGAACAAAGACAGTTTCTTTATGTCAGAATTGTGAGAGCCAATGGCTTGCCAGTGAACAACATGACTGTCACTTGTGTCCCTTTTGTCGAGCTAAAGAATGGAAACTACAAGCGAATAACTAGATGCTTTGAACAGACCTCAAACCCAGAATGGAATGAAGTCTATGCTTTCACAAGAGATCGCCTTTGGGGTGGGAGATTAGAGATCCTGGTAAGGGATAAAGAATCTGCGGTTAATGAGATTATTGGCTGTCTTTCCTTTGATTTGGGCGATAATCCTACGCGGTTTCCACCAGATAGTCCATTGGCAGCACGGTGGTATAAATTGGAGGATCGCAATGGGGTTAAGGTTGCAGGAGAGTTGATGTTAGCTACATGGATAGGGAATCAAGCTGACGACGCATTTTCTGTTGCTTGGCATTCTGATGCAGCAGCAGTTAGCGGGAAAAGCGTGACAAACATTCGTTCTAATGTTTACCTCTCCCCTGTGCTTTGGTATTTAAGAATTCAAGTGATTGCAGCAAAGGATTTGGCACCTGCAGACAAGAACAGGAAACCAGAAGCTAACATCAAGGCTGTTCTTGGGAACTTGGTTTTGAGGACTACAGTTTCAAACGATAAGAATCCGGATCCTACTTGGAATGAGGAAGTGATGTTTGTTGCAGCAGAGCCATTTGATGATCATTTAATTTTAAGTGTGGAGGACAAGATGGGAGCTAATAAGGAGGTATGTTTAGGGAGGTCTGTGATTCCTTTGCACCAAGTGGAGAAGAGGTTGATTCCTCAAGGCATCGGTGCTCAGTGTATTAATCTCGAGAAGTATGTTGCGGAGGGTGAGGAGAAGACAGAAGTGAAGTTTGCCAGGAGACTTCATCTGAGGATCTTTTTAGATGGTTTATATCATGTTTTTGATGAACCAACTTACGACAGCAGTGATTTGAGGGCAACATCTTCCAAGCTACGGCCAGAGAAAATTGGGGTCTTGGAGCTAGGTATCCTAAAAGCTGAAGGGTTGCTACCACCGAAGTCCAAGGATGGTCGTGGAACTACCAATGCTTATTGTGTAGCGTAACACGGGCGGAAGTGGGTTAGGACAAGTACTATAGTAGACAGTTATGCTCCAAAGTGGAATGAGCAATACTACTGGGATGTTTATGATCCATATACAGTTGTTACCATTGGAGTTTTTGATAACTGTCATTTACAGGCAGGGGACACGAACGATGGGACGGGTGATCCAAGACTTGGCAAAGTAAGGATTCGGTTGGTTATAACCATGAAGGGTGTAGCTTAATTGGTCAGATCCTAAGTTTGTTCTTTAGAGGTCACCAGTTTGAGTGCCACAAACTTCAGGGTCACTGGAAGTTTACATAGTCGTTAACTTTATGGTCTCGGTGGATTAGTCGAGGTACGCGTAAACTAACCCGAATACTTACAGTTAAAAATAAAAAAAGACGATTCGGTTGACTACTCTCGAAACTGGTAGGATTTATACACATTCCTGCCCGCTTTTAGTCTTGCAACCTAATGGATTGAAGAAAATGGGAGAGCTTCATTTGGCTGTGAAATTTAGTGGCAACAATTGGATCAACTTGTTTCATACTTACTCACAACCTATGCTTCCTATGATGCATTACCTTCAACCATTATCAGTCTATCAGCTTGATAGTTTAAGACACCAAGCTACTTATATTCTCTCTTCGAGGCTTGGCCGTGCCGACCCACCTCTAAGGAGGGAGGTTGTGGAGTACATGCTTGATACAGGTGAAAATAGATGGAGCTTGAGAAGAGCAAAGGCAAATTGTGAGAGAGTCATGACATGTTTGAGTGGAATCGTTGTTCTTTGGAGGGAGTTTGATCAAATACGCCATTGGAAAATTTGGGGCAAAAAATGAGGGTAATTAAATTGTGAATGGCTTCTCCTGCAACCATTCAAATCCAGCCACTGTGTGTGTGAGTAAACAGGGGAGGGTTTTGTCGATTTTATTTGATTTCCACTCTGTTAATCCTAGACTACCGGTCGATATTTCAAAACCCTTGTAATTCCTCTGTGTTAAACTTCTTGTTTTGACATCACTCGTGTTATGTTAGTGTTTTTTAAATTTCTTGTTATATTGTCTCCTATTCTCCTTCTGATTGCTTGTTTTTGGCATTCTGTCTGATTGCTTGTTTGTTGGTTCATAAAGTTCAGTTCAAGTACTTGGTTCTTGTTACAGGGACTCTTATGCAATGAGGCCTCCAAGACTTCGTGTTGGCATTCCTTCCATTCCTCAAAATTTCCTCTGGAGATTGCCTGCTAAAACAGATAGCATGCTGTAAGGAAAACATTGTTATGATGTTCTGTGGGCCAATTTTTTTTTCTTCTTCTAACATTTCATAACGTCGTTAACAAGCTCAGGTGCTGCATTGTTGCATGAAGCAGAGGGCACTAACCTCTGCTTATTGACAATGGGTTTTCAAAGTCTTAATTTAGGTGTTGGTATGCTTCCTTTATCTATAGGCACTTCCACCTCACATTGTTCTCCCTCCGTATTTCTCTTGCTGACAATATTCTTTCTGGTCTCTACGTTCAACACCAATAAAAATCACTGGGAAGCAGCAGCTTCAAAAACTGATAAAGAAGCTACCACAAAAAATCTCAGTTGTGCAAGACTGTTCACCATGGAAAGCCAGTAGGAATACATTACTGTGATGAAATTTTTGCCAGGAGCAACCGGTGAAGTGCTTACAGCGAAACGTTGCTCATTGATATGAATGTAACTTCTAATACTTCCAATATATTTTCCTTAAAATAGAATCCTTCGTTGGATTATGCAAGTACTGAAAATAAATTATTTAGATATGGAACTTGAAGAATAACATAACACTATCCGCTCCAGCAATGAAGAGCAACGCTAAGCAGTCCTGCAACATTACTGGATAAGCACTGTTTTAAGAAACCGATTTTGCTCCCGCACAGGTAAATTCATCATCAAAACCAGAGTCTAGAACATGACCTTTTCATGTATGAGATTATTAATAACTTAGAGAACATCAGGAAACAAATAAGGCAGATGTAGTATTTTCTTTCAGATTTCTTTTCTAGAAAACAATTATATATTATAGACAACAATCTCGAAAAAAAAAATCTTTTTCAATACCTTATAAAAATCTTCAATTTTGCCAAAATTTTAGCTACAAACTCTGAAAGTATTAGCTCATCCGTGCCCAGTCAAGTTTGAAGGGTATATAAATCCCCATCACACATCTTATGAAAACACATAATCCTATAGGAACATTTTTCTTATCATATGCAATCTAACATTCCAACAATCCAAGAGAACTTAAACTAGATAAAGACTAGAAACCAAGAAACAGGGTGATTCTTTGACCATTGTAAATGACACCAGTTGAGCAACTTGATATCCCAAAATTCAAGATATGTAATTAAAAAATTATTTAGTGTTTGGGACGGTAGTTAATAATATAGTATGTTTATTTTGGTGGACACAGACGTGATAGAAAACATTTTCTCCAAAGTGATCCAAACATCATGAGAGGTTTTGAGACCAACAAATTGTTGAAGAACAGATTCGAACAAGGGTGTTTAAAATCAGCTGATCTTTTTCCAAACAAAAAATCATAGGTAGGATTTCGTGAAGGGGCATTGGTCGGGGGAGTTTAAAGATTTTGGTGGAGCGAGAGAGATGCCATTGACGAAGCCATAAAGTTTTTGGTAATGAAGGTCGGGAAAAAAAAGTTAAGTTTTCCATGAGTTTGAGAATAATATAGTGGGTGAGAGGACTTGGGGCAGGGGAAAATTGAGACATCGTGGAGGAGGTAGTAGAGAAGGAGGTTGACATGGTTGAAAAAGAGATCTTTTTTATGTTGGAGAACGTCGAATCAGAGAATCTCTTTCAAGGACAAGACTTCTTGTGGTGAGAAGAGAGAACAGAAACCACGATGGGTGTTAAGAAGGGTCTTTCTCTTTTAAGCTGTCAACAGGTAATAAACAAGCTTAATTTATTCTAAACAACATTATTAAGAGATTTGTAAAATCCTAAAATATCATGGCTTCATAATTATGTTGATTTTTATATTGATCTGCTCTACTTTATCCAAATTCTGTAGATTTTCAGGCCTCGAAGTTAATGGAGTTAATGGGTCGGTCTAAAAAATTCTTAGCCCGGTCTATATAAGCAAAATCCATGATGAAGAACACTAGACAATACGTGCAAGACGAATTCTTCTTCTTCCCTAAAGCAGACGCCTAATCACTTTTGATAAACATCCTCTAGAGTTATATCTTTTGATATCCATCCCAGGAATCATTTGGTTGCTCCTAAATCTTTTGTATCAATAATCCTATCATGGATATACAATAGTAAATACCCAGGTGAATCGTTATACAATTTATTGAAAATAAACACACTGGTTATACTTCCTTTTATTATATCCATTATTAATTATAAAGATGTCGAACCACTTACAACATATTCAGATGGCAGACTAATGTTAGGTTTCCCCCACACTTTTCCGACACAACAAAAACAATAATTTAATTATTTTTTTAGGTATTTTAAGGATTATATTAGACAATCTAGAATCATTTAACGTGTAAAAAAAAATTACCTAAAAATCAAATTTTCTTTTTAAGATTTGATCAACTTTTGAAAAGTTGAGTTGTCACAAACTATAAATCATCCAAGTGTCCAGCCTATAACAATAATCCATACAAACCACTAGTAAGAAATTTTTTAAAACCCTTTTATGAGAGAGAAATTGTTATTTCTTAAGTACTACTCTTTTTTTTCTCTACCCCGCCTATATGTACAAGTGGAGTATGTACAATACATTTTATTTTAGAAAAGTGAGGCATAACATTCTATTTATATGGAAAATTTAATAACCCTGTAAATGACAAAATATCATTTTGCCCCCTGAAAAATATCACAAAATTTTATTTCAAGATAATTTTAGAAATTTATTCAGTAAAATCCTCATTCTCTTACACTTGATTATGTTTAATTTATGACCAATAGTTCTTAATATACTTGACCTATTAAATTCCTAATAAATTTACTCAAATATAAATCATAATCCTAAATAAACTAGGATTAAATAAATTAAATAATTTAATTTTTTATTAATTCAACAATTGATTGATCTATATTTGAAGATTGATTATACCGTTTAGTAATGTGTCATGATCCCTCAAATATTAATAAAGTCATATGTGGTTTGACTTAATCTTTTAGTGAGGAGTTTCTTAGTGTAGTTATTATCTTTTCATTAAGAATGTTCTGAATTACATATTATAACATGAAGTGTGTCTGTTCTATCAAATCATGTTTGTTCTTAATACCATAATTATTAATTCTTTGAATAAGATTTAAAACTCTTTTTAAATTTCATTCTACCTTGCGCAAGGATTTCACAATCAATACTACATGAGAACATATGAAATATTTTTTCTAATTTATTTAGTGTGGTAAATCCTTTCTTCATCACTCAAATACCTTCATATAGTTCATGATATACCAAATAGTTACTCATTTGTTACCATTGATTAGAACAACAAGTAGTAAGGATTAAAACAGGATGGCCACCAATCTTGCTTTCCATGAGCATACCAAGCATATCGAAGTTGATTGTGATTCTATTCGAGAAGTCGTGGATACTAAAGTTATTTATCTTCTACATATCTTTGCTGACCTTCGAATCATTGATGTGTTTATTTCTAGTTGGAAAAGTGATGCTTCTTCATCACTCAACGTCAATTTAAGGAAGGAATTGTTAGTGTGGACCATCTCATTAGAATCAATAATTTCCATATAAATATTAGCTATTTATGTCAAGAAAATAGTTGTCAATATTTATGTAATTATAGTGTAAATAACTTTCTATAATTAGGGTGATATTATAGTTGTTAGTAGCTGATTTTATAGAATGTAAATTAAAATTATTTCTATTTAATGAAAGCGACCCTCATGGAGAATAGTCATTCAACCAATATGACAAGAAACTATTGATAGAAATTCTTTGTTATAGTTTTCATCAAAAATCAGCAATGAAAAGTTATTTGTTGGTGTTTTCATTGCTATTTTTCAACTTAATGTGTTTGGTATTGTGGTAGCTTTTGTGGTTGTGGTTTGAAAAAAATTGTTTTATAAAAAGTACTTTTGGTTGAGGTTGGTTTGGTATTTATATATGTTTGGTTAAAACTGTGGTTGAAATTGAGGTTGAACAAAAAGTAGTTTAATTTGTTTGGTTAAAAATGTTTTTCAAATTAAGGTTATAAAATAATTTTTAAAAATATATATTAATATTGATGGTTTTTAATTTAAATATTGTAGATTTAACTACTGTTATTACATCATGAAATAAATAATACTTTATATAAAATAATTTTTATTGTTCCATTAAACTATCTATAATTTCATCACATATGAAATACATCCGACAAGAACTACAGTTTTCTTGGTTTCTTAAGAGCGCAACAACATCAGGTAAAATATAATCAGAAACAAAATTGGGATTGCGATCAAATTCTGCAAATGCTATGTCATCAAGTGATCTCCGTCTAATTTATGTAGTGATACTTTAAAATGTTAAACACTAGTTTTTCGAATAAAACACAATTAAAAATAAAAAAAATTAATTTAATTTTTTTTTATTTTACTTGGTCAGACTCAGTTCAATGTATTTAACTCTGGACCGAACCGATAAACACTAGTTTTTCGAATAAAACATAATTAAAAATAAAAACTAAAACTTATTTTTTTATTTTACGGGGTCGGACCCGGTTTAATGCATTTAGCTCTGGACCAAACCCGATCCAGTCCGGCCGAAACAGTGAAGAATGACTTCACTGTTCATTTAAGTGAACAGTGAAAAGTGAATTAAGAGTGGAGAGTGATTCACTCTCCACGGGAAAAAGAGGAAAGTAGCCTTGACCTGCTTTTAACGACTCTGCATTTTAAATGTAATTAATGGTGGGGTCCATAAACAGTAAATCAAGTTTTGCCATCAATTTCTAGTTGAAAAGGTGATGTTTTTTAATCACTCAACATCAATTTAAAGATAGTTATTGTTAGTGTGGACCACCTCATTAGAATTAATTATTTTCATATAAATATTAGTTATTTATATCAAGAAAATAGTTGTCAATATTTATGTAATTATAATGTAAATAACTTTTTATAATTAGGGTGATATTATAGTTAGTAGCAGATGATTTAATGGAATGTAAATCAAAATTATTTTTATTTAATAAAAGCAAATAATAGTCATTCAACCAATTTGACAAAAAACTATTGATAGAAATTCTTTATTATAATTTTCATCAAAAATCAGCAATGAAATGTTATCTAAATTCTTTAATGCATATTTCCATATAAATTAATGATACCTTCATAAATTAGGGAATTTAGATTATAAGAGAATTGAAATGAAATAAAGTTTAGAAGAAGAATTAAAATAAAAACTAAATGTTGCAGTGAAAGTAATTTTATACTATTAATTTGATGCAAATCGGATCATAAATTATTTATATATATAATTAACAAGTGTCCGCAACGTGTCTTTCTCTCTCTTTTTCTTCACAGTAACTTTATCCTTGACTTCTCCAGAACAACCATTATTCCAACTTTTCTGCCATTTGTTTTTTCAATTGAAATTGTAATTTAGTATATTTTTAAAATGCAATTAACTTGAAAATATTAAATTAATATTTTTTAATGTTTTTAGATAATTTTAACATGCTAGCATTAAAATAATAAAAAGTAAAAAAATTAGATTCTTCTTTTAACATTATAATAATTAATTCATTGATAAAAATAAAGTAAGATCTTTATTCTGAATTTATTTATTGGATTTTTTTATTCAATTTATGAAAGTATATATTCTAAAATACATCATTTTCGGTTTAAAAACCGCATAATTGCACAAAGGCTTGTACTAGTAGTTAAAATTATTCACGTGTATAACCATATATTAATTCATTTGAAGATTCTAGAATATATTTCTAAATATTTTCACCCCAAACTTGTAAAAATTTTCCATATTTATCATTAATTGGGCTACGAGTCTACATTATACCATTTACATTCGTTGAGACTTTCCAAATTCAGACGCATTTTTAATACCAAATTTAAATAGGCTACTTCAAATTTCATTAAATTATATACTAGATGTTGTTGTTGTCGAAGATGAATCTTGTGTTCTTAAAGCTTTATTGTTCATCATTTATGCAATTAGGATGTATGGAATATAACTCCTAAGATTCCAACAACAACATCTTGATTTAGATACACTTCTAGATCAAGGTCTTTGACATCAAAGAATATGAAACTCAAATATCTCTCAACAATATGAACCTAAGCTTTAGATTTGAGAGGAAAACCAAAACATAAAATGAAAATAAAACACTAAAATATGAGGTGATGAAGAGTGTGTAAAAATCTAAAAAAAAAACTTGATTTATACTCTTCATCCACCCCTTTTTTTTATAGTGAGTTTTGGAAACTAAAAGGTTGACATATTAATTTTTACCATTATCAATTATTGATTAGCCATTATAAATCAAGAAATCAAATCTAGAAAAACAATAGTTCTTTCAGTGAAAAAACCAAGGGTTTTTTAAGTTTAATTTCTTATTCACTTATAATTTGTTTATTTAAAACAAATTTCCAACAAAAAATATTCTTCATTTTACTCTCTTATATTAAACCTTGAGACTAGCATCTAAAAAGAATTTTTTTTTTTTTTTAACATACCAGACTGACACAAGGTTGTATTCATAAGATAAATTCGAAAAAAAACTTGATTTTAGTAAACATGTAAGTTGATTTAAATATACTAGTTCTTATCATCGATTCAAATAAAAATAAAAATAAAATATTTAACTAAGTAATTATAAGTTTAAATTCTATTAACTATATATAAATTATTATTGAGAGCTCAACAACCGGTTTAAAAATTTGAATTGAGATGCTTTTAATATTTAATTCATTGATAAAAATAAGGTAAGTCCTTTATTCTGTATTTATTTATTGGATTTTCTTTTATTAAATTTATATAAGTACATCCTTCCGCTACCTTTTTATAATGAAAATTATTCTGGAGATACAACATCTTAAAATTAGTTTCCATCAATGATAAAAAAAAAAAAAAAGTTTCTCAATTCTCTCCGAATTTAAAATTTATTGTTTTTGGTAAAATGCTAGGGTGAGAAAAAAATATTTAAATGTCGACAATTTAATATTGGATGGGGAAAACTTTTATACTTCGCGTATTCCTCTTTTTTTTCTCCGATTCACAATATCCATCACAAAAAGAAAAAAAACGGGTGCAAATATGTGGTCGCAGATTCATTAAACGGTGCAAAAAAAAAAAAGAATGGTTCATGATAAAAGACAATCACTCCTTTATTTCTTGAAACTTTAATTTTATTTTGATATAAACTGAATAAATAAAAAAATATGCAAAATTATTGTATTCTCTTGTCCCTATCTACAAATCTAAATCTACAAAGTTCGCAGAAAATATCAAACCCAAATAGTCCTAGGATTTTTCAATTTATCAACGGAATATTTCGTCGGGGATTAGATATTGAATTTGTGGTAATAAAATTAAGAAATCTAGAAAACTATGAGAGGAAAAAAATCTGATTCACCTCATCTTTGTAAAAAGCCTCAACTTCTTGCACCAAACTTGCCAAATTAATCCTCGATTCAAGCAAAAAGTTGAAATTAAAACAGTTTATTCTTTAATAATCAATAAACAATTTAAGATACGAAAAATTAGGTGAAAAACAGGAGAAAAAAAACATAAAAATACAAAAACATCGGCATGGGTTGGCCTCGGTGAATGATGGTGATAGAATTTGGAGGAAGTGACGTGTGTTCGTTGGTGTTTCTCTCATCCATAACCTTATAATGAGAGAGATTTAAAATTACTTTATTTTGTGTAAAATATTTTATATGAAAAATATTTAGTGATGTTTGATAAATAAAAATAAAAAATATAGTAATAATGAAATAATGATAAAGCAGTGTTGAGACGAAACAATGATAATGATGAAATGATGATAGTAACGAGAAAATAAAATAGTAAAAATAATAAAAATAATGATGATAATAATGATGATGATAAAGACATTATAACAAAGAGATAATCCGGGATAATTAAATTATCTATCAAATCTCTATTAAAAATTCAACTTTAACGTTTCTTGACCTCCTAGTACTTCATGCTTAACATATATCCTTCATTTTTCCTAACCGGCCCCCATCTAAAAGCCGACCTGCAGGTTGCTTTCAAATTTCAAACATCGATCAATCCATGATTCCCATCGCATTGAATTATTTGCGGGCCTATGCATTTAGTGCTTCAAACCACCTGCGAAGTTTGCATCTTTGATCTATTTGGCATCAATGTTTCATGCTCCATATACAGCACAAAAGACCTGCCCTAGGACAGCAGATGGGGACCAATTTATTACATTGCTCGATAATGCACATCGTGGTCCTTCCTTTGATAGCTAGAAATTATAGCCAAGCACAAGAGCATGGTGCCCACTTTACTGAAATCATGTTGGCTACAGCAAAATGTGAGGTGGAAAAACAAGGGGGGGGAGGGAAAAGAGGAGAAGAATTAGATGCCAAAGGATATAATAGTATGGGAGTCGTACCATGAGCATCTACTCGTGATAGACAACTTTGAAAAATCGATCTGGATTTTTTTCACCTTTGAATAATACCCTAACAATGCAAAAATTCACTTTGTTTGATGGGAGTAACTTTCAAACTGTTGTTGGATGCTAATATTTGATATGAAAAAGTATTAAATTTATAAAAAAAATTTAGTATTTTTATATGATATATTTTGATGTACTAATATCAAAAATAAATTAAAAAAAAAACTTATTTTAAAATATTTTCAAGCCAAAAACTATTTTGAAAAGTATTCTTTTTTGTTTATAGAAATGAAGAATATTATAAATAAAGCGTTCTCATTAAGAAGATGGGGGCTACAAGATAAGAAAGATTACTGGGGAGATTTTGAAAAATATTCTGTACAACAATTTCAAATATATACTCAGATATTTTTTATTTTACACACTACAACATTATCCAGTTTTACCGACGGATTAATTCCGTCGGTGACAGCAATGCAATCCGTCAGTGAAAACAATACCGACGGTCTCACCGACGGTACAATTCACTATTTGATATTTTTTTTCTTCAATTGAAGATAAATTATAATATAAAAATTAATTGAAATTTTAAAATTTTTTATCTTTGATAAATAGTTAAGAATCAATAATGGACAAACAAATTAAATGAGATAGATAGAGTCAACCTCTGAATTTTCTCACATGAAAGATCTTATCCTAGCAAACAAAAAAAATAGACAACTTTTTTTCATGAGTATATAATAATTAACAACATGATTAAAAAAATAAACTGAAATTAAGCTACAACACCCCCCCTGCTGAAATTTCTTTAGCATGCCTATCTCTAAAAAAAGCCCTCCTTAAGATTCAATCCCCTTTCCTTCTCTTTTTTCTTTTAGGATTAGAAAAGTTCTAAATTTTTGTTTACTTATTTAATAAAAGTCCAATAAAAATAAGATCTAGGTTTGATTATTTTATGCGTAGATCTGAATTACTATCTAGATCTATGTTTAATAGATGTTTATTTTGTGTATTTATCCCTCTTGTCGAGGTTTTTTATTCCAACTTATTAGGGTTTTAGTCACTTTGAATAAACATTTTTTTTATTGTTCTAATTGATAATTAGAGAATTTTGATACTAGTTTGTGGATATTAATCTTTCATTCATATAACATGATAGTGTAAGATGTTTTCTCTCGTTCACTTATCACCATTTAAATTCATGTATAAATTAACATATGATGCAATAAATCCTTCTAAGGATAATCCAAGTTTATGAGTTTTAAAAAATTTAGCTTATCATATAAACTGATGAAAGTATAAGCTACTTTACATATGAGACTTCATTATTGATGTTTCTAACAACATTTTTATTAAATACTTTTCAAATAATAATTTTTTTTTTTTTTTTACTATTATAAGATGAAAACAATGATGTATCTGAATGTTTTTCAGTTTCCTTTTACTTATAAACATGATTTTTAAACTTTAACAAGAGTTTATCAAGAATAAGTCTTGAATTACGATTTAGATAAGTTAATTTAAGTTAACTCAATTTTTTATATATATAAAAAAATAAAAATAACTCTATATTAAAAAAAATTAAAAAATCAATGAATTTTGATCCAATTTTAACTAAAAAATTTTCCAAATCACAAATCAATCTAATTTTTTAACCAATGAATTATGTTACTATTTAATTTCCCTTAAAAAAAAAAAAAATAGCCAGGCCTTTCAGCATCAGATGCCAAAGGATATAATAGCATGCGAGTCGTACAGTAAGCATCTAATCGTGATTGACAACTTTGAAAAATCGATGGATCATCTGGATTTTTTTCCCCTTTGAATAATACCCTAACAATGCAAAAATTCACATTGTTCAGACAAAGACGTTTTTTATTCTTCAATTAACTATTTGATTTTTTTTCTTGAATGGAAGATAAATTATGATATCAATGATCACAATTATTAAAATGTGTTTGAGAACGCGGTGCAAACCACGTTTTATCAAAATTTAATTTTTTTTTACTAAAAATAATTTTTTTTATACGTTTTTTATGGGCTGATCTAAAAAATAATTTTAAAAAAATAAAAAAAAACATCATTTTAATGTATTTCGACACGAAAAACACTTTGAAAAACAACCGCAACAACTCTCTCAAACAGAAACATGAACAGTCATATATATTTCCTTTTCAACATGATAATGGAAATCCAATAATCAAACTCTATATATCTATGAAAAGTTATTCTCCAATGACTTTGCTCTAACAAAATTGATAGGATTTGATTTGTGTCTAGCGGCTACATCTGTAGTATTCTATCTTCCCACTTTTTATGATTGTTTTTCATTGAAGGATGTTTCAAGATATTTATCTATTTTCAAAATGAAGCACTTTAAAAGATATGGTTTTTCACCTTTATCCTCAGTTGTTTAATCAAATACAATATTATTTCCAGATTTCAGGATGTCTACATTTTCCAGTACATTATTAACAAAATATTAAAACATGCATGTGGGGAAAGGTTCCCCCACCACTATTTGACCGAGAGTGTCGCTAAACTTTTTTTTTTTAATTTTACCAAATGATGGAGAATTTAAGTTGATTTGTTAGAAAATTGTAAGATTAAAACATAGGGTATTAAAGTGAAAAAAATGACAAAAATGATTAGCTTTTTTGAACTTTTGGAAAAATATTAATTGTAGTCCTCAAACTTTTTGACTTATGAATATTGGGTCCCTCTAATTTTTTAAATTTTAAAAAAAATCAATTTTAATCCAAAATTTCATTTTATTTTTATTTTTCAATCCCTGCTTTAAGAGAAGGAAGAGAAAGTCATCGGATTTTGATGTTAGAAAGAAAAAATCCTTGTTTTACTGATTCTGACTATCAAAATGGTTGATCTTGATGTCAAAGGGTTCTATTTAGTGAAAAGAGTTTTACTTAGGTATTTTTTACCTTTAAATAGTCTAAAAACATATATAAGCTCAGGAAGATTTTTTATTTTGGATTTATTTTGAATTTTTGTGTGGTATTTGAGTTTTTGTAGTGCATGTATGGGTTTATCATAGTATCTATGGTGTTTTCATGGTGTTTTGGGTAAAATATATATAAGACCTGATTTTCTAGTGACCCTTGATCGCTGGAAACTAGACTAATAGACGATGTTTCATCCACCCCCTACCATTAACAAAATAAAAAGCCTAGCACACAAGCTAGGCCATTTTATGGGTCAGACACGTGGGTAGGCCGACACACCTAGCTTGTTTCATCATTATCATCATCATTTAATGTGTTGTTAACCCCTTAAAATAAAAATTAAAAAAAAGATACACCATTTCATCGCTTATGTTTTTAAAATGTTTTTTTTTTATTTGACTTGATTTTTTTATGAAACATAAAAAAATTAGGGTTATCTTTTATTTTAGTCCCACATGCAACCTTTTTTTTTGTAAAAGAGCAAATTGTTGTTTGATAAAAAAAATAGCATACACATGGTTGGCATATAATTAAATGAAACATAATTTTAAAAACAAAATAAATTAAGTTCCATGAGGAGCATAATCTAAATTATAGATTTGGCAGGTTAATCTTTATTAACTAGTATTTTTTTTTATTTTTTAAATTAAATATTTTTATTTCTAATTTTATTCTTTAACTTCTCTTTTTCATTTACAATTAAAAAATGCTTGGAAAGAGCCCATCTATTTTTTTAAAACCAAAAACAAATACTAAACTCGCGATGAAATACAGATCAAATGGCTAGTAGTTTTGATAACGTTTGTATAATAGACAGAGGAATAAATAATTTGTTGATAAATAATGATAAAATGATCAATAATGGACAAACAAATTAAATAAGATAGAGGGAGTCAACCTCTGAATTTTCTCACATGTAATTAAGTTCTTATCCTCGCTAACAAAAAAATTAGACAACTTTTCTTTTATGAATATATAATAATTAACATGTTAAAAAATAAACTGAAATTAAGCTAGAACACTCTCCCCTCCTTTTCTTCAAAGCCTTGAAATTTCTTTAGCACGCCTATCTCTAAAAAAAAGCCCACCATAAGATTCAATCCCCTTAATTTCCTTCTTTTTTTTTTTTTTTTCTCTTGGGATTAGAAAAGTTCTAAATTTTTGTTTAGCTGTTTAATAAAAGTCCAATCGAAATAAGATCTAGGTTTGATGATCATTTTATGTGTAGATGTAGATTACTATCTAGATGTATGTTTAATGGTGTTTATTTTGTGTATTTATTCCCTCTGTGGGGGTCTAATTGTATTCCACCTTATTAGGGTTTTAGTCACTTTAAATAAACATTTTTTTTATTGTTCTAGTTGATTCACTACAACATTTAATAGTTTTACCAACAAAATTTTTCCGTCGGCGTAAAACACATATTCCGTCAATAATTAATTTACCAATGAAATCACTGACGGAAATGCTCCGTCGGTGAATCTTTCATCGGTAATTTTTTGTCCGTCGGTAAATCCATTGGTAATAAAAAAATATTATTACCAACGGATTTACTGACGGAACAGACGTATAGAAAAATTACTCTCTTTATTCTGTCGGTATATCACTCACTACTAGAAATTCGCTAAATACCAACGGATTTACCGACGGAATAGTTCTGTCGGTATTTTGAGGTCGAAATTACCGACGGAAAATTTCCGTCTGTAATTACCGACGGAAACTTTTCCATCCGTAATTCAGTCGGTAACTACCGACGGAAAATTTCCGTCGGTAGTTACCGACTGAAGTACGGACGAAAAAGTTTCTGAATTTAAAAAAAAGGCGGGTCGCTGACGTGGAGGTTTTGGCAGGTTATTTTTTTCCAACGGAATCACCGACGGATTCAAAACGACAGCCCGTATAGTGCCCGTACAGTGATGTGACCGGTTCGCCGTTTAAATTGCCGATGGAATCACCGAGGGATTTGAAATGGCAGATCCGTACGGTGACGTGTCTATGTTTCCGTCAGAATCACCGACGTAATAACCGACGGAGTTTCCGTCGGTGAAACCGTCGGAAAAAGTTAATATATGACAGCTCTGCCGACCCTCTCCTCCCCTATTTCTCCTTCTTCTTCCTCATCCCAACTCTCCCCATCTGCAAACAACCAGCCCCCCCTCCCCCCCAAAAAAAAATCTTCCTCATATCAGCACAATAAGTTATATTTCTTGAAGTTTTGTGGTCACAGCATCCATGTTCTGATTTACCGACGGATTTTATCAATTTTTGTAAGTAATTCTATCTTTTTAAATTTTAACATTTAATTAAATGTCAATTTTATTGTTTTTTTAGTATATGTATTTTGTTAGTAGATGTACATGTTTTATTGTTATTTCTCAAACAAACTTGTAGTATATGAATGTATAATTTTATACCTGTTATGGTTTGTTTTAGATTTTGTAAGATTGTATTTGTTTGTAAATTGTTATTTCTTTATGGAATTACCGAATTACATGTGCTATTTTGAAATAATTAATAGCTTGCTTAATGGGCCCGTTTAAAGTTTTATCAATGGTACTATTGCGGAGTGGTAATTTTTGTAAATTTATATATTTTAATTCGTATGGACGTTGATAAATGATAATGAATATTTAATATTTATGAGAAGTTGTGATTGGTTTGTTGGATAATCTCGAGGTAAAGTAATATTTTTGCAAGTTTATTTACCTAACCTAGTTAATTAATACATGATGTCATCATAATTTTATAGAGGTTCGATATAAGTCATGGATGATCGTTCATGGATGTATCGAGATTCACCCCAAGGATTGCGGAGGATGGATTATTGTAACGGGGTTCAGGGTTTTATTAATTTCGCAACATCTATTCTCAGAAATTTTACTAGAGGCGGTATTAGGTGTCCATGCAGGAAGTGTGAAAATAAAAAGTATCTGCATCAAGATGTTGTAATGATGCATCTTCTACACAAAGGGTTTATGGAGAATTACTAGTGTTGGTATGCACATGGAGAAGTATTTGTTAGCGAGAGTGAGAGGAGAATGGAAGAAACGGTGGTTGGGTCTACTTCTAGTGCTAGCAACGTGCATGAAGCGGTAAATGACAACACTAATCCTTACAGAAATATGGTTATGGATGCAATGAGAATGAATCAAGGTAATGGCAGTCAATGTCCAATCGTAGAAGAAGAACCTAATGCAGATGCAGCTAGGTTTTTTGATTTGTTGAAAGATTTTGACGAACCATTATGGGATGGCTGCACGAACCACAGTAAATTATCGGTCGTAGCACAGGTGTTCACCATCAAGTCAGATCACGGGTTGAGTGAGGCCGGGTATGACAAGATTATTGAATGGGAAGAAGCATTTTACCTGAAGGGAACAGGCTGAAAGAGAACTTCTATGCTACGAAGTCCATGATGAAACCCCTCAGTTTAGGATACCAAAAAATTGACATGTGCCCTAACTTCTGCATGTTATACTACCTTGAAAATGCTGAGATGACCGAGTGCATGACATGCGGGCATTCCCGTTACAAACCTAGAACTGGCAGGGGAAAGACTCTAGTGGCATATAAAAAACTTAGATACTTCCCGATCACACCTAGACTGCAGAGGTTATTCATGTCACCAAGGACTGCTGAGCACATGACATGGCACCAAGCACACCATGCGGTTGATGGAGTGATGGTTCATCCTTCTGACGGCGAAGCGTGGAAACGCTTTAACAGTGTTCATCCTCACTTTTCAGCTGAATCAAGGAATGTGCGTCTTGGGTTGTGTACAGACGGATTCAACCATTTGGGTCATTTGCTGCTCCTTATTCTTGTTGGCCGGTCATACTCACAGTTTATAACTTGCCACCAGGAATGTGTATGAGGTCGGAGTTCATGTTTTTATCTACTGTCATAACCGGTCCAAGAAGCTCGGGGCGGAATATAGATGTTTGTCTTCGACCGTTGATTGATGAGTTGGCGCAGTTGTGGTCCTCCGGAGCTCTGACTTATGATATATCGAGGAAATAAAATTTCCTTATGAGGGCGGCATTGATGTGGACTATTAATGATTTTCCAGCTTATGGAATACTTTCTGGTTGGAGCACGCATGAGAAACTCGCATGTCCATACTGCATGAAAAACAACAAGGCATTCACGCTAGCAAATGGAGGTAAAGCTTCTTTTTTGACTGTCACCGTCGCTTCTTGCCACTTCATCACAGGTACAGAAAGAACAGAAAAGATTTCTTTGTTGGCAGAGTTGAAAAAGATGTTGCATCCCCGCGTCTTTCTGGTGAAGAATTACATGATGTTATCTCAGAGTACGGTGACATTGTGTTTGGCCTTCAATCAGGTAAGCAAAAGATTCTGGTTTTGGTTTGACCCATAATTGGGTAAAGTGAAGTATCTTTTTTGAGCTTCCTTATTGGAAGACCAATCTGCTCCGCCATAACCTTGACGTCATGCACATCAAAAAGAACATGTTTGAGAATATTTTCAACACCGTCATGGATGTGAAGGGGAAGACAAAGGACAACATCAAGGCTAGATTGGATATAGCTTTATACTGTAACCGTAAAAATATGGAGTTGGTTTATGATGAGTCACGGGTCGCAAAACCAAGAGCAAGCTTCGTGTTAGAGAAAAACACACAACTACTAGTCTACAAATGGCTTAAGAGTCTGCGTTTTCCGGATGGACATGCATCGAACATATCAAGGCTGGTTAATATAGAGGACTGCAGATTGTATGGAATGAAGAGTCATGACTGCCACGTGTTTATGCAAACACTCATCCCATTAGCTTTTCGTGATTTGTTGCCAAAGGGAATATGGGATGCACTCACGGAGATCAGTCATTTCTTCAGAGATATATGCTCTAGCAAGTTGAATGTTGATCACATTGAGAGGCTTCAAACGAATATCATCGAGACACTATGCAAACTTGAGATGATATTCCCTCCATCATTTTTTGACTCAATGGAGCATCTCCCTATACATCTACCGTTCGAGGCAAAAGCTGGAGGACCGGTCCAATATAGATGGATGTACCCATTCGAATGGTTAGATATTACAGTTGCAATGTAATTCATATATAAAAGTATTTTATATGTTTTTCTTAATTGAAAATACTTGATTAATATTTCAATACAGGTACTTGTTTAATCTCAAGAAAAAGGTTAAGAACAAGGCGCATGTTGAGGCTTCGATATGTGAGGCCTATATTGTTGAGGAGATCTCAACATTTATCTCGTACTATTTCGAACCTCATCTGAGAACGAGAATCAATCGCGTTCCACAGCATGATGATGGCGGTGAAGTGTCTTCCAGTGGGAACTTGTCAATATTCTCCAATACTGGACGACCCACACCTAAAAATGTCGTAAGAGGAAGATATTTGTCGGAAATAGAGTTCAAACAAGCACACAACTATGTTCTATTTAACTGTGATGAGCTGAGACCTTTTATTCAGTAAGTTTATACTAATTAAACTTTGTTAGTAATATACTATTAATTATATATTGTAATATCATACACTCATTATCACTTGCAGGCAACATCGTCAATATTTGCTCTCCAATAACTCACAGCTGACCGAATCCCAGATCTTTCAATTACAAGATGAGTAGTTTGCCACGTGGTTCAGAACACATGTAAGCACTATCACAAACTCATTCTAACTTGCAAAATTATTGTACGTATGCATGTCATTACGAGATTCTCGTTCATTTACTGTTTATTGATGTACATTACATACAAGGTTTATCAAATGGGAAGGAGTGCACCTAAGTCATTGTCTTCACTAAGCCTGGGGCCTGAAAGAAAATGTAAGTGCTACAACGGGTATTTTGTCAATGGATATGTTTTCCATACTGAAGAATACGGGCAAGGAAGAAAGACATACAACAGCGGTGTTTGTGTTAAGGGATCCACTAGTAGTGAGTTAGAAGTTGACTACTATGGTAGATTAGAAGAGGTCGTCGAACTGCAATATCATAACGAGTAGAATATAGTGTTTTTATTCAAATGTTATTGGTATGACACGACTGACAAAGGAATCAGAGTTGATCCACACTATGGTCTGGTCGAAATCAACTCAAAAGCTAGACTCCGCAACATAAACGATGTCTTTGTTTTCGCAAAGCAATGTCAACAAGTTTATTACACATACACCCCTTCATTTAGAAAGGATCGATCAAGAATTGATTGGTTGTCCGTTTTAAAAACGAAACCCCGGGGTCGTGTCGAGGTTGTTCAGGATGAGAACGAAGACACAAGTGTGTGAGATGAAGTCTTTCAAGTTAGTGAGGTGGTTGAACCATATCGAGTTGCTCCTTCGATTGAATTGGAAGAAAATTCAAATTTTCGTGTTTTCGATGATAGTCTTGTTGATGTTGACGCAGAGGAGTTAAATTTTATTTTGAGCTCTAGCGGACAACCAAATATCGATGAAGAAGATGATATTCATATTGAAGATTGCGATGAAGGTGATGACAATTCAATTGATGACGAAGAAGAAGAAAATTTTGACTAACTACCAAAATGAAGCCCTATGTAAAACCCTTTTTTTCATGTAATTTAGATTATGAATGATATATATATATTTTGAAACACAAAATATTTATTACTTGAAATAATTAGTTGAAATGCCACAATTATGAGATAATTACTTGAAATAATTATTGATCATGGATGATATATTTTGTGACATGAAATAATTACTTGAAATGCCACCACATCATCGACGGCCACACCGACGGACTTAGTCCGTCGGCATTTCACAGAGAGTTCGAAAATAATTACTTGAAATGCCACCACATCACCGACGGACTTAGTCCGTCGGCATTTCACAGAGAGTTTGAAAATAATTACTTGAAATGCCACCACATCACCGACGGACTTAGTCCGTCGGCATTTCACAGAGAGTTCGAAAATAATTACTTGAAATGCCACCCAATCATCGACGGCCACACCGACGGCCTTAAGTCCGTCGGCATTTCACAGAGAGTTCGAAAATAATTACTTGAAATGTCACCCTATCACCGACGGCCACACCGACAAATTTAAATTCGTCGGTAAGTTGTCGGTGGGTCAATTTTATCGACAAAATTACCGACGGACCGCGCGAATTTCAAAGGGTTGTGCATTAAATGCGCCTCTGACCGCATCATCTTGCCGACGGACCACGAAAAATATGGAGGGTCATTAAAAATTTTGGTGCGAAATTCAAAATTTACCGACGGATTTTTAACACATCCGACGGAATAAATTAAAATAATAATTAATTTTATATCCGTCGGTGAATCCGTCGGTAAAATTGCCATATAAGTTCAAGTGACCGCCCATTCAGTTCATTTTTTCTTCTCCTTCGTTTCTCACCTTAAGAATTTGATTTTTTTCCTCTCCATTCTTCAAAGCTTTCACCTCTAATCTCTAGCAAGTTTTCTTCATCTTCTTCATCAGTTTAAAAGGTTAGTCTTTCCTCTATTTCATTTTACTTTAATAGTTTTTTTTTTGCTATTTTTTTGGTTATTTTTTTTGTTTTGGTGTATTTTTTGTAATGTAGATAAAGTCTATAGTTTTTTTTGCATAATTCATTGCTAAAGTCTATAGTTTTTTTTTTTTAATTTATTGAATATTTTTTATTGTTGTATTGGCATAATTATTATTAGTTAATTTGTTGAATATTTATTGTTAATGTTGAATTTACCATAGAATTAGTAATTGAATATGTTGGAATAATTATTAATTTTACTTTATTATTGCATGATTTGTGTTTAATTTTTTCCATTTATTTTGATTGTTATTCTAGAGTTTTTTTTTAATTTATTGTTTTGTTGTATTGGCATAATTATTGAATAATTTGTTGAATTGTAATTCTTAATGTTGAATTTACCTTAGAATTAGTAATTGAATATGTTGGAATAATTATTAGTTTTACTCTATTATTGCATGCTTTGTGTTTAATTTTTTCCATTTATTTTGATTGTTATTCTAGAGTTTTTTTTTAATTTATTGTTTTGTTGTATTGGCATAATTATTGAATAATTTGTTGAATTGTAATTCTTAATGTTGAATTTACCTTAGGATTAGTAATTGAATATGTTGGAATAATTAGTATAGATTGGGTAAATTGGTTGTGGCTATTGTTAATATGTGCAGGTTTGTGGATTTAGGTAGTATCCAGTATAGGGGAGGTGCTGTCGAATTTTTTTTTTACATTTGAATTTAATTACATAATTATTTGTATCAAATTGTGTAGATGCGTAGAACGAAAACCAGAGTTGGTCGCTCAAGTGCGGTCGCTGCTAGTTCGTCTAGCAGCGAGGATGATATTTCCTTAGGTGCCGCTAAAGAAGAGGCACCTACACCACCTGCGACGTCAACCGATGCTGTCTCTTCCAGCGATACTTCACAGCGTAGAGGCGGCGTGCCTTCGCAGCGGAATCAATTTAGCCGCAAGTACGAGGCACAGTGGAAGGACGACCTTTCGATGTAAGTTTGTTAAGGTTTTAGTTTTTTTTAAAATTACAACATAATTTATGAAGTAATCACTATTGAATTTAATTCATTTATTTTCAGGTTCACAAACATTGAAGCCGCCCGAGTAATATCATCGGCGTTTAAATCGTCGATGGAGATTCCATTATTTCAATGGAGTCAGATATCCAAGCATCCTGAATGGATGCCTCAAATCAATGCATGGTTTGGCAGATTTCAGGTTGGTGTTAATTTATAATTTTCAGCTTATTTCTAATAAATTATTAATATAATTGTAAATAAATTATTGTTTTTATTTAAACTTGTTTATTTATACACAGCACAAATTCTGCTGGGACAGTGAGCATAACACTGTTGTGAGGAGGGTGTGGGAAAATCACGCGGCAACTAGGTAAGATCGAAAACAATACAGGATTTTTTTTAGACAAAAATTTATGTTTCGAAATGTAATTTTTGGTTGCGTGAAGTAGGTTGCGTGATTTTTGGTATGAAGCACAGAAAAAGGCAAAAAAAAACCGCGAGGGATAGGGGTTTCCATGGCTGGAACGATGTTGCGGTTTGGAGGGATTTCAAACCGATATACATCCCGAAAGATATATGGCCGCACTATCTTGAGCACGTGACGTCTGAGCGGTTCACACGACGCTCACAGTCTGGTGCTGGCAACCGGAATCGGCCAATTCATGGCGGGGTGACAACGCACACTGGCGGCTCCATTCCGTTTGCTGCACATGCGAAACGGATGGTAAGATTAATTTAAATAAAATATATCGTTAAATTCAGTTGTTGTTAATATATCTTTTTTCATTATAGGCTGCGTCTCTTGGACGTGAGCCGAGCCCGATGGAGCTGTTTGTGGAGACGTACGTGCGGAGTCAAGACCGCCAGAAGGGGGCGCAACAGTTCGTTGATAACCGTGCTCAGCATTTCGTGGTATGTTTGTTCAACCATTTTATTTTGTAAGTTATTATGTAAGTTATTATGTTTATTGTATTGAATATGATGATTACTTTTTTTTTTATTTTCAGGAGACCTATAATAATCGGTTGAGGGAGAGATACGGGGACGATACTTTGACCCATCTGGAATTCGATCCGGATTTGTGGATGGAGGTTGGCTCGTCAGGTGGACCCGATAAAAATCGGGTTTACGGGCTCTCCAACACTACGGCCAACAACTTGCGGTCGACCCGTAGTGTTTCAACCGTTGGGAGCTCCCAATCAATATCGAGCTCCCAATCTAAGGAGTTCGTGGTTTTGCAGCAACTCACCGAGAAATACGATAACCTAAAAGCGGAGTACGCACAACTCAAAGCGTCTCATGCACAACAAAGAGCAAGAGCAGAGTCTGAGCAACTCAAAGTGTCTCAAGCACAACAAAAAACGAAGTATGAAGCGGCTCATGAACAGCAAAAGGTGGCTTATGAACAGCTTCACGAAATGATTATGAAATTGTCAAATAGCGGAACATGTGCGCCTAATCCTTTTTGGCCGTATAACCACCAGCCTCCGCTAGGATCTCCTCCTCCTCCTCCAGCTCCATCATCTTTATATTAATTTGTAATCAACATTATTTACCTTTAAAACTTCATTTAATATTTTTCTTGAAACATATTCAGTTTGTAATGAATATTATTTAACTTTGTTTTTTTTTTTATGTTTAATATAAATTTTATTTGCATAATTGGTTTGTATTACAATTAATTTATATAGTTTTATATTATATATCCTAAATAATTTTTTAAAAACAAATTAAGAAAAAAACTATTACCAAGGATTTTACCGACGGATGAATTCGGTCGGTATTTTAAACACTCACCGACAGACTTACCGACGGAATTAATCCGTCGGCATTTAACAGTAGCTTCCACCATTACCGACGAATTTACAGACGGACATATTCTGTCGGCATTTCATACACTCACCGACAGATTTACCGACGGTTATTTTTCGTCGGTCAATCACAATATACCGACGGACTAAAAATCCGTCGGTATATTTCAAGCGGGAATCTTTTTTTTTGGGGCGCAAATTCCGTCTGTAAAACCATCGGCAAATGGTTTTTTTGTTTTTCCGACCGATATAGCGACGGAATGGGGAATCACCGACGAAGGTAAAGCCGACGGACGTAATCCGTCGGTGATGACGTCGGTAAAAAAATCACCGACGAACTTCTAATCACACACCGACGGAATGTTTCCGTCGGTAAAACTGTGAAATGTTGTAGTGACTCGAAAAATACCATTGGTAACTCCAACATTTTTAAAAAAATCCATTTTATAAAATTATAAAATAATTAAATTAACATAAATCAACACTCTATAATATATACTCAAAATGCTTGGAAAGAAGAAGAAGAAAATCAACTCAAACAAATTTGTAACAAATAAATAAAATGAAAAAATAAATTCAACTAAAAAAATTCGTATGAAAAAAATAAAGTTGCGATTGCTAAAAATTTAAAAATCTTATAAATAAATCAACTAAAAATTGATCTTATATGAAAAAAAAATCTCACAACAATAGTCATACAATTATTAAGAACAAAAACAATTAAAAATAAAAAAAACAAATATAGTGAAAAAAAATCATGAAAAAAGAAGAGAAAAGAAAAATCTTACCTTAATGTAGTTGCAAGTGAAGCTAAGGAGAGAGAGAAAATTCCGTAAAGCATATTAATTAAAAAAAACTAAGAGCATAAAAGAAGAAGACATACCCGAGCATAGAGAAGAAAAGAAGGAGATGAGGAGAGGAGAGAAGAGAAGAGAAAGAAATAGATATTGATGTTTTTTACATATAGGGAAAAAGAAGAAGAAGAAGAAGTAGAAGAAGAAGAATAAGAAATGAGTCTATCTCTTGTGAAATAAAGGGATTCAGGCTTTTTATTGCGGCGCGTTAACAACGGTTTTACCGACGGATAATTAAATATTGATATTTTTTAATTATTTCATCGGTAATTTTTTCTGTTATATTTAATTTAAATTTTCAATTTCATAAAAAGATTTCAGAAACCGCCAACAATCACCGATGATTTTTCAATCCGTCGGTGATTCTGTCTATAATATTTAAATGAAAATTTTAAATTAATTGAATTTTTTCAGAAAACAGCCAAATAACACAGATGACTTTTCAATCCGTCGGTGATTTTGTCCGTAAAGAACAACAATAAACAATGCAATTGGAAAGTGAACAGTTCTGGAGCTCTCTGAAAAATACCGATGGAATTTTCCGTCAATGATTCCCTTTATAATTGACATGATGAACAGTGTTCACAGTTTATCAACAAATTTACCGACGAAATTTATTCTATCGGTAATTCCATTGGTAAAAATAACACGTCATCATTTTTTTTTCTTTGTTTTATTTTTTTTTCCACTATAATTCCCTCGGTATATACCGAGAAAATATTTTCATCGGTAAAATCACTCGAAAATTTACCGACAGAAATATTCCCTCAATATTTCTATTTGTATTTATCGATTTTCTGGTAGTGATTAGAGAATTTTGATACTAGTTTGTGGATATTAATCTTTCATCCATATAACATGATATAACATGATAGTGTAATATGTTTTCTCGTTTCACATATTACCATTTAAATTCATGTATAAACATATGATGCAATAAATCCTTGTAAGGATAATCCAAGTTTATGAGTTTTAAAAAACCTAGTTTATCACATAAACTGATGAAAGTATCAACTACTACTTTACATGTGAGATTTCATTATTGATGTTTCCAACAACATTGTTATTAAATACTTTTCAAATAATAAGATTCAATTTTCATCTTATTTGTTGTACTATTATAATATATATGAAAACAATGAGGTATTTGAATATTTTTCAGTGATGGAATATAATTTTTCCTTTCACTTAATATCATAATTTTTAAATTTAATATGGGGGTTGATTTATGGTAAATTAATTCACGTATAAAAGAATTAATCTAAATTGACTCGAATTAACTTAATATTTTTTATTTTATAAAAAAATAATATCATGTTGAAAGAAAAAAAAATTAAAAAAAAAAAACTAAGTTTTAACTGAACTTTTTATATTAATCTAGATTGATTCAATTCAAATTTATAATCAAATTACACTCCCTATTATTTTGAAAAGGGACCTAGTTAACGGGTACCCGCCTAAAATAATGGTTATGAGAAGTTAATTAATTGAAGAATTTGTTTTTAGCCAAACAATTGGTGGCAACATCATTAATTTCTCGATCGCAGCATGGTTGCATATTTGAGAATCCCATAAAAAAACTAATGGCGTGACATCCACCGCAGATTTTACAACAATCAACAGATCAGCTGGCCTTTAACATGGATAAACGATACTAATTAATTCCTTGTTTTGCATATAAATTTCTTGTTTTTTTTTACATAAATATATATATTTTTAATTTTTAATTTTATTTGCCTATATTAAATTGATTAAGAATTAAATTTCGTATTTTTTTTATATATGTTTTCTATATAGTTATCGAGATCTTATAATCTCGGTAGCGAATTTGACAGGTGAACTTGAGTTTATCTAAATCAATCTAATATGTTGTTGTTTTAATATTTAAAAGTATATGTTATCTTGATTTTTTTAGTCAAACTTATTTATATCAGTTATGTATGTTATTTTTGGACTTATTGTTAGAGAATAATATAAGTCATATCCTGAGATCTCACTTAACAGTTTAAACTTTTGAGTTGAGATGGTTTTATGACATGGTATCAGAGTCTTGATGACCAAGCGGTCACGAGTTCGAATCTCACCATCCTCATTTATTTGATAAAAATTAAGCACAAGGTAAAGTGGGTCTGTACAAGTTTCAAGCCTAAAAAGTTTTTACTTGAGGGGGTGTATTAGAGAATAATATAAATCATATCATGAGACTTCACCTAACAGTTTAATCTTTTGAGTTGAGATGGTTTTATAACAAGCTGTTAATTAAATGAGATTTCAGGATATAATTTATATTATTCTCCAATAATATTAAGTTGATTAGATCATATAAAATCAATTCCAAAATAGTTTAAGTTTTTTATACTAAAAACTATATTAATAAATATTTATATATTTTTTTTATACAAAAAAAAAATCTGATCAGTCATGATGCTCTACGAGAAAGGATTTCATAAGTACAATCTTGGAAAAAACATGCACTTAGCTCTCCTCTTAATGGTGACCATGTTTAACACCTTTTTACTATAATTTTGGAGTTGATTTCCAAATTTTTCTATATAAATTTCTTTATATGGAAAATATGATTAATTGCAACCATGTTAACACCTTTTTACTGTTTTACATTAAAAAAATCTGAAACAAGGCAGTGGAAGGAAGAGTATATATATGTATACTGCACATATACAGCGACAAGTACCGTACAAGGAATCGAGTATATAGTTTTTAAGCTATAGCTTAAAACTTAATTAGCCTTCACTAGTATTCTGATAAGGAATAAAAAAAAAAATGAAGAATGTGGTCCTCACACAAAGTTCTTCTCCTTTTTCCACCTTATTTATCAAGGTCTTGTAGCTTCTTGTTTGCTTCATATCTTTTGTTTTCTTCTTTTTAGCTACCCTTCTATTTGTTTCTGAATATGGAAACAAGCAGAGCTGAAGGAAAGAGGAGCTTGAAGGAAATAGAAGATGAAGAGGAAGAAGAGGATGATGAAGATATTGCTGGAGGGCTAGGGTTTGTAGATGATGACAAGATCAAGAAGAAAGGAAAGAAAGGATCTAGTGGTGGTGGGTCGTCGTCAATGCTGCTGGTTTCTTGTCAAGCAGATAATTGCACCTCTGATCTGGCTGATGCCAAGCGATACCATAGACGCCATAAGGTTTGTGAGTTCCATGCCAAAGCTCCCTTTGCTCCCGTCAATGGACTGCAGCAACGCTTTTGCCAGCAATGTAGCAGGTGAAACCCTAATTTTCCTCGTTATTTCCAACACTTCAAATCAACTGCACAAATTATTTTTTCTATCCTTCCAAGAGTGGTACAAAAGAAACAAAGTTTTAATCCCAATTAGCTCTACCTACCTATCTATCTATCTATATTAAAAAAAAAAAAAAAAAGCTAATTTCTCAAGCTAGTTTTTGAAATTAACATTTTCTTTTTTTTTTTATTGTGAAATTAACGATATTTTCCATTATTTATTGTGGCTCAAATACATGACTGTTTGTCTTGGTTATGAAGATTTAAACTTAAATTTAGACTTTTAAAGGAAATCTAGTATCCCATTAATTAGCATGAAAACAAGCCCAAAATCGAGATATTCTCATAGCTAAATGGGGGTAGAGATCTGTGACATAATTCCTCAAATTATAATTTAGAACTTTCTATTATTTAGTTGTGATGTTGAAATTAGATTTTAAATGAATGTAGGGATTATAAAATATATTCATAAAAAAGAAATTATTCATTGCATCCAAATGAATATCATGAGGAAGTAATTTCTCCTGAAGAATTTCTCTTTAATTCACCAAAAAGAGAAGAAGAAAAAGAAGAAATTCCCCCTTCCTACATAATATGAAGAAATTAAAGAGAAAAATATATATGTTTTTATATGATGAGTTTACCCCTGAAAAAAAAGATCAAATATTAACCTAAATATTACCAAAAACATCTCCCCATAAAAGAAATATAGTATTAAAATCCTTGTGTCTTTTTATATTTATGCTTGGACCCTGACCCTATTTCCCCTGAAGACTAAAGAGGAGGTTGGAAGTTAAAACTCCTCTCCCGTAACTAAGAAGGAGGAAGAAAAAAGGAAAGAAGAGATAAATTAAGATTTGACTAATTCAAATATGTTAAAGTCTTGGCCTCCTTATTATCCTTAGGAAAATAAAGAAGAAAAAAAAAGAGCATTAATTTTAATTTTTCACTAAATAATTAATTGGATATGATGAAGCTTTCATTCATTAAGGTTTTTTTTTTTTTCCAAAATATACTTGCATGATGCTACACGAACATTAAGGAAAAACACCAAAAAATACGTTAGGTAATATATTTGAGGAATTATTTTAGTGAGATTTACTATTGGGTTTCTCATTAAAATCACAATTCAATGGCTCATAATTTTAGAAAAGTCATTTTCTTGTTATTTATTTTTTATCCGTGATAAAATTGTATACTTTGTAGGTGTTTTTTTTCTGAAAAATAAATATTTTGTTCAATTTACTCTTGAAATTAACATTATATTAAACATTTGATTTATTTTTGGAAAAAAATGTTATTAATGTATAATGGATTTGTGGTTGTTGACTCTTTAAACTCGTGTATAGTTTTGTATTTGAAAATGAATCTTAAAATTCATGTTGAACAATTAAGTTATTGGTTGATATTGTGTAGTAGGGTATTTTTTAAAAGAGTTTTTTTTTAATTAAAAATATATTAAAATGATTTTATTTTAAATATCAGCTCATTAAAATTATCAAAATTATTCAGAAACACCTGAAAAAACATAATTTGATGATTTTTAAGATAAAAAAAATTTAAAAACATTTTAAAAAATAGACTGTAAAGCAAAAATTAGGAACTGGATTGCTTTTAAATATTCAAACCTAAGTACGTACCTAACTCTCTTTGTTCACAAGTCACGCATGACAATAGAGTGGCCAAAGGATAGGTATGTGAGCTGGAGATCACAAAACTACCATAAGTCATTAGAGAAAGATTAATAAAGGGGCACACCACAAAACCCCACTCCCATTAATGTCTGTCCATTCTTAATATTACTCTTAATATCCTTGTTAATGATCTAATTAATAACCTTAATTAGTCAATATAGTAATTAATTATTCCTAATTTGACAAAGTGTCTGTGAGTCGCCTTGATAGCATCTCAATTTGTCCACTTGACGACTGTGTTTTTCTTCTGTTGCGAGTAGAGAGTTCTGGCTAGATTTATACTCAATAATTGCTCACAGACCACTGCAAAATTAGCATCTAACTTTATGAATAACAAGCTACAATTAATGGGGTGGGGGTGCAGCAGCTGTGTCCTTTGAAAATCACCATTGCACAAATTTGCATTCAATATCGAAGTCGTATACAACATCGAAAGATGAGTTGAAATAGACAACTCACTTGTATTCGTACACTTTCTTACTCACACACTTGTTTAATTTTCAGCATCAAGATTGAGTATTTGAAGAGGTGTATAATATAATATAATATAGTATAGTATAGTATAATATAGTAGTATTGTATAGTATAGTATAGTATAGATAGAAGCTAGAGTTTTCATGATCTAAAGTTATAGATATAAGCTATAAAGAAATATAGTGAAAATCTAAATCTAGAGAGAACCCTTTGATGTTTTATAAAATCTGAATAAGAATAAAATTAGATTTTTTTATTTATATTAGTTTTAAAATTTTAGTATCGATAGTAATTTTCAAGTCTTGTTTGAAAAGTCTTTTTAATTTTTTATTATTATGAAATTTTAATTCGATAGCAACATAACTTGCAAAATTTATTTTTAAATTTTAGCTCCATTTAATATATAATTTGATTAAAAATTATGTTTGATTTATCAAATTGTATTTTAGATTTTTTTTAAACTCTTTTAAAGTTAAAAATCTTAGTTATTAATGAAATAATATAATGAATATTATTATGCCAAGAGTATGAAAGAAATTTCTCCACATTCGTATCCAAGAAAAATCTATGAATATGTAATTATTTATTACACAATTTTTTAATCATATGTTTTTATTTAAAAATAATTTAAAGTAATCTTTAGTTTGTCCCTCTTATCTAAAATATCACTCCATTAATTATTTTCGATCATTGACATAACACGTAAATATATAAATCATGTCAATAGAAACTAACAAAAATATATTCTAAGTTTTTGAATGTTTGCAAATTAGTTTTAATTGGACTAATTAACATAGATATATCATAGAACAGTAATAAACTAAAGGTTAGATCGATTTTCTGTATTTTATACAGTAATCGAATGGTGTGAGGTAGTTTTAGCCAAGAATAAAAGAATAGTGCCGATGAGCTTCCAGTTCAGTGACACTAGTGCTCAAAACACCAATGAAATCCCAAGTTCGACTTCGTTGTGAAATAAAAAGAAAGTTACTTTTCATATAACTCAACCTCTTAAGCATGTCTCTTCGAAATGGTGCCTGCAGGTTCCATGATTTATCAGAGTTTGATGACAGCAAAAGGAGCTGCCGGAGGCGTTTAGCAGGGCACAATGAACGGCGTAGGAAAAGCTCGGCTGAATATCAAGGAGAAGGATCGAACTGACAAGAGTTGTGATCTCTCAGGAGTGCTGGAGGAAGGCTCACTACATAAGAGGGAGACAATTACGTATTATTTCCCCCATAAAGTGCCTCTTCCAAGCATATTTAGATTGGTTAAAATATCTAAATATGTGATCATTGCCATGCTCTCTCTCTTCTGTCAATCCTTAGCTTTCATATTAATTATAATCTATGATCTGTACTTAATTAATACCATTCAATAAATGGATGCCATATATATTATTTGGGTGACGAGAAAGATTTCAAATTTCAAATTTTGTACTTTTTAATCATAGATATCTGGATTAGTTTCTGGATTAGTTTACGTACAAATTAATCTCTCAAAATCTTGAAATTAAAAAAAAAATAACAAGTAATAAATGTTGAGCCATGCTAAATTGCTAGCCTCCGAAGATCGGAATTTTTGCCGACGGTTGAAATGCAAGTAAAAGAGCAGGAATTACACCAAATTATCTTCTTATGGCAATTAATTTCCACACGACCTAGGGGGTGTTTGAAATTGTAGTTTTGTTTGGAATTGTAGTTAAACTGTATTTTTGAAAATTTTTATTTTTTTTAGTTTTAAATTAATTGTTTTTGATATTTTAACGTGATAATATAAAAAATAAACCGTTATTATTTGAAATTCTCTTCAGCCATGGATGGATGTGACCAAAGGACTACATCCTTCCTAGAAACATGACTTGCATAAGCATATCTCCAAACTGAGGACAGGATTAATTCACGACCTTCCTATATAGAATCTGTAAGTAAGGAAAAAAAAAATCACTACCTTATCTTTCAGGCAGCAATATCAGAGCACTGATCGTCTTGAAGAATTACTATTTGGAGCTCAAAGATTCAATTAAATCATCCCCGGTGCAATCTAGAGAACTTCATGCGTCAAACCCAATAATGGTGATGCAATGAAAAATTAGAAATCCTTGGTAGCTAACTGCCTCTTCTAGTCACGATTTATCCCCTAGCATTTTCATGGCTAGCTCCCAGGTGACTATTGCAGCGGCATTAGCAGGAAATGCTCTCACTATTGTCGGACCGAAACCTGTATAGCATCCTTTAAGTCCAGCCCTGCTGTAGATCTATCAAAAAAAGGAATTAATTTGGGTTCTTTGTTTTCTTAAAAGAACAGTATTTTATAGTTTACTGAACATCGCCCTGGTATTAGAATTAGGGAGAGCTATTGAAATCAACAAAAAGAGAGGAACAGGACGTCTTACAGAATTCAGAACTGCAAATGGATTTCTTGTGGAGCTTTTATCTGGAGCTGTCTGGATGATAGTTTTCGCCACATCCAAGGGCAAAACAGCAGACCAAAACTGGATAGCATCAGAATGAAAAACTGAATCAAATGACTTCATGAAGCACATTAAACAATTTTTTTCAATAGATGCAAGATATCAGCATACTTACAGCTACGCCACTAAGGCCACCGGTCACAATTCCGATCCCCATGTCAGTTAAATTGCTGTGGTCAGATAAAGTGGGTTTCAATTGTAAATGCATGTAATAACGGACATACTCATAAACACTAAAGAAGACAGCACTTCCAATAGATTCTCTCAACAATGTTGTAAAACCTCCACGAAAAATGCCTGTAACCTGAAAGGTTATCCATCAGCTAAGACTGCATCATAAATTTAAGCTTCTAATAGGCAGAGGGTTTCCTCACCCCTTCATTTTTCATTGTTTGGAGGGCACAATCAAGTGGGCTACTGTATCTACTGAACTTTGGAACCAAGGAGTCAGTGCCTTGAATTTGCATCCTACACTGAAGAAACATGGTTTCACAATAATGCTACAGAAGGAAAAAAACAGAAGGGAGACGGCACTCCGTTATATATGAAAGCCACAACTGACTTACTTTTACTAGCTCTGATGGGCATAATACAAAACTAATAATAGCTCCGCCATATGCTGCTGATGGAATTATTACTTGGGGTCGGGGCACATCACTTTGACCTCCTCCCTTCACGAGTAAGAAAGAGGTGATAAACAATCACATGATAGATTCAAATCTCAACAAGACTTCAAAAGATATATATGCACAAAAAGGCTCTTCCAACTAACTTTACACAGACCTGCAATGACTGCTTTGTTTGGGAATAAATGCCAAAAAGAAGGGAACTCTCAAAAGCCACTCCAACAAAAGATGATGTTGCCCCTCTATACAGTCCTTTAACCTGTCAACAACAACTATCACCTAGCTATCCTTTCAAAAAGAATAATGTCAGGAACATGCACTATAATTCATGAGATGTTCTACTAAAGCAGTGTATGACCTAGAAGCTGTGCAGCAAGGATAATTACAAGATATTTTAATCGACTTCCAATGACAGAATGACTAAAAGCAATAAAACAATGTCAGGGACCAAAGAGCAGAAGCATGTTGCTGAAATTTATGAGTTCACAGGTGAACTAACATCATCAAACCGAAAATCTTCTCACTCACAGATTTTAACATGAATCTACCAATCATGCAAATAACCTTGGAACAAATCAGTAAGCAATATCAGTAAAGTCACCAAACATGGGAAAGGCATATTCCTACAAAATTCTACCCACAAACGATTTTGTTGAATTCTTCAGATCAGAAAAAAGTATGCAGCCTATCTTCGCATAAACTGATACACGAACTTAATCTGGCATAAACATAATTGAATATTTAAAAATTTCCACTTTATCAATCTAATTCAACTTAGAAATCATTGAGTTAATTTTGTGCTTCGCAAGAAAACGTTAAAAAAGCATACTCCTTCAGTCTGTAGTATCCTAGCCGTGCAATGCAAACCATTCTTGTACTTAATCCCATGTGCTTCTGTATTATGTTTCTGTAGCATCACCTAATAAACACAAATACGCACACAATTCAGTAACAAACCTTTGTCAAAACTACGCAAAAACTCATTAACACAGACCAGTAACCATCAACAGATAGACCCATATTCACTACCCCTTTAAGCATCCCCACAAACTCCAAATCTAAAGCAACAAACGTTATGATTGCCCACATCATAAAATTTCATTTTAAACAAGTTTTGAATCAAAAGACTGAAAATTGATAGATGGGCACCTGTGAAGCACTTACCTTGACAGTGTCAAAAGGGTGACCAGTGATAACAGTAGCAACACCAGCAAGTAAACCGGCTAAGTATTCCTTGTAAGCGAATGTCTCTCCCATTTTTTGGTTTCTCTTTCAAATCTCTCTCTTTTCTCTCTAAACCCCTAAACCTCAAAAGTAATTAATTAACAAAAAATCATTGTCCTTAATAGACTCGTAAAAGTTGGGTGGTTGTCCTTGTCAGCGACCAGTCACCACACTACTGTTTTCATGTCTAAAATTGGTGTGGGAATCTGTGGCCGCAAGAGAGGAGAGATTGCCCAGAAATGTGCAAATTACAAAGAGATGGTGAGTGATGGGTCTTCTTATTCAACAGATACAACCAAGTTGTGGGCTTTTGACCGAGCACTAAAAAAATTAAATATATTTTTATTTAAATATTAAAATATTAAAATATTAAATTTACTTTATATATTTTTATTTAAATATTCAGATTGTAAAATATTAAATTTACTTGAATTTACTCGATTTACTTAAATCAATGTAAGTTCTTTAATTTAAATTATGAGATCTTGATAATCATATAGAAAACAAATAATCATTAAATCAAACTCAATTAACCCAAAATTAAATAATGAGATTAAAAACAAAATTCAATTAAAAAAATAAGTCGATTTAACCTGAGTTAACCTATCAAATCTTAGTCATGAGACTGGAATAATCGCATAGAAAGAAAATTAAAATAAATTATGAAGTTCAATTCTCAATTAATCTAATGTTGAAGGATGAAATTGAAAAAAAAATTTAAAAAAAGACACGAAAAAAACACCTGAGTCAACCCGAGCTAACCAACCAAATTCGTGATTCAAGTCATGAAGTCGGGATAATCTCATAGAAAAAAACTGAAATAAATTAGGAAACTTAATTCTCAATCAATCTAATATTGAGGGATAAAATTGAAAAAAAAATTATAAAGAACAAAAAAAATTTAGACAACTAGGCTAACTCACAACTTAGATTATGAAACCATGATAACCCTATAGAAAGCAAATAAAAAAAATTATAAAATACAATTCTCAATTAATCCGATGTTGAAGGATTAATTTAAAAAAAATCAATTAAAAAAACAAAAACATATCCCAAGACAACCTTGGTTAACTTGCAAATCCGGATCATGAGACCAGAATAAGTCCATGGAAAAAAATATGGAATCAAATTTCCAATCAATCAAATGTTGAAGGATGAAATTGAAAAAAAAATATTCAATTAAAAAAACACAAAAAAAAACTTGGGCTAACCTGGCTAACCCCCATAACTCGCAATTCGAGTTTTGAGACCATGATAACCTCATAGATAGTAAATAAAAAAAAAATGGCATCAAATTCTCAATCAACCCAAATGATGAAGGATGAAGTTGAGAGAAAAAGAAATGATTAAAAAATAGAATAAAAAATGAGTTATGTCAACCCGGTTAACCTGTCAAACATGAGTCATAAAATTGGGATAACTCCATAGAAAATAAATCATGAAGTTCAATATCCATTAAACCCAACATTGAAGGATGAAATTGCAAGAAAAAAAAACATTTTATCACCAAATTGTAAAAGGCCAAAGCATTTCACTATTCATCAATACAGTGAAATGTCAAAGCCTTTTAGTATATGTTAATTTTATAATGCTAGGATTAATTAGTAGCATCCTAGTTAATTTTTTAGTGCATTTTAAAGAAATAAAAAGATATAATTAGAAGAGAAAAATCTAAAGTGAAGATATTATTATCATTTTTTACATGTCATGAATGTTATATTCTCTTTTCTTTTTGTATATATTTTTATGTTCAAAGTGAAACCCAATAAACTAATTAATAATATAACATTATTCATAGAAATTTTTAGAAAAAAATTAAAAACTAACAGAGACGTAAAAAGATTTTGAAAAATAATATAACATTGTTGAGAATATCATTTTATATGTGTGTGTATTCTTTATAATTTATATTTATATTTTATTTATTTAAAAATTAGAAATAAAAGTGATTGGCAATATTATTATTATATAATTTTTACTTTATTGTGAAAAAAAAAACCCATTAAGGAGCCTACTTGGCCGGTGATGAAGCTAGCCTTCATTAGTTTTTTTTTTTTTATGCGTGTAGTTTTTCTTGATTTTTCTAGAATTACATTAGTATTGTTAACCTTATTTGTTTTATTTTTAAATTTTGTAATGTTACTAATGAATTTCTCTTTGCATACTTTATTTTAAAGAGAAAAACTCGAATTGCGTCTTGGGTTCAATTTTATTTTTAAATACATGGTATGACAAATGGATAGAAGACTAGGTGTTTGAAAGTGTGATGACAGTTGTTTTTCAAAGTGTTTTTCGCTCGGAAATGCATTAAAATAATATTTTTTTATTTTTAAAAAATATTTCTTGACATCATCAACACATCAAAACGATCTAAAAACACAAAAACAAATGAAGTAAATAAAAAAATAAAAAAATAATTTTTTTCAAAAACGTTTTTGAAACACAAAAACAAACAGGTTATTGTAGGACATAAACTCTTAATTGATAAGTGGCCTACAAGTCCTAACATTTATCTTTTTTAATTGGGTTTCAATGGTCTAATGTCACTTTAGGTTCTTTAGAGACTTTTTCTCTCTTTAAATACCCTCATTAGAAATGATTTAAGGACTAGGATAATAAATATCCTTAAGTTATAAATAAATGGTAAACTCGTTGAGGGAATACTAGGGTGACCATGGTCTTTTCTAATTGTGCAAGCTTTCTTATTTTATCTAACTCTTTGTTTTTTTATCTTTACCAATGATTATTATTGACACTTTCTTATCATTATTGACATTTTCTTATCATTTTTTCTTACAACTATTTAAATCAACCCTAATCTTCTATGTCTGATGAGTAAGCAACTATGTCAAACAATGACAAGGTCTTTGTAAATTCAGACAACAAGATGCTTCATGTTGTGACTATTCAAGAGAATTCCTCTCAAATCCATATTAAGCTAAATAGTGTGGATTATCGTGTTTGGTCTAAAATCATGGAAATGTATATTATCGGTCATATGAAGAAAGGCTATATTACGAGAAGGGATCAGGTGCACCTACTGAAGATGATTTTTGATGAATGGGAAAGCCATGATGCTCTAATTAAGTAATGGCTTATCAACTCCATGACTCCTAATCTTATGTCACACTTTGTTCGGTGTTAAATGGTGATGGATGTATGTGATGCTATTAAAAAGAGTTATCTTGATATATCAATTTTTTCTTAAATTTATGAACAAGTAAAGGAAACCTTTCAATTTTTTCCAGGGTGGCAGATCTCTCATTAAATACCATAATGAACTAAATTTTATTTTTATAAAAATTCATTATTAAAGGCTTAATAATATGAGATGCCAAGTAGTTGTTTGAAAAAAAAAAAAAGATGCTTGGAGATCGAGTTTATATGTTTTTTATAGTACTTTATTATAGTTTGGATCAAGTCAGTGGTCATGTCCTGACTACCTCTTCTTTACCTATCATGGAGAAAGTATAGTCCTTTATTCATTAAACAGTGCAGGGATAGATTATCATGGATACTAAAGATTATATTGAGGCTTTATCCCTAGTCATTTAGAAGAGCCATTTAAAAGAATAGTTCTCAGTCTCTCTTTATTTTTCATATACTTATCACTACACTCATTGTAACAGTACTAGACATATAATATATGCTAAAAGAAAAAAAAAATAAAGTACTCCAATATTGTTATTACTAACAATTGCAATCTTTTGTTTCTCATATATTGCGAGAGTTTTATCAAGAAGGTAATTCTAGTTTAGGTTTTATTTTTTCTATTAATAACTCGTGTTATTGATACAAAGGCTATTAATCATATAACTAAAAATTCTTCTTTATTTCATTAACTAATGTCTTTACATGTCAAGTTTATTTAGGTTGATAAAAGGCTCTCATGCTAATTATTAGGGTCAATAATTTCTCACTCTCTCCCACACTTTTCATGTCTTATATTTTACTCGACCATACTCTTCCTAATAATCATCTTCTTCTTATTAGCCAACTTACCAAACATCTTAACTATTTTATAATCTTTCATTCTACCAATTGTGTTTTTTATAACAATCTCATAAAAATAATGATTAGCACTAATAGGGAGAGAAGATAATGTAGAAGATAATAAGCATAAATTTTGATCCAACTATTATATTAGGCTAAATTTTTGCTAGAAGTATTTAGAGACCTTATTTCCCTTAAAATTAAAATCTCATACCCATAGGAGTTTGGAAAAGCATTCAAATAAGGCCATAAATTACTATTCAGGATTTGTTATATTTTTTCTAATTGATTTAAGTTTTTTTTTTCTATTTGGAGTCGAACTCTTTTATTACTTTTCTAATTTTTGTTTAGGACTTTTTATTACTATATAAGCAGCCTAGAAGTTCTTGATTAGAATATTCATATGGTGAAATATTCAATAATAATATTTTGAATTAGGGTTTATGATGGATCCCTATTCGACATAATTTTGTATTGCTTGTTTTTATTGTCTTTTTCATGTTGTTTTTGTTTGTGTCTATTGGTTTCATAAGCTAACGATCCTTGGTAGTTATTTTCTTGTTGTGTGCTACTAAACAACCATGACTAAAGAGGTCATATAATAGAATATGCTCAAGCAAGAGGGGATGAGGAGGTTCTTTTTTAGGGAAGAGATTTTTAGGAACTGATGATAAAAGACAAGTGGAGACAAATTATACAATTAACCTGAAAGTTGGTAGAAATTATGAGACTAAAGGATCATAAAGAGTGACAAAGAAACTGTAAGACTAATTATTAGGAGAAGATGAAAGAGAAGATGAAAGAGCACTTTTTTCCGTTCAGATATACTCAAACTTTATATCAATAACTCCATACATTGAGATAATGTAGGAGAACTATTAATGAATACACTAATAATTTCTATAAACTAGTGGCTAGGAATGATCTGTCACAAATGGAAAAGCGGTTTGTTGTCAAGTACCTAAATGAATTACAACGATTTATCCAGAACATGTTACGTTTGCAATCTTTATAGACAATTTCAAAAGCCTATAAATGGGCTTATACTTTGGAGAAATAATAGGTTCCTATTATAACTAATAGATATAGCTTTTGGTTTAACTAGAATAATAGGGAGTTATACACCAACAAATAAAAATTGTTCATTCAATGTATATCAGTAGCTAAACAAACCACAAGTTAGGTTTCTTGATCTAGATTTGGTTTTAAATTGAAGTTTTTCGGATATGGTGAGTTGGTACCTTGAATTATTAAGTGTCATAAGCTAAAGAGTCATCCGAGTAAAAATTTATTTGTAGAAGAACTTAATAAAGGAGCATGTGATCTTGTTTATAATAATTTAAATGACAACATAGAGGTTTTTCAAAGTGATGGAACCTTAGACATTTTGAAAAACATGTTTGCTTCTAAGAGTGATTTAGGTAGGGATTGGTTACGCACGAGTCTCTTCCGTTTAACTTATACCATCAAAGACAAGGTATGTGATTTGATCATTGATGATAGTGGTAGTTGTGAGAATATAATGTCAGTAAAGATAAAAAAAAATTAACTCAAGACAGAAAAACATCCTAGGCCCTAGAAATTGAAGTGGCTAAATCAAGATAGCAAGGTAATCATGGATGAACATTATCTTGTTCCTTTTTTCTATAGACAATAAATGTTTTCATATGTTTGGTGTGATGTGGTATTTATAGATGCATGTCATTTACTATTAAGTAGACCATACAAATATGATAGGGATATTGCCCATAGCGGACGACGTAATACATATATCATTAATATGAAAGGGAAGCATATAGTATTACCGCCTAAAAGAAAGGTGGTAGTTGTTTAGAGCAATGGTAAGAACATGTTGTTTTTCTTCCAGATTATAAAGAAGGAAGGGAACAAAGAAAAGAACGAGATTGTGGAGAATCAAAATGATGTGAGAAGGGGTACAATGTGAAAAATCCATTAACGACTAGCAATGGTTCTGTAAAGATTCAGAGTACTTTATAAATTGATTATTGGCCCACTTTATCTAATTCGACTAACTATCTCAAACTCTAATCAATATGGATTTAACAACTAAATGACCCTTTTATGATAGATTTGTTGGTCTCATAGACTATGACAAGTGGTCTGTTATAAAAGAGAGATTGAGAGCAGTTGAAGTAAATGATATGACTGACCCTATACGAGTAGCTGAAGTTTGTTTGGTTCCAAATATTATGGTAGTGAAGGAGTTCAGAGTGTTGGATTTCATTAAGTATATTTGGCTAGAACACTCATCTCTGGTCATACTGCAACATAAGATGGCTAAAGTTATTCACGTTGATAAAATGCTAATCTATTTCTTTCAGGATAATCTCACAAGGTTCGCCTTGAGCTGGTATATGAGACTAAATAGTACCAAGATTAATAAATGGAAGGATCTGGTATATGCCTTCTTAAAGCAGTATATATTCAATTTGGAAACTACTTATGACAAAACCAGTCTGATGGCTATGGAAAAGGGAGACCAAGAGTCTGCAATGGTATATACATAAAAATAGTGAGATAAGACAACACATGTCTAACCTTTGCTAATAGAAACAAAAATGGTGATGTTGTTCGCCAACACCTTTAAATTCGTATATTATAAACATCTGATGGGAAACTTAGCTCAACAATTCTTTGATACTGTGAGGATTACCAAAAGAATTTAACAAGCTATCAAAATGGGAAAATTAGAGGTCCTATCATGGGTTCCAAAACAATGACAATAGATGAATCAAAAGATGGCTCTCAGGTGGGAAATATTAGTTATGTGGACCAGTCAGGTCTTGTTGTAGTATCAACTACTCAAATGCATTTGTCAAATATTAACATACATCTGCCACTCGAGTTTGTCTACTAGCATCTGTTAGACTCCGGATTTGTTGCTCTAACTCCATCAAATTCTATACAACCACCATTTTCTAGGTGGTATAATCCAGACGAGAGATGTGAATATCAGATCAAATCAAGGGCTTAATTACAGGGAGAGTGACATGAAATATTTTTTTAAACGCATAATTTTATATTAACAAACATATATTCTAATCCAACCGTTTGAACTTGCTAAAAAATTTCTAAAAGATTCTAAAGGCCTAATATATTTAGGGTTAAAATTGCATACCCATAAGAGTTGGGGAAAGCCTTCAAATATGATCTAAAAGTTATTGTTTGGGCTTTGCTAATTTTTTCTAGTTAATTTAAGATTCTTTTTTTTATTTGGATTAGAAATCTTTTATTATTTTTTCAATTTTGTTTAGGACTTTTTACTAATATATAAGCAACCTAGAAGAGTTGTAATATAGAGTTTTTTATGAATTTTTATATGGTGAAATATTCAATAATAAAATTTTAAATTAGGATTTGTGGTGTGATCCTATTTGATTAAAAAATTTGTTCCTTATTCTTGTTTTGTTTCTTGTATTATTGTCATCTGCATGTAAAAGGAGTTATGGTAGTGTATTATGAGTTCGTTCCATGTCTTCAAGTAGAGAAAGAGAAGTGTAACATGGGAAAAAAATCTTTTATAGCATTGTTGGTTGGGTCATCCTTTGTTTTTGTATTTAAAATATTTATTTTCTAAGTTTGATAAGGAAAAACATTTTATGATAATTCTATTTCTAGCTAACAATATGAGTAATGCATTTATGCTAAAAATCATTGTATTCCTTTTAAAGTAAATTTTAATAAAAGATTAAAGTTTTTTTAAGTGTTTATATTGATGTTCGGGATCTTTTTTCTACCCTTACTACTTCAAATCATAAATATTTTATTTATTTTATTAATAATTTCACTAGGCTAACCTGGGTTTATTTATTAAAATCTAAGAGTGACATTATACATGTTATTCCTTAATTTTGTAAAATGATTATCACACAATTTCATTATTAATTTCATGTCTTTCGTTATGACAATGGTCATGAGTTATGAATCAATCTTTTGCATTTTTTTTAAGATTCATAGCATCCTTTACTAGACAATTTATCTACACACCATAATAGAAAGATATAGTACAACATATAAACCATAATCTCCTAGAGGTAGCTCAGGCATTAAGTTTTACTATGTATGTTCCTAAACGTTGCTATGTTGATATTGTCATGACTATTGTCTTCTTTATTAATAGGATGTCTACCTATATTATTGACCATAAAACTTCTTTGAGGATGTTATCAAGGTTTCACTTTATTCCTTCTACTCTTAATCTTCGTCCTAAGATTTTTAGTTAGGGGTGTTATGTTTATATTCATTTTTTTCATTGAGATAAACTTGATCCTCGTGCTCTTTAGTGTGTTTTTCTTGGTTACTTTAATTTTCAAAAGAGATATAAATATTTTCATCCTTTTATAGGTAAATACTATATGTTTATGGATGTTTAGTTCTATGAACAAGTATCTTATTTTTCTAGGAATGTGTCTCTCATTCCTCTTTCGTGAGAGATTAGTAGCAAGGAAGAATAACATTTATAGTTGGTGGAAAAGACATTGTTGATTTTAGGAAAGAAAAAAGATTAAGTTATTTTAGATGAAGGATGATCTTTTTTTTTGTAAAAGAAGTTGTATTTGAACCTGAAAAAGGTAGGCCCACTTAGTTATTTTAAAAGGGTTATACATAAAGAACAAGAATATAATTGTCAAGCCTTCACCTCTACCTGACTCTAGTACTCCTCTTAATGATATTACCATGCCATCAGATGACTATTTTGAAATTGACTGTGAGGTATGTGTCCCTTTTCTCTATAAATTCATAACATGTACCTTTAGAGTTTGTCAACTTAAGATCATAAATTAACCATCAAGATAGGAGATATCCTTTTCATGTTTGTAAAGAGCCTAATAGACTTGGTTTCTTCATAACATCTTTCAGTGTCATTTATCTCATATTTGATTTTATCTCTTATCATTATCTGTCTAAGTCTCACTTATCTTTTACCCTCTAATTGTCTTATATGCCTATTCCTAGTCCTTTTCATGTAGCTCTTGGAGACCTTGATTAAGAGTTTATTGTGGTTGAGGAAATAAAAGCACTCTAAAAAAACTCTACTTACAAGATAGTCAAGTTAACTCAAGAAAAGAAAACAATCAATTGTAAATGGATTTTTATGATGAAGTATAAGTCATATAAGATAGTTTACAAGTACAAGGCTAGATTGGTTGTTAAGGGTTACACTTATAATTTTGATATTGACTATCAAGAAACTTCTACTCATATGGCTAAGATGAACATTGTTAGAGTTATACTCTCTCTTATAGTTAACATGGATCGGCCATTATGACAACTTGATATGAAAGATGTCTTTCTTCACAATGATCTGTCGGAGGAGGTGTATATAGATCCTCCTCTAGGATTTATACTAGAATGAGGTAAAATATACAAGATAAAAAGGTGTATAGACTTAAGTAGTCATTAAGGACTTAGTTTGGCAGATTAAGTCACTCAATAAAGGGTTTAGGGTTTAGTAGATCACACTCTCTTCTATAAAATAAAAGGTGATGATATTACAATTCTTATTATTTATATTGATGACATGATTGTTACATGCAATGACATAAGTGTTATAGAGAAGCTTCAAAACTACTTGATCGAGGAATTTGAGATGAAAAACTTGGGACCTTTAAAATATTTCTTCGGCGTTGAGTAACTCGATCCAAGAAAGGACTTTTTCTTTGGAAACAAATATTAGATCTCCTAGCCGAAACTAATAACTCTATCTATAAACTTATGGATACTTTTATTGAGATGAATCATGGTCTCGCTTTCTACTTACATTAAGTCCCAACAAATAAAGAGAGGTATCGAAGGTTGGCAAAGTAGCTCATCTATCTAACTCATACAAGACTTGACATATTATATACAGACAATGTTGCAATGAATCATATCTTGACTTACCTAAAATTCTCTTTAGGTAAAAGTGTTATGTTCTCCTAACTTAACACATGGATATTTTGGTATATACTGATTTTGATTTATCGATTTAGATTCTAGGCTTATTGTGTAATTGACTTGCCTAAATATTTGATATGTATTCTGCATAAATACCTCTTAGTGTAACAACATTTAGCCTAATTTCACTCTTCAATTACAAGAAAAGAAAATAGCAGAATTTTGTTAATATCAACTGACTAACCTAGATTTGGGTTTTACAAAGCATGTTTTATTTATTTATTTGATACATTATGACTTCTATATTTGCCCTACACGTGTACAGTCCACGTTACCTTAGGCTGGATAATAATTCGAGTTATGTATAGAAATTATTAGATATATCAAGAATTATTTTGGGTCTCAACTTTATGCGAAAAAAAGAAAGAAACAATTTCAAACCTACTGAATAATTAATAGTATTTAGCATTTGGTTTAGGCTTAGTAAGGATAACATATAAATTTCCTTCTTCCATCTTAGTAAGGAGAGACCACGGAAGAAACTTCTCAAGAAAAAACTATGCACGAAAAGCTATGCTCTGATGTGCGAAAACTGCAAGGAGAGCATTTGGAATATTGAACGAAGGTTTTACACATTTACACCAGGACAGTCTAATCATCTATTCTAATAAATACTTCAGGCGCAAGATCAAATTGTCGGAGAAAATGAACATAAATTGAAGGAATTCCTGCAACTGATATAAGAGGTGTTTAGGGCAACTCTGACCTAAAATTGAATCGAACTATGACAAAAAGAATTTCAAATTTGGAATTCTAATCACAAAACATAAATAGCATACAGAAAACAGAGAGGGATAGTGCTGTTTAGTGTACAGCAACATTATTTGGCTGCCTTTGAATTTCTATTATGTTACAATCCTCGACTTGCAGGAGCATGCTTCTTGAACCATCCACTCTTCATTAGCCTGCCCCTGACATGTTCATCCTTATCCAGCTCGCAATGTCATAACTTACTGGGGAAAATCACGTTTGAAATGCTCCCGGCCTTGCCTAGTTGAGTTGACCCTCTAAAAAGCTTGTCTCTTTCAGCAATGAATTTGGCAAATCTAGAACCCTTCACTTGTTTCTCATTATCTTGCAGTATTGACTCTGGCAGAGTAGACAAAGGAGGGGTTGGTTTGGGGGGGAGAGGTGGCATTAATGCCCATACAGAAGAAAGGTCTTCATTTGGTTGGTCAAGATTTTGCAGAAGTGCTATATCCCGCATTTCTGTCGTGAGAAAAACAAATTTGTCAGCATCCACAAGCATGCTTTACCTTCATATACTACAGCCAGAAACAATGCGAACTTGCAAAAACAATGAAATGGATAAATTCATCTTGTATCACATATCAATTTGATCCTATAGTTGCTATATAACCCAATACTCATTCAAGGAAAGACTATGAGTTCCATAGAAACACAAATTTTAATAACCTCTATGAAACGTGATTTTTTTATTAAAAAAAAAAAAAACAATCTTTTTGGTGTTTGTGGTCATTAATTAATGAAGCATATCACTCTGCAATGATGAGCTTGAGAATCTAAATAATGTGGGAATACAGATTAATTCATTTCATGATTGACATGTTCTCAAAGCCAGTGTTTAGATGAACAACCTTTTGCAAAATCAAAGATAGGCGCCAAAACTGCACATGGAATGCTGAAGTTCAGATGTGGTATAACTGTTCCTCCACCATGCCTTGCATTGCTATACCAAGAATATATCTCATTAAATAAAGAAGTATATCTCTCATTAAAAAAGAAGTTCAATCTGCAAGAACTGGAGAACTTAACTAGGAGAAAATGAAAAAACCAAGAAAGAAGACTTGCTTGAGAGCTCATAATACAGAAAATGTGTTCCCTCCATCAAATTAATAACATCTATACTGCAAAAATATGTTTTGACCAATGCAGGTACGTCTCGTTATGTCTTTCCTGTCATTTTTCTGTCACGCATACCCCATCATACCAAGTCCATAAGCAACCAGCACAAACTTCAGATGGATTATATAGACTCATACCAAGAGGAAGACAGTTTCCATTGTGGCACAATAACCAACAACCAATCACATTGAACCATTTAACAACAGCAAAAAGGAAAAAAAACAATAAAGCAACTGTACCTGGTAACAAGTCCAATCATATGACCTTCTGAATTAATGACAGCACCACCACTACCACCTGGGTGGACAGCAGCTGTTGTTTCAAGCATTGCTGGAATGTGTGAATTCCTTCCTTGAAGGGATTGACAATATGGGGGTGCCTTTGTTTTGACTACTTTTGATACCACTCCGGAGCAAACAGAGGGGGAAGAGCCTTGAAAATTCAAGGCATAAACAGATTTATCAAAAAGCATGAAGTAAAGCACAAAAACAAATCAAGAGAATCTTCAAAGTTAACTAGATAATGGAAGTATCAATTCAGCAGAAAGCCAAAAGCAATAAATGATATGGACTCATGAGCACCATATGGATTTAGAACCATAGCTGTTCTCAAAAAAAAAAATTCAGTGTTCTTGTGTTATATTTCTTGGCAGCGCGCGCACATAACGATTGAAAAGTTATAACCCAATTCAGAAAGTTTCTAAAGCTGGTTTGGAGGTTAAGGCAACCTATCTTGACATACAGTATATCATACAACATTTATTTAATACTTCATAGAAAACAAGATACACTTCATAACTAAAGCAAGTGATTCAAACAACAAACTGCATTGGTAGAGAGATGATCTTACCAGAACAAGTTAAGAAGTGGAGGGGGATGGAATGTGCATGAAATGACACTTTGGCTTTGGGTAGGCCGTCTATTATGACATCATGCATTAGTTAAAGTCCAGCATGACAGTACAAAAATAATTTTTAAACAAACCATTTTGAAAGTAGAACTCAATTAAGGATGCACTGGTAGCAAAGTAGGCTTCAAGAAGGGGAAAAGCCAGAAAATGTCTAAAAGAGTAGTCGATCACATTTATTTATAACAGCTACAGCCAGATTTTTTAAGTTCTTCAACTGGCAGAGGCATAGAAAGACACAGGTATAGAAAAATAATTGAAAGAAACACTCCTGAAAGAATAAATCTAACAAGAAATATATAAGGCAATCAAGAATTTACCACATCGGGGTCCAAAAAGTCCATGTCCAATGATATACGCCTTCGATCCCAGAGATGGAGATTTGAAATCCACTTTGGTAGGGCAAAGCTGATCTGGAACATGCTCAAGCTGCAGAAGGGCAACATCCAATGGTCCCTTACAAACATACACTACTTTAGCATCGCACCAAATCCAAGGGTCAGCATGGTCCAAACGAACACGTATATTTCTACTGCCTTTGTAAGACAAACTCAATTTGTATCCCTTCCTCTCATCAGCCACCAAAGAATCCACAATGTTCATTGTCTTTGGTGGCAACCTCTGACTCTTCCTGTAGCCATCAACTTCACTATATCTAGAAAATTCCTTGGGTGGAAAAAAAAGATCCTCTGATTTGGTTCCATCTTCTCTACCATTTACAGTTGTTTTCCCAAATCTCCAAGGTTCTAACAGGTGAGCATTTGTGAGTATCAGACCTTGATCGTTAAGCAGAACCCCAGATGCCCATACAGCTTCATCAATGGTAATAAGACAAATAGAAGCCATAGCCTTCTCAACTGGCAGTGGGGAAGGGCGATGAGAATTATGATGCTCATATTTGTAAGGGAAGGATCCATCTGACTTAGGGCTGTATGCATTCCCTACAGCATTTAAGTTTTCCTTATTAAAATGAATCCCTTTTTCAGCATTTTGAGGCTCCTTCAGCAGCAAGTCACTGCAAGCAGTTGCAATGGCTTCCCACGGAATCACCAGCTGTCACCCAAGGCTAGAATTTGTGTGATCTGTTAACTATCAGATAATTTAAACATTCAAATTGAGAATTATTCCAAGTCACCTGGATTTCAGCGCCGGTACTCTTTTGCCTCAATGGTCTAATCAATATACCAATGAAATCTGAATTTTCACCAAAAACTGGACTACCTTCCATTCCTGGCATATTTAGTGTCAAAATGGATTCAGAATTATAAAGGAAGAAAGAGCCACAGAAAACATGACAGAGAAATGCTTGCACCTGGAAGACACCGAAAGTCAGCCATCAGTAATGATATGTCAGATGATCTGGGAGGATAGCAGTTGGCAATGGATCCCACTGACAAGCTGCAAATATCAAAAGAATTTGACAATGAAACTCAGGGTCTGCATGAGGTAGCAATACTGCAATTGAGTGCAAAGGGAATTTTTTCTAACTACACACCTTGTATGCACACAGACACATTGAATCCAGTTTAGTTTCAGGAGGCTAGATGACCACAGAATATAGATATTTCATTATCTGTTCTACACTAAAACATATAATAAATAAATGATCTCCTTTGGTATTAATGCTCTATATCAAACAAACTAGAAGTGCCACCTATATGGCCATTTAAGAATGGACGTTGCAAATACCAGATTTATGTGCTGTATTGTGCTTTTGACAAAAACAAATCATCAGAAATGAGATCTAAGAATCCAAACCAAGTGTAGACATTAAAAAAGATGGTAAAACAAAGAATAATACCTGTTAAAGAAGTGGACAGGTGAGAGGATGCCGAAAGGAGAACCCACCGCTAAAAGAAAATCCCCCCTTTTTCTTGATGCCAATATTTTAAAGTTGGGCAGATCCTAAATGATAAATTCCACGTCTATATTATATAACGTAGATGTATAGAAATTATAACAACACAAAAATCATGTAGATGGGTTGTCTAAGGTGGCATATAAAAAGGAAACAGAAAAACAAAAGGTACACTTTACCTTCAAATGTAAGAAAACACCAAGAATAGCAACCCTTGTGGTCAATCTGCCCATAATACTTGGATTGCTAGATCCTCCCCTTGCATGTCTATGGCTCTCCACAGTAGAAGCATTTCCATGCTCAGTCTGAGATGATTGATTCAACATTATTTATCCCATATATCATTAGTTAAAATTAGATGTAGATAGTCCTTTGGAAAAACATTATCCCTTGCTAACCTGTGTCTGGCCAACATCCATAAAAGGCTGAGGACCGCTCTCATGTGAGGCCAGAGACCAACCAACCTCCCATCCATGGTCCATCGAGCCTGAAGAAGCTTCAACAAGTGATTGAAGAGCAAGGGAAGATACAGGAACATCAACCTTCATGGAGAATTGATCGATTAGTAACATGCTGTGTAGCAGTAATGAGCAAGAAATTTAAACATCTCAATAACATTGAACACCAGTATGAAGTGCAATTTCCAATATTGGAAACAAGAAGCATTTAATATGCTCAGTTGACAGTGCTGTTGAAGTTCCAACACAAACATAACATCCAGTAATTATCAAATTTTAAGATGCATTTGAAATCTGGCATACATGAAATTGAACATCAATTCACTCCCTACCTCTATACATCATTTAAATCTTACTGATTGATAATGTAAACTAAGGCTATCATGGAAAAGTAAAATTTGCATGGAATCAGTTTTGGATCCCATGAAAAACAACAAAGTTGAATTTTTCATTATCATTAGCCTTCAAATACTGTAAAAACCATCCCACAAATAATGAATTTGCATGCCAAACACAGCCAAATTCATGTCCCAGGGCAACCAGTATCATACTTAGCTATCACATGCATTGATGAATCTAACAAAACCATCATGCTCCACTTTACTGAAAAAACTACACAGCAAACTAACCGAAAATCAAAATCTAAACTTAGTTGGCTAGTGTCAGATAACTAGTTTTCAATGCTGTTACACAAGCACAAATTGATTCTCTCTGAGGCTTCTTCAATGTTCAGCTAAACAGATAACTCACTCAAAATGCCTACCAATCTAATAAGTTGTGCACTTAGCCAGCAAGGGGCGCCTTTATCCAAAACCCCATCTTCATCTTTCCTCAAACCCAACTTTCCCTGCAAGATAAAACACATTAACTCCAGCTACTAATCACTTCAACCAAGTTAACAACTAGCACAGTATCATCTCATACCTCTACCATAACATCAACATGAGCACCAGGAATCAACTCGGGTGGGCCCTGCAATCAAACAACAATCCCCGCAATTCACCTAAAAAATCCAAAAACAACAAAACAAACCCAATTACACATTAAATATAAGTAATTCAAACCTGAGAAATGCCCTCTCTGTGTTTTGATGACAAAAAAGGCTCAACAACAGAAGCAACTGTGACTACCATCCCAAGACCCTGGCTTTTAGCCTCCAAAATCCGGTTAGCCAATTCAGCATCATAAAGGGTGTCAGGTAATAACAGCCCAGAAGCTGAAAGTGTTGTATTGCCAGAACTACACGTACCCAGATAAAGAAAATTCAATAAGAACACATTGAAATGAAAAGGAAGGCAATTTTGTAAACCAAGATAACATTTTTTAAAATAAATTCACTCACTTAAATTGATGAAAAGCATGTTTTCGCATCTTTAGTCCTTTGGGGTCCTAAATAAACACACGAAAACACACATATTCATTGTCAACCTATGAAAGCACAGATTTGTGTATAGGTGATTGAGGGACTTACGGGGCCTTGGATTCTGACCAAGACAGCGAAGTTACGGGCAACATCTACGATTTCAGGCAAACCCATGAGGTTGTTTTGCGTAAGAACGAGGAGAGTTAGTGACTTCTTAATGTGTTTTTCGATTGAATTGGACTTCAACTGTTTCTGTTGTGTTTTTGCTCGTGCGGAGACTGAAGAAGGATTGATGACATCAAATTTTAGAAATTCGAGGTGCAAGGCAATTAGTGTAATGCAATTAAATGTGTAATATAATGAACACATTTTTATTTTAGTCCTATATTTTTTAAAAAAATCATTTTAGTCTCTATATTTTATTTGTATTTATAATTGGTCTTTGTTTGAGATTTTTTGTCCTTATATTTTATAAAAATTATAGTTTAGTTTTTATAATAAACATTTTTTTTTTGCAATTAAATTTTTACATGATTACTCTTAATTATATAATGGTTTATTATATAGTTTTTTTATATAATGCTTAAATGTAATGGATTATTATGATTGTAGTCCTCCACCACATTATAATTTAAAAAATTGATCAAAAATAGAAATGTAATGGATCATTACATTACATGATCTATACATCTAATTTAACATGCCATAATAGTAAAACGAATGTAATGATACGTAATGCATCCAAAATCTAACACGAGTCGTGGCAATTAGATTATATATATATACACACACACACACCAAATCTTTGATTTATGAAACAACTAAACCATTTTGTTCTGGGCCTTTTCTCTTAAAAAAATAGGTAAATCTGCAAGAAATTTTTCTTTCGAAAAGGGCTGGTTTGAGTCTTCGCAGAGCATAACACGGGTGAGAAAAGTGTTTTTATACCACTGAAAATTACTAAACTTCTTGCATCTAAGATTGGAGAGGAGTTCAGCATTTTTATCTTTTAGATGGGAAGGATCTCTTACAAAATGTAAAGAGATGGTTAAGATGAGGGTTGATACAGCATTTTGGATAGTATTTCCAGATGAGTCAAAGATAGGTGTTTGTTCTTCAATCATTTGGATGGAATTTAGGATTTGGAGGTGTTTAGCTTCGGTGAGATGATAATCTCACCATCCTTTTAACTAGCCAGAAAAACCAGCTATAAGAAATTCGGCTATAACTTTATCGGGAGTGTCAGTCTGGGTTTTGTAGACATTGGTTATCATGGTCATTTGTTGGAGGGTGTTTAAGATGTAGTATTTTGACATTCCATCTATATTCCATTCATAGAGTGAGGAAGCATTATATTTGTGTTGGTTGATAATTGTAGGTTCATTTTGAATGGATATATTTGGGGCACTAAGAGTTTTGGGGTTTCTCCATAGGAGTTTTATCAATCTTGGGAATTTCTTTTTGGAAGATATCATCATTTGAAGTTTGGATAGTTGTTTGGTTATTTTGGATGGTGTTTATTTGGTTTGTGGAGGTTGACAAATTGTTACTGACTTCAGGGATGTCAGGTACAATTAGGGTTAAGGCCTTAATTTGGTGAAGGTGGTCTTTTAGGCTTTAAAAAAGTCATTTTTAATTTGGAGTTGTGTTTGGCTTGTTATGGTGATTTGATATGGTGTTGAAAACTAGGTTTTTTAGTCTGAGGTCTGTGGGTTTTGTAGTGTCAGCAGGGTTGACGATTGTCTTTGGATTTGTTTTTTTTATTTTGGTTAGTTGTTTGCTTATGATATTGAGGTTGGTATTGATGAAGTTGTTTGTAAAAAAACAAAGAAAAAAAGAAAAAAAAAGTAAAGGGTCAAGCACACTAGCTGTCCTCTCTTTATTTTTATTTTTATTTAAGTGACAAACAATAAGTAGTATATGATATAATTTAACAAATATGCATGCCCCAATTGGATTCATATGAATATCAAATCACCATAAAAAAACCAAAGTTTATTTTTAAAAGTGTTTAGATAATTATTCTAGTTTTTCTTATGTTTCTTTAAATATAGAGTTAATATTTAGATATACTTTGTTATTTGTTGGTTATATTAATCTCGTTCTTTGCGATTTTTTTTTCCATTTTATGTAGAACATTGGTGATATTTTTTATCTTCCACGAACAATGCTTGGTAATGCAATCCAATCCCTACATTAGTAGTGTGTTGTGATTTTTTTAAAAAATAGCAAGTTATAATTTGTATTATTTTGTTTTGTTTGAATGTAATATGAGAATGATAATTTGTTTGCACCTTAATCAATATCAATGAAATTGCTAGTTACAGAATAAACCAAAACATTTGGGGGAAATGAGCAGTACAATTTGCAATGTTCATTTCCACTATTTTTATTTTAGTCATAGAATTTTATTTTATTTTTGCAATTTTATCCTTCCAAGTTATACTAGCATGGTTTAATCTGTTAAGATTTTTTCACTTTGCTTGCTATTCAAATATATAAAGTGTCGAAGAATATTATGATGATAAATTAAAGATATTTTGCAAAATAAAATTATAGGTTGTAGTAAAAAAATAATTTAAAGAACAAAGACCAAAATATACAAAAAATAGAGACCACTATTGAGAAGGCATAAAAAAGTTTAGTTTGGTCCCTATAATTTTGTTCTATGCACTGTTTAGTCTTGAAATTTTAAGATTTTATATTTTATTCTCAAACTTTATTATTATTTTTTTGGTAACCCGGGTGTCCGGACCAGCTTACGTGCACCACAACTAATCCCCGAACCCACTAAACACCCTGCAAGCCCAGTAGACAGGTAAAACACCGCGGGGGTAACAGACGTGCACGCTGAGACTCGAACCCAGGTGACAGAAACAAGAAAACCTTGCCTTTACCGCTGGGCCACAAGTCTCGGAACAACTTTATTTTTTTCTTGTTCTGTTGAGATGGAAGAGTGAACTGTTATAAAATATTAAAAAAACAAACAGAGTGCTCAGATGACCATATTTTGACCAATAAAAAGTCGGTCTTGTGCCTATGATATTATCTTTGTGAGAGGAGATTAATGGAGGTGATATTGCCCTTTATCATGTAGAAAAAATATATTAGAGTCCATAAAGCTTTTTTTATTCATTTATTTTTTTATTTTTTTGAGTTATTAGAATGTGTTTTGAGGTTGAAAATGAATTTATTAGGATTTCTATGATATTTTTGAGGTGTTTACAGGAAAGAAAAAGATGAAAAATATATTTTTGGATCTAAAAACGAACACTAATAAAAAATTATCTTGTGAACATGTCGTTTGTTTTAGGAAAAAAATACGAGTCATTATTCGTCGTTTCCATGAAGAATAATGAACTAGATGCACGGGGCTAGCCTCTTTATTTTTTATTTTTTATATAAATTTTTAATTAATACTCTCTTTTATTTGTTTTAAAGAATTATTTAGTTTAACTTTTTTTTATGAACCAGATGCACGGCGCCACCTGTCATAATCAATATTCAAATTCATTCTCTCTGCAATTAAGAAAATAAATAAATAAAATTCGTATATTATTTTTAAAAAAACCATCAAATCTTTCCTGTTCATTCGTTTTGTAGCGAACCCATCAAGTGGAAGTGTGAGATTTTTTGTATATATTGTATTATCAGCATAATCCTATTGAGTATCACTAACATCAACTCTTTATTTGTTTTCATCAGAGTTTGACTTTTCTTTCATTTTCTGGGGAACCAAACAGAAGGTTAAAAATATATATTTTTTAAAAATTATTTTAATGTATTTATAAATAAAAAATATTTTAAAAAACAATCACTATTAAAAAAAAAAAAAAACCACCAAACACCATCTTAATTTAATATTTGACAATTATATTATATACACCAAGTAATAGAATTTTCAAAAATAATTATATAGTTACTTTGCTATATATTAATCTTAAAAATAATTTTTAAAAATAAAAAAATATTATTTTGATATATTTCTAAGCAAAAAACACTTTGAACTACAACCGCTACCACAATACCAAACAAGCTAGAATCTGTTTGAGAATATTATATAGCATTTATTCTTTCAAATTTTGATTATATTTTTTTATTAAAAATATTTTTATATATTTTCAGATCATTTTGATGTGTTGATATTAAAAATAATTTTTTTTTAAAAATATTATTTTAATATACTTTTAAAAAAAAAAACATTTTAAACCATATTATTATAATCACATCTTTACAAGTTTTTCCCAAAAATATTTTCATATTGTTATACAAGATCAACCTTCAAAATGAATAGTGTTTTAATCCATCACATGCAACTAGAGATCACAATAAACATCCATGGATCCGGTTTGACACATCCATATTTGAATCTAAAATTATTATTTATACCTGACTCGAAACCAAATAAATATAAATTTTAAATACCCAATCCTGAATCATACTGGGTTTCAGATATCCATAACCCGACCCTAACCCGACCCGACCACAAGCCCGAATAATATAATTTCACAGCTGAAATTTGAAAATAAGAGAATTTTAGTGGTGATTGGCGCAGATGAGAGCGCCTTGTCTAGATCTGGGAAAGTGCAAACAAAGTTAATAAAGATGAAGAGAAGTTTCCGCAGCATTAAAAATCAAGAGAGTGATGGCTCCATGTGTTATATTCACTCGAATGTAGATGAGACAGATTAATTGAAGAAACAAGACTCCTTTGTCTCTCTAAATGCAAATTTTGCAAGCTACAAGTACAGCATCTAGCACCTTGAGAAGTTCTTCAAGCAGGCTCAGGACGCATCATGCCTGGAGCACAAGACATGAGGAGGACGATCTGCAAAACTGTGAGCAGCATAAATTCATAGAAATTAACGCTACAGGAGGAATAACAGGAGCCTTTAGCGCCTGTTATTCAGATCACAAGCCACTGGAGAAAGAGTGAGAGGAAGGGAAGTCTGTCCCTATGTATATATATTATTAATATAGGTGTTTCAAAACAACTTAATAATCTCATGAATTTTAAAATTAATGACCATGTAAATATTTAATAACTCTAAAATTTGTGAAACTCGAATTGGTGACTCTCTAAAAAACAAATCCAGACCCTAACAAGTTGAGCTACACCTCTTAAAATTATATATTTTATTTATATACAACTTAGTGTAAATTTAATTTTTTTGCTTTAAGGATGTTAATATATTTTAGGTAATGGAAATTTAACCCGAAACTTGATATTTTACGCTACAGTTTTATCTAAATCCGTGATAAGTTAAAATTTTATTTATTTATTTGAGTTGATACACATTAAATTCGAATTAAATTATCATTACTATATGCAATTTATGAATGAATTTCTTTTTCACCCCAAATATACTTATTTAGACATTGCGAGTGTCGTTCATAATTTAGAATTAGTCCATATATTTTGGATGCACAATATTCATATACATAGAAAGAATCTAAATTGTATAAATAAATGGGAAAAAATAGACACAAGTCCTGTAATGCAATTGGCACGAGAAACAGCCTCTCTACCCATCCGTTCTTCTCGCTCTCTCAAACGAAGAAAGGTCAAGCCAAAACCTCAAGCAGTACTCCATCACCACCTCCTTCCTTTTTCACTATCTCTTTCTTGTCTCCTCTCTATAGAATCAAGAAGCAGCAGCACCCATTACCATTAAGCAAAGCGTCACCGATAAAACAAAATCCCCTTCAATTCTTTTGCTTCGTTATTAATATTATTATTATTATATACATTGGCTTTCAAGCCAAAAAAAATGCCAGCCCAGAAACGTTCCTACGAGACCCTCCAGAAGGAAGATGATGCTCTTCTTCGGCAGCAGCAAGACCACACTAACAACAACCATGAACAAAAGCAAGAGCCTCGAAGCGATATTGATGATGACGGTGGTGTTGGTGAGCGTACGTGTGCAAATATTTCTACGATAACAACAAGCACTAGTTCTCGCTTTGTGCATTTTGTTTTGGATTCGATTACGGTTCTTGGCTAAGTATGTTTTCCTTTTCTTTTGCTCTGACAGAATCCGATCGAAGCCAGCCTTCTTCAAATATTAACGAAGACGTGAAAGAAGAGTAAGTTTTTCTTGTTTTGGATCGCTCTGTTTTATCGATTATGCTGTTTCTTTTTTATTTGAGATCTTCACTTTTTGCTTCTTTCTTACATTTTATCAGTGTATAAGTTAACAAGCTTTGTGGGTTTCTCGAGTTTTGTCTTGTCTTTTCTAGCAATGGCTAGCTACCTATAGTTGAATTCTCAACCGCGAATTTCTCTAAGATGGCGTGGGGAGTTTGGTGTTGGGTTTAAAGGGTTGTCGTGATTTTGGCTCCAATTGGTTTTTTTGCATGAAAGTTGGTTTCTTGTGTTACCATATATGTGTTGCTGGTTATAAGACAATTGCAGTAGCTACCTATAGTTGAATTCTCAACCGCGAATTTCTCTATGATGGCGTGGGGAGTTTGGTGTTGGGTTTAAAGGGTTGTCGTGATTTTGGCTCCAATTGGTTTTTTTGCATGAAAGTTGGTTTCTTGTGTTACCATACATGTGTTGCTGGTTATAAGACAATTGCAGGCAGTTTCGTTTCGGGATTCGTTTCCGTGGCTGGGAATTTTGTATATGCTGGGTAAGATTCCGGTGTTTGCATGTTTGCTGGGTTGTTGAATTTGCATATATTTGTTCGTCTTCCCTTTGAATATGAAGCGTGAATTTGCCTGTAGCACTTTGTTGATGTGGATTAAGTTAAGTGAAACAAGTAACTGATCCAAGAAATGGTTTAACTGGCAGCATCATAATTACGGATTAGCTGTTAAGCAATTTGATGGATGATCAGTTCTTGTAATTTGAGAGTCGAGGAATCATAGTGCTCTACTTGTTTATTTTTATTTTTGCCATACCATGTGGAGCTGTTGAATATATATGCATTTTCCAAGGAGTTGAATGATGATACTGACAAAGCTGCAAGCATATGAGTTGTGCAATGCTGTCATAATTTTGAACTCTAAGTTATTTATTTTGTAATTTGATGAATTTTCTTGGTATATAACATTTCTTTTCTTTCTTTGATTACATTTTGTATACCGAATAGTTTGAATTTTATTTTTTTAACCTCGGGATTTTGTGGTTTGGGATCTGATGAAATGCAATTTTCAAATGGTTGCCGTTCTTTTATTGATTGCATAGTCTAGACCAGCATGCAATCTCATGTTTGTAGTGTATATGTCAACAACTTGGGGAAAATTATCGATTTAATAAGTGAGATCTACAAGCATTTTTTATCTGTTACTATGACATTTTAACTTAGATTGGTGTCAGTTGTATTATACCATGCATTTCCTTTTGAAACTGAGATTTGTACAACAACGAGTAGCTATTACTAAAGTCTATACTGAATCGCAGGTGCATATTAGAGGCAGAACTCACAAGTCTGAAATAGTGTCTGCAAAATAAACTTTTCCAGCTAATTTTACTACTGCAGGTCCTATAATGACTTTTGGCTAAGTGAGATTTTAGATGCTGTTCAATTTATTATAGTCTTTTACATGTTTACTTACCCGGTTGCTGATGCAACATTTTCCTGGATGCTTAGAATAGAAAGGAAACATGTGCTTAGCAGAAGGCAACTGTTTTTTTTATTAAAAAAAAAAAAGGGATTCTAGATTAGAGCATAACTTTAGGATTTCAGCATTCTTTGGTAGATTTTCTGTCATTAAAATCTTGGAAGGATTTAATATGCATTCAAGCATTTTTCTTCTCATATTTTGCATAATTTTTACACCCTAATAGTTTCGACTAATACTTCAGTTGAGTTCATTTAAGAGCAGCCATGCGTACTATGCTTTTTTCCATAGATAATGTGCTACTAATCAAGTTTGATTTTCATAAATATCCCAGGCATCTGAAGTAACAAGTTTGAGAATAATTCTTATGCATGAAGAAAGAAAAAATTATTGCCGAGCACTAGACATCAATGATTGGCTGTGAATATGCTAGTGACTGACATTGTTTGTGCTTACACCTGTTTGTAGATATGTTGTAGTGAAGTTGTCGGAGATACGGAAGGAAGTGCAATGCCCAATCTGTCTAGGTATGATTTTAGGGATTTTCTTTAGTATCTTTGAGATAACATTTGATAGATTCTAAATTACAAATAGCAAGATGTTATCTGCTCTTTAATAATTCTTTAAGAAAAACTTTTCTCTAGGATATATAAATAGCACAATGATTTCACTAATTGCTTGTAAGCTCATTATCTCATATATTCTATTCAAAATAGCTACTTTCCCTTATTTATATGCAAGCAGAAATGTTTATTTATTTTTATTTTTTAGAAAATTGATTTCTCCTTTTTTGTGTGCAGGGATTATTCGTAAAACAAGAACAGTGATGGAATGTCTGCATCGTTTTTGCAGGGAATGCATTGACAAATCTATGCGGCTCGGGTACCAAAATCTTGTTTCCTTGAATGATTCTTCCCCCCTAATGTCTCTTTAAAGGAGGCATTCTGAAATTAAAAATCCACCTTATTTAAATTGTATACCAAAATTCACTACAGAAACAACGAGTGCCCAGCTTGCCGCACACATTGTGCCAGTCGTAGGTCTTTGAGAGACGACCCAAATTATGATGCACTAATTGCAGCTTTGTATCCAGATATTGACAAATATGAAGAAGAGGTAAATAGGATCCTTCCTAATCAGAATCTGATTCTGCATTAAAATTTGGAATTCAATTATTAGTTGCTTGAGTATCTGTGGTAGGAATTGGCTTTCCAAGAAGATGAGAAGGCACGTAATAAGGAGGTGAGATATTCAATTTTTGTTTCAAGTCTTTTTGTATACAGATTCTCATTCATTCATTCTTTAAATTTCTGGTGAATTTAATTTACTACACCAAAGAATGCTACACAAGCGAAAGACTAAATCATTCTTCATGTGTGTACATGCTATATGATAGTCAATAGCATGACTACACAAGCAAAAGACTGATTTAATTTACTACACCAAAGAATGCTACACAAGCAAAAGACTAAATCATTCTTCATATGTGTACATGCTATATGATAGTCAATAGCATGACTACTGCTCGAATGGTCAAAACATGAATTGTAATTCAACGCTTTATTATTTCTATGTGGATCCAAATGTCTTAGTCTTTCATGTTTCTATCAGGTGTATAGTGCCCTTTTACTTGACTTATAATACAGATTTTTGATGATACAAGTCACTAATTTTGCAATTTTGAGGTTGGTCTTTTAGGCCTCACTGGTGAATCCTTCACAGTAAACTTGCCATATGTCTTCTCCCAATTCATTTCTTAAGAGTATTTAATATCGAGCTTTATTTGGACAGATCCAGGCTACCATTGCCCAGACTTTTGATCGACAGGCTGAAGCTCTGAGTAGAAAACGGTCAACAGCTAAAGCGACAGCAGCAGTATTTGCAAGGAGAACACCAAGTCGATTTCGAGATGCCCACTCAAGGGGAAGAAGAAATTATCGAATAGCTGAACTTCAAGGATCTGATGACAATGAAGATGCAAATGGTGGTGGAGGCAAAGATTCATCATCTACTGATGAGCACAGTGCAGAAGTCAAACCAAAAAGATACAGGAGGTGTTCAGCTGCTTTTAATGCAGATGGAAGTGGTGGTGAAAATGATTCAGAAGTGAATAAAGAATCTGTGGGGGCATCTGCTGGGCTCATTAGCTCCTCAGAAAGGCTTGCCTGGGGCAAAAATGGCATGCGGAGTCACACCCGGTATGGCAGTGCAAATGGCAGCAATGTAAAAAATGCTCGAAACAGTCGCATCTCTAAGTTAGCTGATTATCTACGTAACTTGGATGAAAATGATAATGAGGTAAAGTTGATCCAGGGCTGGTTTTGTTGTGGACTAAATAAAATGAGGAACTAAGGAACTTATTTGCAGCTTTAAACTAGATCAAACAGTTTCGTATTCCAAGTCACAGACTCTGCATCTAACCTTTATGACTGTCGACTTTGTGAAACTATTTTGTTTCTAGATTATTATTTCCCCTTGAGCTCTCACTTTACTGCTCTGAAACGATTGACCTGTTTTCTTTAATTTCAGTTGGATATCAACCTCATGCTTGTTTCTTTTGATGAACAAAGAGTACCCAGTTTGCAGCGCCCATACCTTTGCTGCAGGCCAACTTTGTCGATTAAGAGCCTGTGCCAGGTAATTCTTCTTCCAACCCAAAACCTGTTTTCTATTAATGACATCTCATTTTATTTTAAGAGCTCCTGTTGCTGCATTTAGAATTGGCTATCCATTCTGTGTTGATTGCAGTATGTTGCTTTCCAAACCTCTTTGCAAGCCAATGAAGTGGAAATATATTTGGTCCAAGATATGAATTCCAAGCTCGACTTTTCACTCTCCATGAGTTCTCCAGTTTCTAGACATGGTATAATCGATCCATGCAAAGATAAATTGCAAGTTTTAGAACAACACGAAACTTTGGGAGGACTTAAAACAAACAATTGCATTCATGGGCACCTGGTGAGCTCGTTTTCTTAGTTAACATCTACTATATCCATGCTCACATGCAGATGACAATAGTTATATGAGCACCGTAACAAATATTTTATTTTGCTTTGCCCCCCCAGCTTCTGGCTTATCAGAAAAAGCCGTGAAAGTCCGAATGGTAGAGACATCACCTATCAACTGTCATGGATACCAAGTTTTCTACATCTTGCTTTACACAGGTATAGATTTAGATACACTCACAACAGGGAACTCTGTCGGGTTTATCTTTCTCAAAGCGTGCACGTTCATGACCATCTGACATTACAGAAATCATAGTAATTGTATAGGTTTATTTAAACATGAATGAGCATTTTATAGCAGGAAAATGGTGTAAGATATCCAACCTTGTTCGTTTAAGGCTTTGCCATCGACTACATTCGTTCTATGTGCAATGCTGTGATTATGATTCTTTACTGCTGCATTATTTCCTAGTTATTTTTATTTTTCTTATTTAGTTTAAGAACTTTTACAGTAAATGAATTCTCTATTAACTCTATAATTATTTATTAGAATTTTTATTTTTCAGAATTAGGGTTTTGGCTTATGAATAATATAAATATGATTGGTTAGTTTGTTTTCAACGTAATTTGTATTTTAATAAAAAGTGTTCTTCGACTAGCTCCTTTCTTCTTCAATCTTACCCCAAGTTTCCAAGTTGCACTTCTCTTCTATGTCCCATCATACCAACATTTTCTAGTGCATCTTTCATTATGATTTAAGAATTTAGTAGTTTTACATTAGCCCAATGATGAGACCTGCAATCCTGATGTGATTGGAGGATGAAGATTTTGGGGTTTTTTAAAGAACTAGCAGAGTTTGCAAAAAAAAAAATATATATATATATATATATATATATATATATATAAAATAAATTTTTAAGGTCTCCATAGTAGTGGCTACAAAATTAAAGGTGGAGGATTTTTGGTCTAAAAATATCCCTAATATCTAAAAAATACTTCTAAACCCCAAAAAATCAATTTAACAAACAAAAAACCTCAAAAAAGTTTAAAAATATAAAATTAATCTAGAGAGAAAAAATTCTAGACCTAAATCTACTCTTTCAAGTAAGATCATGGTTCAAAACTACCATCATTAAATCTTTATTATCAAATTAAATTTGTTAATACCAAGAATAACGAGTTTTGTCTGGTGAGTTTTTCTCTTTTTTTTAAGTTAAATATTGAAAAATAAACAAAATATACTTTTGGATTAAAATAAATAAAAATTATCGAGAATTCAAGATTAGACATGTATTTCAATCCCATTTCTTTTAATTTTGTAGCTGTACCATAATTTTAAAACTAATTTAATATAATTAGCTATAAAAATATTCAATTGAAATGAAAAAAAAAAAAAAACAGAAAATAAAGCAAAAGGAGGCCAGGTGATCAGTGAAGCACCCTAAAAAACTCATTTCTTGTAATAGAGTCCTAGATGTTCTTGTAGTACTGAGTCTTTGTCAACATATAGTTTGGATTAACTTTTTTTTTATGAATATTTAATTACAATTGCAAATTATAAAAGAAATTAAATCACATTATTGTTCTCAAGGATTCAGGTTCATTGTGGATTGCTACGTGCAATCCACGATGGTTTTTTTTTTTTTTTTTCATTTTGGTCAATGAAAGAATTATACAATAAATGGTCATTGAAGTTGATGCTTCGTAGAAGATCTTTCGTCTTCCTATGTTAGAGGGGCTTTCATTGCTTTGTTGAATCAATCAATTAGAAGAAAAAAGATATTTTTTTTTAATTTTATTATTCCACTTTATATTGGTATGGTTTTATGTTTTAAAATTTGTTTTGATTTCCATATTCTAATGTATATAAGATGTCATAAAATATTTTGATAATAAATTAAAAGTTGATATTACAAAATAAAATTCTAAATTAAAGTTAAAAAATTAAAACAACAAGGATCAAGATTAATACAAAATAACACATTTCTATTTCTTTTTTACTGTTCAAAGGGTACAATATACTTTAATTTGCCTTGAAGTTTTATTTTTTTTTCAAATTAGATTCTTTGTTTTTTAGGTTTTTATATTTAAACTCTAAACTTTATTTTTGTCATGTTTTATTTCCTTGATGTTCATGAAAGAAAGAAAAAGTCATTGAAAAAATGAAAGGAAAGAGAAAATGTTCCGTTGATTATATTTCAATTACTAAAAAGTTTGATTTTAATGTCATATGATTCGTTCCAAAGAGAACAATTCAATAAATGTGATTTTCCCCTTCAAACATCTTAGGAAAAGTAGATTGGGACCTATAAATTTTATTTTAATTTGGTTTGATTTACAATTTTTAAGTTCATTAAATGGTGTTTTAAGGTTGAAAATAGCTTTTATAGAGGTTTTTATGGTAATTTAAAAATGTTTTTAGGTTAACACAAGTTGAAATTTAGGTTTTTAGGTTTCTAAACTTCAACCCTAACTTTTCAACCATTAAAAATGGCCAAACTTTGAACTAGAAGATGACGTCTCATCTATTTATTTGTTTTATTAAAAAAAAAAGGAATGATAGTCAAGCTTATGGGCTTGGACTTCCGGGCCATGCATGCCTAAACTTTTTTTTTAGACCATGAACATAGGTTTGTCTTTCTAGGCCCAGAAACCCATAATCATTTTGTTAATTAACTCTTAATATTTCTTCCTTAAAATTTTTTAGTTTCAAAATAATTCTTTTAAAATAAATTTATTAAAATTATATTTAAAGAGTTATCCACTTATGACATAGTTTTATAAAACAAAATAGAGCTTTTATGGTAATATTAACATTTAATTAATAAGGAAATGGAGTTTTGGATTAAAAAGATATGTTGTCTCCTCTTTAATTCAAATCATTAGAATTGCTACAGATATTTTTTTTATATGTCATTACTTTTTATTCAATAAGCCATGTTGTCTAATAAAAGAGACATGTTATTGTAAAACATAAAAAAAAAATGTTACATTCATAAGAAAAAGTAATGTTGATAAAAACAAATTTTTTTTCTTTATAATTTTATTCATTATTTTTTATTATACATGTAATAAAAGGAAATGGAGTTTTCATGTAGAAATGACATAGTAGAAATGACATAATTGTAAATTTTGCTAATTTTGCTTATTGTAGCATCCTGTAGCGGTGATAAAATCATAATTTTTAAATTTTTTAGAAAACAAGTTTTTTTTTTATTATTTTTTCTCTTTATAGTTGTATTTTTATCATTTTACACTTGATCTATTTATCACCATTTTTTTCTTATCTTTATTTTTTTGTAATATGTTTTTAGTTTTTCTTTTTTTTTTCTTTATATTTTTTTTAAATATTTTTTTTATTTTTTACACTTTGAATATTTATCACTCTACACTTGACCTAATTATACTATTTTTTTTGTTCTTATCTTTATTCTTTTGTAATGTCTTTTAAAATTGTTTTTTCATTACACTTTTTTTGAAAAAATATTAAACAAAGACAAAGAAAATGGTGTTTCATTGTAGCAATTACAATATTGTTCTATTCTTCGACTACGTTAAAAATTAGCTTGAGATCTTACATGTTTTTATTAATGCATATAATTTTTATTATATTTTATTATATGTTAGCATCGACCTTTTGATTCACAATTATATTTTATTATAAGTTAACTCGTCAAACATGTGGTCTGGATCATAAGACTTGAATAACCTCTTAAAAAGTAAATTGAAAAAAACTATGAAGCTCGATTCCTATTAAACCTAATTATAAGGGATGAAATTGAAATTCAAAAATCAATTAAAAAAACACTAAAAAGTAACTCAATTCAACCTTAGTTAACCCGCCAAACACGTAAATCAAGTCATGAGATAAGGGATAGACTCATAAAAAGAAAACAAAAAAAAATCACAAATTCTAATTCCTAATCAATCTAATGTTAAAGGCTGAAATTGAGAAGAAGAAAAAATTCAATTATGAAAAGGAGGAAAAAAAGACTCGAATCAATCAAGTTAACTCATCAAACTTCTGATTTAGATCATGAGATTAAGATAACTTCATAAAAAGTAAATTAAAAAAAAAAAGATAAAGTCTAATTCATAATCAACACAATATTGAAAGGATGGAATTGAGCGGAAAAAAATTAATTAGAAAAAGGGAAAAATAACTCAAGTCAGCTGAGTTAACCTGTCAAACTTTTAATCCGGGTCATGAGATTGAGATAACCTCAAAAAAAGTAAATTAAAAAAAATAATAAAATTTAATTCCTACTCAACCCAACGTTAAATGGTGAAATTAATGGGAAAAGAGTAAATTATGAATACGAGAAAAAAATCAAGTCAATCAAATTAACATGTCAAACTTTTAATCTGGATTGTAAGACTGAGATAACCTCATAAAAAGTCTAATTCCTACTCAACCCAATGTTGAATTGGTTTTTCTTTTTAATTTCACCATTTAATATTAAAGAAATTATTTTTATTTTTTATTTCAATTTTGATTTTAATCCTTATTCTTTTAATTTTTTGTCTTTTTGTTCATTTAATTTTTCTTTTCAATTTCATCATTCAATCAAAAAATAAAATTTATTTTGTATTTCAATTTTGATCCTCATTCTTTTAATTGATATTTTTTTTTATTTTGGATTCTTTTATGTAATTAATATTCTTTTTTCAAGTTAATTCTTCAATATTTAATTGGTTGAGAATTATGATTCGTGCTTTTTCTAGATAGAGTGTTTTCATAGTAACGGGTTTGAAAAGTTAACGTAGGTTGACATCGTTGTTTTACTTATTTTTTTTCAGCTTTGTGATTTATAACATTCTATTTTCTACTAAGTTATCCTAATCTCATAACCTGGATTGCAGGTTAAATCGAGTTAGATAGCCCCAAATTCCTTAAGTTACAGGTTTGTCATGCTAACTTGAATTGACTTGAAACAAGTTTTTTTATTTCTTTTTTTTTACCAAATTTTGTCCTTTCATATTAATAATTTAAGAATTAAGCTACATTATTTGTCCCTCGTTTAGTAAAAAAAAAAAAATACAAGTTATTGTTATCACTTTTTTTAAAAAAATTGGTTCATTTGTTATTAATTATTTTTTTATCATCTGATTTGACCTTGTTTGGTCTATGAATCGAGTAGCATATTTTTTATCTTTTTTAAAATATATTTACGCTACCTAAATATTATTTTTTACATAAAAAAATTGCTGATGTAGCGTGGGTACACGGCTAGTATTATCTATAGAACCTAGAAATAACTGCAATGTCCATATTCGACATTTTTTTATTTCTTTTATCTACTTCCAAGAGTGATTTAACTATCATCGCATTTATTGACAAAGTTCAAAGAGGATTAAATGGAAAATGAAGGGCACGTGGAGGTAAGAAAAAAAAGGAACTGGACAAAGAAAGAAAACAGATAAAGATGAAGAATAAGTAAAGAGGGGCTCGCAAAATTAAAAAAAAAAAAAAAACTAAGAATGGTTAGTAAAACACTTTGGAGCAAGATTAATTGGATTGTGGATTCTTACAGTATAATAATATTTTTTCCCTTCACGGTGCAAACCAGGGGAGAGCAAGTTAGGGGAGCGGAATGATATTTTCATAGGGTTGAATTAGCATTAACAAATTGAATGGGAGTCTTTATATTTTTGTTGCACAATGAAATCACTAATTTATCATTAAAATTAAAAATAAATGCTTGGTTTATAAAGGCTTCTTGGTATTTTTGTTTTTTTTCAAAACAATTAAAAGGCTAAATTACCGTTAAATGGAAAAATTCCTAAACTTATTATCAGGGGCTTTTTTGTATTTTTATCATGAGTTTTTTTTGTTACCCTTTAATTTGAATGAGGGGTAACTAAATCTTTTAACAAATAAAAAATGATTGGTGTGTGTAACGATATCCGACAGTAAAAAATAATCAACCACCATGTCTTCTGAAGCATCTAGTGGCAACACAACTGACAAAGTGACGCGTGTAGTGAGATTCGCAATAATTTGGGGACGATGGATTTTATTTCTCCTCTCCTCTCATTCTCCCTAAGGACCTCAGGATTAGCACCAGACCTTTCAAAACTCAATTGTGTCCTCTCGTTTGTATTTAATTCAATTTTGATCCTCACTAATTTGATTGTTATTTGTGTTGATTTTAATGCTTTTAGTTTTTTTTTCATTTCATTTCATTTCTAAGCATTTTATTTCATTTATTTTTTGTATTTAATTTGGTCATCATTCTTTTGATTGATGTTTTTTTTTATCATTTTCTTTATTTTATTTTTTTCAATTTTTTCCCTCAACATTTAATTTTTGTATCCAATTTTGGTCCTTATTTTTTTATTGCTATTTGTTTTGTTTTTTAGTTCTTTATGAATAAGAATTTTGCTTCGTTATTTTTTATGTTTGTCTTTTATAGGGTAATCTCAATTTCATGATTCGAGTAACTAGTTTCGAATATTAGCCAAGTTTAAGTTCTTTTTTTTAGGTTCTTTTTTAAAAATTATTTTTTTAATTTCATCATTCAATATTTGGTTATTAGCCATTGAGCTTTGTGATTTGTTTTGCTTTTTTTTTTGTGTAGGGTTATCTCAATTTCATGTACCAGGTAGCGGGTTAGTCGAGTTATTCCAAGCTGACTCGTTTTTTTTCTTGATGATTTTTTATGAAATTGATTTTTTTTTTTTTTTACTTTCATCATTTGACATTAAATTGTTGCCCCTTTAGCTCTGTGATTTTTTCTTGGAGTTATCCTAGGTGCGAGTTAGTCAAGTTAACCTAAGTTGACTCTGATTTTTTCACTTTCCTTTATGTGGAGTTATCCTAGGTGCGAGTTAGTCAAGTTAACCTAAGTTGACTCGGATTTTTTTAGTGTTTCTTTTATTGACTTAACTTCAATCTTTTTTTCTGTCTTTTTTTTTTATAAAAAATTAATTTTTTAATCCCGATCTCATATCTCATGTGACAGGTTGGTTGAATTCATTTATTTCAGGCATCCGCCCAATAACAACTTATTTTCAACAAATAGCTTGTTTACTCATATATCATATTTACATTTAGGTTTGCCCTTTCTTTTCTATTTGAAAGAAGCCACAAGTTATAATCCGGGTTAACTTATTTTTTTTTTTTAATTTTATTATTTAACATTAGGTTATTGGACCTTAAACTTTATGATTTTTTTTTGCTTTTTTTTTCTACGGGGTTATCCCGAATTTATATTCTGAATTACATGTTTTTCAAGTTATTTTAAGTTAATTCAGATTATCATCACCTAGACATCTAATTTTTATATTAGAAAGAATTTAACTCAGTTCACGTAGTAGCACGAGCCACTTATCCGAGTAATATCTATTCATGATCCGGCTAAAAGGTTGGGTGATTGCTTCACAAGTGTACCCTTCCTTCTTTTGTATTTTTAATAAGAGTAATTGTATTATAAAAAATAAATTGTATAAAGTACGAGGAGCATATCCTCAAAAAACATAAAAGCTTGTTACTCTAGTCTATCTGATCAAAATTATCAAGGAAAAGAAAAAAAAAAACTCGAAGATATACAAAAACAGACTATGAAGACATACAGCATATGATTGTTAATCGACTCTCATTTGCCTTCATCTTAGCATGAAAAGAATCTCATGTCTCATGGTTCTTACCCCCCCCATATGGATGAATAATGATATCACGTCTCTTAAAACAAAACTGATATATTAAAATAATATTTTTTTTATTTTTTAAAAATTATTTTTAACATCAGCATATCAAAACAATTTGAAAACACACAAATATACATTAATATGAAGTAAATAAAAAATTAAAATATTTTCAAAATTATTTTTTAAACTAAAAAAACAAACAGGTCATTTAGAGTGACTTTACTATATGCTTATCTCAGTGCCGAAAACCTTTTCCAGCAGGAAGGCCTCTGCTAATTATCATTACGCTAAACGCATTTCAGTTGAATACAAATGACAGGCATTACGCCATGTTCCCATGGGGTAGACAAGCAGGTGTTGCTTTGCAACCACCGTCAAGACTTCACTTAACCCTAATCTATGGAGATTTAACGAACTTTTATCCGTCAATGTAATTTTATTTTTTAAATCTCTTCTGAATCTAAGACGTGGTAGAAGTCCAAAATGATGTGAATTTGTAGCTCTGTACAAGGAGGCAAGACCTACTTTGGAACGTCCATCAATACAAAAAAATCACATCACTAACATTTTGCCTTGTACGCTCATCAATAATAACGATAGCTGTAACCAGTACGAACTATACCCTCAGGCCTCAAACCCATTTTTTTAGATCTAAAAACAGTAGACAACAAGGTTAATTTGTTTTACTATACCTTGCTTCATTGATATGTCCACCATGCAGCAGCCGCTCCTTTTAAGCTGCCTGTATCTACTCGTCCTTTCAAGGCCGTCGTTGTAAAGCAGACCCCAACTATACGTACGAGGTGAATATAAAATGAAGTAAAACCCTATTGAGGCTTGGAAGCATCGACAAGATTTATGAACTTGTGACTGCATGTATCTGAATAAAAAAAAAAAAAAACAATATAATCAATAATCAGAATCTACAAGCACATAAGAGATGTTAAGCGGGAAAAAAACAAGGGAACATAAACAGAAAGAACAAAAGTCTAGTTCCATCTATATATCCTACTATGTCAGTGCATACAAAGCCGAAGTCTCATGAAACTAAATTTCCACCAAAAAAAAATGGCAACCCATCAGAAAAATAAAATTTCTATTGATGTTTCTGCAGAGCATTCATCTGAATCACTCAGCTTTTCTACTCTCCTATCTGCTAAAGATCTGGAATCAAAGTCCCCTCCTACTAACAGTGTTAACAAAGTTAGAGAGCATGACCAAGGATTTCTCGGTCGCACTGCACCAGTATTGGCTTCTCGTGGTTCAAACAAGAATCATCCATCTGATATGTCAATCTCCAATACAAAGCTACAACTACAATCCTTTTTATATCAATCAGAGCAGACTACGGTGACCCGTAACCTCAGCTCCAAAAAAGCAACTCATGGCAATTACAAGAGATCGAGTGATAAAAGCACTGATGGTTCAGATAAACCAACTCGTAAAGAGAAAAAACCAACAAAAAAGGAGCGTGCTGCTTCAAGTTCATCATTTTTCCAGGAAATTTTTCAATCATTTGTCTCACCATGCAGGGAATGCCATGCTCACAAGCCCACTGTTAAAAGCATGCCAGCAGAACCTATCAAGTTACGCTAACTTGAGGCTCTACTTCACGATTTTTTCAAAGCAAAATTTCCTAATCATTCATTCATCACTTGAGATAAGGAGTTAAGATGTGCTCCAATTCAATACGAGCTACTATAGTGTGGTTCTCCAAAGTTATCTCACGTTTTTTTCCAAAATCAGTTCAGGCATTACAGTAATTGAATAAGACTCCAAAAATTGTTTTTTTTTTTCAACTCATATTGTTTTGAACAATGGTACAACCCACCCCAGGTATAAAGACTACGGTATGTCTTGTATCCTAGGGTCACACTTCCTCATGATATGGACCAGTTTTACCTCAATCTCTATGTTTTAGCCTTCCTTTTTTTTTATATATAGATGTCCAACTCTAGTCAACAACTATTGTATCTTATCATCTACTGTCTGAATGAACAGTGCATGGATTTCAGATTAATTTACATGTGGTGAGTCCTTGAAGGAAATGAAAATGGAATTAGTACTAAAACCATCATTAGTAACAATGAGTTTGTAGCTCAGTGGTTCTCTTGCAAAGCAAGAGGTGTCAGGTCCTAACATCAAGTCCCGCCTTCATCAATCCATTACTAATATCTCAAAAACAAAAAAAAAATCATTGATATTGGGAAATGATGGGTGCAAGGAATCAGGCTATCAAACATGTCCATTTCTCCAATAATTATAATTAGGATTACTAAGCACACTAGTGGAATCATGTTTCCCTTCTCCGAATACTTCCATAAATATGGTATACTTCTTTCTACAAGCAATAAGATCTCTCTTTCAACAAACTCCACGTGAAAGAAAAATCACCATTTTTGGGTCGCCATTAATCCTTGTGTATTTCTCATGGTACATGGCATTGCATGAACGCATTCCCCTATCATTGCCTCTCTCCACCACTGTATCATAGACAGATAAAAAAGGTGCGCCAAAACAATTTGAACCACCAAGAAATCAAACTTAAGAGTCATCTATGAAAATAAATGTAGATCAATAATTGTCGCCTGTATCTCTGTTCTCCAACTGAAACGAACCAAACTTGTCTAGTCCTATATAAATGCGTGTGATCACATAAATTAGGATTTATAGTCAAATCGAGCATGTTTAGCTAGCCATGTCTCATTCTGTCATGTTTTTAGGATTTTGGTCTAACCCGTAGATTTGGTTTCTTAATTATTATCGTTTGAACGACACAAATATCAGCGCTGTGTAGCTCAAACATTGTGAAAAATCTTTAGCAAAATCAGGAAAGACCAGTGGTGCACACGGGAGTCCACTATAAACTTTTTGAAACAGAAGCACGTCATAAACAAAATAAGATTAAATTACCCCGCTGCATAAGTCAAAAGCAAAATAAGATTAAAGTACCTCGCTGCATAAGTATCTCCTTATACGACTTTGATAGCATTGAAGAAAAGCAAGATGCACATATCATCCACAAAGACAGGAATCTGAAAAGCACAAGTAGAAATTATGACACCAGAATTTATAAATGAAAATGAATTTAAAAGAAGAAGAAAGAAAGACCTTAACGTCGAAGGCAGTAAAAATATATCTAGAGAGTTGTTCCAGAGGCTAAAAGTTGAAAATGACCCTGAATCTTAGAAATCTACTGTGTCGAAGACCATTAAGCTGAAATTTACAACACCTAAACAGCCAAAATAAGGGCTCTCTTCCGCTTATAAGAAGCCAGTTAAAAAATATTTGGAATCTCGTTTGAGAAAATGGCGCCTACTTTGGAAGGGCAATTTAATGATATTCTGTGCAAATAATTTCACATGGTTACAAAACCAAGATTTCTTCTATCATTGCACCAGGCATTGACAAAATAGAAGAAAATCAGATAAGAATACAAAATAGAAGAAAATCAGATAAGAATGTTGCATTTCAAACAAAGATACCAGTGAAAGAATAACAATGAATATCCATTATTCAAGGAAGCCCGATATAGGCTAAACTTGAATGAAAAAGAAACTTGGCAATAGAGAAAGGTTGCGGTGACTGCTGGCCTAAGCTCTCACGAACCAAACGAAATTAACATTAACATGAAGAATTGTGCAATTTTTCTTGTTTCTATTATAACATTGTGTATTTTTTTACATCACGCCACATTATTAAAGAACTAGTTCAGGCTATTTTCAATCCAATAGCTTAAACTGTTAAGTAAAGATTCAATATATAAATTATATTATACTCTAACATACCCTCTCAGACTATTAATTAATTTTAATTAAAAGAATGAGGATGATAAAATTCAAACTCAATCATTAAAGCTTTGATATTATATCAAAAAACAACACCTCAATCCAAAATCTTAAGCTATTAAGTTAGGTCCTAAGAATAGTTTTATATCACTCTTTATACACATGATCCCAAACTAAATGTATATATGGTTTCATTTTCTTCCAAATATATGAGCTAGGAGGAAAAGAGTACTCCATAAAGAAAAATATCTTACAAAATTCACAACATTCCGCCTGAATCTCAGTTTTAACTACTGCTAAATAAGCCTCATACAAACTGTCATGGTTTTTTGAATAACTAGATGTGTCGGAAACTGTACAGAAAGAAAGCCATATAGCCAGGCATCTCAAGATTTTCCATACTTAGAAATGTATCCCTGCAAATGAAAAAGGCAACCATTAAGTGGCAGGCATGAAAAACTTACAAAATCCGTATCTATCCCATCCTACATGTGATCTCTCAAATCAAAACACTCACCTCAACAAGCTTTGCCATTTTTGGCTGAGATGAAGAAAGATATTGCTTAATTGACTCAACAGTAGCTGGAATTTGATGAGGTTGCAAGGTGCTAAGAACCTTCTCAACTGTCTTTTTAACTATTGTGTTATGTGCATCCTTGCTGAGATGACCCTCACGCCAAGTTGGTTTCAACAAATCTTTAACAAAATCAATAAGAGCAGAACGAAAATGTCTCAGCACTTTCGATTCTTTTTGCGTATCCCCACCTATCTTTTGATCAACCTCCATGTCATTGTTTTGTCTAACACTATCTGCCTTTAAGTCCTTTTTGTGTCTTGACCCATCTGTTTGGGGTCTAGCATCACGATCAATTTTGTTCGTAACTCGATTAACTTTGTCATAACCAATACCTGAGGCACTTTCTTCCTTGAGTGCACTCCCATTTTCACCATCAGCTGTACCAGCTCCTCCTGTCACTGTTGCAGTGGTAAATGAATCTTTTCCAGGTGTACTGCAATTTTTATCCGACAGACTTCCGTGGGGTTTATCATGAGAAGATATGGTACTTTTGTCACCATTAAATTCAGTGCCAAAGTTTCGATTTGATAAGGAATCACCATATATTGGTTGCTGCGATGTATTTGAGATGGATGCTCCTAGACTAAAGAAAGAGAATTTGAAGGATTTGTCTCCTACATTGGGCAAGACAAAGCTATCTCGAAGAGGATCATACTTGCTCCCAGCAGATGATATCATTTCAGGAGTAATGAAAAAGGAAGGGCGAAAAGGTACAGATGGCTCCCAGTCATTTGAAGAAATTTTTGTTTTATGCTCTGCATGACGCAATTGATCCCCAGGTACACTAGCTAGAGACAAACTTTCTGGCTCAGAACCAGAGAAAGCAGAAGCACTTTGCAGTAATGAAGATGATCTAGAAGCACGATCACTATCCAGCAGCTTTTGAGAACCAAGCAGGCTTGTATCAAAAGAGGAACTAAAAGAAAATGATGATCCTGTACAGGTTGAGACATGGTGAGATGAGAACAAAACACTGCTTAATAAAAAGAACCAAAGCTTGAATCGTGCACATTCTAATGGAAAACTGAGCCGTGCAAAGAAAGTTAACTCAAGGAAGTAAGCTGTTAAAGATAGCTACCTCTGTTAATTAGAGAAGTGTAACTACCATAATCAGTCGCAGGCCATTGTTGTCTAAAATTCTCTATTCCTACATCCTTAAATGAGGAAGAAAAGCCAGGATCGTCTTTGGAGGAAGAAAATTGCTTGGCATTGAGAGGAATGCCCACTCTTTGTCGAAGTGACAACTTGTGCTTATCATCCAACTGATGCAACCTTTCGTTTTCTTTGTGTTCTAGTGGTGGGAGTCTTTCTGAAGAGAAATGAGAAGAAAATGTAGCTTCTTTTCCTGTTGAAGCAGCAACTGGGTCAGGAAAATGAGGAAACTTTGGTGTCTCCAAAATGTTTCTCACACCTGATACAGGGGAAGGAACATATCAGATATTCAGAACATCTTGATAGGGAAGGTTCTTCAAAATCCATATTACAAGAATGTTAAATACCTTCATCAAACTGGTCTTCTCGGGTTGCGACCTCATCTACCCCTAACTGTTGGCCTGTGTTATCTGCTTTGTTGGTTGTATGAAGGAACCTACATGAACTCCCTCTAATGCACCACCCTTTGGCAAAAAAGTCACAAATTACTGCTGCGCGTTTGTTTCCATCCCTAAGCTCAGTAGAAGGGGATAAACTTCTTGCCCTTGTCCCAGAAGCCACCAATCTGGAAAACCTAATTGATTTGTAAGAAGTATGAATACCACGAGAAAAGGAGATATTACTCAGGGAAAACCCAAACTAGAACATTCTATGATAATTAAAGTTCAAGAAAAGACTAAGTCAGCATCACCACACCTCGATTCTGTTTGCTCTTTGCTATCCTCTGACTTCACGTCCACTGGTTTAAGTTCTTCCTTAGAATCCAGAACGACATTAGCCTCCTGACCCAAGCAGTTTCTCTTAGATAAGACAACATCCACCTCTATGCCTGTGATAACAAATGGCTCAGTGGTCTCAACAGCTATAGCTTCGCTACTATTACTTAAATGAGTCTTGCTATTGCGGAAGGCATCTGTTTTATTAATTGCATGTTCCAAAGTTCCATTTTTTTGAGCAATAACCAAATGTTTACTCAATTTGGGGGACCATGAATCTAAATAATTCACACATGACTTCTCCTTCTGCAATGTCAATGGTCCATCCAAAGGGCCAGAACATTTGAAATTACTGACACTATCTTCCCTCAGTTCAGACATCTCATGTGTAGAATGTGATCCCATTTGCCTGTCAGACTCCAGATGCTGTCTATTATCTACATGGAAGAAGAGCTAAATAAAGAGTAATGCAAAGCTATCAACTTCTTAAGACAGATGTTTTCATAATAGATCAGGTCCTAAAAGATTTTTTTTGGAGATTTAAGTAAAAGGAAACTCCATGTAGGATCACCTATCCGACTAATTAGTAATTACTGAGTCAAAGCCAAGAACCTGCATGGTTGCTCTGTTGAGAAATTGCATAATCAAGCAAAAGGTAGAAATCTACCACATTTTTAACAGCATGCTTCAGTGTATGGGACAGGCCATAGCAAAAATTCTCGACTATCCAAACTTCATTCTAGGAGTAAACAAATCATGGAAAAGGGCAAATTGATGATGTCCAAGTCATTTGTGGAAGGAAAGTGTATTCCCATAACTTTTAGAATGAAATGACTCCTAGTACCTAAATTAGTTGATGCTGGCTGTGTTAATCATTTTCGAAATAACTGCAAGAATGATCATGTATTTGGGGGTGGGGACGGAGGTGTAGTAAGCTTTTCTTTTTGTGTGAAATCAATTGTAAAGTGTTGTTAATTAGTTTGAAAAGGAAGTGGCGGTGAAAAAGCTAATCTACAGGCTCATATAGATGCTGAAATAGCACCTGCATCAATAGCCCTCCTTTTTTTTACGAAATTAGAAAATATTATAAGATAGGGATTTCTCCTAGACTAGAGTACAGGGAAAATAGGGTTTTCCAGACCCTTTGAACATCACAAAACAAAAATTATTCATAGGGATCCCAATTAAGCCTTGGTACCATGCCAACCAACATAACCTGACCTCCCCATTAGATTTGTAATGCGAGAAGGAATCAGTCCTGGATCACTCCATACCATGCCAGGCAACTTTACTAGCAAAACTAGCTAGTGCTTAGTCGAGCACATGATATTAGACTCATCTGAAAGCCTTCATTTTGTACTTTGTAAAGAGATCACACGATTCTTCTATCCCATGGAAGTTGTTATAATGGAGATTTGTCGTCAAAGATTCTAGCATATGATCTTATCCCCCCTGCCCCCTACCAAACCTGAGAGGTAAATACATAGCATTTCCTCCACTCTAATCATAGACTTATTGTATCCAAAGCCACATCACTAAGAAATAAAGCGTGTGGTAACATTGTTATGAGGTTAAGCAATAGTAGAAATTATTGTACAAGAGTAATTATTAAAGGTGAGATTCTTCTTTAGTTTATCTAATCAACGAAAAGTTCTTTCATAAATACAAAGGTGCAAAAGTTAATTTTTTAAGATGTATGGCTTAAAATCCAAGTGCAGTGGCACATCACATTTTAGTGGACCACAGTTACGAGGCATAAGCTGAAAAGAGAGCAACTTCAAAGCTTGAGGAAGCAAGAGAGAGTAGAAAAGGCAATGCTTACCTCTCAAAAGTCTTGCATCCCCCCTCCCCCCCTGCTTTGCCCATAGGAAACAATTACCCACCTTTGACCAAACTCCCAATTATGAAGAGGGAGGGAGGAAAAAAGGAAACAGAAAGTAGTTAGGCACATGATAAGGGAGAAGTAGTCACCTTGCCATTTCTACTTTCTCTTGAAATTCTCTAGGTCTCCTCTTGGCCATTCTTTTTCTTGTTTTCTTTTATGCATTTCCTTTTAACTTCAATTTTTACCAGTTTTTCTTTTCAGTGCTTTTGAGAATTCTCTCCTCCATTTTCCCAATCCTTCGCGCCTTATCCACCTAGGTACAAGAATGAATGACATAAATCACCTATCTTGTCTTTCAAACTCAAAACCATCTTTGTGATCACCAATGACACTATTGCTTTCAAACTCAAGATCATTGTTCCCTCCCTACTTTTGTCCTAAATTTTGGCTCAATCATGATGTCCTAGATTGTTCTTCAACAAATCAGGTATAAAATATTAGATCATTGCTTCTTCTTCCCTTAGTTTTCATTAGTTTCAATAGTTTTCCAAAATTATTGTCTTTGTTGAACAGCATAGTTTAATGATGAAAGGGGAAAAAAACCTTGAGTAATTGAGAGTTCTATCAATAGTTACTTATTTTTGGTTTCCAACAAATTTTCCACTTTGATTTCTTTCAAGTCAAGATTTCTCCACCCAGTCAACAAAAAAAATCCAATGTAATTGGCATTGCATTTGGATATGTTGTAATGTATTTTTTGTTTCTGGTTGTAGCACTATTTTTTTCTTCTGATCAGTTAAGCAATTTAACTTACATAATTATATCGTATTATACTTCCATATATTTCATTTATCCTATTGATTATTGTTATATTTTTTATTATTATTTTGGCAGACTGTTCTTTATGTTCACTGATTATTTTAGTTTTACATCGTATGGCAAATGGTGAAGACTCATTTTTTTTTCTTTGGAAAATAATGAAGAGTTGCAAATATCTGTTTCTATTATGTTTGTAATTTTAGTCATTTGTTGCATTTATGTTGGCTAAATCATTAATTACTGATTTTCAGGATGTCAATGGCTTCTTAACAACATTTTAATTTCATTATTATGTGAGATTATACTTAGTTTGTTAAAATTGGAAAATTATTATTATGCAATTACAACCTTTTCTTGTCTTTTTATAAATACTACAATACCTAATTTCAATAAACACCAGTCGGTATCAAAATGTTTTAACATTGATAATTGATAATGTGGCATCATAATATTCTTTCAGATTTTCTCTTTCACAAGGCACACAGCATGTATATAGATATCTCCATATTTCAATGCATTTTTTATTTGATTTCTTAATCACCCTCCATCTTCCCTTATCATTTCACATCACTGTTTTACTTTTCTTAATGGTGTAGCTTCAACAAATTATATAAATAGGAATTATAAAAGGCACTTCAAAATGAAAAATTAATTAATTAATAGAAAGAGAACAATATGCATGGAATGGACAGTAATCAAGATAAAAGCACAATGACAACCTAGAGAAAATTAATCAATTAAATGACCATCAATCATTCACAAGGAGAGTAAGCTAAAGATAATGCTATACTAAGAATTAAAATTAGATGTACAAAATGAAAATGTCCATATGGAGTTCTATTAAATTAAAAGAATGCCATAAAGAAACATTCCACTGTGCCACTGAATTAAAATTAGATGTACAAAATGAAAATGTCCATATGGAGTTCTATTAAATTAAAAGAATGCCATAAAGAAACATTCCACTGTGCCACTGCAAAAAGAATTGGACTAAGCGCATAGGAATAAAAAAAAAGCAGTAAAATGGAAAGAATACACTGCAAAACTGAGGATGACACGTTGGATGAATTCAGTAAAGAAAAAAAGATGAGCATGTGGCACAGAAGCAAAAACATGATGGCAGAAGTGGCAACCAGAGAGAGAAAAGATGGGGAAAAAACCCGTTTAAAATGGCTTTGACATGTGCCAGACTGCATTGGAACTGTATTCATATGAAACAGCATCTTGATACAGTTGAAAAATACACAAAGAAAAGAGGAAACCTCAAAAGAAAAGTGTAAGATAATTGCTTTTCACATTTAAAAAAAAAAGCACCAGAGGTATCGTGCAGCAGCAAACTTTAATTTTAAACATGTAAATACCTGCTTGAAAACAACAGACTAACACCTCTACTAAGCCAATGCCAACGCCTACATTTCTTTCATCACCCTTTTCTTTGAAGATGTAAGGTAGTATGTATGTGTGCGTGCAAGTAAAGTTGAGTGATGGAAATTTTCTATCTGTCATACTCTCTCGGAGTTATGTGATGGATAAATGACTCGTAAAGCATATCCGAAAAAACAGAAGAAAGAACTAGCCAACAACCTTGAAGTTCATACAATTCCATCAAATGAATCACCTTAAAAGCTAGTCAGTCATATGCCACCCAAACACCCATTAGAAAGACTCACCATTTCCACAGCTAATCAAACTCTCTAATGTACGATTCAGCATGCTTCCTTGAAAATCCGTAATTAGCAATTCAACCAGAACTCAGAAGAGCAATCATAAAAAGACTAAAAACTTTTGGAAGCAACACCTAATTATCCCTGTAACATCACAATAACTATAACAAACGAAGCAAGTACACGCCATCAAAATCAAATGAAACCTGAAAAAACCTATAGTAGCTCACTTCTACTTCAAGCAATAATCACACTACCTAAAGGCTCAAGCATTGGCAATATTCCCTCCGACAAAACCAATCGAGAAAAGGCTCGTCTTTCAATGCCAATCACCTAAACAATCTCCCACTAAAACCTAAAACGCGGTATGCACCATTAGCCATTTTTTAGTTAAATACCTTCAAAACTTCTAATCTTATCAAATTTAAAGCAAACATATAATTTGCCACGTTAATCAATGAAGCAATCCATACAATGCTAACGCTCAGCAGTAAGTCAAACAAAACAGTAGCAAAAACATCACAATATTACCTAATTTAAAAAAAAAATCAATCAATCAGATATCATAACTAACCGTTACGTCTCTGATCAACTTCCTCCTCTTCAACTTCTTCTTTTTCTTCTATTTCTTCTATCTTTTCGTCGTCGTCGTCGTCGTCGCCGCCGCCTACTTCTTCTTCCGGATCCTCCTCTTCTTCGTCATCACCGTTATCGATATCCATGTCGGAACCCGAGATTTGAGCGAACGATGGATTGGGAGAGGGAAGGGCGTGGTCTTCGTCGTCGTCGCCGGTGGCGGCGGCTGATGGTGGCATTGTGTTCAGTGCACCAGGTTCGGTTTTTTTTTCTTTTTTCGTTGCGGTTCGTGCGGTTCGTACGGTTCGCGGTGGAACTTGTGGTATTCTTTTAGCGTTGTTAGTGCTGTCTACGGTGGTGGAATTGGTTGTCAGATTTGATTTTTTTCATAAGTTGTTTTTCTAAATAAATTCTGTTAGTAATGAGTTTTTAAGAGTATCATCGTGTTTTTTTTTTTCCGATGTAAACATCACATTGCAAATAATTCATATAATTTTTTGAAAAAAATTATTTAACGTTAACATACTAATAAATTAATTGATAGTTTTTAAGAGTTACCTTCGGTATTAATAACTTTTCATTGGAGTTTTTAATTTAACAGGGTATTTGTGTACAGTAGTAAAGCCAAGAAAAATCCGCCAGCAAAACCCCTTTTCACAATTTGTTGCAAAAATATTACTAGTTTATTAGTATGGTGTGTTTTCTAACATGAAAAAAAATACCATATAAAATTATTTAATATTATTATTAAATTGAATCTAACGAGTTAATTTTAAAATCTTTAAATTTAATTTCTTGTTAAATCCAAGTTTTAAATTAATATATGTAAGAATTGATTTAATATGACTCGACTTGACATATTTAAAAGTAATTCAGATTATCATTAAAAAGTATTGTTTAACTTTAAAAAAAAATTAAGATGATATTTTTTTTATTTTAATATTGAGACGACAACATATTAGATCAATCAAGGTTTTGTAACTTAAACTACCAAACTTATGATGGACTCGGATCATAGACTTCATTGGGTTTAATAACGTTTTTTTAAAAAATTGTTTTCACTTAATAATATGATAACAAATATAGATACTTACAAAATTTAGCATCAATCAAATATAAAGATATTTGTTTAAGATTGCAATAAACTCATAAAAAGCAAACTAAAATAAATTATGAAGACTAATACAAAATCAATCAAATATTAAAAGATGAAACTGAAAAACAAATGAATAAAGGATTCAATCATAAGAAAAAAAATGAAAGATGGAATTTAAAAGAAAAAACAAAAAACAATTGGGTTCAACCCAGTGTGTCGACCTTAAAATCTCTCGACTCAACTCCTTGACAAGCCTATATTTAAAATTAACTTGTATGAAACTTGCTCTAATATGACCCAATCAACTTGGTGGGTTCAAAGACAACTCTGACATTGGCAAAAAAATGTGATTTAGCTTTAAGAAAAAAATCTAAGATAACATTTTTTTTTAATATTAAAACTATGACATATTAGATCGACTTGGGCTTCGAGCTTAACCTGCCAAACCCGCAATCCGATTCATGGACTCTATTAGGTTTAACAATTTTTTAACTATTTTTTATTTAATGATATGATAACAAAAATAGGCACTCACAAAATTAAACAATGATCAAATATCGAGATATTTGTTTAAGACTGCGATAATTCCATAGAAAGTAAACCGAAACAAATTATAAAGATCAATTCAAAATCAATGCATTATTGAAGGATAAAATTGAAGAAAAAAAAAAGCTAAAAAGGATTTAGTTTAAAGAGAAAAAAAAGTAAGATGAGATTTAAAAAAAACAAAAATAAATTGGGGTAGCTCCTTCATTATTCATATGAACAGTGAAGGGTTGGGTTCACCCCGGTTCTTTTAATAGAATAGGTAATTGATAAGGGAAAAAAAATAGCCTTAGGTTGGCCTAAATGGCTAAATGACTCAATACCCTACCGTTTGGGCCTGGTGTGCAAGACAACCTTCTAATTAGACCTAGGTCCAAGCACAAGGACTAAACAAAAAAAGAGAAAACTAGCATGCATGAGAGAAGAAGAAATAATGGCATGCGAATCAAGGAAATGAGAGAGAGAGAGAGAATAAATAAGGAATTGGACATCAGAGACATATCGAAGCTCTAATCAGCACACACGCCACGTCATTGAAAAGATCTCACTAAGATGAATCTAATAACCCCAAGAAAGGCCACCATCAGAGTTGGGAGTGAGACACATGAGCCCCTCAAAAGTGGTATATGTGATTCACATGTTGGCGCATGTATTACATGTATCAACAACTTTTTCCTCATTTTCTCCATTTCAATCCTTGATTACTCTAAAACTCTATAATTCAATCTTTAAATTTGCTTAACTGATAACATGTAATGTAAAAAAAAAGGAAAGAACGAAAGGGAAAAATATTATGCGATCCATGCTCGTGGCCGTTCAACTCTCCAAGTCTAGCGACTGACACACATTATAAGGCAAAGTTATTATCTCTATTAAAGTTAGGACGACGTCATAGTCTCTTATGCTTACGTGTAAGATGCTAGTGTGGCGCTACCTTTCTTGTTAATGGCTATCTCCCCGTCTACTTTCTCATTAACTATCTTTAGCTAACATGTCTCCACGAAAGACTTCAACCTTTCATGCCAATCACCCTTAAGCACCAATCTTTCTAAAAAAAGACAAACATACTCACCTTTTTAGGTTACCTGTAAGGAAAAACACTTATTGTCTATTGTTACTTAACTCTCCACAAGGTAAGTTCATTTGATCAAGGTGAATAAATCTTCCAAATTATTAGGAGAACAAACAATACAAAACATAACTCTATAAGAACAACGATACATATTTCATTTTTATTTTTTTTTCTTGTGCATTATCTCCCTCCTACAATTTACTAACTTAAACATCAAAAGGTCTCGTATTTCGATTGAGGACTTATTCTACAGGGAATATACCAAGTCCGAAGACAAAGCTTACATTCAAGCCTAGACATTTCAGCCTAAAAGATTGTTATGAAAAGCCCAAATACAGTATGAAGTTTTACAACTTCATCGATTATCATCAAGCTTTTAAGGTAAGATATCTTTTTTAAAAAAAAAGTTGAGTTTGCACTTGGTAGTTAATATGATGTGTATTTTCTTGTGGTTTTGCTTTAAAATAAAAAAGAAAGTAAAGAATTTATTGCAGAATAAAAAAAAGGAATTGTCTCTAAGTGAAAGATAAGCATCAAGGAAGGCTATATCAAAACTCATAACTCGGTAAAAAATGTATATTTTAATTTTATATTTTTTTTAACAAATGTGGCAACATTGCAAGACAATTATTTGAAGAAATTGACATTGATATTAATTATAGAGTAATATAATTTTTTTTCTATTATGTTTATAATCCAATCTTAATTATTGTCTTACTATAATTAACTTGGTTAAACCCAAACTCAAATTTCACAAGTTAAACTTAAGATGCTCAATTCGATTCGATCTTAAGGGCCTATATCATATATCAACCTAACTCGGATGTAAGGCCTATTTGTCTTAGCTTTTCAACCTGCTTTTTGGACAAAAAGCAAGTTGAAAAACTAAGACAAATACACTTGTAATTATAAATCGACTTTGTTAGTGTTTAATCAAGCTAGACCTCTCCATCCACCTTTTTCAGGATTGTTTCTCATTATAACGGTTAGGTTTGAAATGGTATACTAGTGTGAAAAGACAAGACAATAGTGATAACATATTATAAAAACAAGATGTTGAAAAGGAACTTATTCAAGTCGAGTTTGATAAATAAGATATAGTTTTTATCTTTATCTTTTGTTTGGTTACAAAGGATAAGACATAACAAAATATAAATAATGTCTAGTTTACATTTATAAATAGTTGATGAAGCCACAAAAACTTCAATTAGGAATCTAAAAACTTCAATTAAGAATCTAGGTTTTTCACAAACTAGACTAGAATATTTGGGCTTGTATTTGGGTATAATATCAAGTTGATTAAGTTATTTAGGTTTGGTTCTTCTCCTGCAAAACAAGTCCCTTGTATAGATAAAGGACCCTCTGATGCTCAAATTAGTTAACAAATGAGAGAGAAACTGAGAGAAAAAAATATGAAAGTAAGAGTAATGGTTGAGAGGTCATGCTTATTTGATGGGTGATATGGGATATTTATACACGTGTCATTTTAATAGTGTTTAATCAAGCTAGACCTCTTCATCCACCTCTTTGAGCATTTTTTCTTGTCACAATGATTAAGTTAGAAATGGTATGCAAGTGTGAAAGGACAAGACAATAGTGATAACACACTATAAAACAAGATGTTGAGAAGGAACTTATTCAATTCTAGTTTAATAGGCAAGACATGATTTTTATCTCCATCTTTTTGTTTGGTTACAGAGGACAAGACATAACAAAATATAGATAATGTCTGCTTTTCATTTATAAATAGTTGATGAAGCCGCAAAAACTTCAATGAGGAATCTGGGTTTTTCACAAATTGGACTAGAATGTTTGGGCTTATATTTGGTCTTAATATCGAGCTAATTAGGTTATTTAGGCTTGGTTATTCTCCTGCAAAACAATCCCTTGTATAGATAGGGGACCCTCTGATGCTTAAATCATTTAACAAATGAGATAAAAACGAAGAGAAAGAAAAATGAGAATGAAAGTAATGGTTAAGAGGTCATACTTATTTGATAGGTGGTGAGGGATATTTATACACCTACCACTGATGATCTCATGATTTACTTGATCATAGCAAATCGTAGCCCATCTAACAATATATAGGTGTGATTGTTATTTTTATGCTTTCTTCACCAAGCAAGATGTGTTGTCCTTCATGTTTGACCAATGAATATGGTTTATTTGGTCGATGAATATTTTTTGGCCTATGCGTGAGCCAATCAAAATGTTTTTATGAGTTAACACTTTTCATTTAACATGTTATTTCTTAAAACAAGCAATAAATGACGCCACCAATTCTCTTGAAAAAATTACAACTATACTTTATTGATGTGTCATGTGATGTTTACTTCAGAATACACGTGATTTTATAAAAAATTACCTCAAGATATGTTCACCTAATCTGATCATTTTTTATAGGGATGTAGTTATCTGGGCCATGACCCAAACAGTGTGGACGTCATCATTTAGGCCACAACCTAAACATTGTGGTTGTCACCATTTTAGGTAAAGATGTATTTGTTTGGGTCATGGCCCAAATGATATGGGCATAAAAAAAGCCCATCAATAGTCTTATGCATGTTAAACTTATGGTATAGATGTAAACAATCCTTAAAGCCTCCTAAACATATATCTAAACATAATAATTATTTATATAAAAAAAATAAACCAATGAAAAAGTTAATTTTAATCCTTTTAGATCTAAAAATTCAAATCAGCATTGTCATAACTCATATCTGGGTTATTCCCTAAAATTTACCCTTTTCCTTTTAAAATAATAATAATAATAATAATAATAATAATAATAATAATAATAATAATAATAATAATAGCAAGGAGACTGAGGATGTGGAAAAAGCTGGCTGATAAAAGATTTCAGATATGCAAAAAATCAAGCTGCAATTTTGGACAAAGACGGAAACCTGATCGTACCTCGTTATGCCCAAAACTGGAGAGACAATACAGATTCAATGTCAAATTAAATGATTATTGGACAAATCTGTATAAAAATTAAGTCCAGTGACATAATTAAATTTTTAATATGCCAATTTGATTTAATCATGGCCCGAATTTAAGGTTTAATTATGCTTAATAATTAATTTGGATTCAATTAAAGAATTTAATTAGGTGCAAGTACTTAATTAAATGATCCAAAACTGGAAAGACAATACAGATTCAATGTCAAATTAAATGATTATTAGACAAATCTGTATAAAAATTAAGTCCAGTGACATAATTAGATTTTTAATATGCCAATTTGATTTAATCATGGCCCGAATTTAAGGTTTAATTATGCTTAATAATTAATTTGGATCCAATTAAAGAATTTAATTAGGTGCAAGTACTTAATTATACTTTAAATGGGTCAAATTAATTTTATAAGGTGCTTAATTGGTGAAAAATAAGTTTGAGAACCAAATTTGGGCTTAATTGAGAAGATTATAATTTTAGAAGACCAGATTTAATTTTTACCGAGTCAATTGATTCAAATCAAGGGTAAAATTGCAAGAAAACCAAAAGTTTAAGGTTAATTAATGGCTAAGTTGAAGAAATTCATAGTCAATGACCATTTTGCTAAAGGCGCCGAACTATAAGGGCTCAATTAATTGAAATCAGGGGTGAAATTAAAAAAAATAATTAATGATCAATTGAGGGTCAATTTGCATAGTTCCAAAACCAAAGACCGCAATGAAAAAGACGTTGAAATTTTGGGCTAATGTTGAAGTTTTTCAGGGGTAAAATTACATAAAATTAAAAGTTCAAGATCAATTAGGGATGTAATTAAAAGAAATCAAAAGTCGAGGGACAAAATTCAACTTTTATCAAATCCCTAAATTAAAACCCTAAAATCCAAAACGACATTGTTTCATTTAAATGAAACAATGCTGCTTTGACAAAAAAAAAAACAGAGAGAAGAAAGATAGACCAGACGACGCGTCATCTAATATTAGTCATCTTCTTCATCATTTTATCACCTGAAAGCTGCTCGGGTGGCCACATTTTCAGAACATTTAATGCTTCATCTATCAACCAAACCATACACCAAATGATGGCCTGACACTTGATCATACCTTGATATGATTCTTTCTGGCCGATTGACAGCACAACAACCTCGAGGCCACCCCAAAGAGGTCAACTCAAGCAGCCTTGAGTTGTCAAAATCTAATAGCTCATGATGACAACTTTGAACTAATAGTTTGAATCCTTTCGGTTCGGATTAAGGGCCAATATTTGACACCAGTAAAGATAAAATATCTCTCTTCCACCCTTTATAAATAGAGGTGGATTCCATGCCCTGAGGAGGAAGAAATTTGAAGCCAAAGTCTACAAAAAAAAAGAAAGTCAATCCTCATGTTTCCATCTTTTTTCTCTCCTTGCAGCTTTCTCCCACTTCCTCTGCCATGTCTTCATCGTCGTTACCGCCATCAGCCGCATGTCAAACTTCTTAGCACTGCCAACTAACCATCCCCTACACCAGGTAATCTTCTTCTTCCTTTTTTGCTGCAAAAATTGCAGCCATTTACATGCAGAACAAGAACCCATTCTGCATGCAAATGGAAGATTGATTAACATGGTTGCTAGGTCGGACCATCAACCATGTATGTCGTGGCCGGACCCGTTTAATCCCAACTCAAATGGCTGGGTCGGGTTCAGCCCAAACAAAAAAAAATAAAAAGAAAAAGAAAGGTTGTTAAGCCGTTAGTCGGCCCAACCTAGCCGAGTTAAACTGGTTTCAACCCGGCTCATATGGCTGGGCCGGGTTCAACCCACTTCAAAAAAGAGAGAGAGGAAGGGAGAACAGGTCTGGTGGGCCGCCTGTCAGCCCAACCCGACCTCACCCGATTTGGCCGGGTCTAGCACATATAATAATAATAATAATAATAAGGAAAAAATATCCAAAAAATTCCAAGAGTCCATTCAAAATATTTGTGATTTTCTCGCATATTTTTCTAATAATTTTGCATAATATTGAGCTGTATATTTATATTATTTACACTATAAGATAGATACTTGGTTTTCTCCGAAATTTTTCTTAAATTTTTGTTTTGAAAATTAAAAAAAAATAAATCAATTTCCTCTTTTAAAAAAACAAAAAAAATATTTTATTTTTATGCATGCAGCTAAATCCTAAAAGGTTTTTCATGTACATTTTCTAAAAGGTAAAATTCACATTTTTATCATGTTTTAACAAATATAAAAATGGATATCGTAACCAGTTTCTGATTATCCATTAGGGTTTGACCAAAATACAAAAAACTCATAACAATTATTTTGTTAGTTGGAATGCTAGGACTTAGCTATATCCAAGAAATAAATAAGTCTGGCTCTTAGAATGGTTAGGATTTAATCTAATAAAATAGAAACTTCCTCATGAAAGAGATCTGCTTGCAACCTTAGAAAAAACCAGTGGACAGAAACATGACCTAGAAAAACAATTAAATAACAATGTAGCTTACCTTAGGTAGGGTGCATTGGGAGTGATGCGTTTTTCCCTTATACAACTAGTCTCTTACCTCTATTCTTACAAACCATAACACTAGATGACGACTTTTGAATTTTATAATTAAACTCAAAACTCGTTTTCAACGCCTATCAAGAGTTGAAGTCGCTATCATTTGATGCTGCGCACTCTATGACAAGCAAAAAAATATTACGAGTGCAAAGTTGAAAAACCATTCATTAAATTTTCCATCTTGGTCATTGTCCCAAATGTTCCTTGAAAAATTGAAGACGGGGCAAAAATGGTTTTGTCATTAGCTTCACAAAATAAATATAATGTTTTTTATTTTGCACTTTTCCTTTTCGTCCTGTATACGAGCCCAAACCCAACCTATTAAGGTTTTGTATGGGAACGAGATTGTACCCGCATTGCAGCCCATGTTTTTTTTTTTTTAATGAAAAGCATCAAAATGATTAGCCCTTCATTTCCGAATGGAATTTGAACACGCATCCTGATTTTAGCTTCTGAATTTATTTTAAAGGTTACCCTTCGAGTTTTATAAATTTTAAAATTATTAAAGATTTATATAATTATTAATTTTAGAGCCTATAAAATTAGTTAACATACTTACTAACTTAAATACCTATATTAATTTAAAAATAAATGCATACACACAAAATTAAAAAAAATAAAACTAAAAGAAAAGGTGGTTTTATTGAGCTTTTTATTATGCTCACTAGTTAGCAATATGAATTGGAATAGTTATATTATGATTTGCACAAAACATAATTACCCTAGGCAATGTTGTCTTTTAGTATTTTTTATTTTTTTTTGTTATTATCAAGTTTAATCATGAAAAATTGAGTATTTTCATATTCATATATATATATTATTTAAAATGTATCCTTCCACCACATCGCCTCTTACTGAGCGGCGTGTATAGCAAAAAATATATTGAATTTTGCGCTGGTGGCTTCCTTTTTTGCCTTCATTTTTTCCTTTGTCCTTGGTTTAGCCTTCCCCCATCAATGTACTCCTCTCTACAATGATGCATCAGGTGTGCCTGTTGAAGATTCCATTGCCATACAAATCTAATAACAAGGCGTGGGTCCAAAGTTAGTGGAGGGAGCCAGCGAGAGGTTGCTATATTTGATGAACTTCGCAGGACCTGCTGATTTATCAGTTTAAAATAAAATGCATTGTTTTGGCATATTTGAGGGGTCATGTCTTCATGGACGTGACTTGCCTAGATATTTGTAAGGTGTTTTTTTTAATAGATTTTAACTATGAATTTAACGATATTTCGATCTAATACTAAGATGTAAAAAAAATTGATTTACTTGAGTTAACTTGGGCTGACTTGCAAAACTCGCGGAGATAATCTTAAAAAAAATAAATTAAAAGTCTCAATCTTAAATTAACTCAATGCTGAAGGATGAAATCAGTGAAATACAACATTTGATTAAAAAAACAGAGTGAACTCGAGTCAACCAAGCAAACTCACGATGAAAGTTTTGCATGTCATTAGATGCAATAAACCTTTTTAACCCAAAGATTATTTTTCATTTAATTATACAATAATAAAGCGCATGATATTTTTTGCATGAAAAAACATATTTTTGAAAGTACAAAAATTGTGATAGGTATACGGGGCCAGATAGAAAAGGTAGATCATTGAAAACAAATGGTAAAATTGCATTTTTTTAGGTTCAAGTTAAATAAAAAAATAGATTATCGTAAAAAAAGGGTGAAATTGTTTTTTAAAAAAAAAACAATTGAGGGACATAAAAGGCATTAAACCATGGAAAAAATAAAAACAAATAATACATTAGATGCCATGGACTACCCGTTAAACATGCTACCTAAATCAATGATTTGTTTTATCAATTTTCTTAAAACCAATAGGAAAAAAAAGAGCTAAACCGTGTGGGCTTAGGCATTAAAAAAACAGCCCTGGTGTGTGGGCCTTCCAACCTAACTCGCGTGCTGGGCCTGTCTTATTATTATTATTATTATTTCTTAAAGGGGCAAGTTTCTTGTCGTCTGCCCCATTTCTTTAAAAATAAAAACAAAGACAGCAAACGACGTCGTCTGATTTCTACTTATTCTAGCGATAGAGGTCGCTGGAAAATCAGGGGTTCTATTTTTTTCAATTTAAAACTCATTTTCAATCCATTTTTACCCAAAACACCTCAAATATCTTGATAGACTTATCCATGACCACAAAAAAAGCTAAAAAAATCAAAATTAACCCGAATCCAAAATGATTCTCGTGGTTGGATCTACCTCCTCGGGCAATGAGAAGGAAAAAAACACCTAGATCAAACTTCCCTCATGAAATAGAACTCATTAACACTAAAATCGACTATTTTTACGATTGAAAACGTTATCAACAATGAATTTCTCTTCACACCGGAATCCGGTGAACCTCTCTCTCTGTCCTCTCATTAAAAAGATTGAAAATAAAAGAAATGAAGTTTGGTACTAAAATTGAATTTCAAAAAACTAAAGGGACGAATTATCTAATAGCTAAAAAAAAACAAGGGACTAAACTGAACTTTTCAAACGTAGGACCAAATTTAAAATTAAAAAAAAATTACTATTTCAATTCGATTTGTGAGAGGATAAACAATAAAAATGCTATCGTGAATAGGTCACACTGCTTAGTGTTTGTTAATTAGATAGATGACTAGCATTACACTATGAGCCAAGTTATTTTTTCCTAACATAAAAAAAAATGCTTAGGAAATGCTAGTGTTTTTAAATAAGTAAAAAAAAATTGAGGCAAAAAAAAGATATCAATAGTAAATAAAGAAAAAAAAGGCAATAATCAACCATAAAAGAAATAAGATATCAATACTATATTCGAAAGGAGATGAAAGAAAAGCCCGTTAGAGAATCATTATCATTCCATCACTAGAAAAAGCTTACTGAGATGGTTATAATGTCACTGTGAAAGGTTCTATGACAACACCAAAAAAAGTCGCACATGCTGTCAAAGAAATGACTGGAAAGCAAACAAAATAAACTATTGTGAAGTGAATTTCTCATGTTTATATTTAATCAATTAATTTAATATAATTCAAAAACAAAATTTACTTTTCAAAAGCTAAATTTATATAAAAAAATAAAAAATAAAATGACCCGAGATAATTCGGGTCATTCTCAAAATTAGTAAAAAATCTTATAGAAATCAAATAAAAAAAATAACAAAGACCAATATCTAATCAAATAAATGTTGAGGAATGAAATTGAAAAAACTTGAACTTAAAAAAGAAGAAAAAAATAAACAAACTCGGGCGAATATCTTAAACTTGGGTAATCTCTCAATCGCATCTCATTTTATATTTAATCAATTAATTTAATATAATTCAAAAACAAAACTCATTTAAAAATTTTTTAAAAAAAAAATGCAAATAAAAAGATCTAAAATAACCCGGGTCATTCTCAAAATTAGTGAAAATCTTATAAAAAACAAATAAAAAAAATAACGAAACTCAATCTCCAATTGAATAAATAATGAGGGATGAAAGATGAAACAAAAAAAAAAACATGAGCTTAAAAAAGGGGAAAAAACCAAGAAAACCCGGTCAAATTTTCTAAACCTGAATTAATCTTTCAAGCTCATCCCATATTTATATTTAATCAATTAATTAAGTCTAATTCAAAAACAAAATTCATTTCAAAAAGCTAAATTTAAAAAATCATAAATAAAAGGACCCGAGATAACCCGGGTCCTTCTTAGGCCCCGTTTGTTTGCTGGAAAATAGTTTTCTTTTGGAAAGTGAATTCCGGGAAAGTGAATTACTTTCTGATGTTTGGTAGTGTAATGGAAAATAAGTTGGAAAACAGTTTCCAGTGTTTGGTTATGTCATGAAAAATGAGCCGGAAAATAACTTATTAATATTTTATTTTTCTCAAGTTTATTAAAATAATAAGGAACAAATCTTACAAAATAAATAGTTGAATGAGAATGAAATTGAAAAAAAAATATAATTTCATAAATTATCTCAAATAAAATAAATAATAATCAAAATAATAGAGATCAAATCTAAAAAATTAAAAAAAATAAAAGATGAAGAAATTAAAATAATAATAATAATCAACATTTCATAAATTATTTCAAATAAAATAAGTAACAATCAAAAGAATGAGGACCAAATTTGATAGATAAAAAATTTCAATAAAAAAATGATAAGGAAAAAGCAAATAGCAATTATAAAAATAAGGACCAACGATAATATAAAAATTAAATTTTAAGGGATGAAATTGAAAATAAATATTCAAAACAAAATATATATAGCAATCAAAAGTTTAAGAATCAAATTTGATATAATCAGCAAATAATGACATTTCTAAATTTTTCACAACTTCCGGAAAGTGTTTTCCGTCCAAATTTTTCAGGAAAACACTTTCCTGAAAACCAAGCCAAATTTTCCTTTTACTGGAAAGTGTTTTCCGTTGACCAATTTTCCTAACGGCAAACAAACACAGGAAAGTTTGGAAAGTGATTTCCCGAAAACCACTTTCCGGAAAACAAACACAGCAAAAAAAAAAAAAACACTTTCCTGAAAATCAAGCCAAATTTTCCTTTGACTGAAAAGTGTTTTCCGTTGACCAGAAAGTGCTTTCCGTTGACCGAAAAGTGTTTTCCGTTGACCAACTTTTCTAATGACAAACAAACACAGGAAAGTTTGGAAAGTGGTTTCCCGGAAATGACTTTCCGGGAAACAAACATGGCCTTAAATTTAATGAAAAATCTTATAGAAAGCAAACAAAGAAAATAATAAAGCCCAACCTCCAATCAATTAAATGTTGAGAGATGAAACCACAAAAATATGAGCTTAAAATAAGATTAAAAAAACAGGAAAACCCGAGTGAATCTCCTAAACCTAGGTTAATCTTCCAAGATCATCCCATGTTTATATTTAATCAATTAATTTAATCTAATTCAAAACAAAATTCATTTGAAAAAGCTGCATTTTTTTTTAAATGACAAATAAAAATATTTGAGATAACCCGGGTCATTTTCAAAATTAGTGGAAAATCCTATGGAAAGAAAATAAAAAAATAATGGAGCTGAATCTCTAATTGAATAAATATTGAGGGACGAAACCGAAAAACATGAGCTTAAAAAATGTGGAGAAAAACCAAGCAAACTCTAATGAGTCTCCTAAACCTGGGTTAATATTCCAAACTCACAATCCATGAAATCCAAACCCATGCTTAATTAAGAAGCTCAATTCCTAATAAATTTAATGTGGAAGTATGAAAACAAAAAAAAATATCAATTCAAAAAATTTGCTTAAGAAAAAAAATAATCAAAAGAATGATGATCAAATATGATATAAAAAAATAAAGCAGGATGAAATTGCAAAAAAACAATTAAAAACCATTCTAGATATATATATAAAAACAATCAAAAGAATGAGGACCAAATTTGATCATTGTAGAATTTGATGGGGTGAAATTAATTTTTTAAATTTTTTTTCATAAAATATCCCAAATAAAAAAAAACAATAATAACATGGACCGAATGTGAAGGAAGAAAAAATTGAAGGGTCAATTTAAAAATTTAGAGTGTTAAACATGGGAATCTAGGAAGAGAGAGAGAAAAAGAAAAAAAATAAGAAAAGGTCATCACTGCTAAACCAAAGCCCCTTCAACCACACGCACTACCTAGGTATAAAGGGGACACCATGATGAATCATACACCATCGCAAAAGGCAATATTTAGTGGTTAGACGACGGCTTACGCGCCTTCTAAAAAGGCATGAAAGATGCCCACATGCTAACACGTGCACAACAAGCACTTACTAGTTTTTTTCTAAACAATATTCTATATTTATTAAAAGACTATATTTCCCTTTGCCAACATGATTATAATAAAATTAAAAGCCATATGGAAAAGACAGAACATCCCTGAAAGCTAGTTTTACAAATTTTTTCTTGAAGGGCACTAAGGTCATTTTACTATTTTAGATAAAAATAAATTATGTCAAAGCCTTTTATAGTCTTTTTATTTAATTTTTGCTTATAAGGATAAATATGTAACTTTATTGTGATAGAAAAATATGGAAAGACCATTATAACCCTGTTTAATTTAATAATAATAAATGGATCCTATGAAAAATATCATTTAACATTAGAAAGGCAGTTTATTTGGTTTTAATTTTGGAGTGAAAAGATTTCATTATACTATTTTAATCCACAGTATAATAAGTCAATGCCTATAATGTTAACTTTTTTTTTAATAGATAATTGGCCAAAGCTTTGTCATGGATCGGTAACTGTGAAAAAATGTGTAGGTTGTGGAGAAATTTTAGAAGTGTAATTAAACTTCGCCTAACGGTTATCCTTGAAACTTCTCGACCTGACTTTTTACCTAGCTCTATTTTTAAATTAAATTATATGAAAGTTACCTCAACTTGACCCAATCAGTTTGATATGTTTAAAAATAACTTATATGAGCAGTAAAAACATAATATAACTTTAAAAAAATTACAAAATGTTATTTTTAAAATATTATGAAGGCAATATATTGAATTGATATATTGCTTAACCTGCCAAACTTTTGATCTGGGTTTTCTTAACATTTTTTATACTTTTGTTATTTGATTATATGATAACAAAAATAGTCACTCGCAAAACCGAGCACCAACCCAAAACTAAGGCATTTGTTTGACACACACAATAACTTCGTAGAAAATAAATTGAAATAAAATAACAAAGCCTAATTTTCAATTAACTCAAGTTAACTTGTTAAACTAACGACTTAAGTCATAGACTTTATTAGGTTTAATAACATGTTTTAAACTATTTTTTATTTAATTATATAAAAATAAAAATAGACTCTTAAAATCGAGCACCAACACAATATCAGGATGCTTGTTTGAGATCACGAAAACCTCATAGAAAACAAAATAATACAAATTATGAAGCCAAATTATCCATTAACACAGGTTAACCCTCTGAATCCGTGGTGCAGGTCATGGACTTTACTATATTTAATAAACTTGCTTTTTATGAAACTATTATTTATTTAATTATACAATAAAAAATTGAGGTTCGCAAAATTAATCATTAACCAAATATTTAAGAATAAAATTAAAAAAATCAATAAAAATCTAACGTTGAAAAATAAAATTAGAGGGAAATCAACAAAAAATAATTAAACAAAAAATGATTAAAAAAAAGTTCATGCGCACAAGCTTGGGTTAACAAAATAAAGTTGTCATTTTAGTCCATGAGTTTTATTTTGCTGACATTCTAGTCTCTTAATTTTAGAGATAAAACAAAGTCACCGGAAAAAAAATGAAAAATAAAAAAAAATTCAATAACAAAAAAAAAAACAAAAAAGCAATACACTTTATGCATCTATGATGTTTTGCCTCGTAATCTTCAGGATTCACGGATCCTTTTTAGGTTTATTGTTAATGTTAATATAAAGCTTGAATAGCAGAACCCATTAACAAAAACTAAAAAAATGGGTCCGCCATTGTTCATGTAAATAATGAGCCTCCTCGCTAATTTGGTCTTATTATATAAAATTAAGATCTAAATTAAAACATGGAAAAAACACATGACTCACTCCAAATTCATGATAATTTTTATTTTGGTTTAAAAATTTATTTTATTTACTTTTCAGTCCTTAAATTAGAGAAATGAGAGAGAAAGTTGTTGAAAAATAGCGAAAGAGAGAGAAAATAGTTGGTTGTCATGATACTAACAACAAAAAATAATTTAATTTGATCCAACGAGTTCTATTTGATGAGGGGAATTCGATGATGATAGGTTTTATCTGTAAACATGTCTGAAAAAAATCGAGTTTCATTTTGATTTTTTAGGTTCGAGTGATTTTGGTTTTCTTAGGTGATTTTAGGATATTTTGTGATTAATATGTGATTTATAAAGATTTTTATTATATTTATTAAGTGTTTTTGGATGAAAATTGTTTGAAAAAAAATAGATTCTTAATCCAAAAACCCCACCTCATAATTTTTTTTTTTACTACTATAATAGTGGCTGGATTTTGAGTTAGACATGTTAACAGGTGACACATCACCAATTTCTTTATTTTTCTTTTTCTTTTCTTTTTTTATAAGGGGTGAACACTATAATATCTTCCCCTTACAAAAAAAATAAAAAATAAATATGGCCAGGGAGCATGGTCCTGACCCGGGCCACACACATAAACTTTATGTTTAAGGCTCTAATATGCTAGGCCATTTTGGCTAGTATGCCTAGCTTAACCTATCCCCCCCCCCCCCCCCCCCAAAAACATTCAATATTTGGTTTTTGATGATTCTCTTAATTATTTTGTTTTTTAATTTTATCATTTAATATTTAGTTAACTTTTAATAGGTCTTTATTTTTATCATATAATTAAAATATGACATGGATCATGAGTCTGCCGAGTTAACCCTAGTTGACCGAAATCGATCCAATACATCATCCTTTTAATGTTAAAAAAATATTGGCTTTATTTTTTTAAATTCAAACCTTTTTTACCGATAATTTAGATTCCTTTTAAACTTGAATGTTTGATCTTTATTTTTTGTCATTAGATTTTTTTTATCTTTGAACTTATCAAGTTAAATAGATCATATTAAAATAATTTTTATGTAATTTAATTAATAATCTAAATTTAACAAGAATTTAAGTGAGGAATTTTTAAATTTAACTCGATAAATTAAATTTAATAACAATATAAAAAATACTCCATAGCTTAGACATTTTTACAACAACCACAGCATACCGCGAGAAGTAAAGTAGTTTACAGGCTATTCATTCGTCCTTTAACTTCTCTCTTTCTTTTTTTAATCAATAGCTCTTGCCGAAGCACTAAAACATAAAAAAAGGAGTCTACTCTATTTTTATGGTTATTCTTTGTTTATAAGGCAATTTTTGGTATTTTAGTAGTGTTTAATATTGTAATAGTAATTATTTTTTAAAATATTTTTAATATTACTATATTAAAATAATTAAAAAATAAAAATATCAAAAGGGCATTTATTCCTAAAAAACAAACATTACCTCTCAAACGAATTAGATATTGATTTTTTGAATTATTGGAAAACTCAAGACCTAGATTTCGTAAAAGAATGAAAGTGACCATGTCAAGTTTTAATAGATGTCAGAACAAGCCCCCTTCACATTGACCCAACATCTTCGTTTTAGGCACTGATCGCCGCCGATGATTGCGCACCAATTCATGGTCCTTCCCTGAAGAGGAGACGAAGTCAAAATGACACCAAAAGTCAAACTAGCTGAGCTCACAAGTACTCTCAACCGTCCGATTAAAGTCTATTGCCCCAACAACACTTAGTGGCATTGACGTAAGATTCAGAAGGAAGCAATTTAAAGTTAGTCCATCAACTATACATAAAATCTTAATTAAGTTCTCAAAGAATCAAAAGTTTTCAATCAAACCCTTCCATCGACTTGAGCATGTTTGGGAGTGTGATTGCGGTTGCTTTTAAAGTGTTTTCTACTAAAAAATATATTAAAATAATATATATTTTTTATTTTTTACATCATTGCATCAAATGATATAAAATTATCAAAAAAATATTAATTTAAAGTAAAAAAATAAATAAAAAAGTTTTAATTTTTTCAAAAATATTTTTTAATATAATCCATGAGAACATTTCAATATTGCTCACATGTCCATGCGCTCTCGTTTAAACAAAGAATTTGGGAAACTTAATTGAGAATCACAACATCAATTGGAAAGTGGTTTGAATTAATTCAAGGGTGATGGTGTCTCATGTTTCAGAAAAATGGATTTAGGAGCTCATCAAATGTTTTTATTGGAGACTGATGGGGTGATTTGATTAAAACCTGGGACTTTTAATGACCTGATTGCAATAAAAAATTCCTTGAGAAATCAATTGAGAATCTCTGTATAGTCCGGGGACCAATTTGAAGTTTTCCCATTTAAATTATACAAAGCATCCCATTTTATTCTTCCCCGTGAACTCTTTGCCTATTTCCCTTGTCAACGAAAATGGGATTTTCACTTGGAAGTAACAAAAATGAAACTGGAATTAGTAACTTTGCTTGCCCTGAAATTACATGCACCTGCTCTTGTAAGTTGTAACCTTGCATCATCACCAGACACTTTATGGGCCCCTCCATTAACGAATCTGATACAGCTATATATATATATATATATATATATATATATATATATATGTGTGTTTGACAACGTTGGTGTAAACAGTGTTTTTAAAAAATTCAAATTTTAGTTTTTGTTAAAATTTAATATATTTTATATGTTTTATATCATTTTGATGTATTGATATCAAAAATAATTTTTAAAAAATAAAAAAAATCATTCACATGTATTTTGGCACAAAAAATTATTTGAAAAGCAACCGCAATCAAGTATCAGTGATGGTGTTTGGCCACATAAAGTATTAACTTACAGGACCAAATTAAACATTATTATATATTCGAGGACTATAGTTGCAGTTTGCTAACATAAAATTAAATATAGAACAGTTTACCTGCAAACACGTCCAAGCACACACACACTAGCTCTACCAGCTACTTTCCTCTCCCTTAAAAAAAGGAAGTGCAAGAATGTGGCAAGCGATCAAACAATAGAGAAAGGGCGACTGGCTACAGAAGAAGAAAGCAAACTTTGAAGCTAAAAAATGCAGAGAATTCCATTTTTATCACGGATTCTTCTGTTCTGCTTAGCTTTCTCTACTTGCTTAGCTAAACAACGTGAGTAGCTTTCTCCACTCAACTTCATTGACTTTTCTTGTTCAATTGTGCTACAAAAAAAGATCGATTCTTTTGTGGTTAGGGATTTGGATTGGTGATTTTTGAAGTGAATTTCACTTGCATTTTAGTTTATTTTATCATTGTGAGTTGTTCTTTTGAATGTTGTTAATGATTTTGTGTTTTTTTTTTTGGTTTTTAAGTTTCTTGCCTGCTTCTGAGGAGGGGTTTTTTTTAACGTCCGTGTTGTATTGGTGTTTGGGGAGAGGAGCAGAACTGGGAAAACAATGAGTGTTTTATTTTATTTTTGTTATTAAAATCTTTGGATATGGTGATATTGACTGCTGAATATGATTTGGATCTGTTTGCTTGGCAAGAAAGTGTTGGAAAAGAAAGTTACATTTTTTTTTCTTTCTTTGCTGTGTATCTGTCGAGAAAACAAGAATACTGAAGTCTACTAAACTGGGACTAAGACAGCTATTTGGGGTTTTGTTATTCTTGATCTAATCATTTCTTTGGGGACAAGAACATGAAAACATGTTGTATTCTAATGTATAGGGAAAATTGAAATGGCAAGAGAAAGAATTCTTTCTTTATTTTTTGTTGATTCTGTTGGTGTATTTGGGTATTTGATCTGTTCTGTAACTTTGTCCAATGGACCGGGCTACTAGAGTCTAGAGCAGAAACTATTGGTAGATATATTATAAGTTGTTTAGTATTAGAGGTGACAAAGCAAAAATGCGTAGCCTTTTGGGTTCAAATTCACATTTGAACGATCAAATAAGTAGATGTCTAAGTAACAAGGTGTATACATATATTTTTGGTAAGAGGCTTGCACCATTTTCTTCATTTAGCAAATGTGAGTTCAATCTTTTATGTTAGAATGGAGTGCCAGAGGATAGATCAATGACTATATCTGCTTTGACATTATAAAAGTCATTCTTCCTTTTCATTGTTACTTATTAGATTTCTACTCCTGGCACAGCACCTTGGGTTATGCGCATAAGTTGTGGAGCTCGGTTAAATGTTCACACAGCACCAACCAATACTCTTTGGTTTAAGGATTTTGCTTATACAGGAGGGATTCCAGCAAATGCTACACTTCCCAGCTACATCAGTCCTCCACTAAAAACTCTTCGTTATTTTCCCCTATCATCTGGTCCCAATAATTGCTACAATATTAATAACGTGCCAAGCGGACATTATGCTGTAAGGGTCTTCTTTGGACTGGATGGACATCCTAATTTTGATAATGAACCTTTATTTGACATTTCAGTAGAAGGCACCCAAATTTATTCTTTGAAATCTGGGTGGACTAACCAAGATGACCAAGTTTTTACTGAAGCTCTGGTGTTTCTAAATGATGGAACAGCCTCTCTCTGTTTCCATAGCACAGGTCATGGAGATCCAGCTATACTTTCTATTGAGATTCTTCAAGTTGATGATAGAGCATACTATTTTGGCCCAGCCTGGGGTCATGGGATAATCTTGAGAACAGCTGCCAGATTGAGCTGTGGTAATGGGAAACCAAAATTTGATGTTGATTATAGTGGGGATCATTGGGGTGGGGATAGATTTTGGAGTCCAATCAAAACTTTTGGCCAGGGATCTGATTTAGCTACATCTACTGAAAGTAGCATCAAGATGGCTTCAAATGCACCAAATTTTTATCCAGAAGCTCTTTATCAGACAGCCCTTGTTAGCACCGATACTCAGCCAGATTTAGCATACACAATGGATGTGGACCCCAATAGAAACTACTCAATTTGGTTACACTTTGCTGAGATTGATTCTTCAGTCACAACTGCAGGGAAAAGGGTATTTGACATTTTGATTAATGGCGATGTTGCATTTGAAGAGGTGGATGTTGTCAAAATGAGTGGGGATCGTTATACTGCTCTTGTACTTAACACCACAGTTGCTGTAAATGGAAGAGCTCTGACCATCAGCTTGCATCCTAAAGAAGGCAGTCATGCCATAATCAATGCCATTGAGGTGTTTGAGATTGTTGCAGCCGAGTCCAAAACTTTATTGGAAGAAGGTACATATACCTTCTGGTTCTTGTTATCTTCTGTTGCACCTCTTTGGCCATTATTTAACATGTGTTCCTAATCACCTTACAAAGTGCATCACATTGTTGATTTATGTGGTATGAGCATTAATACAGACCTTCTGCAAGTTTTCAGAAGACATAGTTTCGAACACATATTATACTGCTGTATATCTGCCTTTGATCTTCATTACATTAAACACATTTTTTCTAGTGTCTTGTGGTGCTTTTTGCTTGGATTTCTTCTACAGATAGGAAAAGCATTTCTGGAAAGTTTGGAATGTATAAACTGTTACTAATCTGGTTGTTCTTCTTTAATCAGTTAGAGCCTTACAATCATTGAAGAGTGCATTGGGCCTTCCTCTTCGGTTTGGATGGAATGGTGATCCGTGTGTTCCCCAACAACATCCATGGAATGGAGCAGATTGCCTTTATGACAAAACTAGCAGCAAATGGTTTATTGATGGACTGTATTGTCTCGATCCTTTTCCTCAAAATGATTTATTTTCACGTTTTACTTATATTTATCTGGGAATAAATATTGTTTTTTTATTGATTCCATCTTTTTATTAATTCGTGCAACTCATTATCATCTTGGTGCATGGTGCCACTAAAAATCATGTAGAAAATTTGGAACACCTCTGCATTTGTTGTTAAACAAGAAATCCTTCTGCAGCAGTGCATAACAAGTTTCATGGCATTATCAAATAATGTCATCCATATAAAGAGGCTTTATTAAGTATTTCTCTGTAGTTATGCACTTATTTTGGGGAGAGAAGGAAAACTTGCAAAGCTCTAATTGATTTAAGTATCTGCTGACCAGACTTTCTATTGAGAATTTAACATGAAATCCATATGTTTCGTCAAATTAATATGTACATCTACTAGTAAATTGTACCTTTGAATTTGTCTTATAATTAACTAATTATAGGTCTCATCTCCAGTTAATCTGACATTAAAACTAATAATTCAGTTCTTGGTATTTTTTATGTCAATATCATACATCACTTAACATGGATTACTTCTTCATGTGCAGTGGCCTTGACAACCAAGGTTTGAGGGGTTTCTTGCCAAATGACATATCCAGGCTACTTCATTTGCAGAGCATGTAAGCATCTAGCACATATAATTTCTACTTGCATTTTAAACTCCTGAAACGTTGGTCACTTCAACCTTCTAATAACACTTCGCTTTCATCTTCTATTTCACTCTAACTTTGTACGTTCACAGAAACTTGAGTGACAACAGCATCCATGGAGCTATTCCACCATCAATTGGATCAATAGCTGGCCTGGTAGTTCTGTAAGTCTGCTTATCCATTTATCCCACCATTGATTCTGATTTCTATACAAACAAAACCGTTTTCTGATGATAATAGATTCCACCAAATTAGCTACTGGGACAGCATGCGACTGACACTTGATAAAACATGATTAGTTAGATGATAATTCTTGAATTATCATTTATTTTCTCATAAACAATTTGTGTATAGGTAAATTGTCTAATCAAGTCCATTGTTCCTCCAACTAGCCACATCTCCTGCTTACATTAACAGGAAATAGAACTCTGATCTTTCACTGATTTTGCATTTGTATTATTTGATAAGATGCAAATGAGGAAGTTGATGTTTGCTTAATTCAATTTGGTTACCCAACAAAAGAAAGAGGAAAGGAATGCTTAAAGAAAAAGAACAGAGCACAAAATAAATTTCTCTGGTACATTCATTCTTTGAAAGGAAAACTGATAATACCCATATAAATCTAACACATTCTAATCATTAGTCATGATCATTCAAGTATGCTTGAAACTCTTATAAAAGCCCTTTGATGTGGGATGTGAATCAGCTGATTGTTAACTTCTGGTTCAAATACAAGCTGGATGCAAATAGAAGTGCATATTCCGGTCCTAAATA